>NC_092137.1:82519278-83144278 GCF_043159975.1 Macaca nemestrina | reverse complement strand
GGGGTAAGGACAGCAAAATGTTCAGCAAATTCAGCATCATCATGACATCAGTGACCTTGACAAAGGTTGTTAATGAGGATAGGAACATTGGAAATCAAATCTCAGGTTAAAGAAGAGAAAGAAAAATAAGGAAAAACAGATGAAAATTTTGTATTGATAGGCATATCAACGACAGGAAAGAAGCTGAATAGAATCAGATTATTGTCCTTAACACTCATTACCAAACAGGGAAGGCAGATATGCAAACACATCCAGCAATGATAGTGCAAGAATGCTTACAGAAACAGATGGGTCTCCTTTAATTATTAGTTACATTCCTTATTGCACAAAGCCAAAATTGTAGTTGCTGCTATCACAATTTTTGAATATTTTGTTGCTTCACATTTTTTAAAAGCACATAAAAAGTTTTCACAAATTCTATAAATAAACAAGATCTCCCCTTTCTTTGCTCTTTTTTTGCAGGTGGAAGTAATGTATATGATAGTTTTCCCTCCATTCGAGAATACATTTCCAATGAAAGAAATATTGTTTTACATTCTTTATGTTATCATCCAATTGATCTCCTAAATACATAGACCAACATATATATCGATGTGTCTGTTTTGCTTTGACATTGACAAATATTATGAAGTTTTGTTCATTTATAATTAGCTATGTTGGCTTGAGGCCAAGAGTTTGAGACCAGCGTAGGCAACATAGGGAGGTCCTGTCTCTAAAAAATGTTTGAAAAATTAGCCAAGTGTGGTGGTACACACCTGTAATCCCAGATACTTAGAAGGTTGAGGCAGAAGGCTAATTAGAGGCCAGGAGTTTGAAGTTACACTGAGCTATGCTTAAGTTACTGTACTCCAACCTGGGCAACAGAGACAACCCTATCTTTAAAAAATTAGATAATAAATAAATAAATAAACTAAAAGTAGCTATACTAGACAAAGGAAATGATATTGTTGTCTTGCTAGTGATACCTGTGCTAGATTTCACAAAAGTCTTTCACTTCACTTAAATAAAATAATACACTTAAAACAGATTTTTTCAAAACACCTAAACAAAAGAACATCGTAAGTAAAAATTTTATCAGAAGATAAATTAATTTAATTTTATCAGTAATATGAAAACAGCATTTAACTGTAGGTCTTAATAACAAGTGTAATTAATATACCTTATTCTTCCTTGTCACCTTACTTTCCCTTAAAAATAAGGGGATTTGTGAGAATTTTAGATTCGATGATTGGGAGCCACTTTCCTACAGGCACTGGAAATCAAATAGGATAGTGAAGAACAAAGCTGGATGTTGAAATTGATAACTTTGGAGTAAAGCTTTGGTGTTGCTTTATCTCCTGAGGTTATTGAATGGTTCTGGAAGATGTGTGAGAGTCCATAAGCCTGAAGAGGACATTCAACAGCATTTTAAGGCTAGAGAGACACAGATTGGGACTCTGAAAGTTTATATATCAAGAATATCTGTGAAAGAGAGAAAGAACCTGACATGGATAGCTCACATAGATTGCTACTTTATCTCAAATTATCTCACTACTTGAAGCTTGATTGAGTGGCTGCTTGTATAAGATGTGTATAAGTTCTATTAGAAGCTTATTGTGAACCGTACATAAGCTGCTGACATATGTTTTTATAAGCAATGCATTCAATAATGGAATATTGGAGTACTGAAAAATGAAAGAATGAAAAAGGTACTCCACTCAAATACTTACCAAAATTAAAACAATATGTATACATTAATATAACACAGAGCTGTCTTCAAGACTAAATAATAATGCTGGTGGTAAAGTCATTTTGTGGTGAGAAAGACCTCAATATACAAGTGAGATATTATAATTTTTAAGAAGAATGCACCTGATGATAATGCCTCCAGATGTATAAGTAAGTATACATGTTTGTGTGTATAAGTAAATATATATGACAGAATTAAAAGAATAAATTGACTAATGGTGGCAAATTTATAGCTACTTCAATAACTGATAGAAAAAATGAATTCATAAAGCTATGAAAAATTGGAACAATAAAACTGACAAACTGAACTTAGCTGTCTTGGAGGAACTATGCTCTAAAAAACCGTACCCTAACAACTATATTACTTTCATTTCCACATCAAACATTTAAAAAACTGCTTTAATATGCTGAGACACAACAAGTCTGAACATTTTTAAAGAGCAGAGATAACGTAAATGTAGTTGAGCCAGGAAATCAATTAAATAGTAACAAAAATGCAAGATTAACTCATTAAGGAAATTAAAAGGTGTAATAAATTGTGAAAAAATTAAATTTGTGGAGTGCTATTGAATGCATACCTGGAGAGAAATAGATATTAATGGATTCACAGAAAGAAAAGAAGAAAGGTGGAAAATCAATAAACTAAGCATTTTTTGGTCTGGTAATAAGAGAAAGATTATGTACATAATCCTATGAAAGTAGAAGGAATGGAAAAATGAAGAATAAAATAAGAAGAGTGAATCAGAATAAAAACATGAAATAGAATCAACAAATGCCAAAAAAATGCAGTTGATAAAAGATTGTCAGGACTGATGAAGAAAAAATTCTCACAGAAAATGTCAGTTATAAAAAAGGATTTGTTATCACAAAGACCTACTTACATTCAAAAGACAATAAAAGGCGCCTATTACCTCTTTACCAAAATATGTAAAGATTAGGAGAAATATATAAATTCATGGAAAAATGTAACCTATCAAAACTAACTAAAAACAGTTTTTAAATAAAAGAGAAAGAGCAAAAAATTCCCCCATAATTAAACACGTAAGTACAAAGAAATCTACAGTCCCAGATGGCTTCATCAAGGAATCCAGATACTTAAAGAGGAAACAATGCCAAATGTAAGTGAACTTTTCTAAGACAATATAAAGATAAAACTCCTCGTTGGTTTTATGACACCAGCATAATGTCATAGTACAAAGTGAAAATTTAGGCCGAGAAACATAGATGCGAAAACCTAAACAAACTATCACCAAATAGACTCTGTCAATGTATAAAAGTATAATACATTGTAATTAATTTGTGTTTATTTTAAGAAATCTAAATTTAGTTGAGCATTTACAATTAAACATTATAACATATTAACAGCATATAAAAGAAAAAACATGAATATATTGATTCAGAGATAATATTTGTCAATAAATTTCAAGACTCATTTTAACTTTCAAATATTTAGTAAACTAGAAAACAAAGCAAACTTCATTAGGTTTGCTAATACTATATACTAAATTTATCATAGTAATTTTATGATGATGATGCAGTGTATGTTTTAGTTATCTATTGATGCTTAACAAGATGTTCCAAAACTTGGTGTTATTAAAACAAAAGCAAACATTTATTATCTATTAGTTTCTGTGATTCAATAATTTGGTGTGACCTAGCTGAGTGCCTTTGACTGTGTCCCTAACAAGGCTGCAGACAAGGTATCTGATGGATCTGTGCCTGCTCGTTTGACTAGGGGTAAGGGATCCACTTAAAATTCACTGACATGGCAGTAAGGACACCTCAGATCCTGATTGGCTACTAGCTATTGACATCAGTTCCTTACCATATGGGGGTTTACACATGACTACTCAAAATATGGTAGTTTGCTTCCTACAGAGCAGGGTCTTTAAAAGCAGAGGGCAAGAACAGATGACTTCATGCCCCTCAAGTTGGAAGCAATATCCCACCACCTCTATGAATTCTGTTTTTTTAGAAATGAATGGTAGACAGCACTAGAGAATACACAAGGGCTTCCAGGAAGCAGGAATCACTGGAACCCATCTCAGAGGCTGTGTACCATGGGTGTCAACATCAAGAATAACAAAAAGACCATCAGAAATCCTCACGCTTATTGATAAAATGTAGAAAGCTTTTCCTCCGAACTTGGGAATATACCATGATAGTCTATTATTTATTGAAATATTGTACTGAAGTTCCTACCCAGTGTTATAGGCAAGAAAGTAAACAGCATTGGAATTCAAAAAAACAATTTGAAATGGTTATTTGCAGAATGCATGATTACGTATATAAATTTAAAAAGCAATTGTAGATAACCTGGCTTTAAAAAGTAATTATTTCTAAGGAACGTTTCAAATAACATAAACATGTAAGAAATATGTAGCAATAAACATAATTAAATGAATGATGATCTCTCTACTGAAAACTGTCAAATAATAATGATAAAAGTGAAAGAATACTTGAATTAAAAAGGAATATACCATTTTCATGAATTTAAGAAACTCAGTATTGTGAAGATGCCAACTTATCCTCTATTCCAAGGAATTCAATTAAAATACCACTAATATTTAGTTGGTCTTGTTATTCTTAGCAAAACAATCTTTTTAAATTATTAATGGAAATAAGCAAAGAACATCAGCAACAAATACACAGAAACACACACAAGCACAATACTCTATGTAACTTTATTATTTTACAAGTCATATTATATACCGATACCAACAAAGGCAGTATAACCTTAGTTATTGACACAGAATAGACAAAAACTTCAGTATGACCAAAAAAAAAAAAAAAAAAAAAAAAAAAGAACTAAGAAAAAGACCCTTTCATATATGGCCAGCTATCTTATGAAAAAATGTGAATTCACTACACAAGATTAATGAACTAACAAGAAGAATAAATTGTTCTATGTTAAAAGTAAAAAGAACTTTTGTTTATCAAACGTGCAATTAGATAGAGAAAAGAAAGGCAAACTGTCAATTCTAAGAAGACGCTGGCACCATATGTAATCCTCTAAGATCTAAAATTTTTGACCAAAATATATATTTAAAAAATTTTAAAATCTTCTGTGAGATCAATAGAAAATGGATAAAAGATAGGAAATGCCATTTTAGAAAAAGAAGTATTGAATGGCCAATAAACATTAACAATCATGTACAACTTCATTAAAATGGGCAATACAAATGAAATGCACTATATATTACCAAGTGGTTGTCATATTTATTTATTTATTTATTTTTGAGACGAAGTCTTGCTCTGTCGCCTCCCAGGTTCATGCCATTCTCCTGCCTCAGCCTCCTGAGTGGCTGGAACTACAGGCGCCCGCCACCACACCCAGCTAATTTTTTTGTATTTTCAGTAGAGACGGGGTTTCACCGTATTGGTCAGGATGGTCTTGATCTCCTGACCTCATGATCCACCCACCTGAGCCTCCCAAAGTGCTGGGATTACAGGCATGAGCCACCACGCCCGGCTGATTGCCATAATTATTATCACTTACACAAGAGAGATCAAAACTTACACTGAGTTAACAATTAGAAATCAAAGAGAACAGCTTTAAATACATTATTCAATAAATAAGACACTGAGAAATATGTAAAATTAACCTATGTAATTTGCATGAATCGTTTCAATTATGCTATCTCAGCATTTACTTATTTATTTATTTATTTATTTATTTATTTATTTATAAATTTTTTGAGACAGTGTCTCGCTCTGTCACCCAGGCTGGAGTGCAGTGGCACCATCTCAGCTCACTGCAACCTCCGCTTCCTGGGTTCAAACGATTCTCCTGCCTCAGCCTCTCAAGTACCTGTGATTACAGGTGCCTGCCACCATGCATGGCTAATTTTTGTTGTTGTTGTTGTTGTTATACTTTAAGTTCTAGGGTACATGTACATAACGTGCAGGTTTGTTACATATGTATACTTGTGTCATGTTGCTGTGCTGCACCCATCAACTCGTCAGCACCCATTAACTCGTCATTTACATCAGGTATAACTCCCAATGCAATCCCTCCCCTCTCCCCCCATAATAGGCCCCGGTGTGTGATATTCCCCTTCCCAACTCTAAGTGATCTCATTGTTCAGTTCCCACCTATGAGTAAGAACATGCGGTGTTTGGTTTTCTGTTCTTGTGATAGTTTGCTGAGAATGATGGTTTCCAGCTGCACTTATGTCCCTACAAAGGACACAAACTCATCCTTTTTGATGGCTGCATAGTATTCCATGGTGTATATGTGCCACATTTTCTTAATCCAGTTTGTCACTGATGGACATTTGGGTTGATTCCAAGTCTTTGCTATTGTGAATAGTGCCGCAATGAACATACGTGTGCATGTGTCTTTATAGCAGCATGATTTATAATCCTTTGGATATATACCCAGTAATGGGATGGCTGGGTCACATGGTACTTCTAGTTCTACATCCTTGAGGAATCGCCACACTGTCTTCCACAATGGTTGAACTAGTTTACAATCCCACCAACAGTGTAAAAGTGTTCCTATTTCTCCACATCCTCTCCAGCACCTGTTGTTTCCTGACTTTTTAATGATCGCCATTCTAACTGGTGTGAGATGGTATCTCATTGTGGTTTTGATTTGCATTTCTCTGATGGCCAGTGATGATGAGCATTTTTTCATGTGTCTGTTGGCTGTATGCATGTCTTCTTTTGAGAAATGTCTGTTCATATCCTTTGCCCACTTTTTGATGAGGTTGTTTGTTTTTTTCTTGTAAATTGGTTTGAGTTCTTTGTAGGTTCTGGATATTAGCCCTTTGTTAGATGAGTAGATTGCAAATATTTTCTCCCATTCTGTAGGTTGCCTGCTCACTCTAATGGTAGTTTCTTTTGCTGTGCAGAAGCTCTTTAGTTTGATGAGATCCCATTTGTCAATTTTGGCTTTTGTTGCCATTGCTTTTGGTGTTTTAGACATGAAGTCCTTGCCCATGCCTATGTCCTGAATGGTATTACTTAGGTTTTCTTCTAGGGTTTTATGGTATTAGGTCTACCATTTAAGTCTCTAATCCATCTTGAATTAAGTTTTGTATAAGGAGTAAGGAAAGGATCCAGTTTCAGCTTTCTACTTATGGCTAGCCAATTTTCCCAGCACCATTTATTAAATAGGGAATCTTTTCCCCTGTTCTTGTTTCTCTCAGGTTTGTCAAAGATCAGATGGCTGTAGATGTGTGGTATTATTTCTGAGGGCTCTGTTCTGTTCCATTGGTCTATATCTCTGTTTTGGTACCAGTACCATGCTGTTTTGGTTACTTTAGCCTTGTAGTATAGTTTGAAGTCAGGTAGTGTGATGCCTCCAGCTTTGTTCTTTTGACTTAGGATTGTCTTGGCAATGTGGGCTCTTTTTTTGGTTCCAGATGAACTTTAAAGTAGTTTTTTTCCCAATTCTGTAAAGAAACTCATTGGTAGCTTGATGGGGATTCCCTTTGAAAACTAGCACAAGACAGGGATGCCCTCTCTCACCACTCCTATTCAACATAGTGGTGGAAGTTCTGGCTAGGGCAATCAGGCAAGAGAAAGAAATAAAGCGTATTCAGTTAGGAAAAGAAGAAGTCAAATTGTCCCTGTTTGCAGTTGACATGATTGTATATTTAGAAAACCCCATCATCTCAGCCCAAAATCTCCTTAAGCTGATAAGCAACTTCAGCAAAGTCTCAGGACACAAAATTAATGTGCAAAAATCACAAGCATTCTTATACACCAGTAACAGACAAACAGAGAGCCAAATCATGAATGAACTTCCATTCACAATTGCTTCAAAGAGAATAAAATACCTATGAATCCAACTTACAAGGGATGTAAAGGACCTCTTCAAGGAGAACTACAAACCACTGCTCAGTGAAATAAAAGAGGACACAAACAATGGAAGAACATACCATGCTCATGGATAGGAAGAATCAATATCGTGAAAATGACCATACTGCCCAAGGTAATTTATAGATTCAATGCAAGGCTAATTTTTTGTATTTTTGGTAGAGATGAGGTTTCACTGTGTTAGCCAGGATGGTCTCAATCTCCTGACCTTGTGATCTGCCTGCATCGGCCTCCCAAAGTGCTGGGATTACAGTCATGAACCACTTTGCTCAGCCTCTCAACATTTATTTACACATTATAGATTTAAGACATTTCTTTGCATGTTTAAGATATTGTAGAATATAACAATTTGCTTTTGTGTGTGTGTGTGTGTGTGTGTGTGTGTGTGTGTTTAGTTTTGTAACTTTTTATTCTACATGCTTATGGTCTTTCCTAGTATTTTACATATAAAGCCTGCTTTGTATTTCACAAAGTGATTTCTCATATCGCACCTTCATGCTGCCTCTAAACAACTTTGAGTGCGGGTGACTGACCTAAGTTCTCACAGGTAGGAAATGGAAAGTACTACTGATTTGGAATCAGGATAACTTCATTCCATTTTAGGCAACACTAATTGTTTTATTTTGTAAATGTGAGGTAGGTAATTCATTTATTTCAGTTTCAGCTATATTTGCCACACATTTTTAGAAAATATACTTGTACTGCTGGTTTGTTAGTCATCTCTATAATGAACCGCCTTTGAAAATCATTTTGGACATTGGGAATCACTGAACCAGTAATGCTGATAGTGATGACACTGATGATGATGAATTTGGTGGTTTTACCTGAGCCCAGAATTTTCTCTTATTTCTACAAGACCAACTGTAAAAAACATTATGAGAAACCATGACTAAGGAATAAGTATGTATCCAGCCACTAACTGCAGTCCAGAAAGGAATTTTGGGCTAGAAGGTAGTTAATAGGAAACCATCAGTGCAGGTACACATCTGTAGCTAAGCAACAACCTAAACTTAGCTTATACTCCCACTGCATGATTTTCCTTAAATTTATTAAATAAAACCCTTTCAAGATTCACCCTTATTTTTCAGCCCCTTTTTATGACTTTCTTTGAAATGGCATGGGCTACTATCATACAGCAATCCAACGCAGAGGTGTATTTTTAAATGAAGTGCATATAAAAACACATTGATATGTAATTTAGTACAAAGTCCTGTTTACACTGAAAGCATTAGATTAATTTTTTTAAGCTGTGATATGATTCAGTTTCCATGGAAACCTGGATGCTAACCAAGCCAAGTAGGGCACCATAAAGTTTGTTTCTGATTCAACAAGACTTGCCAAGTTATTTTCATAAGGTGTTTGCTAAACATAATTACTTTAGTTTGGTGGAGATGAAGAGAATTGCTCTGTTGTGCAGGTGTGGACTTTTTTTAATTGCTGTTGTCTAACTTTGTTTTATTTTTTTGTGGATCCTATTTTGTTTTATTCTCCCTAGAGAAATGGAGGTAGTTCCCAAAGAAAAATGCATTGAAAACAAATTGAATTAATACTGAGGCTTTGAATTTTCGAACTGCAGGTATTTGTCAAAAATTTTTGAACATACCAAACACTTAAGTCATCCTATTGAATGCACAGTGTAATGCCAACCTCTGTTACATCCAACGTATGTAAATTCTACCATAAAGTACAATGCCATTCTCAAACACTGAAGTTAAAACAAAGAGAACAGGAGAGATAAACAAAATGGAATAAGTTGTTTATTATGTTGCTGTCTAATTACATATGCAGTCTCAGATTCATTTTAATGCTGGGGATGAGGACAATGTATTTATTTTATTCTTAATTTGCACTGCCAGTTCAGGAATGGTTTCAGAGTACCATTAAATGTGATTAGGTAGAAAGACATTATGCTGCACCCATGATAAAGAAATACCTGGAAGTTGTGAATTCTAAGTACCTTTTGCATCAACATAAAAAACAGATACTCTCAACATATGTTTTTCAAATGCCTGTTATATACCCAACTTTGGCTAGCTAAAGATATAGAGGGAAGCAGAAAGAGAAAGCACAGTTTCCCTATCATCAAGCAGCTAACAGTAGATCACAAACACACATTCACACACAAACATATCAGCATCATTGATAAGAGACACACTATGACAAATCATGTAGTTGACTTGAAATAATAGTTATGAACAATGTGGTATTAAAGAATATGGTGCCAAAGGGAAAGTCAGGTATTAACATCTCTTGTGTTTGGTCGGGTGTGGTGGCTCACACCTGTAATTCCAGCATTTTGGGAGGCAGAGGCAGGCAGATCACCTGAAGTCAGGAGTTTGAGACCAGCCTGGCCAACATGGTAAAACCCCGTCTCTATTAAAAATACAAAAATTAACCAGGTGTGGTGGCGGGCGCCTGTAATCCCAGCTACTTAGGAATCTGAGGCAATAAAATTGCTTGAACCCAGGAGGCGGAGGTTGCAGTGAGCCGAGATCATGCCATTGAACTCCAGCCCGGGCAACAAGAGCAAGACTGCATCTCAAAAAAATAAAAACAAAAACAAACACAAACACTTGTGTTTGTTGTTCTACTCCTATTATAGGTTGTTATGACTGTTGCTTCACATATATAACCCTGAGACTACTGTCAAGATAATTTATGTCACTTGCCCAATATCTTTTGCATAAGCACCCCAAAAGTAGAAGGCATAAATAAAAGTTTAACAAAATATGTACAAGGGCTCTATGAGGAAAACTACAATACTGTGATGAAAGAAACAAAAAAAATGATTAATGGAGAGATAGTCCATACTTAAGGATAGGAAGACTCACTGTTGCCAAGACATCAGTTCTTCCTAATGTGATCCGCAGATTTAATGCAATCCCAATCAGCATCTAGGAATTTATTTTGTCAGTATTAACAAATTCTAAAGTTTATATGGAGAGGGAAAATAGCTAGCATAGCCAGCATAATATTGAAAGAGATAAAAGTTGGATGACTGACAATACCCATCTTCAAGAATTACTATAAATGCACAGTAATCAAGAGAATGTGATATTAATTTTAAAAATAAACAAATAGTTCAATGAAACAGATTCAAGGTCCCCAAAATAGACCCACATTAATGTGGCTAATCAATCTTTGACCAAAGAATAAAAGTGATACAATGGAGCAAGATAAACTCTTCAAAAAAAATACTGCTAGAACAACTAGATATCAAATTGCAAAGAATAATAATAATAATTTTTTAAATATCTAGACACAGATATTAAATACAATCACAACTCAAAATGAACCACAAACCTAAGGTTAAAATACAAGACTATAAAACTCTTAGAACATAATATAGAATAAAATTTAGATGACCAAAAATAATTTATATGACCTTTAGTTTGGTAATGACTTTTAAAGATGACATCAAAGGCACAATCCATAATGTAGTTAATAGACTGGACTTCACTAAAATTAAAATGGTATACTCTGTGAAAGGCATTGTCAAAAGAAGGAAAACACAAGCCACTGACTGGAATAAAATATTTGCAAAAGACCTATTTGATAAGGAAATACTGTTATATACAAAGAACTCTAAACTCAACAATAGGAAAACAAACAATTTGAGTAAAATATAAGACCTTAATAGACACCTCACCAAAGAAGATATACAGATGGAAATAAGAATATCATAAGACGCTCTACATTATATGTTGTCAGGGAAATGTGATTAAAACCACCATGAGACACCACTGTACACTTTTTAGAATGGCAAAAATCAAGAAAACTGACAACAAGTGCTGTGCAGAGTGTGGAGTAACAGAAACTCTCTTTTTTGTCAATGGCAATGCAAAATAACACAGCCACTTTGCAAAGCAGTTTGGCAAATTATTACAAAACTAAACGTACTCTTCATACAATTCAATAATCACATTACTTTCACGCAGGTGAAAATTTATATGAAGAAAATAAAATCCTACAAAGAGATTTACAGCAGCTGTATTTATATCAAAAATGTGAAAGCAACCAAAATGACCTTCAGAAGGTAAATGGATAAACTCTAGTGCATCTAGACAATAGAACATTATTCAGTACTAAAAAGAAAAACTATCAAGCTACAAAAAGCTATGAAGAAATATTAAACACATATTACTAAGTGAAAGAAACCAACCAAAAAATCTATATACTATAAAATTTTAACTATATGACATTCTAAAAAAGGCAACATTATGAAGACAGAGGATCAATGGCTGCCAGGTGTTGATTTGGGGAAGAAAAGGAATGGGAAGTGTGCAAGTACCTATAAGGACAGGGACCCCAGAATGCAGCTGAAGACAAACAATGAAGGTGGGTTTAGCAGCCTAGTGTGTGAAACTTGGGAGCTCCTCTTTATCTCACATGCAGGGGATGCGAAATCAGAGAAGTGATTCAGCTGTACCATGCTGCAGGAGGCATGCTCCATGGGTCCTTTTGGCACAGTCCCTTAGCCAGCCTCCCCATACAAAGAGGGAATCCCCTTTGGGGTTTTCTGGCCCCTTCATCTAGGAAGAGTAGTGCTTCAAACTTTTCTCAGAGCTTCAGCAAATCTGGGCTTAGGGTGTTATTTAGTGTTAAAAGAGAGGTGGCAATCTAGGATTGTGGAAATCAACAGGCAACTTGGACAGACACACATATGCTATAAAGACGAAACCAAGTAAAACCTAAACACACATATTCCATAAAGAGAAAACCAACTCAGACAGCAATACCAGAATAAATAACCAATTCTTCAATGCCAAAAAAAAAAAAATAGATGTATGTCCACCAGCAACAACAGCAAACAGGTAAGCAGTGCCTCCCCCAAATGGACAAGGCAAGGAACCAGTTACTGAC
The DNA here is from genome assembly GCF_043159975.1 of Macaca nemestrina. Taxonomy (NCBI): domain Eukaryota; kingdom Metazoa; phylum Chordata; class Mammalia; order Primates; family Cercopithecidae; genus Macaca; species Macaca nemestrina. The sequence continues at coordinate 83,131,861 of NC_092137.1, read as the reverse complement.
TCCAATGAGACAGCAATAAGTGAGCTACTAGATCAAAAATTCAAAATAGAAGTTGTAAGCTAAATAAGGAAACTCGAAGACAACGCAGAAAAGCAATTCAGACATATATGAGAGAAATTTTTAACAAAGAGAATATTTTTTGAAAAATGAAAGAGAAAGTCTAGAACTGAGAAATACATTGGCTGAACTGAAAAATGCAGACAAGAATCCAAACAGCAGAAGAAATAGTGAGCAGGAAGGAAGACTATTTGAAAATACACAGTAGTAGAAAAAAACGAATAAATGGCTTATCTTTTGCTTCTGCCGTATACCCTGAGACACTAACTTTCAAAGTATAGTAGTTTGTTTTTTGTTCATTTTGTTTTAATTCTACCCTGATTCATGTTTAACTTATCTTAAATTTTCCTACATATCATGCTTAGAGATAAGATACACTTTCTTGAAAAACATTGAGTACTTCGATCTTGTTAGCCTTAATCTGAAGTTACAGTGCTTTGTGAGTTCAACTTGGTATTTGTAGATTCTCTAATAGATTTTGTATTTTCTGTGGGCTTCAGGCTTTAACTTCTGCCACTGTGTCTTCAAAATCATCACAAACTAAGTTTCTTTTCTCCAATATCAATAAATGTCTTCAGAAAAAAAGTTGCTTTAGGACTTACCCTTTTCGTTTTTAATTTCCCTTCTACTTTAGCCTGAAAATCCTTTGCTAGGTTGTCAGCTCTTTGACATTTGAAAAAGAAATTCTTACAAAGTTTTACTCATTTTAACAAATGTCTAATTTCTGAGTCTAACATATTTTGTTAAAGAAATTCAAATGATTAGCAGTTTTTTGACCTCAGTTTTTGAGAATATTTTATTTGGCAAACACAAGAAAAGGTTATATTTTTATATATTTAGATTTATTGAGGTATAATTGATAAACAAAGAATTGCACATATTTAATGTATACATTTTGATGAGTTTGGACATATGCATGCACCCATGAAACCATCTCCTCAATAAAGATAATAGACCTCCAACAAAACCCTTGTTTTGTTTTAAGGTAATAACAGTTAATATGAGATCTGTCCTCTTAAAATATTTTTAAGTATACAATAGCAAAATTTTAATTAAAGCTACTGAAGTGGAACATCAGATCTCTAGACCTTATTCATCTTGCATAAGCAAAATTTTATACTCATTGGTCAACAAGTCTCCATTTTCCCTTCCCCCAGTGTCTGGCAACCATCATTATATTTGCTGTGTCTATGTATTTAATTATTTTAGATACTTGAAATAGTGGAATTATGCAATATTTGTCCTTCTGTGACTGGCCTATTTTACTTAGCATAATGCCCACTGTGCTTATCTATGTTTTCACAAATGGTAGAATTTCCTTTTAAAAAAGGCTGGATAATATTTCCCTGTCTATATATTCCACATTTTCTTTATCATCCATCAATGGAGATTTAGTTTGTTTCCATATTTTTGCTATTAGGAATAATGCTAAAATGAACATTGGGTGCAGATATTTCTTCAAGATCCTGACTTAAATTATTTTGACTATATACCCAGAAGTGATATTGATGGATAATATGGAATTTATATTTTTATTTTTTTGAGAAATCTCCAAATTGTTTTCCCCAGGGGCTGCAACATTTTTATTCCCACCAACAATGTATTGCTATCTTTTCTTTTTTCATAGTAATCATCCTTACAGGTGTGATATGATACTTCATTGTGGTTTTGATCTGCATTTCAATGATAATTAATGATGTTAAGCACCCTTTTGTATACCTGGTGGGCATGTGTATACCTTTTATGGAAAGATGTATATTCAAATCTTTGTTCCATTTTTAAATTAATTGGATTATGTTTCTTTCTACTGAGTTGCAGTAAATTATGATCTATTTTGGCTATTAATCTCTTATCAAATATATAGTTTGTTAATAATTGCTCCCATTCCATAGGTTGGTTTTTCACTCTGTTGATTGTTTACTTTGCTGTGCAAATCTTTTTAGTTTCAATATAATTCTTATTAAGTTTCCAATGACATTTTAAAATGCTAATAAAAAACACACTCATAAAATTTGTATGGAAGCACAAAAGATTTGAAATGGCCAAACTAGTCTTGAAAAAGAAGAAGAAATGTTATGGAGACATCAAATTTTCTGATTTCAAAATATGTTACAAAGCTACAGTAATTGAAACAATATGGTACTGGCATAAAGACAGACACCTAGACCAATGTAACATAATAGAAAGCCAAAAGCAAATCCAAGCAGGGACTGTCAACTTATTTTTGATGACGTTATCAAGAACACACAATGAAGAAAGAAGTCTCTTCAATAAATGGTGCTGTGAAAACTCCATGTTCACATACAAATAATAAAATTAGACCCTCATCTCACATCACATACAACATCATCTCAAGGTGGATTAATAACTTGAATATAAGACCTGAAATTTTAAACTTTCTTGAAAAAATCATAGGAGAAAAACTGCTTAACTTCAGTCTGGGTGATGATTTACTGGATTTAACACCAAAATTGTAAGCAATAAACAAAAAAATAGACAAGTGAAATTACATCAAATCATATTAACCCATTCTGATATTTCTTATGATAGTTCCATTCACTGCTTATTCTCATTCTTGAACTTTTTGTGTCTGATAATATTTAACCACTTAACTTTGATTGTGTGGTTGTATTTACTACTTTAGTATTAATATAAGACAGTTTGTCTTTTATTTAGTGTTGCTTTCTGAATTTTTCTCATTGTGACCCTGACATTCTTATCAATTAAACCTGATAGTTTTAAGTTTTAAGTCACTAAGCCCTTTTGTCTAACTTAATTTTTATAATACAACCTGTCCATGGAATAGTTGAATGCACGTGTGCTTAGATATGTGTTTGTGTTCGTGATAGCTCTTCTGTTATATAAGTAATAAACCATTACCATAATCATTCATGTGAATTGACTGGGTACACACTTATGCTAAGGCTGTGCTCTTATCTCAGCAAATATTTTGCAATTTTTCTGTCTGCTTCATTGTTCATATGGGGCTTGAAGATTACGTGCTTATTTGAGAATACTTTGTGAATCCTCAGAAACTTGAAGAAACAAAAAATTAGATATAATTTGCCAACATTATCTAGACATCTCTGAGAGTTGAGATTGCTATTATAATCAATTGATTCCTTTATCATACCTGGAGATAATTCATATGAAGAATTTATAATCATGACAGTTGGTAAATATTACCTTTCTCTGTAGGATGACTAATCACCTTACTGTTCAGTTTCTAAATCCACTTCGTGTTTTAGATCGTGGGACACTTTCCTTCATCTCTGATACTTAGCTCCATCTCTCAATTTGTGTGTGCATGCTTTGAATTCTGAAGTTTTTAAGTTTGCTTCTTTTTATAGTTTTTCACTCTGATCATAATTCTAAAATACACAAGGACACACACACAAACCAACTTGGCTCTTAGAATTACATCAGAAAAAAAAAATTGACGTAAACCTATCCTTATATCAATTACATCTGAATGAATAGGATATTGCTTTGCCAACTTATCAGTTTAATTTATAATTTTAGATGGAAACGTCTATTTAACTCAAAATAATAATGGTCATAGTATCTAAGTTGTATTTTTTGGCTTCAGCTGACTTTCCAAAATGAGTACATGATTTGATGAGGAACTTTCTAGTAAGCACCTTCCACTTAGGTTAGATAAATTAGTTTTATGTACAAAATAGTACTACTAAATTCACAGTAGACAGAAATTGTGACAGTAAAAAAAGATAAACCAATTTTCATGGGACAAGTCACATGAATCAGAAGCCAACATCGAATTATCTTTTTTTTAACATAATTAAAAGTCACCTGCAAACATATTTTTATGTACTAACCAATGAAATTTGTCAGTGAGAAATTATTAAAGTGTTTGGATCAGGAAATCTATAAAACTCCTATAATGGAATCTGTAATAAAAAGTGTATCATATATATTAACTATTATTACAGTTACTTGGTAACATTCTACTGTATATAACACTTTATATTGAATGATACAAAATTTGTATAGAGGTTCATTTTATCATGTATTTTACTTGCATTATTTTAAAAATACAATTTCACACTAATCCTGTGAATTAGAATGTGACCTAGTTATATACATCTAAGGGATAAATTTTTTAAAAAATTAGGGAACTAAATACAGCTGTCACACTTCCTGAATTTTCTTCCACCCTTGCTACAGAAAATTATATTATACTCAAATGAATGGAATTTAAGTAGGATCAGTCATATCATGCTTTTCCTCTATTTCCCAAAAACAGATGAAATCTGTGGCCAGTGCTATGTCAGTCTCCTGGTTTTGTCTTACTCACAGGAGACTTTTGTCTTAGATAATTCAGCATAACCTACTTGGAAAAGAACAAAACAATTATGATCTTTTTACCCATAATTCCTCAGCAATATATATATCTAGCAATATGTAATGTTACTTGTTTAGTACTAGAGGTATTATATAATCATGTTAGTCAATATAATTACTAAATTTGTGCAAGTTTAACATACAATGTATGTTAACATCAATTACCTCCTACTGTCCTCAAATATCTTTAAAGATACCTGATGCTTTTTAATTGATATATAATATTTTACATGTTTATAAGATATGTGTGTTTGTTGTTAAATGCATAGAATTTGTAATGATTGAGTGAGGGTATTTGGGGATATTCATCTTGAGTGTCAATTCTACGTGTTGGTATCATTTCAAGTCCTCTCTTATGGTTCCTTTGAAAAATACATAATGTCATTGCTAAATATAGTTACCATAGTCTGCTGTGAAACATTAGAACTTATTTTTTCTAGCTGCTGTGAAACATCAGATGTTATTTTTTTCTAACTGTATGTTTGTATCCATAACCAATGTCTCTTCATGCCCCGTTTCTACTACCCACCTTTCCCATTCCTTGCTATCTCTTTCCATTCTCTCTGTCCAATGCTAATATTTACTTTAATTAGAGTTTGAATCCCTACATCTTTAATTAACTTTACATTTTTTCCAACAGTTATGGAGTAAAACCGTTATATTTTCCTTCAATGGAGTCACCCCCACTTCCTCACACTAACAATGAATTAATTTTCTGAAAATACTCATCTGATCATTATGTTGTCATGCTCAACACTCTCTTTTATGCACCATGCGCATAGAATAACATTATTGTTTTTTAGCTTTTCAGTCTAATTCCAACCATCCAATCCAATCCATACTCCCATTAGACTTGGGTTATTCCCTATTGCACATTCATGCATAGACATGAACTCTGGGCAGGCACAGTGGCTCATTCCTGTAATCCTAACACTTTGGGAGACTGAGACAGGAGCATCACTTGAGCCCAGGAGTTCAAGACCAGCCTAGGTAACATAAGGGAAACTCTATCTCTACAGAAGATAAAGAGATAAATGGCTGGGCACCATATAATGCACCTGTGGTTACAGCTACTTGGGAGGCTAAGTCAGGAGTATTGCTTGAGTCTGGGAAAGGGAAGTCAAGGCTTTAGTGAGCAGTGATTATACCACTGCTGTCCGGCCTGGGCAACAGAATGAGACCCTGTGAAGGAAGGAAGGAAGGAAGGAAGGAAGGAAGGAAGGAAGGAAGGAAGGAAGGAAGGAAGGAAGGAAGGAAGGAAGAAAGGAAGGAAGAAAGGAAGGAAAAAGAAAAGAAAAGAAAAGAAAAGGAAAGGAAGGAGGGAGGGAGGGAGAAGAAGAAGAGGAAGAAGGCGAGGAAGAAGAAGAAGAAGAAGAAGAAGAAGAAGAAGAAGAAGAAGAAGAAGAAGAAGAAGAAGAAGAAGAAGAAGAAGAAGAAGAAGAAGAGGAGGAGGAGGAGGAGGAGGAGGAGGAGGAGGAGGAAGAGGAAGAGGAGGAGGAGGAAGAAGAAGAGGAGGAGGAAGAAGAATAAGAAGAAGGAGGAGGAGGAAGAGGAGGAGAAGAAGGAGGAGGAGAGGAAGGAGAAGAAGGAGAAGAAGGAGGAGAAGAAGAAGAAGGAGAAGGAAGAGGAAAGAAATGCACTCTACCAAAATTCCCATAAAGTATTCCTTTTTGTCAATACTTTCAGCATTTATTATCTCCCTCACAGTGGCTTGCCTGAATATTCTAGTTATATCTGATAGATATTCACTTTGCCCAAGCTATCCTTTAGTTTACTTATAATATATCATTTTCATAACTGCTTACATAGTTTTCATTTTCCTCAAGGATGCATTTTTTTTTTCAGGAGGAGTCTTGCTCTGTTGCCCAGGCTGGAGTGCAGTGGTGCGATCTCGGCTCTGCCTCCTGGGTTCATGCCATTCTCCTGCCTCAGCCTCCCAAGTAGCTGGGACTACAGGTGCCCACCACCGCACTTGTCTAATTTTTTTGTATTTTTCAGTAGAGATGGAGTTTCACCGTGGTCTCAATCTCCTGACCTCGTGATCCGCCGGCCTCAGCCTCCCAAAGTGTTGGGATTACAGGCATGTGCCACCGTGCCCAGCATCATTTGAGTCACTGTGCCTCATTTGAAAAATATTAATTAGTATGTTAATTTATGGAATACAAGAACATATTTCTACCACAATGGGAGACCTAGATTAAATGAAGAGCAGAAGATGTACTTATCTATTTTTTTTTTTTAACCATATCAGCCTCTTTGCTGAGAGTGAACTACTGACTGTTTCAAAGATATTCAGTAAGCTAATGGAAAGCAGCAAAATTAACTAGTTATAACATCTTTTGCATCTTCCTATGGTTTTGGCTGGTTTGCCTTAAAGAAAAATGACATGTTCTTGCCTCTCTTGCAGCTATCTGTAACCAAGTAGCTATAAACTCTAGTCAAAGGAATCTAAATGGCAGTGACATATTTTTCTAAGCAGAGGACACAACAATATTTTTTATTCTTGTTGAGTAGAATGAACATTGATGATGGGACCTTGATTAATTAATTGAGTATAAATTCATCATGGGAATGAAGGCTACACATGGAAATAAATTAATAAAAGGAATCACGGTCCTTTAGTCTATGAGTGTTATATTGCTGGCTATCAACTGCCTCCCAACAGCTTTCCACATGGGATAAATATATGTTATTCTAGAATTACATTGTATTTTTGGATAACTGATCCCTTTATCATTATGTAGTGTCTCTTTTTGTCAATTTTTTTCCTGAAATCTGATTTCTCTGAAATTAATAAATTTATTCCAGCTTTTTTTTTTTATTAATGTTAGTATGGTATATCTTTTTCCATTCTTTAACTTTTAACCTATCTTGTTTTAATGTTGAATGTGGGTTTCCTGTAGAAAACATAGTATTTGTGTGTGTGTGTGAGTGTGTGTGTTTTAATATACATTTAGAACATTCACTTTTAAAGTGATTATTTTATATTTGGAGTAATATCAATGATGTTTGTAAATGTTATTATATTCCTTGACGGAGGCTTCTTTTCCTGCCTTCTCTGGTTTTTATGTGCATCTAGTATAGTTTTATTTTATGCCATCCCTCAACATATCATTTATAAGTATTCCCAAAAAATCATGTTTTCTATAAAGTTTGCATATACATTTTCAACTACTCTAAGTTGAACTTAAAGCTATTTGTCTTCATGTGTAGTAAAGATACCTTATAATATTCTTCTGAAATCTCCTCTACCATTTTTGTGATAAGTTATTTCTCTTACCCACATACTATATTCACCCAATACATAATTAGTATCATTATTTTCTAAGTTATTTTTAGATAAATTAGAAATAATCCAAATATAAGATTGTATTTGCTTTTATTTATTCTTTCTCTTATGTGCTTCTTGGTGTATATCCCAGTTTATTACATGTGAGTTCCTTCTACCTAAAAAATACTTTCAATATTTTTTTGCAGCAAATATCTACTAATGATAGTTTTTGTTCATATTTTATTTGCCTGAAAAAGATCGTTACTTTTTCATTTTTGAAGAAAAATTTCACAGAATATAAAATTCTGTGTTGATGGCTTTTTTCTTTCAATATCTTAAATATTATTTAATTCTTTTTTTTTTTCATTCTTGCATGATTTCTGACATAAAGTCTACTGTAATTCTTATCCTTGTTCATCTGCAGATACAGATTTTCTCCCCCTTTGGCTTTTTTCAGGGTCTTATCTTTGAATTTAATTATTTGGAGTTTCAACATAACTTTCCCAAGTTGATTTTTAAAATGTATTCTCCTTGGTGTTCTCTGAGATCCCTGAATCTATGGTTTGTTGTCTGTCAATAATTTTGAAAACTTTTTGGCCATTATTATTACAAATGCTTTTTGTTTTCCCTCTCTTTCTTTTCCTTCTGCTATTACAATCTTATAATTTTAAAATTTCCTATAGCTCTTGGATATTCTGTTCTGTTTCTTCTCATCTAATTTTGGTTTTTGAGGTTTCCATTTACCTGTCTTTAAGCTCACTCTTTCTTTCCTTGCTTGTATTGAACTTATTATGTGGCTCATCAAAGGCATTTTTCATTTCTATGACAGTGGTTTATTTATTTTTTGTAGCATTTCCTTCTAATGCTTTCACAGAATTCCAAATTCTCTGCTTAGGTTAAATATCTGTTAATGCATGTTATCTAGTTTGTTATTTTTTCAATAGAGCCCTGAAAATACTTACCATTATTATTTCAATTTCCCTGATTTATTGTCATATATGTCATGTGTCATATATGAGTTTGTTCTGATGCTGCTTTTGCCTTTTCAGCTGTTTTATTCTTGACCTTAATGTGCTGTACACATTTTTTTGTTGTTGAAAGTCAGACATGGGTCAGATGCGGTGGCTCATGTCTGTAATCCCAGCACTTTGGGAAGCCAAGGTGGGTGGATCATCTGAGGTGAGGAGTTTGAGACCAGCCTAGCTAACATGGTGACATCCTGTTTTTACTAAAAATGCAAAAAAGTAGCCAGGTGTGGCATCACATGCCTGTAATCCCAGCTACTTGGGAGGCTGAGGCAGGAGAATCTCTTGAACCCAGGAGGCAGAGTTTGCAGTGAGCTGAGATGGCCCATTGTACTTCAGCCTGGGGGACAAGAGCAAAACTCCATCTCAAAAAAAAAAAAAAAAATGGAAGTCAGACATGTTGTATCAGGTAACAGAATCTCTTATGTTGGCTAGCATCTTGAATTTGTTTTTATTTTCTGTAACTACAATTGCCAGAGATATAAAATCTTCTACTGTTCTTCTTCTCTCCTTCCTTTGAGTTTCCTAGGTACTTCTCAGAGAGAGGCTGTGTCTTGCAGTTCCTTTTTCTGTAATCCACTATTATGATACTGGAGTGTAGTAATAAGGCATGAGGGAAGAGTAGAACTCCACAATTAACTCTTTAATTAAGCCTCAATTAAATTTCAGGCTTTTAGTAGGTATGTTGCTCTGCCCTGTAGACTGAACAATTGTTTTGTCTTGTACATTTTTCTCTTTTCCTATTGGATGAGACATAAAATCTATAAGTACCTGAAGTGTAAGAAATTCCTTCTCTCATAGCTCTTAAACAAGACTCTGATGACATTTTTACCTTGAAAATTAGGTCTTTGTGATGGAGAACACTCTTGGCATATTTTACAGTAATTACTCTTTCCCTTTCCTGGTTATTTGCAAAAGGAAGTCTATCTTGCCTCTGATGGAATCTTAGAGGTAAAGTCCAGAAAATATGGAGGCTCCCTAAAAATTTAGCTCATAGTTGTTTCCAAATCTTATTTTGATCTTCAATCAATCTTTATCAATTCTTCAAATTTACCAGTTATGTGATTTTACTAGTTTATGATTCCAGCAGCTTCTGTTCCACATAAACAAGTATTGGCTGTAGCTCTCTGGATTTAACTATTAGATTTTTGGGTGGCAGTTTGACACATAAACTCAGTTCTATGATGACCCCATGTAAAATAATTTACCTTTAATTTTCCCAGGTCTTTGTTATTGTAAAAACAGGGGTAATGACTTCTAGATTTTTTACATCTCAGAGCTGAAACTGGATGTCATCATTAACATTTGGATACTTATTTTTATTAAAATGTACCTATGTTGGATATCACCTCCTACTCATCACTCACTTATACTCATGCCTGAGTCTCTACAGCACAGGACATATATATCTGTGGGTTTCCAAAATATACCATTTTGATAATCACAGTGGGGTCTCATATGCTACTGTGGCATTAAAGGTGGGAAATCTCATAATTGTTTCTTACAGTTGGTATTCCTTGTAATTCACTTTGTTATAGGAGAGAACAAATCAAATCTTGGAACAAATTAATTTTGTAAATTTTATTTTATGATCACTTTTGAATATCAGATTGCTTCTCTAGGAGACATTTTTATGTAAAACATGTCACTATGCAGTAAAAGAACAGCTTCCAGAGGGAGACAGAAGGAATATTAATAAATGAAGGAAGAAAATGGGCTAATCAGCACCATGAAATATAACTTTATTCCACACATAAAAGAATGCGTGTTTGTTTGTGCATGTTTGTGTGCATGCAAGCACATATTTCCTTACAACTTAAAAGATACTTGGCAAAGAGTATCTCCCTTCTTCCTCACAAGGTTGAAACTTGTAAGGAAAGTAGGGTAGACATTATTTTTCCGAAGATTTATGTAATAAATCTGAGTTTCTTGAAGAATAAATAACCCAGCTGAAGATTCAAGATAGCTAAATTTTGAGGAGTATAGAAATGGTTTTTAGACAGGCTTAACTGTGGATCTCCTGTATGACGCTTCTGACTTTCACTTCACCATTTCACCCCAAATACAAAATGAAGGGATAATTTCACATCAGTTCTTCTGGAAATATGCCACATTGTCTCCGTTTTACATAATAACATTTGTCTTTATGTTGTCCATGGTCAAAGTTTTATCAGGTATATCACTATTTTGTTTTGGCTAAGATATAAACATTCATTGAAACTGGGATCTATAAGTCTCTGGCAATCTTACAGTCAATAGGGTCATTTTTCTTCAATCTGTAGTCTCAGAAATCAGACAGACTTGAGTTTGAAGTTTACTCTCTCTTATTGTATGACTTTAAGCAAAACATATTATTTACCTAAACATTGTATTTTTGCATTTATTACATGAGGAGACTAATAATATCTAACCTCTAGGGCTATTGTGAAAATAGCCCTATTTATAATAGCCCTATTATAAAAATAATTAGTTTAATGGACTTAGGTTGCTACCTTCCACAAGTGTCCGAGGCATGTATACCTAGATTAAGTTATTCTAGAGCCCATACATTTATTATTATTATTATTATTATTATAGGGAGAAGAGGCAGATTACAGATGAGACTGTTTTTAAATTAAATAGTTTATCAAAATCCCAATATATTTGAAGCTAAATTTCTATTACTTTGCTGTCATCATTTTAATGTGAGCAATAAGAGTGGCACTGGAAAGGAAACAGTTATCAACAAAATGCAAGTAAGGAATTGATTACTAGGGTAAATAAAAATCTAAGAACAGACTCACAAAATTGTACTCTAGAGAGAGGATTTACAAAAACAAACGTAGAATTTACAAAAAGATAATGCATTTTTCCAACTGAAAAAAGTAATATTGTATGAAGCATGCATTTTTGCTTTGTGGACAGAATAAAATGACCCACTCGTATTCAAAGAAAAGTCATACTCTCAACTACTTCAATTTCATCACTTGGTTTTCACTAAAATTGTGTTTTTAGAAAACGTGAGAAATGTAGCTTGTGAAACCTCATCACTTGAGTTATATTTCAACAATACTGAGCTTCATTGCAACGTCCAGTGGCCTGTTTTCAATGTATAATTAAAATATATCTGGAATAATAATATTTCAGTTCCATTTGTATTCCAATTAGCATTTTGCATTTTGCTATTAGATATTTTGTTACAAATGGATTGTGAAATTGTATGAGGTAAGCAAGTTTTCTATATTTAGCAACATGTAATTTTAATCTGTACTTTCCTGGTTAAAAAAAAAAACATAAACAACTGTCATTACTACTGATGATAGTGGAAAAGAATAGAGCAGTATAAAAAAATCTCCCATTCATATTCCTTGACAAAAACATTCTGCCTTCATTTGCTTTAAATATAGATTCAATGGTTTAAATATGATTCAAGCTTAAAGCTCCTTGTTGAACCCAGTGTAGTGAGCCTCAACCTCTTACATAATATTTTCATAACAATTATCTGAGAGTTTCAAAGCCACGATCTTAAATATCTTCAAGCAAATAATAATGAAAAGATATCTACATTGATATTTTAATCCTAGGAAGGTTTATATATGTCATATGTGGACGTACATTAATATCTTTGCTATAAAAATTAACTGAGCTAATATCTATAAAAATATGTAGGCCAGTGCTTATAATATTGGATCATGTAAGTGTTTGTTAGCACTATTAGTGTTGTCTCTAGCTTACTTCCCTATGTTTTAGAAAGTATTAATTGTTCACATTCACTAATATTTTTAGTGTGTTTTCTGATTAAGTAAATGTTATTACTATAGAGACTATTAGAAAGCAAAAGCATGATTATCAGAGACGGGGAATGAGAACAGACAAGAGAACATTGATAGTATTACATTCCTTCAACTAGTTCAAATAGGACAGAAGCCAGATAACATAATTCACTTTGGTTTGTTGAAATTATTAACAGATTACTACAAATTCAGTTTACTTTGGTTTATATAAGAAAAGCTCCATGACATTTCAAATCAGAAGACCTTGAATTAACATACACCTATTAGCTTTAGAGTCACTTCTCTTAATTAAAAAAAGTCTCATCATTCTTTTTACCACGATTTCTATGGAGTCCTTATGCAGCTAATATTTGCAGCACCCCATATTCTGAGTTCCCTGACCTTTCCCCTCCAGTGATGATGTCTTTGACTCTACCTTACATAGTCTACACTATATAAGACCCACAATGTGAAATTACCAATAGCTATCACATTTATACTATCTCAATTTCAACTCTCCTATGCTGTGAGCATCACTTTTTTTTTAGTGTTTAGATTCTAATGACCTTTAAATTTTTAAGTAACTCAGAATTAATTAATCATGGCAAATTTTATCTTTATATCGTTGTTCTCATACCATCATTTTCTTCTACATCCAAACTGCATTTCGTAGTCAATAATCATAGTCAGTCTCTTATATACTTTTGTTACTCCTCTTCTTCCCATAGCTGTACTTAGTAACAAAACCAAAACCCTCACAACCCTTGACAAAAACCTAAGTCATGTTTGGGTTTCGGCTTACTCTGAGTCTGAATTCATACAGCTGAATGTGACTAGACAAGACACTCAACTACGTTTATCAGTTTCACTACCCTCAAATTGACCCTTAATGTTTATATCCAATAACGGTACCATTTCTTAATCTACTTACTCTCCTATTTTCATAGATACTTATTTCTTTTCTCTCCAAGTTCCAACATCTTTTCTCCTATTGTCATTCTAAAATAATTAATCTAATTTATATTTTCACTGAGAAAATATAAATGCTAAAACAAGTTTTCTCCAGCAATCACCACATATGAGCATTTGTAATCATATTATTTTCATCCTCTTCTCACTTGAATGCCTAGTTGTTGTTCTGTAATTTGAAATGCCTCTTACCTATAAATTGCATTGCTATAAACTGCATTGTTATATGATCTTTATAAGGGAAATATCAATATTTTCCTCCATCAGGCCTAGTAGTCAGTAATATACAGGTTGTATCAGCCACTTTCATTAACAACTACTATTATTCTCATTGAACGTCAATTTTCTGTTTTTCCCACTCCCAGGCTTAAAATATCACAAAAATGAATTTATTATATTTTTAAAAATTATATTCCCTATTTTTTGTTTTAGAGTGAGCCTATTCCATCAGGTTTCAGTGACTCCATTAAGATTGTAGTAATCTCTTTTATTTTGAAATATTGTTTGATTTTATCTAACATGGATGTTTCTTGTACTTGTATATGAATATTGTAATATATCAATATGGTTATAATTCACTTTTCACTTATATTATTGGATTTACAAGGAATCTCCCTTGGTTGATCTCACTTCTGTATGATACTCAAAGTCTACCACGGTATCTGGTTTTACAAGTTTATACATTATTTTCTATTTACTTCTGCATTATTTTAGGTTGGAAGTCTGTCTAAAAAACCTAGTAGTTTTTCAAGCAAAATGAACAATTCCCAAATTATGTTTTTGGAGGTTAGAGTTTTTAGAAGAAAAACGTATTATTCTGTCAAAATCAAAATCTCATTCGATACCATTAACATAGGCTTGTTGCTGTAGGACTTCTTTATTTTGCCTTTATTGCTTATTTTTCGTTGTTATAGATACAAAATTATTGGCTGACAGTTCTTTTTCAATCCTTTGAATATGTCTTCCAATTGCCTTCTGCCCTACATGGTGTCTGATCTTGTCAGCAACTAATACTGTTTGTTCCTTCTATGTGATGAATCATTATTCTTTCTTCATTCAAGCTTTTCTCTTTGTCTGGCTTTCAACAGTTTAACTATGTTAGGTCTACAAGTGGTTGTCTTTTGTATTTATCCTACCTGAAATGTGTAAAACTTTTACATGTGTACATAACTAATATTTTTCATGTATTCAGGAAGTTTTAGGGCATTATTCCCTCAAACTTTTTTTGCACCTTTCTCTTTTTCTCCTATCCTTCTCTTATTCCACTTATGTATACATTAGCATGGTCCATGGTGTTCCACATATCTCTTCAGGCTTCCTTGTTAATATTTTTCAGTCATTTTTTACTTTTTCTTTTTCAGGTTGAACAATCTCTATTGATCTATCTTCATTTTTTTTTTCCTTCCGACTTAAATCTTCTCTCTAATGCATGTAATCAATTTTTTTCGGTTATTGTAATTTTCAACTCTATAATTTTCTTTTGAACTTTTTTGTGTGCAATTTTAGTATCTTTATTGGTATTTTCTACTTAAGGAATTATGATTATCCTACTGTTTCTTAATTAGTTTTTTTTTTATTACTTCTTTGGGTATATCTGTAATAGTTTTTGCCTGCCAAGTCCAGCATCTTGGATCCTTGGGAGAAAGTTTCTGTGGAGTGCTGTTGTTGTTTTTCTTTTCTTTTCTTATGTATGGGTCCATCCTTTTGGAAATAATTTGACCCCTGGGTTATTAAAATAAGCCAGTGACCAAAAAAAGATTTAAATAAAAATTATAGATTAGCTTGAATGAAAGAAAAACAAAATAAATTTTATAAGTAGAAACTTATACCTATATATATGTATTTATTTAACAGAATTCACTATTTACCTGGCATTATCCTAACTGCTTCATAACTATTAACACAGTTAATCTTACCTAAATGGGTGAATCCTGCAAAATGCAATTATGTAAATTCATACCTAAACTGTTTGGAGGACTAGAATGTGGCTTTGAAATTTCAAGAAATATTATTTTCACATTATTTTCTTCAAGAGGCAAGGATGACTTAGTTGATTATGCAGTCTTTTTTCTTGTTGAACATAATGAAATAATGAGTCATAAAAACTGTGAAGTCTATAGTTTTATTGTGTCTCTGCTTTATGCATGAACCTCAATTTCAATAGACTAACCAGGTGTGAGTCCAAGGCTTTCTACCTATGTAATAATTAAAATCCAAGGTACCATTTTTCTAAATTCAATTCCCCATTCTTTTCAGTATATTTTCATAGAATTTTATTTGTAACCCTGTTCTATTGTTCTGTGTCCAAAGGTTGCTCCTGTTATCTTCAATATTAGCTGCACATATAAAAATGATGTTGAATTATAAGCTTCATTTGTAGGTGTTATAAAAATAATTTGTAAAATGGAAGGTACATTTTATAATTTGAGAAGTTTACATCTATATCAAACAATATATTGTAATGAATCTATACAATAAAATTCTGTGTATTAGGTAAAATATATGAGGAAGATACATGTGATCATTGTGATGTTTCTGTGTTAAGAGTAATATGTTCACAATGATGCAATTTATAAAAGATAACATACAAAATATACTCATCTGTGTATATTTTGCATGGTTTTATGCTACACAATATTTAGAATACTAAATATTGTTATATGTGGTTTAATATGAGGAGGAATAGTAAGAATAGGAGAATCAATAACATCTTTTTCACTTTGCCATATATATGTGACTATTTATGCAAATACACATGCATTTTCAGTTTTCAGTGAGTCTCAGTGTGGTGATAATGGTTAAGATCATGTATTTTTGAACCTGGCTTGACCATATATACCATTAATTTAGGATAATCCTTTATTATCTTTGTGTCTCACTTCATTTTGTATAATGAAAAAGAAAATATTACTCTTCTTCTTAGTGTTACTATGGGGAATAAATGAGATAATATGTGTAAATTACCCAGAAAAGCTCAATTCCCATTGCACTAGTTTCCTCCAACTTTTTTCTTAAATAAATCAAATGTAAATGATTTTTTAAAATTATGTTTTATGCTAAATATTGGATGTGTCACAAAGGCTAGTGGTGACAACATAAAAGGTCAGTGAGGTAGTATAAAAGATTGTTTTCTTCTCACATGTCTAGAACATTGCATGCTTGTAGTCTCTCAAACAGAGGTTAGAACTGGAAATGTCTATATGACTTGGAGATATAATTTGAAAAATCAAAAACATTTATTAAAATTTCACGTGTTCACTAGAGCAAGACAAAGGTAAAATAACAATACTAAAAATGTGCCTCATAACAGTAACTTTATACCCATAAATTATTTTTAAATAACATATTTTCTTGCTAGGATGGCATTTTAATTTCAAAAGTCTGGTATTTTACATTAAGACCTTCAGAAGCTATTTGCTATGTCAATTTAGACAGAAGTCAGCCGGGCGTGATGGCTCACACCTGTAATCCCAGCACTTTGGGAAGTGGTGGTGGGTGGATCACGAGATCAGGAGTTCGAGACCAGCCTGGCCAAGCTGGTGAAACCCTGTCTCTACTAAAAATACAAAAATTAGCAAGGCGTGGTGGTGAGTGCCTGTAATCCCAGTTACTTGGAAGGCTGAGGCCCGAGAATCATTTGAACCCGGGAGGCAGAGGTTGCAGTGAACCACGCGAGATCTCACCACTACACTCTAGACTAGGAGACAAAGCAATACTCCATCTCAAGAAAAAAAAAAAAAAAAAGAAAAGGAGTCATTAGAGGTCAGAGAAAGAAAGTAATTTTAATAAGAAAATTCTTACAATATATACACAAGAACTAGCTATATCATATTAATCATTAATAAAAAAGATACTTGAGCCTTCTCCCTTTAGATGAGATATCACTGTGCTTATTGTAAACGCTTTTCATTCCTTGAGGTAGAAGTAGTCCAGTAGAATATGTGGAATCTAAACCAGAGAAAAACTTTTCTGTGGAAGCTTTAGAAATTAAAATAAAATAATACATTTGAATAATTTAAACAATTAATGTGTTAAGATAAACGATTTTATTTATTATTAGAGGGTATGTAAAATTTAAAAATGTTACCCACAACTTAATTACCTTTAATCAAATCATTAGCATTATCACTATTGACAGCTTGTTTGTGTTTGCAGGCTAGGAGGGATGATGAATGCTTATAGTATTCAACGACAATATCAATATATTATGATAAAATTAAAAACACCACGCATTTGTTTTGAAATAAGAATGGGGAGAGTGTTGAGGAACAGATAAAGAAGGAAGGAGAAATATTATAGTTATCAATAAGTTTTTCTATTATTTTTCTACTTTCATTTTCCTTTTTTTTTTTTTTGTCTAACCCTGCCCTCCAATTCCAACAATTCTCCATATCAGTATATGAAAAATAAATTAGCTGATTTGATATCCTTCATATATTTTGGATGTAAAAAACATTGGAATATTTAAAATCATGACTTAACCAAGTTTTGGATTATCCATAACTGAAAGATTTTGATAATTGTTTATCTTCTGTAACCCTCATTTTATTTGAGGAAGTGAGATATATATATCTCAGTGAGAGGAGATCTTTCGCCAGTGCCCTTATAGCCTTATTACAGCAAAGATAAGTGTTTATAACCTCCTAGTGTTATTTTCCTTTCCTAGTACATTTTACTGAGCACCAAAATCCAGAAAATAGAAGTCTGTGAGTAGCAAAGCTTTATCAAGATCCATCTTGATTATATGTTGAATACACCAAGAATGACTATGCACAAATTTCATCAGTGAGGCAAAGGAAAAGAAAAATTTTAAATTTATTTGTAGAATGTTCAAGGAGTGTAAGTAAACCCTCAAGTTTTAAATTTGTATCCTGGTTCTGCAATTTTGGAAATACGGTCAGTTTTTACCGATGTCCGTTTGTTTTAGTAACTCATTCTTTTAATGGAAGTTACCTCCAAGAAAAAATTTCCCCAGTTTAGAATTTTTCCAAGCACCATTGATAAATGATTGAGATTCAATTACATCTGTCTTTCAATAATGGTGGGGCATATCCAGTGTTTTAAGAGGAATTTTATTTCTTATTATTTTCTGGCCCTTTGGAATTCAATTGCTCTCTCTCTCACCTCCATGGGTCTTCTTTCCTCTATTAACTTTCAAGACAAAAATTCTGTTTCTGAGAACTTAAGATCTGCTTCCAGAACAGCTAAAAGGAAATATTCAACTTAATATTTTATGCCAGTATATTTCAGTAAAATATGTCTTTAACATTCTGGAGTAGGCAACATGATGGCAAATTCACAAGCAATTGGCAAAGGGGAAAAAGAATAATTATAATAACGAAGTCGGTTCACACCTTTCCAGTGCTAAGTGGACATCTGGAAGGGATATTTTTAAAGACAGGCATCAAAGTATGTTAGCTCACTTCATGGGGTATTTAACAGTACTTGGTATTCTTCGTTTTTGCTATTTTTTTTTAATTATTAAAGTTAACATTTCAATTTGGAAGCTATTTGTAGTAATAATTTCCAACTAAATTGTTTGTTGTAACTATTTGATGCTTTTATAGGCCTCATAATGAAGACTTGGTATAAAATAAATAAAATGTATTATGTTATACTAGCTATTTCATTCTGATCATAAAAAATAAGGACAACAAATTACCATGAATTAAGCATAACATTATTAGTGTCCTGTTTCATTTTGTTTTCCCTTTCTGAGAATAATATTACACAACTGTCGTAACAATTGACAGCACAAGTACTGGAAGTGATACACTACTCAGTTACCCTCAAAGTATTTACGCTTTATGTATCAGAGTACTAAGGCATTATTGCTATAATAAACATGGAGGCTGCAAAAATTCCAGGGTAATTGTCATGTTAGCTAATGTTTAGGTATAAAAATATATTTTCAAATACTGCTATTTAGTTTTACTGATCACCTGTAATTATTCCAACTGTACATATGCTTCCTCCATGAGTTGCATCAAGATTGAATAGTTCTCTTCATCTAATACCCTAGTTTGTTTTATACCTCATGTTCTTCTAAGCAATGTCATATACCACTAATGACTTCAATTATGATCTAATTTATGACAGATGTTTTTGGCTAATAATTGGAAGAACCCAGACTTAAAATTCACAAAATAGGGTAGGGATACCCCCAGGTTCCTGACCAGGGCTTCGGCTCCATTTCACTACACTCTCATCTCTTATTTTCCTTATGGTTAAATAAAGACCACAGCAGCAGCTGGACCAATTTGCTACTGTGTTTGAGTGAGGTGGCAGAAGAGCTAAGGTATCTCTACTAAATAAAGAATAAAATATCTTCTAATCACTATACTGGGACAATTTTAATCACTTGTATATCTCAGAGCCAGTCAACTGTTTCTAAGACAATACTTTTAACAGGTTTTCTTAATTCTGATTTCTAGCATCTATTTAGGGCAAATGAGTGGCATTGTCATAATTAGTTTAGTGGCTTGGAATTATTAATGCTTTCCTTACAAACTACGAATGGATTTTTCCCTATTTCCCCTGAGTTTTGTGAGTTCTGTGGGAGAGGAATAAATACCTGAACTAAATTTTTGTTGTGATAGATGTGTTTTTGTTAATCACATGATGTAATATTACTCGTATAAGACTAAACAGATCTAATTTGCTCTTAAAAATTTACTCTCATATACATGGCCACGAGATCATATTTATCAAGAGTAATTCTATAGAATGTTTCCTCAGAAATAAGCCCTTGGGTTACTGAGTTAAAAGCCCAGGCAATTTCATCCCCATCTTTATTAATCCATGATGAATACTCACCTTACACTATTCTTCCCATTTCTATATATTTCATCATTGTTACAGTATTACATAACTTAAATTGAGGTGGCTTGTTTTCTTTTACATTAGAGAGAGAAAAAATAAGGAGATAGAGATAGGGAGAAACAAACAGAGAGAGAGAGAGAGAGAGAGAGAGAGAGAGAGAGAGAGAGAGAGAGATTTTGCAAAGCCTTAACCATGCAAAGACTTAACCAGGTGTAATATTACAGCAAACATTTAAGACAGCTGAGGCTTCTTATAAATTTTACAGTAAAGCATAGATCTCAGTGGAGAAAGGAGGTTTACTGAACAAGAAGCTTGCTTACCAAATTGATCTGAGCCAAGACTTCTGACGATGATACATTCAAGATTTGAGATGTAGTCTTAAATATCATGCATGTACGTACTCCAATTTTTTATCAGATATTTAAAAACTCTACATACACTGATAGTGTGATGAGGTTTTGTTTTCTAAAGGACAAAACAGTGTTTATAACAAATTTGTGTAGAGAATTTTAATAATCTCCTTCAATCGTTTTCTAAATCAGAAAGTCTCCCTTGCCATTTAAAAACAGATTATTGACAAAAATCCTGACATTGTGCAAGAAAAAAATTGGGGCTGCCATTTTCCATTTAGATTTTATGGTGAAGACTACTTATATGTATAAATTTTATTTGGGAAGAACTGACTTATAGATAATTTGGTAGATTATATACACATAGATAAGTGTATCAGATAAACACATATCAAAAGTTAGTCTAACTGAGCAGCATATCAAATTATGCTTTGTGATAAAATAGAACAGCTCTACTTTCTGTCTTAGGTCATAGCATCTAGCACCAATAGTATGCTGAATAATCCTAAATCTAGGTTCTGCTCAGATATCTTAGGAGAGGCAGGCTAACATCTTTGGATACCTAATGAACAGAGAGACACATTACCTATCTGCGTGAAAAGATCTCAATATCCTTGGTCCAATTTACACTTTCTTTATTATCTCACTAAACTGCACCATATCTAACACATTCAGACAAATGATTAATTTAGATGTATTTTCTGCTTTGCTTTTTATTATCGACCCAATTCAAGCTACCAGTACTTTTGTAAGTTGAAATGATTCTTTCTTGAATAAAAATTTAAAGCTGGCACAATAATTTTCACATTTTATTTTCGGGGATTGATCATCTTTCACCTGAACTGATTTTCTACTTCTGGAATCATTCAATTCTACCTGTTTATTTTTTACCTAATCAGCAGAGTGATATAACATATAACTCTAATCTTATTATTCTTTGTTAAAACATTACACGTTAATAAATTCATCAATTTAAATTAATAGTTGTAGGTCAAACTCTGCCCAATACATACAGAGATTCACCTTTTAAAAGTTTACGAAGCGTATTTAAAAGGATAGAACAACTATAACTAGAATGTTGGAGTAAATAGAAAATAGGAAGAAGGGAGAGAGAGGGCATGGATCATGGCTCGTAGAGCTAGCTTTATGATTGGTTGGATAATTCATAGATCAGTATCTTTTTATCTCAGATTATTGTGATCATTATTATGTATGTCTATGACACTAAATTATGAAGGAGGAGAAATATGATGCTCATCACAGTTTATTTCTTTGTAGACACATTGATTTTTGTTTGAAAATGATTATGAAATTGTTTCTTTTGTAATATAAGACAGTGGGGAAAAAAGCAACTTTACCATAAAATCCTATAAAGTAAATTCTTTCAAATACATTACAAAACAAGGAACTCTATACAATTACTCAACAAGTTATTCAATTAAGAAATATATAACAATAACAAATTATGAGGAAAAGGTTATGTATATTAGTTGGTACAAAAGTAATTGAGGATTTTACCATTGCTTTTAATAATTATTTGTTTTATTACTATGTGTAATAAAACAAGTAAAGCCTGGATTTTTATAAATATTTTTTAAGATTAATAAGAAGATATGATTATGAAAAAATAGATAAAAACGGCCAGGCACGGTGGCTCACACCTGTAATCCCAGCACATTGGGAGTCTGAGGCAGGTTGATCACCTGAGATCAGGAGTTTGAGACCAGCCTGGCCAACATGTTGAAACCCCGTCTCTACTAAAAATACAAAATGAGACAGGCATGGTGGCGGGTGCCTGTAGTCCCAGCTACTCAGGAGGCTGAGGCAGGAGAATTGCTTGAAACCCGGAGGTGGAGGTTATAGTGAGCTGGGATCATGCCACTGCACTCCAGCCTGGGTGACAGAGTGAGACTCAGTCAAAGGAAGATAAAAACTAAGAATGTTAAAATCCAATACCAGCAAACACTCAATGAATTTCTGAAATAATATACTTAAATATTAAGAAATAATTCCAGAACAAAAATTCTAAGATGAAAGAAGGAAAAAGAAACAGAAAAAAAAAGCAGGAAAAGGAAATGAGAACACATCTAAAGCCTAGATCGTAGTTTATAATACGATCTCCAGTAAAAGGAACCAGTGCTCCTCGGATAAATGGTTGATTCTAGACTAGGATGTGAAGTACGCAATATTAGTCTGCAACATTTTATAATGCCAGAAAATAAGAGCTACACGCTCCAACCCACACACCAGCAGGGGTATTGGGTATGTTAAAAAACACACAGGGATCAATGAAAGGAGCTCCCAATGGCCAAAGTTGAAATAATTTGAGCAATTAAATGTGTAAATAATTGCATTAACAGACAAAATATAAAATGAATATCTATGGGTCTACACTGCTATAAGAACATGATTGAATAAATATGAGGAAAGGATAAACAAAACTCTCTTACAGAAATATTCAAAAAATATATGTATATAATCTACCCTCAAAGAGGTAGAACATAATTCCCCACCCTTTATGTGTGGGCTGTGCAGTGATTTTCTTCCAGAAGGCAGTATAGAAAGAGCAGGGGTAGAGGGGCAGTAAACTTCTAGGGCAGAAATCTGACAAACGCTTCCTCAGCCAAGACACCCTATTCAATAAATCATTCTGGAAAAACTGGATAGCCACAAGTAGAGGAATGAAACTGGATCCCTATCTCTCACCTTATATAAAAATTGACTCAAACATGGACTAAAGACTAAATCTAAGACCTGAAATCATAAAAATTCTAGAAGAAAAGCTAGGAAAAACTCTTTTAGACATTGGCCTAGGCAAATAATTTATGGCTAAGATCACAAAAGCAAATGCAACAAAAACAAAAATAAATAAATGTGATCTAATTAAACTACAAAGCTTGTGCCCAGCAAAAGAAATAATCAACAGAATAAACAGGCAACCTACAGAATGGGAGAAAATACTTACAATACATCAGACAAAGAACTACAAGGAATTCAAACAAATCAGCAAGAAAAAAAAACCAATTCTATCAAAAAGAGGGCATATGACATGAATAGACATTTCTCAAAAGAACATATACAAAAGACCAACAAACACATGAAAAAATTCTCTGCCAGGCACAGTGGCTCATGCCTGTAATCCCAGCATTTGGTAGGCGGAGGAGGGCAGATCACGAATTCAGGAGATCAAGACCATCCTGGCCAACATGGTGAAAACCCATCTCTACTAAAAATACAAAACAAAATTATCCAGGCATGGTGGCTCATGCCTGTAGTCCCAGCTACTCAGGAGGCCGAGGCAGGAGAATTGCTTGAACCCGGATAGTGGAGGCTGCAGTGAGCCAAGATAGTGCCACTGCACTCCATCCTGGCAATAGAATAAGACTCTGTCTCAGGAAAAAAAAAAAAAAGCCCAACATCATTAATCATCATGGAAATGCAAACTAAAACCACAATGAGATATCAGCTTTCCTCTTCCAGAATGGCTATTACGCAAAAGTCAAAAAGCAATAGATGTTGGAGTGGATATGGTTAAAACGGAATACTCATATACTGCTGGTGAGAATGTAAATTAGTGCAACTTCTATGGAAAGTAGTATGAAGATTTCATAGAGAACTAAAAGTAGATATAGCATTCGATCCAGCAATCCCACTCCTGTGTATCTACTCAAAGAAAAAGAAGTCATTATATAAAAAAGACAACTGTATGCATATGTTTATTGCAACACTATTCACAACTGCAAAGATATGGAACCACCCTAATTACCTATTAACCGATGAGTGGAGAGAGAAAATGTGGTTTACATATGCCACGGAATAATACTCACCATAAAAAGAATGAAATAGTGTCTCTTGCAGCAACTTGGATGGAACTCGAGGTCATTATTTTAAAGGAGGTGACTCAGGAATTGAAAACCAAATACCGTATGTTCTCACTTATAAATGGGAGCTACGCTATGGGTACACAAAGGCATACAGAGCGATATCATGGACTATGGAGACTCAGCATGGGGGAGGATCAGAGGGGATTTCAGGAATAAAAAAAAAATACTACGTGTCTGGCAAAATGTACACTACTCAGGTGATGGGTAGGCTAAAATCTCAGACTTTACCACTATATAATTCATCCATGTAACAAAAAACCACTTGTACCCCAAAAGCTATCCACCCACACACAAAAAAAAATCTAAAAGAAAAAATAGTGATGAAACATCTTGGGAGCATGTATCCTTCATGCGAAGTTATAAGAATGGTATTTTACCTCTGAAGTCTTCCTCTCAAACACACATTATGCCAGTATAATCTTGTGGAACATTCTACAGAATGCCTGACCTATGAGGCACTACATTGCCAAGGTAATAAAAACAAGGAAGTCGGATAAACTGTCATAGCCAAAAGGATCCTAAGGAGACGTGATAACTAATCATAATGTCTATCTTGGTTGAGATCCTGGAACAGAAAAAGAACACAGGTAATAACTGAGGAAATCTGAATGAAGTATGGACTTCATTGGATAATAATGTGTCAATATTGAATCATTAATTGTGACAACTATGCAACACTAAGATGTTAATAATAAAGAATATTCAATAATAGGGGTAATGAGGTAAATGAGAACTCTGTAATATATTTGTAACTTTTATGTAAATGTCAGACTCTTCCATAATAATATGTATATTAAATAAAAAGGAATGTAAAATAAAAATGATTTAGACAAACTAATAGAGAATTTAGTGCTAGCAAACTGGAAGTAAAGAAAAGCTTTAAAAATATACTTCGAGCACAAGAATCTGTTGTCAAAAACTAATTTGAATGAAACTTTTAAAAGATGAAGATTACACATTTGGATAAATGTAAAAGACTTTTCCACCTTATTTTTAATTTATCTATTACAGGGAGTGATGGTTTTCTTTTTTTCTTTTTTCTTTTTTTGAGACGGAGTCTCGCTCTGTCGCCCAGGCTGGAGTGCAGTGGCGCCATCTCTGCTCACTGCAAGCTCCGGCTCCCGGGTTCACGCCATTCTCCTGCCTCAGCCTCCCGAGTAGCTGGGACTACAGGCGCCCGCCACCACGCCCGGCTAATTTTTTGTATTTTTAGTAGAGACGGGGTTTCACTGTGTTAGCCAGGGTGGTCTCGATCTTCTGAGCTCGTGATCCACGCACTTGAGCCTCCCAAAGTGCTGGGATTACAGGCGTGAGCCACTGCGCCAGCCGTGGTGGTTATCTTAAAGGGCTAGATCAACAGTCCGCAACCGTTTCGGGACCGGTTTCCTAGAAGACAATTTTTTTTTTCATGTGAGGTTTGGGGATGGAGGTGGTTCAGGATGAAACTGTTCCAACTCATAAGAATCACACAACCTAGATACCTCATATGCGCAGTTCACAATAGGGCTTGTGCTCCAATGAGAAATAATGTGCTGCTGATCTGACAGGAGGCGGAGCTCAGGCTATAATGCTGGCTCTGGGGTAACTCACATCCTGCTGCCTGGCCTGTTTCCCAATAGGCTGTGGACAGATACCAGTCCACGGCCAGGGGATTGGGGACCCCTGGACTAGATAATAAATATTTTCATTTGTAAGTGAAGAAGTTCTGTCACAATTACTCTGTGACACAGAACAAAGACATAAACAAATGAGCATGACTGTCTCTCAGTAAAACTTTCTTTGCAAAAATGTAATGGAACAAACGAACAACTGCATGCTAATAATTCCATCTACACATGCCAAAAATACTTAAAATTAATATGAAAAATATAAACTCGAATATTAAATTAATTAGATATATGCGAAGAAAATTCACCAAATAAAAAATATAGATAATTTACTATTGAAAAGTGTCAGGGCTAATATCCAGAACCTACAAAGAACTCAAACAAATTCACAAGAAAAAAACAAAAAGTGAGCAAAGAGTATGAACAGACATTTCTCAAAAGAAGACATTTATGCAGCCAACAGACACAATGAAAAAATGCTCATCGTCACTGGCCATCAGAGAAATGCAAATCAAAACCACAATGAGATACTATCTCACACCAGTTAGAATGGTGATCATTAAAAAGTCAGGAAACAACAGGTGCTGGAGAGGATGTGGAGAAATAGGAACACTTTTACACTGTTGGTGGGACTGTAAACTAGTTCAACCATTGTGGAAGACAGTGTGGCAATTCCTCAAGGATCTGGAACTAGAAATACCATTTGACCCAGCCATCTCATTGCTGGGTATATACCCAAAGGATTACAAATCGTGCTTCTATAAAGACACATGCACATGCATGTTTATTGTGGTACTATTCACAATAGCAGACTTGGAACCAACCCAAATGTCCATCAATGACAGACTGGATTAAGAAAATATGACACATATACGCCATGGAATACTATGCAGCCACAAAAAAGGATGAGTTCATGTCCTTCGTAGGGACATGGATGCAGCTGGAAACCATCATTCTCAGCAAACTATCGCAAGAACAGAAAATCAAACACGGCATGTTCTCACTCATAGGTGGGAATTCAACAATGAGAACATTTGGACACAGGAAGGGGAACATCACACATCAGGGCCTGTTGTGGGGTGGGGGAGCGGGGAGGGATAGCATTAGGAGATATACCTAATGTAAAAGACGAGTTAATGGGTGCAGCACACCAACAAGGCACATGTATACATATGTAACAAACCTGCGTGTTGTGCACATATACCCTAGAACTTGAAGTATAATAAAAAATAAATAAATAAAAAGAAAAATGTACAAATTTATAAGTAAATACTGTCAAATAAATATAATTTAAAATAATAAAGAAGTAGCATTTTATTTTCAAATTGAAAAAAGTGTTTTTATCTTTATCACTCTTTTTCTTTCTGTCGTATTTTTATGCTACTATTCAGTGTTAGCACCTGTACAGATAAATGGGAACCCTCAGGCACATTTGGTGAGATCAAAAGTTAATATTTTTCTCTTAAGAGTATAACATAAAATAGGAACTCTAAAAGTTAGCATACCATTTAGTTCATCCACTGCTATTTGTGAATTAATTCCTAGGAAAAACACTTGTTTTACATCAACAACTGTTTACTGAAAATCTACTAGTTCAGTGTTGTTCAAACTTGAGTCTATTACTTCAAAGGATATTCTTAGCCTCTCCAGGTATGGATAAATCAAATGTAGTATAGACATATGTTAGGGAATTTTGCATTCAAAACAACAGAAAGTGTATACTTATTAATTCTATGTATAAAATTATATTAATTTATTGACTTAATAAAATGGGTTATAAAATAGCATTCAATATATTCTTGTTTCGTTATAATGATTTACATATGTATTTATAAAATTTATAAAAATATATCTGCTAGAATCTTATGAAATTTAAAATCCTGTGGAATATATGTGTGTGTGTTTATTATTTTCTATATTGTATTTAGTTTCTAGTATAACATATGCAGGGGTTTTTGAAAAATAAAATTCTATCCTATTATATAATAAAAATCTATATCTTATTGATAGGAAACCTGAAATTGAGTTTAGTATCAGTATGAAATATAATCCATGATGTCACGGAATATATTAAATATTACTCCTAAAGTCACAATAAAATATAATCTTAAACCAATCAAAATGGCTATTACTAAAAGACAAAAATGACAGACGTTGACGAGGATGTGGAGAAAAGGGAAATTTTATACTCTGTTGGTAGGTATGTAAGTTTGTACACACTCTATGGAAAACAGCATAAAAATTTCTCAAAGAACTAAAAATAGAAGTACCATGTGATCCAGCAATTCCACTACTGGGCATCTACTTTAAGGAAAAGAAATCATTATATCAAAAACATGCCTCCATTTTTATGTTCATGACAGCATTTTTCATAATAGCAAAGACATGTAATCAACCTAAGTGTCCATCAAGGGATGATTGGATAAAGAAAATATTGTGTATATACACAATGGAATTCTATTCAGTCATACAAAGAAATGATATCACGTCTTTTGCAGCAATGTAGATGGAACTGGAGGCCATTAGCTTAAATGAAACAACTCAGACTTGGAAAGACAAATACCACATATTCTTACTTATAAGTAGGAGGTAAATGTGTACATATGGATGTAGAGTGTGGAATAATAGACAATGGAGACTAAGAAGAGTGGAGGTTGGGAGGGAGTGAATGAGGATAAATTACTTAATTGATACAATGTATGTTATTCCGGTTATAGATATACTGAAATCCCTAACCTCACCACTGAGCAATCTATGGGTGTGGCAAAATTACTCTTGTACCCCATACATTTACGAAAATAAAAATCGTTTCTATGTTTCATATAATCAAGTATGTTAAGGTTTGTATTTATACCTTTGATAATCCTAAATTTTAGCATCCTGAAGATGAAATAAAGAAGTTTTAATGAATTCATGAAATTTTAATAAACATAATTGTTAATTGTTGCATAATTATACACAATTTTACATAATTGTACATAGTATTATTGTACTATAATCTATTTAGCTATTACTGGGTGATTGTGTTGTATATTTAAATATTATAAACACTACTGGAATAAATATTTGTATGAGTTTTTAAAAATATATTTTGTTGTCTTCTAATAGGTCTCTGGAATTTATACTGATATGTACAATGCTTAATATTTTAAAGGATTTTTGTGTATAATGCAAAGTTTTCCCCTTTTAAAATGAAGATTTTCTAAAACAGATTACGATTTAATTGTGCAGAGGAAAGAAGTTTGGATACCCACTACTGGGTATCTGCTGTTTGAAATACTGTTCTCTAAATAAGTAGCTAAACCTTAGTTTTTTATAGAATAGTTTCGAAGGGAGGGCTAGTTTTTGGAATGGAGTTCTAATAAAGGACATGACATGGACTCGGGTGATCTAGTTAGGGAGACACCTGAGGATACTGAGTCATATGCTGGGAGAAAAAAAGGAATGCTGAGGAGGAGAAAAGCATCAAGGAAAAAAAATGACTTTGTGTTATGGGTAGTCTTGATAAATTTTCCTGACGTATCCAGTCTCATTCAATGGACATGTCTATTTTTTTCATAATAATCACGTTTGTCCTGATGAATCCCTTTTTTACGAATGGAAATTTGAAGAACTAAAAGAAAAAAATGATTTTCAATGAAGGAGTTTACCATTCTTACAAAGTCAGCAGTGAACTTTAAAATGCCTTTATGCTCAATTTATGAAAATAGGCAAATGTCAGACTTGGGCAGCTTCTTATGCCATGGGTAGAAACATCTGCCTTGGATAAGTTTGGATGCGAATATTGAGTTTCCACCAGGAGGTCTGGAAGCTGCCTGACAGAATATGCTTCCCAGGGCCTCGAAAACATTTGGAAGAAAAACAGAGCCAGCTTTGCTGACAGTGAAAGACAGCAGGACCACATACCAATCCCTGCATTGTTTCTTAGGTTTTTTAAATTCTCTGCATCTTCTGATACATGCTTATGCTAAAAATGCCTCCTCCACATACGTCGTAATGACTGGTAAAGATACACAAATGTTCCTGGACTTCTGGTAGGGTCACATTCTGATAAAACCACCATAAGTTGATAATATCCTAAGTTAAAAATGGGCATTGTGTAGACATAATTGAATGCAAACACACGAAACACACTATTGCCAAAGCGCTGGCAGCACAGTGCACTGCAGAGTATTGGTTGTTCACCCTCATGTTCACATAGCTGACTGGGAGCTGTTGGGGCCCAGTATCTTAAGAACTTCCCTCTGCATATTGTTAGCCTGGGAAAAGGTCCAGATTCCACATTCAAAGTATGGTTTATACTGCATGTGCATTGCTTTGGAACCATGGTAAAGTTGTATTAATCAGTTCTCACAGTGCTATAAAGATACTACCCGAGACTGTATAATTTAATAAAGAAAGCAGATTTATTTGACTCACAGTTCCGCATGACTTGGGAGGCCTCAGGAAACTTACAATCATCACGGAAGGGGAAGCAGGCACCTTCTTCACAAGGTGGCAGGAGAGAGAGGTCAGAAAGCAGAAAATCAGTGCCACTTTTCCAACCATCAGCTACTGTGAGAATTCACTCACTATCACAAGAACAGCATGGGGAAAACTGCCCCCATGATCCAATCACTTCCTTTCCTCCACACATGGGGGTTGCAGGTTTCTCCCTTAACACATGGGGATTACAATTTGAGATGAGATTTGGATGGGGACACAGAGCCAAACCATATCAAAAGTGAAAAAAGAGAAAAATTGTAAATTGAACCATGGTAAGTTGGGGACCTTCTGTATGTGTAACAATTTTCTTCACCTGGAAAGAGAGAGTTTTCTTTTTAGGGACTATATTTACAGTTTCTGTACTGAGTGGGATTTTTTATGTATAAATTTATATTTTCATGGCATTCTATCTTACTTCTTTGAGACAGGCTAGCATGACTCTGATAGTGGCTCTGATGGGAGCTTAAACTAATCTCTATCAACTGAACAAATGTTAGTTTTAATTATGATATAAAAATGAATCCTACACTGTTTGGAACATATGAACTTTCTATATTGTAAGCAATGAAAAACAAATGCAGGCTTTGGATTAAGGAAATGAAAACATTAGTTTTTGTAATTATTCATTTATTTATTCATCAATAAGTTAATTTTTATCACTGAGAATACAAGCAGAGGTAAGGCATTCTCTCATTCTCTACCCCCAAGAAACTAACAAGTTGTATATATCTATTCAAACTCAACATTATTTTGAGATGTGGGAAAACAATAAGTTATCCTGAAAGTAGGAAATCAACCTGTTAAGTAACAAGACTAAAAGGTTGATCAAGTAATTATCCATTTCAAATTATTAAAATGTAAGTTGAAATATATACACATTTTAGATTTGTTTGACATGGAAGAATATAAATAATAAGTTAAAAATAAGTTAAAAAATCCAATCCCCCCACCTAGAAACCACAGTTGTTTGTATTTTAGTGATCTTTGTCTTACAACTTTAAATATTTAGTAAGAAATAATTCAGAAAAAAAGGTAGTCACCATCCAGAGTGTGGATTCTCATTTTTCCTAATTATTTATATTTTATAATGTAGTCAATTATTTGGATATAATTACAATCAATATTTCAAGTCCTATTTGGAAATGTTCAAAACCCAATTTTTCAATGTACATCATTTCAGTTGCCTTTCTGTTCTTCTGTTTTAATTATAATTCTGTACTTGCTTTAAAGGTTATATTAATGATGCCATATTATTTCCCCCCACAATATCACTAACACAAAGATCCTTGTAGGTGAGTCTACATGAAACATGAAGGTTGAATAGGGCATTAAACTCTAAGATGATGGGAGGTAATGGAACAAACCAATAGTTGTATGTTAATTATTTCTGCTTTCCAGAGTCTATTTGTCTTACCTCAGGTTGCTGTAAAAAAATACCATCGACTGTATGGCTGAAATCACAAACATTTATTTTTCACACTTCTAAACAATGCAAAGTCCAAGATTAAAGTTCAGGCACATTGTGTGTCCAGTGAGGTCCAGTTTCCCAGCCACCTTCCTCAGTGCCTGTTCTTGAAGAGAGAGAACTCTTGCTGGGTTCTTCTTCTTATAAGGACAATGACGCCCTCATAAAGGACTCACTCGTGATATAACTTGGATATCTGTCCCTGCCCAATATCATGTTGAGTTGTGGTTCCCAATGAAGATGGGGCCTGGTAGGAGGTGATTGGATCATGGAGATGTATTTCTCATCGATAGTTTTGCACCATTCTCTTGGTGCTGTTCTCATAATAGTGAGTAAGTTCTCCTGAGATCCGGTCATTTAAAAGTGTGTGGCACCTCGGTTCCCTTCGCTTGCTCCTGCTCTGGCCATGTGACCTGCCTGCTCCCTCTTTACCTTCTGCAATAATTGTAAGTTTCCTGAGGCTTCCCCAGAAGCTGAGCAGATGCCAGCTGTACATTCTGCAGAATGGTGAACCAATTAATTAAACCTCTTTTCTTTATAAATTACTCAGTCTCAGGTATCTCTGTATAGCAATGTGAGAACAGACTAATACAACACTCGTGGCCTAATCTAACCCTGATTACCTCCCAAGGGCCCTACCACCAAATATCTTCACATTGAAGGCGAGGACTCCAAGATGTGAATCTTGCGGAGGTAGGACACAAAACTCAGTCCATAATACCATTACATTCTTTCTCAAATGTCTGTGCCTTCTGTCATTGATTGACAAGTTTAACTATTCAAATGCAGTGTTATATCTGAAACATTATCTTTTTAAAGTCTAGTCCAGAATAGATCAAAATTTTAAGTAAGCATTTTTTCACAACCAATATCTGTAAACACAGGAGCAGTATTGATATGTCCCTTATGAACATATAGAAAAGGAAGAATGCCTTATTCTACCAGTTAATTGTATAGGCTATTTCCACCATTTACACAGTCCTCTACCTTTTTTGTCTATCTATTTCATCTATTTCTGTATCCTCTTACTACTTTAGATAGACTTCAAACTAGTAATTGACAAGTACAATGTTCTTACCTGGTATGTTCATTATAATACATAAAACAGATGCTGAAGAGTTTAGATTGAACACATTTCTCCAGACTCTCCTCCACTGAGGGACTGCTAGGGGAGGAGGTGGAGAAGTGGAGAGGGTGAGTAGATTAAATGGAATTTCTGTAATTTCTTCTGCTTTTTTTCCTTCCTCTTCCTGTCGATCACAGACACATCTACGGGTCATCCACACACTCCTAAAATATATCCTGCCAAAGAAATTTGTCAGCCTGGTAACACACCTGTAGCATTTCATTTTTTAAAACAAATTTTCAGCAAACATATGTGTCAGAGGTATTCGAACCAGAGCAACTCCATCTTAAATAGGGGCTGGGTAAAATAAGGCTGAGACTTGCTGGGCTACATTCCCAGTAGGTTAGGCATTCTAAGACACGGGATGAGATAGGAGGTCAGTGCAAGATACAGGTCATAAGGACCTTGCTGATAAAATAACATGCAGTGAAGAAGGCTGCTTAAATCCATCAAAACTAATACGTCAATGAGAGTGACTTCTGGTCATCCTCACTGCTACACTCTCACCAGCACCATGACAGTTTACAACATCAGGAAGTTACCCTATATGGTCTAAAAAGGAAAGGCATAAATAGCCCACCCCTTGTTAACCATAAAAATGGGCAAACAGCAGCCCTTGGGGCTACTCTGCATATGGAGTAGCCATTCTTTTATTCCTTTACTTTCTTAATAAATTTGCTTTCACTTTACTCTGTGGGCTTGCTCTGAAT
Organism: Macaca nemestrina; assembly: GCF_043159975.1. Taxonomy (NCBI): domain Eukaryota; kingdom Metazoa; phylum Chordata; class Mammalia; order Primates; family Cercopithecidae; genus Macaca; species Macaca nemestrina. The sequence goes on along the minus strand of NC_092137.1, from coordinate 83,097,976 downwards.
TCTTTCTTGTATGAGTTCCAAGAACCCTCTCATAGGGTCTGGATCAGGACCCCTTTCCAGTAACACATGGACAGATTTATTTTTGTTACCTCACCAACAATGACAGAATATAACTTAGTCTGCTGTCCCTTTGCAACTGAATAAATAAAGAATAACCAAAATTATGCTAACTCATATTAGTTCACTTGGTGATAAAATAAAGAAATGAGCAGTGTCTGACAAGGAACAAAATCACACCTTCGGAAGCAAGAATGCTTGCCTGTGTGTTAGCTTCCACAATTAGCTGCAAAGGATTTACACTGGGCCTAAATCTCTCTTTCCTATGCAATATTATATTACTCAATACCTTTGTCTATTCTGTAATTGGAGTCAACCCTTCCATATTTCGTAAGTGCCACAAACAGCACTGAAAGATGTGAGGTTTCAGAGACAGAGGATATTCCTTAAAGGCAGAGAATTCACCACGAATGTCGTATTTCTATTCCTTCTGTCTTTTATACCCCCATTACCTGGCCACGAAAGGAATTTAGAAAACAAAAGGATTCAACAGCCACTTTATTCAGGGAAACAGAAAAGTAGCTAATTATACCACCGTTTGAATAATCATAGAAAAGTATTTTGTAAATAAACATTATCTAAAACACCAATTGTTGGATAAGAAAAACAAATTGATGTCTTAACTAATAACTCAATTAATTTGTGTTTATATTCTGTCTTATTGCAAGAAATCATTAAACTAGTATATACAAATATGTGCTACAAAATTTGATAAAAGTAAGAATAACATGATCAGAGTGAATAGAAAGGAGAGAATGATGAAGGTCATTAAGTTCCTAAGCTCTTCTGCTCACCTGCTCTTACAGGTAGACTATGATCAATCTGTCTTGGTTAGTGAATGTAAAAATGCATTTTATTTTTTCTCACAGAAATGCTTTCTTCCCAGAGCAGGCAGTGTCTCACAGCAGGGTGAGCCTTCAGGAAAGAAGGAGGAAGATTAATATCTGTAGATTGTTTTAAGTGTAATTAAGGACCTAAGAAATTTTACAACTCAACAGCAAAAAGTGTTGCTTTTCCCATAGGGCTCTATGACAAATGCAACCACTTGGGCAAGTGGATGGATTGCATGAAGTGATAATGAGGGAGTCAATATTCCATGATGACTGGGTGTAGTGGGTGACAGATTACTTCCCTCAGCACTCTATCACGTGGTCCCTCAGGGCCAGCCTCATAAATAGAAGCTGCTGCAGCTTTACTGAGAACTGAGAACTAGCAAAAGTCTGTACTCATAGCCAAAGTAGATTACTTTTTCAAGAATCGCAGGTAGTAGGACAAGTAAAAAAGAGTGCTTAAAGAAAATTACTATAAACAGCACATATTTTAACTGGAAAAGGCTCTACTTTGTTTTAACCTTTAGTTGCTCAATGTTAGTTTGATAGATTAATACTGGACAATGACAGCATTTTGAATCTCCTGCATATTTAGTGACTCACTAAGTCACCAGCATCATATCATGTTCCTCTCTATTGCTCAGTTCCATTGAGTACAAAATGAGAAAGTTTGATCAATTATTTCAAAAGGCTTACAAAGAGATACTTTATTTTCTTCTTAAATCCATTTCAAGTCTGATTATATTGTACACTCTTATGTCTAATTGCCACCTAGCAAGTCACAGAGAAGAGAATATCTGGAATGGAGACATTTCTATTAGAATCACCATTAGTAAAACTGAACTCTGACGTTTCTCTCATAGGACCCTTTTCCAATGTTGGACTTGACAGTGGATAGTTTGAATGCTCTGTTCAGTGCTAGTCTTCCAGCCAAGGACATACAAACCCTAACAGCTGTGAATGTTGGCTGCTACCAGCTCACAGCTCACAGCTCACAGCTATATCCTTCTTCTGAGAATTTCTCCTACCATTGAAAGCCAATTCATCTTGCAATGCCTGGAAGGTAATTTCCTCATCCCAGTACTGTCCTTATTCAGCCAATAATGGACTCATACAAGTGTACAATATTCTAGGCCTCCTGCTTCAGGTTTGTATTACTCTATTGGCTTTAACGCTTCTGAGCTTCTTGTGGGATAAGAATGAGCCTAGACTTCAGCTGAATGCACTAATTTGCCTGCTTAGTCCCATGTCTTGTTTTGTTCTTTCACTCTATTTTGAGTTTTACCAGGAAGCACCTCCTCACTAACTTACACAGCAACTCCTCTCTCTGCTTATGTTTCTAGGGAACATGACGTAAGACATGTGTTTTACCCACCGGGGTGGGTTTCTTTTCTATACCTAACCATTTGAAAGTGCTTCTGCTTTTTGTGTGGCAACAACAGATAAAGAGATAAATGAGGGTAATAAAGTGTAATTTATTACTAAAACTATCAGATGAACATGATGAACTCAACTATTTCCCAATTCCGGGTTCTGCTTTGGTGCAATAATGCCTTCTCTGCAGAAGAGATGTGGTAATATGGAGATACAGACATTTAAGTCATTTAAGAGCTACAGTGTGTGTGTGTGTGTGTGTGTGTGTGTGTGTGTGTGTGTGTGTGTAAGAGAGACGGAGAGAAACAGACCTGTTACAGTGATTCTCCAACTTTAGCAAGGATCAAAATCATCTTGAGGACTTACTATGACAGACTGCTGCCACCTCAACCCTAAGTTTTGATCTGGGGTAGCCCTGAAGATTTGTCTTTGGAGAAAATCCTAAAATCCTAAGAAATGTTGACATTCTTGGTTCTGAGCCACATTTTGAGAACCACTGGTCTATAGAATGGGCTTCTAATAGATCTTTCTGAGATAATAAAAATGTTCTATAATCTATGTTGTCCAATAATGGCCATTAGCCATTGGGTACACCTAAGAAATTTCTTAGCGCATAAGCTCATTTTTATTCAATTTAATGTTTAACACAATATCGTATTTTTAAGTGTCATTCTTTTTGCATTATGTAGATCCACCCCCAAACTCTTGCTAAGAACTTCGCATAGTTCAAAAGAGAGAGTTCCCTGTTATAATTACAGTTGTGTACCACTTAATGATGGGGATATATTCTGAGAAATGCATCATTAGGTGATTTTGTCATAGTGCAAACATGGCAGATTATACTTACACAAACATAGATGGTATGGTCTACTACATGCCTAGTTATATGGTATAGCTAGGTATACAAACCTGTACAGCACGTTACTGCACTGAATGCTACAGGGAATTATAATAGAATGATAAGTATTGTGCATCTAAATATATCCAAACATAGTAGAGATACAGTAAAAATATGGTATTATAATCTCACGGGACCACCCTTGTGTATGGGTCCATCATTGATGAAATGTTATTAAAAGGCACATGACTGTACAATAAATTTTATTTTCATTTCTTGTTTCTTAATGTAATATCAAAAAACAAAAGGAGAAAACCATGTAAGTAAGACATCGTAGAGCAGCAACTAATGTCACACTTTTCTCTTTTATGTTGCCAACCTCTTATAGGTTCTTGCTCATCTCACTTTTAGGTTCTTTAGCATAAACCCCATTATCATTGCAATTGTTTTAGCCAGATATGCACATTTTTCTCTTGTCTTTTCTAAATTTACTGACTGATATACCCACTAATTAAATATTATACATTTTCCAATATAGATTTCTTTCATGATCAGTATTTCCCAACACTTTTGACACTTGTTTTTCTAACTTACATATCACGCTATGAAAAAAAAAAAAAATGCTGATCGGGCGCGGTGGCTCACGCCTGTAATCCCAGCACTTTGGGAGGCCAAGCGGGCGGATCACGAGGTCAGGAGATCGAGATCATCCCGGCTAACACGGTGAAACCCCGTCTCTACTAAAAATAGAAAAAAATAGCCAGGCATGCTGGCGGGCCCCTGTAGTCCCAGCTACTCGGAGGCTGAGGTAGGAGAACATCGTAAACTCGGGAGGTGGAGCTTGCAGTGAGCTGAGATCGCCCCACCGCACTCCAGCCTGGGTGACAGAGCAAGACTCCATCTATATATATGTATGCTTACAGTTTTTTTTTTAAATCGTTTTCCTCTTGATTTTACACTCCATCAAATTCAACACTACCATCTTTCTTGATACTTTGGGCAGAGGCATTTACTGTCCGTTTCTCATTTATTTCAAAAAAGTTTGTGTAACATCAAATAATAAGTGTAATGGTGATGGTCAAAATATTCTGGGACACTTCTCTCATGAAACTTATAGTTTAATATAGAAAGAAAGTATTAACTTGCCAGTTACACACATTGGCAAGTAACAATGGGGATGCAAATTTTAAAAGAAGATGCTCTTCTATGCAAGATAGTGCTTGTAACAAACTCTGACCATGTCAGACAAGACTCCCCTAGCATGTCCACGGGAAGGGAGGAGGAAAACTGCAGGCAGATCCTGATGGAGGAGGAGGCATTGAATACTAAATAGATGGTGAAAATAAGCCAGTTAGAACAGAAGGGAGAGATACCAAATACATTTTAAAAAGGGATAATAGATTAATTAAAAATGTACATGTTTACACTAATCAGGAATTGAAACAATTGAGGGGTTTTAGGTGTAGGAAGAGAGGGTTAGTGTTCTTAATGATATACGAGAAATGGTGATTGAACTATAATAAATACAACAATAAAAAGATAAATATATATTTGGATATTTTTAAATATAAAATCAGAATTATTTGATAATGGATTGGTTGTAGGGATTGAGGAAATGGGAAGTGTCAATTGAAGCTTTCAGAATGTAAAGTTCAAAACAAAAAGAAAGTCGATGTATCTAAGTATGGAGGGGAAGAGAATATGCATGGGAATCAGGTTAAGTGGAGAAGGTTATGAGATACATATTGGATGTGATATATCCTAGCTCTCTTTGAGTTATAAAGTGGGATTGTTCAATGGGAAGAGGGACCAACAGCAGCACAGGGAAGAGTTCAAAAATGGATATGCATCATGGCCATAGAAATAATATTTAAAATCAGACTTTCAGGGTGTATATATGGCATTTAAAGACATGAGGGTGGATGAAATAACTTTGGAAAAGTATCATATGAGAAAAAAGGAAAGTTTCTGTGTGTTGAAGAGTGCCAGGTAGAGATAAAAGAGACAGCAATGCCGTCAAAGAGGGAATATATGTCCTGATATCTAGGAAGAAAATGGAAAAGTATGAAATAATAGGAGTTTTTGCAGTAATCAAGGTCAGAATGAAGTCAGCTTAAAAATGGGTGAGAGGTGAAGAAAAGCAGAAAATACAGGCAATATTTTGAAAAGGTAATTGAAGGCACATATAGAACTTTAGTTGAATAAATAAATGGCAGTGAAGGAAAAACATTTGCTTTGTGTGATGGTTGTAGGAGTCAACACAGGAGCAGAAGTTGCAGATTATAAAGAATAAGTGTTAATTAATATGAAATGGTCACTGAGAAGTTAGGAACAGATGTGGCAAACAAGAGGGACTAGTCTCTGATAGGAAGATTATCTCTAGTGTTTGACAAGAATAGCCCACCAAATCTAGAATAATAAGGACTAGGGAGGAGGAAATGAATGTAGATGTGTTTAGCTATTTTATTTAATAGTGGGATGTCTTCCAGTTTTAGCTTGACACATTCTATTTCTTCTGTGAATTTTGCTGCTTCTATACAGCCATATCTCCTAATTCAAGGGTGATGGGTTCCAAGACTGTCATGAATACCAAAATCCTCAGATGCTCAAGTCTCTTATAGAAAGTGGCATGATATTTTCATATGACCTAGGCACATTATCCCCTATCTTTATATCATCTCTAGATTACTTACAATACCTAATACAATGTAAATGCTATGTCAGTGAGAAATGGTGATAACTTGACCTAGAATGAACCTAACTATAAAAAGATAAAGATAGGTTTCAATGTTTTTTATTTTCTTTAATTTGTATTATCCATATGGTTTTACTGTTGTTTTTTTTTCCAAATATTTTTGATTCGTGATTGGCTGAAGCCATAAAAGTGTAACTCACCCCTAAAGATGGGCAAGTATAATTGGACAGATTATGGAGTAGGAGATTTGAGAAAAATTGTGAAATTCTAAAATAAATGTTGGAGGTAATGAAAAACCTGACTAAGAAAACATTGAATACTTTCTCAGCAATGTTAAGGTCTATGTAAAATAGAAGATCAAGTCTGAAATGCCAACAACCTTATAAGACCCAGCGGATCATAGAAGCCCAAGTAAGGTATGCATAAATTAACAGTTGAGTGGACCCAGAATAACAGAGGAGGGCAAAGAATTTACAGAGGGGCACAAAACCTTTCAATATTGATTATAAAATTATTGAAATGATGGACCAGAGAGATGAAGTATGTAAAATGAAAGATATAAGAAGTTAATATATAATCATGACTATGTATGCCAATAAACCAGAAGCCTTGATGGGGAGGATAACTCTCAGAGGTGGTATGCAGAGAGCAGAGTTCTTTTATTATTAGTTTTACATTTCCATCAGTTTGGTGTGAATGTTAAAGTCTAGGGTGTAACTGTGATACTCATTTGCTAAAACTGGGCAAAGTTCGTTAGAAATGAGGTCAAACTTGTCATGATTTCAAGTATTGCATGAATTTCTTACATAAATATTGAAATCAACAAGGATAATGACAAAGGTTTGAGAGAAGGACAGTTTCTGTAGCTTAGAAAAGTGATTGACAGCTCTCTCCCTCACACCCAAATGCATTCAAGTGCCACGGCCTGTGAGTCTACTGCCTGTTTCCCTTTTCAGTTCAACCGCTTGTCTCCAACACTATCATTACACCCTGCATTATTTACCTGAAACCCTGAAATAGCTTTCCAATGGATCTCCTGCTTTACAAATACATTCGTTCTAATAGTTTCTTCACATTGCAGCAAGTAAGGTTTCTTTTGTAAAAAAGCTGCTTTAATCTTACCGTTTCTCTGCTGAAAATTTTTTGTGGTTTCCCTTTGTAATTAAGATACACAGAATCATTGCTGGTCAATTCTACCTCTCTCATACATCTCATGCTACTCTCCCACTTATTTTCTAGGCTAGATCCACAATCGTATTTTTCAGTTCCTGGAATATACTAAATATCTTTCCAGATATTGATCCTCAAAGATGTCATTTTTACTATTTTTGACTCTTTACTTCTTTTTCTCATTCTGCATCACCAGTTTTATACGTGACTCACAAATCATCCCTTTCATGATCTTGCCCAAGATCAATACCACTATACTGTTTGCAAACTCTATCTGCTACACTATGTGTAAGTTTCACTGATACAAAAAGCCAATCTTCCAGTGCTTTCCTGAACTATTGTCTTATAGATCGAGAGTAATGACAAGATATTCTATCTCTGAGATTTTGCTGTACCTGGGGTAAGATATAATAAAGTGAGGCTATCTGAATTCAATTAGAGAAACAAGGCTCTCTGACAATCTTGTAGAGCAGTTTCGCCACGTCTTTGCCATTGCCAATGTTATTTTATTCTATTCAGCCTGAAAAATTATTTTATTTGAGAGGGGAGTTAGAACAAAAACAAGTTTTGTATTGATAAATATTTTCTTCTAAATACATTACACCAGGGACCCAAACAGTCTCCTTTAAAGAGACAAGATCTCTCAATAAGCATTACAGTAGAGTCCTAGGTTTCATTTTAACTCCGTGAATGTAGGAGAAAAAGAAATTACAAATGACACTATTTATTAGCAAATAAACTTGCAATCATCTATCTTTTCAGAACTAGAGCTGCCAATATAAACATTAAGTAAACAGTAAGTACCAATCATACAATCAATGTTGAAATATAAACAGTTACCTATACATCCTTTACTGTTACTCCTGGGAATTCTTTTTGAAGTAATGAGGCAAAGCATTCTTACTCCTTTTCATCTTAGAACATAAGAACAACAGCTACGCTCCATTGAACACTGAGGTGACAAAATCTGAATTGTTGAAGCCTTTGTGGAACTGCCATCACTGTCATGTGTAGTGTACATCTGGAAACCTTTCATTTTGACTGAGTTGTTAACTATATGTTAACTCTCTCTTCTTGTCCCTTGCAATCCCCCATTTTGGCATCCATATCTAATCCATAAACTCTAAAGCAGCATTTATTTGGTCTTATTCATCTAGATAAAATTTTATTTATCTTTTTTAATGGTGGATATAGTTTTCATGTGTGATATGGGAAAGGTGACAACACAATTTAAGTGCCAAATACAAACAAATGCATAGAAAAATGTACAGTGAGTGCTTAGGAAGTGTACAAAGCTTTGATATCCACTTTTAAAATTTGCCTTTTTTTCTGCTATGCCATTTGAATTAATAGCCTGATATTGGAGGGATGCTACTGGAAGGTGCTTCTCAAAAGGATGTTGGGCTGGAAGGAATTATCTGTGTTCATTTGAGAAGTAGTTTCTGTCTTTTAAAGTATTTTTGATGGCCTTATATACATCACATTAGTAAATTTAGATATATGGTTGAAGGCATAGATTAATATATTCTCTTCACTTATCACTAAATGAAATATATACAAGGAAGATTGGGTCTAACTTTTACATATCTACTTGCTTCCCTTATTAATTTAGTCATCTCCTTTACTGCATGAATTGTATATTTCAGCTGTACCTATCTGAATATCATCTTATTGAGGTTTGGCATCAAATGTCCAGATTTAAATTTATCTTAGGAGTAAAACTGGACAGCACTAATCATAAAGAATATTAAACCTACGGAATTTACTATCTTTTACACAATATCCTTATTAACAGTGGGGTTGTGCTGTTTAGAAACAAGATTTTAAAATGTTAGAAAAATCAACACCATATTGAAAATGTACAATCCACTGGAAGGAATTTTGCTCACTTCAGATAAAATGCATTGATACGAATCATGCTAGAAGAGAAGCTACCTGTTTGACATTTCTTATCTAATTTCCTGGCAAATAAAATGAAGAGTTTGTTTCATAATAACTTTAGATTTTTAAAATTCAGTATTAAAGCCTGTTCAATGCACTTTAAAAACCTGTATTGTGCCTGTTTATGTTTTATTTCCTGTTGAGCTGATAAGCTGTCATGACGCATTGTTCATTGAGAACTCTCTTGTGAGGAGTCTGACACCATGCACACAGCAATCACCAAAATCAGAGGTGCAGTACATGACTAAGAAGTTGCAATTGATTTTTGTAGGCAGAAAAAAAAGACAGTAGACATGGACTTCGGGGACAAATAAAAATCACATTTCTAAACTATAGTAATCAAAGCAAAGAATAATAATAGGTTAAATGAACAAATTGTTATTTTATGATGAACTGGAACGACAGTCTACTAAACAAAAAATGAAAGAATTTGCTGTTTCACTGTTGAATTATATTTCTAAAATTCAATAAGCTAGAGATTTCTGTTGCTTTTGAGTCACAAGTTAAGGTGAATTTAACTTCACTGCTTTGGCTCAAGAGATACAAACTGACTTGGAGCTTCCTAATACAAAAAATTCTGCATAATGTTTTGTTAGCTATATTCTTCAGCATAATTAAGAAAAAATGTCTATTTGTATCCAGGGGGTTCATCCACATAAATAAATAACCTTAATTTTGCCCATTATAATCTCAGTTATAGATGGGCATGATAAAATATACCATAACTATTTGACATAAGTAAGTCATTCCACCAACATATTTGTCAGCTCCTTCATTCAAAAAAAAAAAATGTTTGAATTAAGTCTCAACACTTTGGTCTATTTTGCCTCAGTTATGCATAAAAAAGCAATTAACAAAATATGTCCTTCTAATATTTTATAATCATTCTTTTAAAACTTTCCCTAACTTTATTATTTTTATAAATCTTATTTCTCAATGATGCCACTCATTGAGAAGTGTATTACATTTGTTACTGTAGTAATCAAAATGCAGAAATATCTTTAAGTTCACTGATATCTTTGAGTCAACTTGTGAGTCTGTTGAAGGAATTTCTAATCTTTGAATATATAAATTTTATTTATATCAATCTATTTGATTATTTCTTAAACTTTCCTTCTCTCTTCTGAAATCCGTCATCTGCTCATGCATGTTTTCTTAATTTTCCACTAGATTTCATCTACATTCATCATTTTTGAAATGTTGCTGTCTCATAGATCAAACATCTGGGTCATATCTGTATCACCTTTGGGTTATAACTGAGGTAATCTGTTGATTGATATGCCTCTTCTTATGGGCTTTTTAGTTTTGCATGGATAAGGGTGTGTGTGTGGGTGGGGAGGCAGTGTGTAGAACAGTGTGCGGAATATTATAAACTGAGATAGGTATTATGTATATCTAGAAATCTGTACACCTTTTGTTCACTCAAGTAGTCTTTATGAGGAATAGATTTGATCTAATCAAGTATTAATCTTGGTTGCATTTTGCCATTGCTATCAGGACATTCAAATATACACCACTGACTTTGAATTTCCCTAGTGATGTCTTTCACTTCCCTTGATGACTGCTATGAAGAAGGACTTTCTCAATGTTTATACATCACTCTCAGCTTTCAGTCATTCCTGTGTGACTGGTGGTGAGATATAGAAATGTTCTCTGTAATCCCAATCCAGAGTTAATAGTAGGAAGTAAATAAGTCCTGGGAGTGATAATGTCTTCATGTTTCTTCTCCTTCCCAAAGCAGTCAACCTCTCCCTTGTATCTTTGTCAGTTTTTATGTTTAAGGAAGTCTTCTAATAATATTGGTTTGTTTTTCGGAGTGTTTTTCCTTTTTTTTTTTTTTTTTGATAGGGTCTTGCTCTGTCACCCAGGCTTGATTGCTGCAGTGGCTCAATCTTGGCTCACTGCAACCTCCGTCTCCGGGTTCAAGCGATTCTCCTGCCTCAGCCTCCTGAGTAGCAGGGATAACAGGCATGCGCCACCACACCAGACTGTTTTTTGTATTTTTAGTAGAGATGGGGTTTCACCATGTTGGTCAGGCTGGTCTCAAACTCCTGACTCATGATCCACCCGCTTTGGCCTCCCAAAGTGCTGGGATTACAGGCGTGAGCCACTGTACCCGGTCATGTTTTTCCCTTTTATTCCTACCTCAGCAACATTCAGTTTTACTGCTCAACTCCCAGTCACTTAATGCTTTGCTCTATGAGGATTGCTTACAGATGGCAGGGCTATTTGTCTTTTCTGGAAAGAGTGTAATCTTCCCCTTCATGTCTATACACAGAACATTCTATCTGGTCTCTCACCATGCATCCAGTGTTTCTCAAGCGCACCTAGGAAGGCTGCGGAAAAGATCCCCTACGTATTCTAATTTTTCCTTGTGTATGAAGCTCTCTGATGATCTATATTTTTATGCTAGTCTGCACTGTTTAGTAGCTCATTAAATATTTAGTTGAGTTGTCCTTACTAACTTGCATGTTGGCACCCTTTTGTCCTGTGCCTTCCCTCAGTGGAGAAATGATGGGTGTTAATTTATTCATGGATGATTTTGTACATCCTTGGGATGCATACTACTAGAATTCTCTGTAACCTAAGTTTTTTTTTTTTTTTTTTTTTTTTTTTTTTAGACGGAGTCTTGCTCTGTCGCCCAGGCTGGAGTGCAGTGGCGCGATCTCGGCTCACTGCAAGCTCCGCCTCCCGGGTTCACGCCATTCTCCTGCCTCAGCCTCCCGAGTAGCTGGGACTACAGGCGCCCACAACCGCGCCCGGCTAATTTTTTTGTATTTTTAGTAGAGACGGGGTTTCACCGTGGTCTCGATCTCCTGACCTTGTGATCCGCCCGCCTCGGCCTCCCAAAGTGCTGGGATTACAGGCGTGAGCCACCGCGCCCGGCAACCTAAGCTTTTATATAGTTTTTGGTTCAAGAATGTTTCTCAACCTTACATTGGGAGTGGTACTCTTTTTAGCTTTTTCTGTTGGAGTAATATCTTCAGTTTTTTTATTGTTACATTCAACTCCTTTTTTAATTTAGTCTTCTCTTATAGATTGTTTATTTACATGATACAAAATTTAAAACTACATCAGGTATACACAAGTTTTTCCCTCCATACTCCATCTATCTGTTCTCATAGGTAACGTTTTATTAGTTTACTTTTATCCTTATAGTGTTTCATTTTGCAAGTATAAGCAATTGTGTATATGAATTTTATCTTTACTTTTCTATTATAAAAAATGTTTGCACTATATAGTCTCCTTTTATCCTTCTTTTTTCACTTAAATTATTGCTCCTGGATCTTCATATCGATGTTATTTTAATGGCTTCATAGCATCCCAAATCATTTACTTACTTATTCCCTTTATGCTGGACATTTAAATTATTTTCATTTATTTGATATTACAATCTGAGCACATACCTGAGTGACTTGAGGAACAAAAAATATTGGGATAAGTAAGTTTGTAAAAAGAGATTGTGAGTCATAGGTCCCAGAGGCAGGAATGGCTTGATATGTGTGAAGCTGGGTGAAAAGCATGGTGTTAGCAAAATAATTTGGAGGAGATAGGAAAACGTACATTTATACAAGGCCTTATAGAATACGGTGAGTTTGATTTTTTTGTCTTTCTTTTTTTTTATTTTAATTTTTGAGGCATAATCTCACTCTGTTGCCCAGGCTGGAGTGCAGCGGTGTGATCTCAGTTCACTGTAGCAACCTCTGCCTCCTGGATTCAAGCAATTCTCCTGCCTCAGCCTTCTGAGTAGCTTGGATTACAGGTGTGCACCACCATGCCCAGCTAATTTTTGTATTTTTAGTAGAGACTGGTTTTCGCCACGTTGGCCAGGCTGGTCTGGAACTCCTGAACTCAGGTGATCCATCGTCTCGGCCTCCTAACTGATGCTTCGTAATTGGAATGGGAATGATAAGACATAATGTTCAAATTGGCCTTCTTTCTGATGCTTACATGCAAAGTGATAGAAGCAATGAAGTAAATAAAGGCTCTTACTTAACTGTTCCTGGCTAATATGATTACATTTGCTTTGATTTTCCTATTGCTACTCCATTCAAATATCGTTAAGCCAGTTGAATGGGAAGTTATTCAAAGTGGAGTGGTTATGATGTGACCCCTCTGCTACCTCTGCTTTTGTCCTTCAATCCTATAATTATATGTTAGAGAAGCTCACATTTTATTTTTGTTGTTTTGTTTTTCAGGATGGTAAAGTCATCAATCAGTCTTTTGTAGCTTCCTAAAATCTTGACATTTCTGCAGTTAATGAAAAAAATCCCTCAAAATTCGTTGCATGGAGTATTACTCTTCCTTGTTTCCAGAGGTTCTAGAAGTGGTTCCCTATGTGCATATATTCCTAATTTCATTTCCATTAGTGAGCATTGGGTTTAAATGTTTGTGCTTACTTCATTTATTCCCATGAATCTCTTAGGTGAACTTGTTCAGAAAAATGTTTTTGGACTATGATGCATGAAACATGTCTTATAAGTGGATAAAAAGACTACCTTTGTGGCCGAGTGCAGTGGCTCATGCCTGTAATCCCAGCACTTTGGGAGGCCGAGTGGGGCGGATCACAAGGTCAGGATCAAGACCGTCCTGGCTAACATGGTGAAACCCCATCTCTACTAAAAATACAACAAATTTGCCAGGCATGGTGGCACGTGCCTGTAGTCCCAGCTACTCAGGAGGCTGAGGCAGGAGAATCGCTTGAACCCTGGAGGCGGAGATTGCAGTGAGCCAAAATTGTGCCACGGCACTCCAGCCTGGGCGACAGAGCGAGACTCCACCTCAAAAAAAAAAAAAAAAAAAAAAAAAAAAAGACTACCTTTGCAAAAAACTGCTCCTGATGTAAAGCTAATTTAAATATGGGAGACACAAAGTAGAGAAGACACGAAGAATAAGAAAATGCTACATTATAAAAAACAAAAGAGTGAATCTAATGTTATATTTATCTGTGTCAAGTACGCTGAGATATATTAGGGCTTGCAAAGTTTAAATAAAACAGTTGGCAAGAATGTATTACATATATGCATAAATATATTTAAAATTGTTAATGAAAATGTATAGCTAAAACAGTTTTAAGAGATCCAATTTTATTATCTTAGAATATGAAGAGGAAGCAAAATATCAAACTACTTTAGTAAATGAACTTGAGAAGGAGGAAATACTTTGCAAATGTGGGTGAGAAATGTGTGGGTGATATAATTGAATGTAATATGTCATGAGAAATGTTGAATTATGCAAAATTGGATTATGAGCATGCTTATTTACAAAGACGAAATGCAAACACTGAAAACGTTGAGTTTTTGAAGAAAATTCAACATAGAGCTTCTCAATAAACCCACTGAACGTTATTATATTTCTATAACCAACCCTGGGGTAGTATATATAATGCTTAGGAATGTATTTTTGTAATAAGGAGAAATGCTTCTAATTTTCCATAATTTGTAATTAGTTTCTTCCAATTTTCTTTTAATATTTTTTGAAGACACAATTTAAGCTCCATTACTTACATCTGGAGAGCTGTGTGTCTTTTTTCACTGTCCTGTAAGTATTGTGTACGTCTTTGTCATTGGTTTCATTCGGGCTGCAAAACTATTCTATATTTCACACACAAATTGAAAATACAAAGACTTTGATGAATCTCAGGATATTTCGAAAAATTCCAAACTCTACTACCATGACAAGATCATAACTGTTATTAATATATTTACAACTCAATGAAGACCAAAACAAAACAAAATAAAACACAAAACCACATTGGACCGCAGAATAAGTCAACAAGTCTTCATGTGTTTGGAGAACAAATCTTATAAAAGGTTTCCTCCACCAATGTTAAACAATTCTGTTTTAAAATACTCAGCAAAACTTTTTTACCCAAGGGCACAATGCATTGAATAAAAGAGATACTTCACCAGAAAGGTACCCTAAAGCTTGATTCTATTGGTAGTTTTCATTAAATAGATTTAAATTATAGGACACACTAGATTCATTACTTTTTTAGAACCTTGGCTTGTGTTTTAAACAGTGAATGAATACATGTACCAGACTCAGTACTATATACTGTTTATAACGAGTATACTATTAATTTGTTTCGGAATAAAAACTAATAAAACAAAGACCTTCCTTGAGGCATATTAAATATAGTAATGGTATATATTAATTAAACAAATAATGGCTCCATTTTGAAAGCACTATGTTTATTTATTTAACAAATATTTATTGAGTTCCTGCTATGTGCAAGACACTATACGGGATACTGGGAATACAACAGCAAATAAGGAGACAATGTCCTTCCAGTGAAGTGGTTTACATTCAAATTGGAGATAAGTAATAAAGGATTTTTAAAAATCATAAATATTTTAAAATATTTTTATAGTTTAAATATTTTAATGTTTAATATTTCTAAATTAAAAGATTTACTTATGTAAATGTTTGGTTTGTCTGTTTGTGGAGAAAAATTAATTAGGTAAAGGGAGACAGTCATCTGGGAAGTGTTATTTTTTACGATAGAATCAAGGAAAACTTCTCTGAAGAGGTAACATTTTTGAACGACTTCCTGAATAATATGCACACACTGGAGGACGTCAAGCAAAGTTGTTCCTGGTATAGGAAAGGCAAATGAAAATAGCAGAAGCATCTCATGTTTGAGATTCAACAAGGAAGCCAGTTGACTTTCAATTCTGTAAGAGTAGAAAGACAGTAAGTGAATAGCATCAGTCACTAATATATTGAGCAGGTAAAGCATTGCTGTTTTACAGTCATAAACAAGAATTTTGAATTACAGTGCGTAGTGGGTATAACTTAATATTATATCTATAAGCCATTTGGCTGTGAGCCTGTGAGAGTGTAAGAAATTCTGCCCCCCTCCAAGTCTTTTATGCCTTTTCAATTCTCAAGTATTGTTTCACTCAGTGAGAAGTCTCTAAACCAGAAACATAATGTGACTCTCAACTTCGGTGCTGTTAAAATGATGAAGAAAATAATTGACTTCCAAGTACAGTCATCTCTGAATTTCTGACTGTTATCTCATCCTGAAATTTAGTATGGCTAGGAAATCAGATATTTAAAGAAGTGGAAGATAGGAAAATAATATTGAAAGTGTAGAAATTGGGGAAGTCTGGACAGTAGGAAAATGAATGGATAGGCACAACGAAGGTTGGGAGTCTGTTTGCAGCAGGTGTAGCTGGTATCCCATTCCGTTTCCCTCTGCACTCCACTGAGTTCACTTTTGGCTGTGTGACTGGTGGGTAGTTGCCTTGCCTGCTCACAGTTTCTTATCTCAAGCATTCAAGTCACTCAGCTGCTTCTTTAATCTGGTCTTTCTCTGAAGCCACGGTAATTTTCTCAGTGCATGCAAGATACCATGACCATGAAAAACTATTGTCCATAGGACAAAGCAATGAGGGATGACAGTCCTGAGTAAATACCCCTGTTTTAACATCCTCTGGCTGACTACTTTCGAGTTATGATTTACCTGGCTCCTCAGAGGTCTCCTAAAGGTTTAAGTTCAAGTTGCCTACAGTGGTAACCTGCTAAGTAGTAACTTATTCCTCATTGCCTATCCTCTCTTCCTGTCCCTAACTCCCTGATCTTTACTTATTCTTCCTAAAATCACTTCCCTTACCAACCACCCACACACAATTTCTTGTGTTATAGTCTGCTTTTGAGAAATATGTATGGTAATTATGACTGCCTGAGGAAAGAACTGTTAGAAATCTTGGTACCAAAAAAAAAAAAAAAAAAGGCCTGAAAGAAATCATACTAATGACTACTAAATAAATAAAGGTCTTTGGAAAAAGAGAGGAAGAAATGTCTCCTTATTATCCAATATAAGAATAATTTTATTCAAATTGTTTAAGATATTAATTTTTCTCTCTATTTAATTTTTTCTCCCTGTATAAGTATTGTTGGAGATCTCTCAATACTTCTTTTATACTTGAGGCAAAGAAGTGTATGTAGAGGATTCAATTAGTGATTTCATTACAGATATGGCCTTACTGAAGAAGCATCTCTAACCCTGGTGCTGGTAATCAGAGATTACAAATGCAATCATACAGTTCTTACATACATATAATTTCCTATTTGATGCAGAGGAAAGAAGGAATAATAGTTTGGAGATTCAAAGCACTGTTTCTAATCCTCAAATGCTTTCTATCAATGAAATGTACTTAGTACCCCACCAGATTACTTTGCTGTGAAATTTGGATATTAAGGGTAAAACATAATTATGTGATCAAAGTGACTGCATGTTTCATCTATTTGAAAGTTCATGTATTAAACTAATTTTTGCATAGTCATTTCTATACCTTAATCATATTTCAATCTTAACAGATACAGCTATAAAGTTGCATCCATAATGTATTTCTTCCTGATTTTATTTTATTATCTCTAACTACAAGGTTCACAACTGTCATACATTTACAGTTTTCTGAAAGATATATACATAGTTTCCATTTAAAAAATATAAAATTAATAATCTCTTTTGTAAATATGTTTCTACAAAAAAGAATCATTGCCCGGATCAATATCAAGAAGACTTTTCTTTAGATATATTTTTCCTAGTAATTTTACAGTTTCCGGTCTTATATTTAAGTCTTTAAGCTCTTTTGCATTTACTTTTGTATATGGGAGATATGGTCCATTTTCATTCTTCTGAAAGTAGCTATACAGTTTAACCAACGCCATTAATTGAGGAAACTTTGCTTTCTTGATTGTGTGTTCCTGGCAATGATGGATTGTAAATGTGTAGATGTATTTTTGGGCTCTCTATTCTGTTTTACTGGTCTCTATGCTGGTTTTTATGCCAGTAGATTACTGTTTTGATAACTAACATGGTTTGGATCTGTGTCCCCACATAAATCTCATGTCAAATTGTAATCGCCACGTGTTGAAGGAGGGGCCTGGTAGGAGGTTATTGAATCCAGAGGGTACACTTTCTGCCCTGTTCTCATGATGGAGTAGTCATGAGATCTGGTTGTTTGAAAGTGTGTAGCACTTCCCCCTTTGCTCTCTCTTCCTCCTGATCTCCCATGGTGTTATGTACTTTCTTCCTCTATAAGTTAGTTTCCTGAGGCCTCCCATCCATGCTTCCTGTACAGCCTACAGAATCGTGAGTCAATTAAACCTCTTTTCTTCGTACATTATCCAGTCTCGGGTAGTTCTTTATAGCAGTGTAAGAACAGACTAATACACTGACTACAACTTTGCAGTATATTTTGAAATCAGGAAGTGTGATGCCACCAGCATTGTTCTTCTGGCTAAAGATTGCTTTGACCGTTCATGCTTTTTCATTGTTGTAGTTCCATATGTACTTGAGAAATGTTTTTTTCTTTATCTCTCATTTAGCAAGCTTCTATTCTGCACTGTTTGTTCTGTCAGGCAACGCTACAGGTGATAACATTTAGAACATAGTCTGTGCTTTCCAAAAGTGCCATAGGAATGACAGGATGGAGCTATAATAACCAATTCGTTAGGCTAAAGTTAAAGAAACTAAGTTAAAGTGCAAGTTCGGTTTTTTGTTTGCTTTTCTTTGTTTTTTAAAACTAATAATTTAACTGGTTCATTGGAGATAGTAGCCTGGGATGTGCTGGATGTTGAACTTGAACAAGTGTTGCACACTCAGACTGGAGTTCTAATTTTGGCAGCTCTGATAGTGCAGGAAGGAGTACAATGAGATAAGCTTTAGGTGATGCCTTTCTCTTTCTCCCCTAGGCGCATATTACCCTGCAATGCAAGGGAAGATGAAGGAATCCTAATGCTGAGGGAAGGTCAAAAATCTGAGAAGAAGAACGTATTAAAGAATGTAAAGCGTTTTCAGCCGGGCGCGATGGCTCACGCCTGTAATCCCAGCACTTCGGGAGGCAGGCGGATCAGGAAGTCAGGAGATCCAGACCATCCAGACTAACATGGTGACACCCCGTCTCTACTGAAAACACAAAAAGTTAGCCAGCCGTGGTGATGGGGGCCTGTAGTCCCAGCTACTCGAGAGGCTGAGGAAGGAGAATGGCGTGAACCTGGGAGGCAGAGCTTGCGGTGAGCAGAGATGGCGCCACTGCACGCCAGCCGGGGCAACAGTGCGAGACTCTGTCTCAAAAAAAAAAAAAAACAAAACAAAAACGAATTTAAAGAGTTTTCCAAAAGTGAAAGAAGTAATCTGGAGGTCGGCTAGCTACAACCAGCTCCCTATCCTAGAATTTTTGGTCTAATGCCAAACTGTGATGAAAAACACTATGCTTAAATTATAAAACAGAAATATGAAATATTTTATTTGTGCTTTATCGCATCAAACCATGTTTTATTTTTAAATTTCAAATTTTGTTAAAATAAACTTCGTTTGATTTTTAAGAATGTAATGTGGTTAATAATAAAATTACTAGTGCATATAAGAGAACTTGTACTTTTTTTTACATAGGGGGCAGGTATCACACCTTTCTGTCAACTAGATTTTTCCTAGTTTCTCTACAGGCTGGGCAATAGGTCTATCTTTATAGATTCTTTTCTCATTCCAATTTCTAACTGTTTATAATTCACTCTAAACTAAACTTATATGATACTTTTATTTGAACTAAGATTCACAAGATATGCACTTTTCTAAATCATCAACGTCTTGATACAGCTTTAAAATATACTAGACTTTCTGTATGAAAGTGATTCTTTCTACATGGTCAGCAGAACATGCATTCATATTTCTTTTGTCCATAACATAATGGTTGTGCTCAGTCCTCAAGGTTCTTTTGGTTAAATACTTCTTATTACAAAAGTTTTAAGTGTCCAGGGTGCCAAACAAGGTGAGCAGTGAGGTCTGTGGCCAGAGAGGCAGCACAGCTAACTGAATGGCCCGATAACAGTGACACACAAGTATTGGCTCTAAATTAATAAGTTTAATTTCTTAAATTAAAAGGTTCTTCAGAACCTTCTCTCAACTACTCACAAGAAAATAATTTGCCTAACTGTGTTTCCTTTTTCCTTCAAGTTTCTTCCAAAAAGATATCTGAAGTGTCTAAGCTGCAACTGAAAGTAAGTTTCAGCAGGTAATAAGAATTTCAGAAAAGTTCATAAAGCCTCAGCAGTACATAAGACTAAAATAGGGGCATGTCTGAAAATAAATGTTCCCCTTTTCATGAAGCAACTTTCATTACCCAGTTCTACATTCAGTATATAAGAAAAATCACTTCTAAAATATTTATTGCCTGAAATATTAGAGAGAAAGTGAATTAATCTCCCAGTTATGGTTTAGTTGTCATAGTTTAATTTTTTCCTGGTTTTATTGAGCTGATTGAATTGTGACTCTTGGGTTATTGAACTTTGATACTTTCATATCAATATGTATAGAGCAGTAAAATTGTGGTTAGAATTAGAGAACAGTATTCAGCGGTAATGGGAAAATCTTAATATTTAAAAAATCAATCCATGTTGAATCATAGACCCTTTATAAGGTCTTTAAATTAATAAAATACATACACACAGATCAAGACTACATATTGAATTTCCAACTATAAATCAAAGTAATATTATAGGCATACAATAAGACCCAACTTTTTAGAGGGAAGAATACGTAACTTAATGAGAGTGGGAATAATTTTCTGAAATCCTGTAATTGTATTATTAGCGTTAAAGATAGAACCCTAAATTAGAAGCTGTAAAAACCTATCAACCTTTCAAAGAACTTTACCCCTAAATTGGTAGTGTTCCTAGGACAAATCAAGTCCTAGGAAAGACACAAGTTCTACAAGTAGCTTCTGTATTCAAATAAGAGAGTGGATCTCTCTATACCACATTCCCTTCCTTAAAATTTAATGTCATGGGGCAGGTGCAGTGGCTCACACCTGTAAGATCCCAGCACTTTGGGAGGCTGAGGAGGGTGGATCATCTGAGGTCAGGAGTTCAAGACCAGCCTGACCAACATGGTCAAATCCTGTCTCTACTAAAAAAGACAAAAAAGTAGCCAGGCTTGGTGGTGCATGCCTGTAATCCCAAACACTCGGGAGGCTGAGGCAGGAGAATCACTTGAACCCGGGAGACAGAGGTTGCAGTGAGCCAAGATCATGCCATTGCACTCCAGCCCGGGCAAGAAGAGTGAAACTCTGTCTCAAAAAAAAAAAAAAAATTGTATAATGAATACTTTGGGAACTTTTGTAATATGAAATGTTTATAGACATTTCCTAAAGGTGTATTTTGAATAACTTTCAATTTTAGTTTCAGTGGTACATGTACAGGTTTTTTATATAGATATATTGGATGTTGCAGTGGTGTGATATACAGATTATTTCATCACTCGGGTGATAAGCATAGTACCTAATAGGTAAGTTTTCGATCCTTACCCTCCTCTGATCCTCCAACCTCAAGGGTCCCCAGTGTCTATTGTTCTCTTCTTTGTGTCCATATGTACTTGAACATGTGGTATTTGGGTTTCTATTCCTGTGTTAGTTCAACTGGGATAATGGCCTCCATCTGTAACTATGCAAAGGATATGATCTTATTCTTTTTTATGGCTGCAGAGTATTCTATTGTGTGTATGAACCACATTTTCTTTATCCAGTCTACCATTGATGGACATTTAGGATGACTCCAGAATTAGCTATTGTGAACAGTGCTGCAATGAACATATGCATGAATACACCTTTGTGGTATAATGATTTGTATTCTTTTGTATTTGTGCCAAATAATGGATTGCTGGGTTGAATGGTAATTCTCTAAATTTCTTTCAGAAATACAAGACGGCTTTCCACAATGGCTGAACCAATTTACATCCCAACTAGGAGTGTATAAGCATTCTCTTTTCTGTGAAACCTTGTCTCAGTATCTGTTATTTTTTGGACTTTTTAATAGTAGCCCATTCTGGCTGGTGTGAGATGGTATCTCATTGTGGTTTTTATTTTCATTTCTCTAATGATTAAGGATATTGAGGATTTTTTTCATACGCTTATTGGCTGTGTGTATGTCTTCTTTTGAAAAGTGTCTGTTGGGTGGGTGCGGTGGCTCATGCCTGTAATCCCAGCACTTTCAGAGGTAGAGGCGGGCAGATCACCTGGGGTTGGGAGTTCAAGACCAGCCTGACCAACATGGAGAAACCCCATCTCTACTAAAAATACAAAAAAAAAAAAAAAAAAAAAAATTAGCTGGGCATGATGGCACATTCCTGTTGCTGAGACCAGCTCTGTCAGGGAGACCCTAACCCAGCAGCCGTAGAGGAGTAAAAGACACACACACAGAAATATAGAGGTGTGAAGTAGGAAATCAGGGGTCTCACAGCCTTCAGAGCTGAGAACCCCAAACAGAGATTTACCCACATATTTATTAACAGCAAACCAGTCATTAGTATTGTTTCTATAGATATTAAATTAACTAAAAGTAGCCCTTATGGGAGACAACGGGATGGGCCAAATTAAAGGAATATGTTGGACTACTTAACTGCAGCAGGAGCATGTCCTTAAGGTACAGATTGCTCATGCTATTGTTTGTGGCTTAAGAATGCCTTTAAGTGGTCCGCCCTGGGCGGGCCGGGTGTTCCTTGCCCTCATTCCCGTAAATCCACAACCTTCCAGCCTGGGTGTTAGGGCCGTTATGAACGTGTTATAGTGCTGCAGAGATTTTGTTTATGGACAGTTTTGGGGCCAGTTTATTGCCAAATTTTGGGAGACTTGCTCCCAACACCTGTAATCCCAGCTACTCTGGAGGCTGAGGCAGGAGAGTCACTTGAACCTGGGAGGCAGAGGTTGTGGTGAGCCGAGATCATGCCATTGTACTCCAGCCTGGGCAACAAGAGCGAAATTCCAAATAAAAAAAAAAAAAAAGTGTCTGCTCATGCCCTTTGCCCACTTGTATTATGGTTGTTTGCTTTTTGCTTGTAAATTTGTTTAAGGATACCCTATTTAATCAATGGTGATGGGATAAGTGGCTAGCCGTGTGCAGAAGATTGCAATTAGACCCCTTCCTTTCACCATATACAAAAATTACCTCATGATGGATTCGAGACTTAAATGTAAAATCTAACACTATAAAACCCCTTGAGAATAACCTAATGAATATAATTCTGGACATAGTACCTGACAAACATTTCATAATGAAGACCCTAAAGGTGTATTTTAAGTGTTTTTAAAATTAATTAATCAGAAACGGGAAATTATGTAGTTGACAGTGACAAGTAAGAAGACTGCATCTAGTGGATCTAGAAAAATAAAAACAAAAAACTAAGTTCTCAGCTGTGCCTGAATATTGTTTCAAATATTTTGCTCTTTGTCTAACTCAAACATGGAAGACATGAGGCTCCAATACCTCTATTGATGTAAAATTAAGCTCCATACTCTTTGTCTCTGAAACATAATCTTGGAAAACGGTTGTGCAGATATGCATTGCTTTGCCTATTTGACTTGCCCTCTCACGCTCCCTGCTGCTGCTGATAATGACCACTGTGAGGTGGATGATGTGCTGCATGCTACAATCCTTGCTTAGCCACTGCTGCCACCACTCCAACTGTGCCATGAGGAGAGAAAGGACTGTTGCCTATGAATTTTGCTTCAGGCAAGGCAGTTTCTAATCATCCTCAGAAAAACTGCGGTAAGGCTGTGGTTTTAAGAAGATTTTACTGCAAATTCGGGCTACATGAAAGGGCTACTCACTCTGTCCCACCTGCTTAAACTATCTTCTAGGGAGGCTCTGTCTCCATTACTGAAAAACTGTAGGAAATCCTGAGCTCAAGTCTGTTAATTTCTAGACCTTGAGAGAAGAGCAAACTCTTCCCACAAACTATTTCAAAAACCAATCTTCCATAGTCTTAATTTTCTGCATCATGACTTAACTTCTGTTCTGGATAGATGACATTGATGATATACATTTTACAGAAACATCTTAAATATGTTTAAAATATTCCTAAATCATTTTCTAATGTCTGACTTCTAAATGCCTTGGTGTTTTCTCTGACCTGCAGTCACCAGTTACATCAGGATTTGTTCATGTTTTTTCCTTTGAGAAAGCTATCTTCTTATCTTCCAGATGCTCACGTCATACTTATTCATCAGAAGCCAATTTAACCATCAGCTCCTTTACCACTTTGTAAAGATTTCCACAAATCTCTTGCAATTAGAAATAATCTGGCTTGTACCCTGAAATATCATATTGTTTTTATACATTTTTTCTATAGTTTTCTATCACTATTTCTTACTGTCCATATTTTGTTATAATTATTACTGTAGTATAGGTTTTGTTACAACAAAGTACATGGCAGGATGTATACCATGTCTTTGTAATTAATGTAAAAAACATACATACTGTTACTAAATAAACCTGGAGTAGATAGAATTCTGTTTTTAAAGTTGTGTAGTTATAAGACTTTATAATTATTTTTCAGATGTTTTCTATTCAAAGATAATCAAAACAGGCAAAACAGAAAACATTAATCTAAACAAGTGTTACAAGTATCTTTTGGCATTTAACTACATGTCCTAGGAAACAAAACAACAGAAATATCTTGAAATAGACAAATTGGTTATCACTGGAAATATTGTGCATTAGTTATATTTTTAAATGTTTTTACTATATAGATATTTTCCATTTGTTTTTCTTTTTTCTTTTTTTTTTTTTTGCCAGTCTTCATTTAAAAAACGCTTTGAACAAATTATTTTTACATGGATCTTTAGTTTTCTGATGTGAAATATCGGGCATTAATACATGCCTACAAATATAGTGTAATAAATATATATGTGGGCTGGCAGATCACAATGTCAGGAGATCGAGACCATCCTAGCTAACACAGTGAAAACCCATCTCTACTGAAAATACAAAAACTAGCCAGGCGTCGTGGCAAACGCCTGTAATTCCAGCTACTTGGGAGGCTGAGGCAGAAGAATTGCTTGAACCTGGGAGGCGGAGGTTGCAGTGAGCTAAGATTATGCCACTGTACTCTAGCCTGGGTGACAGAGCGAGACGCCATCTCTAAAAAATAAAGAGATATATATACGTAAATATGTGTATAATAGTGTGTATACACACACACTTACACATAACGCACCATAAACTACTAAGAAAGTAGTATTTCTTCTCTATTCACATAAAATCTAAGACACATTTGTTGTGAATGAATGATCATTGCTTTCTTCCATTGACACTGGCATGGGTAAATAACACTATTTATCTTGTAACAATTATCACTGATAACAAGTATTTGTAAGACGGATGACCAGGGTTGGTGATTTAATATTCCACTGCATAACTATGTGAAGTATGGGCAATATGGGGAGAAAATCACTAAGACATCTCATTAACCCCACCATCCCATTAAATTAAATATGCCAGAATACTAAAAATACAGTTACTCAGTAATTTCACATTTATTTTAACCAGGTTCAAAATGTCATGGGATTCTTGGGGTGTTGCTCTTCCTGCTGGAAACCTCTGTGGCCAGTGGCACTTTTGCCCAAGTTTGCTTGGGCCCACTGGGCTCATTCTGCCCACTTGATTTGGCAGGCTATGCGCGGCTTGTGCTACCCATCCAGATCCCATGCCTGCCAAGGCCAAGCCTTGTGCGGAGTGGTGAGGGCTGCAAGAACAAGCAAGCACAGGGTCGAGCCACTGGGCACTGCCAAGCACACCAGCTTCTGTGGCAGGTCAGGCAGCACCAGGCACTGGCACAGGTGCCAGCTCTGTGCAAGCCTGCTGCTGGATCAGATGCACTGCAAGCAGCTCCTGCTGTAGGCACCTGTGTCTGGGCAAGGGAAACAAGGTGTCTCTCAGAAGCTTGCAAACACCAGAAACTGCAGAACCCCAAAGAGAGTGTCACAGCCCTGGCTCAGGGAACCCCTAGGTCTGAGCTCCTCAAAGGGACAAAGCTCTTTTCTCTTTCTCGTTTCCTGCGACATGTTGGGCAGGAGGAGGGGGAATGTTTTAGCTCAGGTTGTGTTACAGCTCTTTCCATCCCACTATTCCACGGGTCCCAAGTTCCTGTCCTACGTCCAGGATGAATAAGGTACACGGACAACTGAAGTCTGAGCAAGGTGGAGAGGAGCTTTGTTGAGCAACAGAACAGCTCTCAGGAGACCCAAAGACAGTAGCTCCTTTCCACAGGCAGGTCAACCTGACAAGTTGAGGAGATTGGAAGTGGGTGGATTCTTCCCAACATATTTGTGAGTCTAGCTGACTCGGGTTTTTATGGGCTTCAGAGGGGAGGAAGTGCATCCTGATGGGTCCACAGGCGACCATGGGTGGGCCCAGAAAAAGCAACATAAGTTCTCACTTTGGGCCGCAGACTCCACCTGGAACTGGTAAGCTTCAGGCCATCCCTGGCTTGAAAGTGGCGCTTCACTGGGGACCCACCCATTTCCACCCAGGAGCCTCTCGGCCTCCTGCAACCATCAACGTGCCATCCATTGTGCGCAGGCTATTCATGCCAAGGAGCACCTGCAGGCCCATCCCAAAACACCCTCAGCGCCACTCCCGCACCCCCCTCCCCCCCTCCCCCCGCCAACCGCCCCCGGCCTCCTTCCTGTGCTCATTGGTGCCCAAAGTCTTCAAGAGGCTGAGGAAGCAGGGGGCTGCCATGCCAGTGCTGCCCTAAGCACACTCACACCCAGCCAGGTCGCGAGATTGCCTGGACTTGGCAACAACTTTGCTCTGCACTGGAGGGTGTGCCAGGAGGGGGGAGAGGAGAGGGAGTGGGAGCAGGCATTTCTGAACCTGTGGGAGCAAGGGGGACTTCCCGGCCCCTGAGACTGCAGCGATGAGCAGGTCTGCAGCCCGCAGCTGGGCAGCTACAGCAGCACCTGGGAGCACAGGGTTCCCATCCCACCAACTTAGTAGGGGGTTGGGCTCCTGCCTGTTCTCGGCCCCACTGGCTCCACAGAGCATGCAGCCTCAGTCACACCTCTCCTGCGGCACCCAATGTCTTTGCAGCAGCCACTCCAAACAGGCTGGTACTGCTATCGAAAACACTTATATTACCTATTAAAAAATAATCAAATTCTAATTTCAAAGACTTTATAAAAGATGGTGCTATCTAAACAGGTTGGGTAAATTATTTGTTGTAATTGTGCTTATCTTCTTATTTTACTAAAAAAAAAATGCTTATTTAGCATTATAATTTATGTGCCAGATCCAAGGTTTATATTGCTGGATATTTTATTGGAGAACCTGCATATCTTTAGGTAGTATATTGTAGATATAAGAAGTCATGGATTGAATGTTTGCGTCCCCCACCCCAAAATTCACATACTGAAATCCTGCCCCTCAATGTGATAGCATTAGGAGGTGGAGTTTTTAGGAGATAATTAGGATTAGATGAGGTCATGAAGGTGGAGCCGTCATCAATAAAAGTAGTTCTGGTCTAAGAGTCTGGAGGGAACTCTCATTCTCTCAGTGCTCTCAGTCATGTGAGGATACAATAGAAAATTTGCTGTCTGGAACCTGGGCCTTGACCAGAACTCAACCATGCTGGCACCCTGATTTCAGACTTCCAATCTTCAGAATTTTGAGACATTATTTATGTTATTTATAAGCCACACTGTCTAACGTAATTTATTATAGCAGCCCAAACATACTAGTGCAGGAACTAACACCCAGCAATTTGTCAAAAGATTTTTGGTAATTAAACTCAGTTTAAATAGCATTTGTTTTTATTTGCTATTTGGTGTTTCTGAAATCTTAAGAGTTTTTTTTTCAATGAATCTTACTTTAGATACATTTATTTAATATATAACTGCAAGAATACACCGAGGATGAATATTTAAACTCCCAAGTCAAATTTATTGTTAGGCAAAAATATGGAATTGAATAACCTTGAAACTTTTTTTCTCCAACAGTTTTATTGCCCCAGAAAATGCCTACCTCATGCTCTGGTGAAAACTCCAGTTTTATTTCCAGTTGACATTTCCTCTCCTTCCCGTTCAAAAAAAAAAAAAAAAAAAAAAAGAAAAAGAAAGAAAGAAAATGAAAGAACACAGTAAAAGATTCCCAGTCCTTTCTTTTGAAAATAAAATTGTTTCTTTTTGACGACTTCCATATTTCTATCACACACATATAAGCATTTTTACACACTCACATACCTGATTATAATCCAATATATACTTATCCCTTCTAGTATTAAAGCGATAATGATCATGGTAGTGGTGACAACTGGAACTGGCTATCTCAGGCAATCTGCTTGTATCTTACCTGTATTATCTCCTTTATCATGCAAAATCATTCTGCAAAGTAGTTACATTATCTGCATCATGCAAATGAAGAAATTGAATGCTAAAGAGCTCACGAAAGTGGCCATAGTCAAAATACTACCTACAGACCTGAGACCTAAATTCACACCTCTATGTCTCTGAAGCTCTTGACTTTCCCAAGTAATAAATACGTTGAGTATGAATATGGAAACAATGACAATGCCACTGAAGTTCACATGAGAGGTGAAGAAAGGTGAATGAGTTGGCAAAAATAATTAGCTTCTTTGTGAGACAAACTAATTTAAAATATTGTGGTTCAGTAAAGTGAAAACTCATTTAACTGAACAACAAGGAAACTGCAAATATTTGTCTGGATGACAATGAAACAAAAATAAGTGTTTAAATATAGTCCGAAATCATGCCACATAATGATTATAACCACCAGTAACATTTTATATTTGTACACAGACCATGGAAAAATGCATTTTGTCCTAATTTGTGTGTGTTCTTCTTGCAACATCTTTGATAGAATTACATGAAATTTGTAAGTTATCTGCTAATAACTTATTTCTATGTGATTTGGGCGCCAAGGACTAGATGCATTAAAATTAAAAACAAAAAACAATATTAACTTTCTTAGTAGGCATATTATGTTTGTGTACTCAGATCCTATCCTTATCAAATACTGTTCGGATAACACATCTCGACCAATGCTTATTAGTCAAATATAAGATATTTCTTGAAACTCGTGAAACTGTTTCCTCAGATGTTTGCATTATACTGTCTTAAATTCACTACATGAAAGTCACTGATATGGGTTAAGCACTAATTGACAAGAAAATAATCTTATTTGGAAGTGGTAATATTTTTGCACAATATGCATAATAGCATGAAATGTAAAACCAATGTGCCAGTTTCTGTTCTAGTTACTTTATTTTTATGAACATATATTTAATACTGACAGCAACTTTTATTAATACTTTTACTGTACAAGGTTTAAAATATTACCCAGTCAATTTAGGTGATTAGAAATAGATGTCATTGAGACAAAGCACGTTGAAATAATTCTAAGTTTTAAAATGAAGTATACAATAGTCAAGATTAAAAGCAATGTGTTTGGACATGCGCGGTGGCTCATGCCTGTAATCCCAGCACTTTGGGAGGCCAAGGTGCATGGATCACGAGGCCAAGAGATTGAGACCATCCTGACTAACACGGTGAAACCCCATCTCTACTAAAAATACAAAAAATTAGCTGGGCGTAGTGGTGGGCACGTGCAGTCCTAGCTACTCGGGAGGCTGAGGCAGGAGAACAGCGTGAACCCGGGAGGCGAAGCTTGCAGTGAGTTGAGATGGCACCACTGCCCTCCAGCCTGGGCGACAGAGTGAGACTCCGTCTCAAAACAAAACAAAAAGCTTTGTTTTTAAATTTTACTACTCTTGAGAAGTTGTATAACGCAAAACGTATATGTATAGTTCACTGTTTTCTTTATAAATAAATACATCTGTATAACTATTACCATAACCAAAAACTAAAATATTACTATTTCCCAAAAAGTTACATTCAGTTTCTCTTAGTCCATCTTCACATACCACTATCCCAGGGAACCAAATATCTGCTTTATCTAACAAAGGTTACATCTGTATTTGGTATTTCATTCATGTAAATGAGAGTATACAACATATTCTCTTGGGTGTCTGTGTGTTTATATTCATCCTTGTTATTGCATGTGTCGGTGGCCTGTTTCTTATTATTTTGGAGTAGTATTCCACTGGCAGTTTCTTAAAAGGCTCAAATACAACTAGCATATGAATCAGCCACTCTACAGTATTTACTTGTGAGAAATGAAAACATATATCCAGGCAATTTTTTAAACAATGAATGCTTATAGCAGTATTATTTTTAATATCCCACAAAATGGAATTAACACAAATGCCCATCAACAGGTAAGTGAGTAAAACAGTTGTGGTAAATCCATACAATAGAATAACACTAAGCAATAAAAAGGAATGAACTATTGGTAGCACACACAACAACTTTGGTAAACAGCTTAGTTAATATGCAGACAATATCCCAGATGAGAATCCATAAATGGTCTATACTGACTTTTATCATTTGATTTTTTTTAAGGCTTTCATTACTTTAAAGATTTATTTCTTCTATTCACAAACTTAAAAAAATGTTTACAAGCACATTCTCAAACCTTCTAATTGAACATAAGACAGACATTGCTACACTGGGATGGGATTCATTGCAGTGATAACAGGCCCAACTCAGTTTCTGAGACAAAAATTATTGAAAAAGATAATCTGATGTATACTCATTGAATCATAAATCATAGCATATTCTACTATATTGTTGCACATTAGAATATATCTATATTATGGTCAAAGATATCTAGATGTAAATAGATTAGCATAGCCCTATGCTATGAAAAGAAGTGCACAGTGCTTACTGGAGGCTTAAGGCTAGAATGTAGAGAACATATACGGTGACACCTCCGTATTGCAAAGAGGAAAAAGCAGCACTGGTACAGGGGCCAGTTTATCAGATTTTCTAGGAGTCACAGCTTTTGTCCTCAATTTAGAGGACTTTCAGGAGAAAACAAATTCGACCCTGAAAAAAGAGGCGTGGGGCTATTAACACCCCTACACACACACACACACACACACACACTTTTTAAAAACAAAACAACTCACTGTGTAAAAATGATACATACCTATAAGAATATTTTAACCACTACAGAGCACTATAAAATACAGAAACAAAAATGTCTCACAATCTTAAAATAATAAAAAATAATAAAAAATAAAATAAACATGACTCTAGATATTATGTATTTACAAAAACACAATTGTACTTAAATATACTATATAGATATAGTTTAATGTAACTGAGCTCATAGTTTTATATATTTACATACATATATATGTAAAGATATAAGGAATTAGATTGAAGAAATGGCTGGATTTCAGTTATATATGTCTGTATGAGTCCTTTTTCACACTGCTGATAAAGACATATCCGAGCCTGGGCAGTTACAAAAGAAAGAAGGTGAATGAACTTACAGTTCCACGTGGCTGGGGAAGTCACAAATTCATGGTGGAAGGCAAGGAGGAGCAAGTGAGGTCTGCTAAATGGCAATAGAGAAGAAAGCGCATGTGCCAGGAAACTTCCGTTTTCAAAACCATCAGATCTCATGAGACTCATTTACTATCATGAGAACAGCACAGGAAAGACCAGTCCCCATAATTCAGTCACCTCCCACTGGGTTCCTCCCATGGCATGTGGGAATTGTGGGAGTTACAATTCAAGATGAGATTTGGGTGGGGACACAAACAATATTCTGTCTCTGGCCCCTCCTAAATATCATGTCCTCACATTTCAAAACCAATCATGTCATCCCAACAGTCCTCCAAAGTGTTAACTCATTTCAGCCTTAACTCAAAAGTTAACAGTCCAAAGTCTCATCTGAGACAAGCCAAGTCCCTTCGACCTATAAGCCTGTAAAATCAAAGCAAGTTAGTTAATTCCTAGATAAAATGGGGATGCAGGCATTGCGTAAATACATCTCTTACAAATGGGAGAAATTGGCCTAAACAAAAGGGCTACAGTCCCCATGCAATTCCAAAATCCAGTAAGGTAGTCAAATCTTAAAGCTCCAAAATGACCTCATTTGACACCAGGTATCACATCTGGGTCATGCAGAGGCAAGAGGTGGGTTCCCATGGTCTGGGGCAGCTCCACCACTGTGGCTCTTTGTAGGGTGCAGCACCCTTCCTGGCTGCTTTCACAGGATGGGGTTGAGTGTCTGTGGCTTTTCCAGGCACGTGGTATAAGGTGTCAATGGATCTGCCATTCTGGGGTCTGGAAGATAGTGGCCCTCTTCTCACCACTTCACTAGGTGGTGCCACAGTAAGGACTATGTTGTGGGGGGCTCTGACCACACATTTCTCTTCTCCACTGTCTTAGCAGAGATTATCCTTAAGAGCCCTGCCCCTGCAGCAAACTTCTGCCTGGACATCCATGTGTTTCCATATATCCTCTGAAATCTAGGCAGAGGTTCCCAAACCTTAATTCTTGACTTCTGTGCACCCACAGGCTAAACACCACATGGAACCTGCCAAGGCTTGGGGCTTGCACCCTCTGAAGCCACAGCCCAAACTGCACCTTGGTCCCTTTCAGTCATGGCTGGAGTGGCTGGGATGCAGGGCACCAAGTCCCTAGACTGCACACAATATAAGGAACATGGGCCCATCCCATGAAACCATTTGTTTCTCCTAGGCCTTCAGACCTGCAATGGGAGGGGCTGCCACAAAGACCTCTGAAATGCCCTGGAGACATTTTCTCCATTTTCTTGAGGATTAACATTTGACTCCTCGTTACTTATCCAGATTTCTATACTGAGCTTAAATTTCTTCTCAGAAAATGGGATTTTCTTTTCTATTGCATTGTCAGGCTGCAAAGTTTTCAAACTTTTATGCTCTGCTTCCCTTATAAAATTGAGTGCTGTTAACAGTAACTAAGTCACCTCTTGAAGGATTTGCTGCTTTGAAATTTCTCCTGCATATACCTTAAATCTCTCAAGTTCAAATTTTCACACATCTCTAGGGCAGGGGCAAAATGCCACCAGTCTCTTTGCTAAAACATAACAAGAGTCACCTTTACTCCAATTCCCAAGAAGTTCCTTATCTCCATTGGAGACCACCACCTCAACCTGTACTTGATTGTCCATATCACTATCAGCTTTTTGGGCAAAACCATTCAACAAGACTCTAGGAAGTTTCAAACTTTCCCACATTTTTCTGTCTTCTTCTGAGCCTTTCAGATTGTTCCAACCCCTGCCTGTACCCAGTTCCAAAGTTGTTTCCACACTTTTGGGTTTCTTTTCAGAAACACCCCACTCCTGGTACCAATTTACTGTATTAGTCTGTTTTCAAGCTGCTGATAAAGACATACCAGAGACTGAGCAATTTACAAAAGAAAGAGGTTTGATGGACTTACAGTTCCACGTGGCTGGGGAAACCTCAAAATCATGGCAGAATGCAAGGAGGAGCAAGTCATGTCTTATATGGATCACATATCGAGGTTATGCTCTTCATCTAAAAATGATATTGACTTTCTAAAAATCTGGCATATGGTACCCAAAGACATTTGTTTAATACAAATTTGAACACATACTTTCTGGGACTCAAGATGTGCACACATGTATACTAACTCATACAACTCCTTTGTGAGTACAATAAGATCTATGATGAGGATTTTTTTTTTAATTATTATACTTTACATTCTAGTGTACATATGCACAACATACAGGTTTTTTACATGTGTATACATGTGCCATGTTGGTGTGCTGCATCCATTAACTCATCTTTTACATTATGTATCTCTCCTAATGCTATCCCTCCCCCCTCCCCACACCCCACGACAGGCCCTGGTTTGTGATGTTCCCCACCCTGTGTCCAAGTGTTCTCATTGTTCAATTCCCAACTATGAGTGAGAACATACAGTGTTTGGTTTTCTTTCCTTCCGATAGTTTGCTCAGAATGATGGTTTCCAGTTTCATCCATGTCCCTATAAAGGACATGAACTCATCCTTTTTTATGACTGCATAGTATTCCATTTTGTTGATGTTAATCCAGTCTATCATTGATGGACATCTGGGTTGGTTCCAAGTCTTGGCTATTGTGAATAGTGCCACAATAAACATACGTGTGCATGTGTCTTTATAGCAGCATGACTTATAATCCTTTGGGTATATGCCCAGTAATGGGATGGCTGGGTCAAATGATATTTCTAGTTCTAGATCCTTGAGGAATCACCACACTGTCTTCCACAATGGTTGAAATAGTGTACAGTCCCACCAACAGTGTAAAAGCGTTCTTATTTCTGCACATCCTCTCCAGCACCTGTTGTTTCCTGCCTTTTTAATGATCGCCATTCTAACTGGTGTGAGATGGTATCTCCTTTTGGGTTTGATTTGCATTTCTCTGATGGCCAGTGATGATGAGCATTTTTTCATGTGTCTGTTGGCTGCATAAATGTCTTCTTTTGTGCAAAAATCACAAGCATTCCTATACACCAATAACAGACAAACAGAGAGCTAAATCATGAGTGAACTCCCATTCACAATTGCTTCAAAGAGAATGAAATACCTGGGAATCCAACTTACAAGGGAGGTGAAGGACCTCTTCAAGGAGAACTACAAACCAATGCTCAACGAAATAAAGGAGGACACAAAACAAGTGGAAGAACATTCCATGCTCATGGATAGGAAGAATCAATATTGTGAAAATGGCCATACTGTCCAAGGTAATTTATAGATTCAATGCCATCCCCATCAAGCTACCAATGACTTTCTTCACAGAATTGGAAAAAAATTACTTTAAAGTTCATATGGAATCAAAAAAGAGCCCGCATTGCCAAGACAATCCTAAGCCAAAAGAACAAAGCTGGATGCTACGTGACTTCAAACTATACTACAAGGCTACAGTAACCAAAACAGCATGGTACTGGTACAAAAATAGAGATATAGACCAATGGAACAGAATAGAGCCCTTGGAAATAATACCACACATCTACAACCATCTGATCTTTGACAAACCTGACAAAAACAAGAAATGGGGAAAGGATTCCCTGTTTAATAAATGATGATGGGAAAACTGGCTAGCCATATGTAGAAAGCTGGAACTGGATCCCTTCCTTACACCTTATGCAAAAATTAATTCAAGATGAACTAAAAACTCAAATGTTAGACCTAAAACCATGAAAACCCTAGAAGAAAACTTAGGCAATACCATTCAGGCCATAGGCATGAGCAAGGACTTCATGACTAAAACACCAAAAGCAGTGGCAACAAAAGCCAAAATTGACAAATGGGATCTAATTAAACTAAAGAGCTTCTGCACAGCAAAAGGAACTACCATCAGTGTGAACAGGCAACCTATGGAATGGGAGAAAATTTTTACAATCTACCCATCTGACAAAGGGCTAATATCCGGAATCTACAAAGAACTTAAACAAACTTACAAGAAAAAATCAACCAACCCCATCAAAAAGTGGGCCAAGGATATGAACAGACACTTCTCAAAACAAATATTCTTGATTTAAAAAAAAATTTGCACGGAAAAGTATTTCTGTATATTCCTGTTTTAAAAGTATAATATTAGAAGCTCCTCTGAATCTCAAAATTAAGACCACTTCCAATTAAAATTTAATTTTACCATATTGTTAACTTAAGAGAAGCAAAGCATTCATAAATAATGTATTTGTTACCAATTAGCAGCTTCTACATTACCTCTTCAACTTCTGTTTAACAAGCACCCTGAAACTCAGACCTTTCTTAAAATTTAAAATTGTAGATTTAGTTAAGGAGGAGAAACGATAGGCAATTATTGAGATTTGCTTTAGCAGACACTGAGAGTTCTTGAAATAAGTCTTAGTTAACCACATAAAAATAATTCTTTTCATGCTAATTATGAGAATGTTATGTAAATTATATTCAATCCCTTATTCTCTTCTCATTCCCAGGAGGTGAGTCTTTCACTGGAAGTATCTGTGAGTTTCTGAAAGGTTTGTAAACTTTTGAACAAAACAGGTCTTCAGAACTTGGGTAGATAATACACACAGAGAAGAGTTGTTAGTCAACCTGTTATTCGGTAATATTAAGCCTTTTTTTTTTTTTTTTTTGAGATGGAGTCTTGCTTGTTGCCCAGGCTAGACTGTAGTGGCCTGATCTCGGCTCACTGCAAGTTCCGCCTCCCGGGTTCACCCATTCTCCTGCCTCAGCCTCCTAAGTAGCTGGGACTACAGGCACCCAGCACCATGCCCGGCTAATTTTTTGTTTTGTATTTTTTAATAGAGATGGGGTTTCACTTTGTTAGCTAGGATGGTCTCAATCTCCTGACCTTGTGATCTGCTCACCTTGGCCTCCCAAAGTTCTGGGATTACAGGTGTGAGCCACCGCACCCGGCCTTAAGCATTTCTTTTATCTGAGCTATGTAAACATCTGAAGATGACTTTGAGTATGTGCTGCTTCTTATAATAGTGACACAAATGAGCCATTATGCAAGTAACATGAATATGGGTTGCACTGATTCACACTTTACTAGTCCTTCTTAGGATTAGGGATCAACTCACTAGTGTGAACCATACATACAATGCTCTGTACTTTTTTTTTTTTTTTTCTTTTTAGAGACAGCATCTTGCTTTGTCACCCAGACTTGAGAGCAGTGGCGGGATTATAGCCCACTGAAGCCTCAACTTCCCAGACTCAAGGGATCCTCCCACCTCTGCCTCATAAGTAGTTGTGACTACAAGTATGTGCCACCATGTCCGGATATTTTTAAAGTTTTTTTTTGTAGAAACATATTGCCAAGGTTGGCTATTTACCTTCACATCATTTCCAATTCAGGAGGTATAAATCACATGAAGGTTTTAATGAATTCTAATTCATTTTATGCATTTGTTTTCATATTTAACTCCATAAACAAGAATTACCACATACTGACTTTGTGTTGTAAGCATTGTGCATGTATACAAAATATTAAAAGTTTGTCAATAAACAGATATTCTTTTTGTACATATGCATCTGTGAAGGATAAAATTTTTTGAGACCTTGGCTTTTTGGGTGAGTGCATATTCAGTAGTTATCCAGTGCAGTTTTTGACTGATGTCATTGAAAGAGGGGTTTTTCTTCATTAACGGCCTCAGTTATAAACCCACTTCCGCACAATTTTCAGCCATGGTAATATGCATTTAAACATTTTGTATTTTGACCTATTTCTCTTTTTTTTTTCTTTTCTTTTTTTGAGGCAGTGTTTCACTCCCGTTGCACCGGCTGGAGTGCAATGGCACAATCTTGGCTCACTGCAACTTCCACCTCCTGGGCTCAAGCAATTCTCCTTCTTTAGCCTCCCACGTAGCTGAGATTGCATGTGCATGCCATGGCACCCAGCTAATTTGTGTATTTTTTGTAGAGACAGAATCTCGCCATGTTGTGGGGGGTTGGTCAGAGTGGTGGGAAAAACTACAGGGAATGAATGTAAACCTTCTGAAAGATTGGAAGGCTCTGCCTAGCTTTGGGGGAGAATAGCTGAAGGCAGCTGTTGTTCTATAACTCTGAGGTAGAGGTCAAGGAGTAGGTACAAGGAATTATGGGGGAATTTTTCTTAAACAAGCTTGTTTACTTACGTTGGCCAGAAACTGATCTTTGATCATCTGCATGTGTGATGTTCTGTGAACAGGGAAAAATAAATATTAATTACCTACAGGTTGTGTTGGCTCCAGATTTTTGGCATTGTGCCTGCACTGAATAAAAGCAAGCAGCTCCAGGTTCTCATGGTCGCTCTCTGTGTCTGAGTACTTATTTCCTGCGTTGGCCAGGGTCTGTGGGACAGACCCGGCGCCTTATCGCCCAAGTTGGCCTCAAACTCAAGTGATCTACCCAGCTCAGCCTCTCAAAGAGTGCTAGGATTACAGGCATGAGTCATGGTGCTTGGCCCTGATCTCTTTCTTTATGAATATGTTTCTCTGCTTATAATAGTGCAACTGTCATTAGTATACCTGAGTGTTTATGCTTGCAAAGAATGTATGTTTCCATTGCCTACTTTATTGTGTAAAATAATGTATGTAGTGTTCTGTTGTGATTTTTATGTTTTTCAAACGGAAATGTCCCGCTTGAAAATGTAAATAAATGTCTTAAAATTTTTTAATTATTTTCATTGGAATTATATTTTTGGAATTTTGATCTTTTGGGATTGTGATTCTCTGGAATTTAGATTGTGGGGGTTTTGATATTTTGAAATTTCAATATTCGGAATAATGATGTTTTGGACTGGGTCTTTCAAGATTATTATCCAAACTCCTCCTCTATAAATTATTTTTATAGTTCATATCCACCATTTATTTTGGTCTTCACAAAAATCTGTTTTAAGACGAGGCCTCATACTTTTATATTTTCTCTCTGCTTTAACTTTTTCGTAACTCTTATCACAATCTGCCATTAGACATATTGCACTTTTATATCTTATTTATTGTCTATTGTTTCCAAATAGACTGTAAGCCTCAAAAAGGTAAGAATATATATCTGCTTTTTTAAAACATGATTTCCCTTATAAACATGTAGTTTATAAGTATCTGTTGAAAAATGGAAAAACTAGTTACTCTTCTAGTGATGGGGATATATCAATGAATATAGTGGGTAAAGTTTTAGCCTTTAGGGAATTTACACTCTAGCATCAAGAAACAAATTTTAGTTAGTGATAGGTACTATGAAATCATGAATAGGAGTACAATTTTGTTATACATAAAAATAATTCAGAAGTCATGATCAAATTCTTGAAAATCATGAAACCTCATAGCAAGTAAGTGGATAATAAACAAACACCCTATAGGTAATAACATGCATGAGAGTAATTAATCATGAAGAATCCTGTTCCTTCTACCAGAAGAATTATGTTTCTAAGTAATTTCTTGATGATTCATTCTCCAATGAGCTTTCATTTTTTTAGTTTTTGCTTATTTTATTGTCTGACTCCACTAACATATGTAGTCTTATATTTTAACTTATTTGAGTGTGTTTAAATGTTGTATCATTGCCCCCCAAAATTATACATTTTTAAAATGCCATTTCCTTCAGTCTGTTTTCTCGCTAATATTACCTCTGCAAGTGATGCAGGATATTTTCTTGATGCTTCGTAGGACCTGTGATGGGGTTTTCTGTTTACTCAGTCTGCCATGTTCATCCGCTCCTGGGAAGGACTACGTAGGCAAGTGAGTGTGGGAGCCAGCTGGCACTTTGGCCCCCACAGGAGCAAACTCCATGCAGGCCCTGCAGCAGTGTCCAGATGGGGGTGCCTGTGACCCCAAGGCCCCAGAGAATGTGTTACAATGCTCTCTTAGTCCTGCATCCACAGACAGCAGTGTGTTTTCAGCTCAGTGGGCCTTTTGCCTCATCACGTGGAGTGGCTGTCCTCTGTCAGTGAGGGCAAAAGGCCAGTGTGACAGCCTTTTTTGGTACTCAAATTTGGTGCATCCCAAATTCTTTTCCAGTAAAAATTTCCTTTTGCACCAAACCTAGTTTAGAAATATAATGAGAAGGGATTTAGGAAAATATGGTTCTAGTTTAAGTGTTCGATACACGTCAAAACCATCACAATCTATCCTTAGTCAATTTGGCACATATAACTCTTTTAACTATGTTACTATCAAATATGATTAATGTAACTTACTACTATACATGATGACACTATAACCGAATAATAATAAGTATGTTAACTTTCCCAGCTAAAAAGTATATTTCTGTAGCTATATTTGAGTATTATCAATTTATTTTGCTAAGTTGCACTTTGTAACTTAAACACTAATATGTAAGATCAACTACTACTAACACATCTTAAATAGTAGGGAGATGAGAAAGAGAAAGGAAATTAATGATAAATATGTTCACAAATGTATTCCTTTGAAATAAGAAAACTCAAGGATTTCAGTCCTTGTTTCTGGAAATGTTTATGTGGTTACCATAGTCACTTATGTAAGCACCTTATTCTACCAGCCATTCCATTTTCCTTTTGTCCTCAACAGGTACCTAGGTTGTGTTTTCATATGGTGTAGGGTGACCCAAATCTTCATTTCTAATTTATATGGTCTATTAGCAGTACTGCTTGTATTGGTTTGTTTTAGTTGCTCCATTGACATTAATCATAGCACATGAATGCATTAACAGCACTCCAGGAAATTTCCTACATTTTAGGCTTCCTCCTCTCCAACCGAAATGAGTTACTTCACGTGGTGTCTTCTTAATAATCACAACCAATCACCTATGCCAATAGAATAACTTTCATTACCCAATACCACTAGATAAGAAGAATGAGTTGACCCACTGGTGTGTAGTGGCTTAAAGTAGCCAAGTGTTAGACTTATCTTCCCGTTAAGTGGAACCATTGCCACGTCCCCTGGTGAAAACATTTCTCTCGTGGTAACTATGACCTCTCAACCTGCAGAGCCTAAGAAGAAGGAAGAGACAACGTTTTCTACAGATAAAAAAAAAAAAATTAAGAGAACACATCCCATTTCTATTCCTTGACTCCTGGACTTATAAATTCTGGTTATAAGAGATACAGGATTTTATAATAATGACTGGATTAGATCAACTATAGCCCTGAAAGGTGACATAACAGAATATTTATATAGCCATTTTAATCATAACAGAGTATTTATATAGCCATTTTAATCAGACCACTGATTCAAGATGATGGAAAGTGTGATGAGGACAGTGAGCTTGATGAGTGTGATTACATTTTATATATAGAATTGTGTCTGTATTCACATATATGTAGATACATGTGTATATGTATCTTATGTATCATTGTATATATGCATATGCATGTACCTATGTATATATGTATATATACATACATATACACGTATGTTTGCACAAAATTAAATAATTGACTTTGGTGAAAATTTAAAACACTATTGTGCAGGATAATATTTTAGGATAAAAGAAA
This sequence comes from Macaca nemestrina, assembly GCF_043159975.1. Classification (NCBI taxonomy): domain Eukaryota; kingdom Metazoa; phylum Chordata; class Mammalia; order Primates; family Cercopithecidae; genus Macaca; species Macaca nemestrina. Next base: position 83,057,426 of record NC_092137.1, on the reverse strand, counting down.
AGTGAAGAGTTCAGATGCATGTTACTGAAGTGGATATATCTGACATCCTATTTTTTATAAAATAGAAATGCAAGCTTACATGCTGCTGAAAAGTTTTCTCTGTGAGAAAGTTGTCTAGAGGAGAAGTATAAATGCAGTTTAATTTTTGATGATTTAATACAAATAGCTCAATGGGACAATGGAAATATTTTGTTTTTATTTGAAAACAGTAGAAAAATTTGGTGATCTTGTGAAATTATAAGCGATTTGGAGGCCATTACATTTCTTCTGGTCTTTCCTGTGATGATATACAATCACAGGAAAAGAGAAAATTGAAGCTTTGTGTAAACTTCCACTATTTTCACTTAAACAGCATTTCTCTAAAACGAGTGACGATTTCTATCTTTTAAGTAAATGATTCAAAGATACAATACAAAGTTTGCTTCCTGTGGGAGTTGCTGAAGTATTGAGAGTTAAGATAATGTAGAGTTATAATAGGTATATATTAAAGTCAGTAATATTAAAAAATGCTATAATTAGCTGTCTGTTCTGATTGGTTTACCAAACTCAGTTCATATTTTCATAATACCTGTACTCTTAGAATCTTTAAACCAACCAATTTGTTATTCTTGAAAGTTGTTCAATTAACATGTTTGATATATTTACTAGATTATTTTATTCACCTAATATCCTTTATTTTGTATTTTGGAAATATATACTCAGCTCCAGTATATGTACTGAACTCAATAATCTATAAATAGCCAAGGGTTCTTAAAAATTAAAATTAGTTTGGTTTAATTAGTGGACTTTCAATATCCTACAGGAGTTTGCTTTTCCACAAGTGTTCTAAGTTGCATGTTTTCTCTAAATGTAGTGATTAAGAATTTACTATTTGCCCCCCAGCATCTTAGGCTTGTTTTATTTTTTTTTAATCTGAAAATCTCTAAAGAGCAAGCAATTTACTTTGTGCTTCTGTGCCCTGGACATAGACATTTAAACTATTTATCACGCTGTAGCCGTCACTGAAGGAATAAGCTGTACAGGATTGTACTGCCGAGTAGAGAGCCATGGCTTGGAACATCTTGATGCTATTACGTGCCACTGGACAAAAGCACTGCCAAATGGGATAGGGAAGGAATCTGTAAGCCCAGAGAAGAGAAGAAAGAGCATAAGCAATGGAATTGCCTATAATAAATACCGAATATTTCTGCTAGTGAAGAAAAACAGGAAGAAGAAAATATTGAGGTTAAAAGTGAAAATCAAACAGAAAAAAATAATATATATATTATATATATTATATATATTATTATATATATTATACACACACACACACACACACACACACACTTTGGCTCATTTGGAAATTTAAAAAGCTAGAGACTAATTGTTATAATACCCTCCCCCAACATCAACAGAATTGGCAATAGTTTCGGAAATGCATTTTCCGAAACTATTCTTGTTTTCTCTAACATGTCAATAGTTTCGGAAGTTTCTTCAATAATCAGATATATTGAATCTCACTTTCTTTCTTAACAAAAAATGATTCTGTGTGTTTTCTTCATGCCTATGCTACTGATTCAAGATGAAGCTGCAGGTGGAAAAACTTTCTAGAATGATCAAAAGAGGATGGTATATGGTTACCATAGGTGTCCAAGATCAAAGTATCCATTATTTTATATAAATATTATTGTCACCATATGTTTCTCCTCTGGTGCCCAGAATTCAGTGGTACAACAACAGGCCTGACTTGATTTTATTGTGTTCAATATAAAAAAAATCTGGTTGTACAAGAAAAGAAAGCATTTGAATTAAAAGATAAGGTCACATTAAGTGAACATTTAATCACATTTTGCAGAATTCTCTAATCTGTGCTTAAGTGGTAGCAGATTAACATTAAATCTGCCTTCATAAACATTGATTTCTCTTTGTTTCCTGGAATTAGGGACTATTCTAGACATGTATTTGCATTAATTTGACAATATTATCTTTTAGTAGAGTCCATCTTTTTGTTTTAAATATTTTGGTCTTGTCTCTCCTATATTTGATGCATAGAACGTATTTAACATTTACTTGCCTCAGACGGGGAAACAAAAAAGTAACAGTAATTGCAGAGGGGAAAGGAGTCAAATGAACTTGAAACTATCAGGAAAAATTTTGTGGCATATAAATGGGTTCTGGGATTTAGTGTGCAAAATAGTAGAAGTATCACATGAGTCCTCCAATAATCATTGTTTCTAATGGGAAACAAATTCAAATTATCATATTTTGTCATTGCACATCTACTCACTTTGTCTTTAGTCACTCATAGTAGGTAGATATACAATCATGCTATGTTTTGGTCAATGACAGATCACATATACAAAGAGGGTCACATATACATTAGATTATAATGGAACTGTTCTATACAGGTGTACCCCTTTTCATCTTTCATACCATGTTTTTTCTGTACTTTTAGAAAAGCTAAGATATGTTTAGGTATGTTTGGATTCAAAACTACTTACCATTGTGTTATGATTGCCTACAGCATTCAGTACAGTCACATGTTGTACAGGATTGTTGTCTAAGGGCAACAGACTATGCCATATAGCTTAAGTGTGTAGTAGGCTATACCATGTAGGTTTGTGTAAATATATTCTATGATGTTCTCACAAAAATGAAACCACCTAATGACACATTTCTCAGAACATATTTCTGCCTTTACGCAACACGTCTTTATTTATTTTTAAGTAGAAGGAGATATAAACTAAAGAAGATAATGAAATGTTACAATGAAAGATTGTATTAGTTTTAGCTCATATTAATGCCTGCTCATTTTACAAACCTGAATTCTCTCCATCTTTAAGCAACACATGTCTGGCTATCTTAAAACTTTTATTTAAATGTGTTATCATCAATGCATCATATTTCTATTGCAGTGGATTCAAATGAACACAAGAAAAGTCATATGGCTGTGTAAAGAGGAGAATATGATTGTTTTAAGCACTTGTTAAGGAGTTGGTAGAAATGGAAAGTAATTTGTACATTTAGGAAAAGGAGACTATTTCTAATATAAGACTGTGAGTTACTTCATCTGAGTAAATTCTCAGATTCTTTATACCAATAACTGCATGGAGTATAGTACTGAGGTTCTGAGTTGGCTGTAGATTGACAGGTTTCCTAGAAGGGAAGGGAGAGTAGGCAAAGCATGGAAAGCAGATCAGTGAACGTGGGTGAAGATACATCAGTATAGAAAAAACATACTTATTTTTATCCTAGCTTTATTGAGTAACATGCATGAAGTCAGAGTTTGGGTTGAATATTTTCCTACCCTCCTACAGTTGTTCCAGTCTAACATACTTTGTCTGTCATGCTTTTTCTTTTTACATTTTTAAAATTTTTTGGTAGAAGTTCTTCTCTTCCCCAATTTTGTTTGCTTGTTAACAATTTCATGCAGGAATTCTGCATGCTTCTATATTTTTAAAAGGAAAATAAATAGAAAAACTGTTTGTATTGCAGTAAGAATATCGATTAATTTTACCTATATATCTGTCTCTAAATCTGGAATCTTTGTGATATTTTAGAAAAGTCATATTTTTATGGGTACATGCAACCAAAGTTGATATTTGGTTTAGATCTTATGACATCTGGCCAATTAATTTGCTTCAAACTTTGATAGTCACATTCATGTTATTTATATTTAAAATATAAATAAAATATATCTCTTGATACATATTGAATATATACATAGAAATACATAAAATACATATAAATATATTTTATTTATACTTCAGATATATATAGACCATATATATACTATAAATATACAGACTATGTATATAGAAATATATACATTTCTCTTCAGGCTACATAATTTCTAAGGTATCATTTTCTTAATTAAATAACTTTAGAATGCTTTCTTCTGGATTTGGTTGCCTTATTAGCTCCTCTATAGTGGAACTGCAACTGGCCCAATACTCCCACTGACTATTCTTGTTGATAATCATAGAAATTGACCCTTCTGCTGTTAAAGCTTGAAACTTGTATTTGTTTTATCTGAGGTCCTTTCTCAGGAAAGCACCCTCAGTCTTCTCATAAAAAGTATCAAGGAACTGAAACTCACTAGAGCACAGCACCAGATGCCCCTCCCTGGTTCTTGTTTTCTTATATATGGTTACATTTCTTACTTGCTCTACAAACCTCTAGTCGTAAGTAGTCAGGGAGATGGATTTGAGACTGAGTTCCCATCTCCTCCACTGCAGCACCCTATTAAAGACTTCTTCCTTGGCAATACTGGTCTTCTCAGTGATTGCCTTTCTTTGCAGCGAGTAGCAGGACCTAGACTAAACCCCTGATGTTTCACTAACAGAACTATATTTATCCCTGCAATTATTTGGATTATTTTTATACTGTTTGAGTTTATTAATTGCATATTTAATATTTCTTTTTAGAAATCTGCATTTCTTATTAAAGAGTCCTGCATATTTTTTTCCAATTATCCTTAAAGCCAATTTTACAACTAAATGTATAATAATTGGAGTAGTGATTTTTCATGAAGTAGAAGAAAAGAAAACTAAAACAAGTTATGAGCTGACTAAAAGAACATACAACCTTCTGCCAAATCAACAGAGGACAATTTTTTTTTTCAATGACTGCAAATAGCATCGAGTGGAAAAATCAGATTACTGGACAATTAGTCTATAAACATGAAAACCAAAGTTTGCAATTATTGTTGTCTGAAGACAAAGAAGCAGTAAGTGACACGACTTGTGCTTAAAACCCTTTGACCAAAATTTAGAGCATGAATTCCTCTATTACATTCCACGATGTTTCTGTATTAACTTTCAAATTATTTGTTACATAAACGGAAATTTTAAAAAATATATTAAAAATTGACAGTAAGAATGCAACATTAAATAAAATTTTATGACAAAATGTGGATGTTTATGGTACTCATAAAACAGACAAGTGGTAGAATAAATAAACCTGATGAATACGGTCTCTGAGAAAAGATTTTAGATACAAACTTCACTTCTTAGTATCTTTTTGATCTTTGCCAAAATGTTTTTAGCTTCTCTAACTTTTTGTTAAGTCATCAGTAACTAGAACACACCCAATTCATTTTTTTATTTTGATTAAATAATAATGGTAAAGGGCCTTGTTCAGTGTCTCCACATTGGAAAGGCAATGAAGGGTTTGTAGACACAAACGACTATCTCTTTCGACAACTACAACTACCTTTTTTTAGATTAAACATGAAAGCCAATGAATTAATTATGCTTCCAATTCACCATTTTGGACAGCTACTTTTATTATCATCCTTACATTCCAAAATGGGCTGTCATCTTAAAAACTGACAGGGTGTGCAGTAAAAAAAAAAAAAAAAAAAAATCCATTGCTGTTATTATAAGAAATAGTACATATACAGCATGGAGTACTATGCAGCCATGAAAAGGAATGAGATCATGTCCTTTGCAGGTACATGAATGAAACTGGAAGCCATTATCCTCAGCAAACTAATGCAGAACAGAAAACCAAACACCACATGTTCTCATTTATACATGGGAGCTGAACAATGAGAACACATGGACACCATGAAGGGAACAACACACCCTGGGGCCTGTTAGGGGGAGTGTTGGGGGAGAGCATTAGGAAAAATAGCTAATGCATGCTGGGCTTAAGACCTACGTGATGGGTTAACAGGTGCAGTAAACCACCATGGCACACATTTACCTATGTAACAAACCTGCACATCCTGCAAAAGTATCTTGGAAATTAAAATAAAAAAATAGTAATATATACGTGGATTATGTTTCTCAGAACACTACTTCTTGTAAATTTAGTTTTAGTTAAAAATAGGGTTAACTTCCAGCTGGTCTGTGATTTGTCTATGCTTATTTCTGAGATCCCTGAAACCATTGAACTGACCCTTAGCCAAGTTTAGCATAAAATATCCTAGCCAGCAATTTACACTATGCTGTTTAAAGTCTGAAAGTCCCCTAGAATATAACTTTACTAGCTTGTATACATTATTTGTTAAAAACGTACACATTGATGGTTTGCCTCTGGCTTAACAAATTATAGAGTTGGCTTTAGAAACATGAACAGTAGAAAACAAAAAAACTCCTCAATAATCTCGTGCTTTTGCTCCTTGAAATCCAGTTATCTCACAGGATCTTGGTGATTTACTAATTCAAATGTAACAGAAATATTTTAACAACTGAAGAAAAACATGCCCTGGTGTGTTGTGCCTGAAGTCTTGGGGCACTTTGTGTTTGCCTCACTTTCTCTTTTCTAATGCACCATGTCATCTGCTATTATTGAGACTGGACTATCATGAAATGATAAGCCAGAAAATAAGTGTTTTCTTTTGTTAATGCTTAGATAACTTATTTTTTAACTAATCAAATGATAATACAGTTTTCATTACTTGAAAAATTAAACTCTTAATTTCTCCTTTCCTTATATTATATAACTTTATCATTTTTCCTCATCCAGAAACATAAATAGAGGTAAATCCAAAGTGTATAACAAAAGACAATTAGACAAATAAATTAACAGTCTGAGTGATAGACATGAATTGGGGCACTTTTATATTATGAAAAATGAATTAAATTACATGTTTAGCACTGGTAGGCCAATTTACGACATAATTTTCTAAATAAATATTATTTAGTTGTTTAAGAGGGACTCCAAAGAAATAAAACGTTTTATATTATTCTGCAAAAACCATTTATAACTAATTGAAGGCATAACATTTCAAAGTTGGACAGAGAGATAAAATAATATTCAAAAGGCAGAAGTATTTTGAAAAAGAACTATTTTATGGCTGAAATAATGAGTTCAGCACTTGATATTCTGGTGCAAGACTACTGGACAGAACTGCAGATGTGCGTCCAGTACACGGAAGTTAGAGCTGCAGCACTTATAGCTGAAATTGAGTAAGACATGAATCTTATTTGCACAGTACTCTTGTGAGTTACTCTTCTATTTATTTCTACAGTACTTTTGGGCATTACTTTGGTATTTCTCAAAGTTTTTTAATAAAAGAAAGAATAAAGAAGTTTGATTTGTGCTTGTGCAAATACAGCTTAGATGAACTCGTATATAAGATAAAGGTACTAGTGTCACAGGTCATTTTTATTTAGCCCAGGGTGAAATAAAAAGGTGAAAAATCACAGAAGTCGCCCTTTTATTAGCATTTAACAATTTTTAGGGTCAACGACATATACACATCTCTATGAGTAGAGAGAACACTAGACCGCATTTACGTATACAGGAAGGGCTATTAGATCGATGTGTCTATAAGGAAAAGAGTCCTTCCCAAGGAAAATTGATGAATATAATTTGTTACATTACTTATATTTGTCAATTCTTTATTTTTATATGAGAATAATTTTTTAAAACAGGAGTAGATATTAAATGATGTCTAGTCTACTATATAGATGTTTGAAGATTTTGCATCTTTCCTGTTTAATGAACAACACAAAAATAACTTGCATTTGATAGCAGAGAAATGGGAATTCATTTCAAATGTTCTTGTATTATGCTTATTAGTAATTTCATCTGTGTTTTAAATATAAATTAATTGTGCTGTTCATTTATCAACTCTATCAATTTGTGCATGGCATTTATAAAAATATTTACTGCAATGTGCTGATAAAAAATCACAGCTATTGTTTCTAAAAATCTCACTAATTCGTGTATCAAAGAAACATCAAATGGTAGAGATAAAATGCTTTTTATAAACATATACACATTGATGTAATTCGGTTTTCTAGATAAAAAATAATCAAATCAAACTATGTAGAGGATATGGTATCAGCAAAGCATTAAATGGTAACAGAAATGTGGACATGGTCAAGTAAGAGAAAGATCTCTTACGTAACTAACATCTTTTAGTCCATGGACACAGACAAGAAAGTTGATGTTTTTTGTTCCAGTGAAACCCCTCACCGTCCTTCATGATCTCTTCTCCAGTGTAAACTCTCCTGATGTTTTTAGTTTTTCATCATATCAAGCATTTCTGAGCTCCTTTAGAATTTTGGCTTCTCTCTTTGACTCTATCTTCATTTCTCTGGCAAACTTAATGAATATATTTCCAGGTAGAGGAGAATATGAAGATGATGATCATGGAGGAATGAAAAATTGAAACCTGCTTATTTTTGTTAAAAAAAAAACTTAAGACAAATTAAATTTAACAGAGTTTATTTAAGCAAAGGATGAGTCAATAATTGGGCAGCACTCAGACCCAGAAGAAGGTCAGAGAGCTTTGCCAACAGCTTGAGCAGTGAACTTTTATAGACTCAACACAAAGGCAGAGTAGAGAAATCACTTGATTAGTCACGATTAGGTTTTTGCATTATTTGGGTACCGGGTGAGAATATTTGCATTATTTGGGTATAGTCTGATTAGTTGGCTGTCATTAGCTGAAACTGACTGGGCTGTTTGTAATTGGCTGAAACCTGGCTACTTGTTACTACACACACAGGCACACACACGCAATCCTAAATTCTGTTTCAGTTTGTATATGTACAACACCAGGTTCCAGTTTGTTACATAGACTTCAAAGCACAGAGACAGCCTCAGGCTAATGACTTTCTGCTTATCTGAATCAACACTTTAAATGTAATTTGTACTTACTTTTATCTCCTTTGTAGCTTCTGTTCTTCTTTAGTTTAATAAATGTGATTAAAGTCAAACCTCTTATTAACACAACATACTATGATCTTTAAACATAAACATCTTCAATTCTCACACACATTTCTGGACATTGATAACTATGTCAAACCAAGCTCTCCTTTGTCTTCCCTACGAAATTTTCATTGTTACTGATGGAGACAGTACTAACTTGCCAAGTCAAGAAAACAACTTATGCATACAAGTTACTCTGAAAATGTTGATCCTGTATTAGATACAAAGTTGTTTATTCCCCCACCATGGAAAAAGCAATATGCTTATTAATATAAATTTGGCTGTAATTCTCAATATAAATAATGTATAAACATAACAGATAAAAATTTTCAACAGTGACAATTTATGAAGGCAAAATATCTATGCCACTTATTTGGGTTTGATGTATGTTGACTCAAATGTTCTCTAACGGTTCCTTTATAATTAAAGGAAATCCTTGATGTTTCTCTTAACTCCAGCATTGCAAAACATTTTAGGGCTCTGTGATCACCATCCTCCAAAAGTAGCAACTCTTGCATCTTTCTTTTTCTTTGTATGAGAACTTCAATGTTGCCAGTCAGATATTTTGATTTTGCCATATTCTAAATCAAATAACTTCATTTCTTTTTAACATCATTCTATTTCACTTTGTGAAAACAAATCAACAAAGTGCATCTGCGTTGGTGATTTGTTCTGTTGCTATTGTTAAATGATTGATCTGTATTTAATTTGACAACAAATATTCTTGTAAACAAATACTAAACATAAAACAATATGCATGGAAGTATTTTCAAGCAATTTGCTAAATATTTATTTTGAAAAAAATAGGTTGCTTATGTTTAGTATCAAACAACACAATTGTAAGAACACATTAAAATACATTATTTTATGTGCAGTATTTAATAGGCAGTATTTTAAGATGCAAAATGAACTTGTAAAATCTAAAAGCTTCCACGTTTAAGCCAGATTTAAAAGATTATTAAAGTAAAAATTGTGGCTATTTCTGGTCATTTGTTCAGATTGGCAGATGACATGAGTGAACTATTAAAAGCCATCTATGTGTCTGCAGTCATTCATGATATATGAATCACTTAAAATGAATAGTTCTATTCATGGATCATAGTATTGTGTTGAAGCAACACAATCAATGGCTTAATTCACATATGTGTCAGATTGCTTGATGTAATTACATATAATAACCATAGGCCCTAATCATCATTACAGCTTGTAGTTTCAAAAGGTAGAAGAGAATATAGTTAGTACTGCACATCCAGCCTCCCTTAGGGAGGGAAGGCATATACATCATGTAGTTGATGAATAATTGCTACACTTAATATAATGACATATTGGACCCAAAATAGCCTTTTAATTTGATCTTAGCAGAAATGATCATTTACAATGTGTGTGAATATATATGTACATTTATAATTAGTGTTTTTGTGAATATGTATATATGCCTATATTTTATATATTTTATGCACATATAAATATAATATAAATATTATATATGCACACAAATGTAAATAAATATACATCTATACAAACATAAATAATATAATGATTTATCCACTTAAAAATACATATATGTACCTTATGCATTTGTCATTAACAAGAATCATTAACTGGACTTGACATGTACAGAATGAGAAACAATAGTTTCAAAGCAAAAAGAAATTTAAAAGTCTTATGTACACATTTATTGCTTTATTTTATTATAACAGATTTCATCAGAATTTATTTTTCTAGAAGCATTTTTTAAACTGTGAATTTTAATTTTTTAAACTGTGAATTTTTAAACTGTGAAGCGTTTTAAACTTTTCAGTGGATTTATATTTATCTTAATTATATGTAATGATTACATTCCTCTGCTTTTGCTACTAATGTTCCCCTAAAAAGTTCAAGTCATTGAAAGTATTTTTTCCGAAATATATATATATTTGCTCATTTGTTAATTTTGTAAAAATATGCAAAAGTAGAAAGGCAGCACTCATTACTCCAGTATTAGAGGAAACTAAGCTTAACCATCCCTGAAATTTCCTTCTGTTTTTGTTTTAATTTCTTTTGATATACATAGATTAATTATTTCCATTATTTTTATGATTTCCTAGATAATCTTCCCAAAATACAGTGAATTAAGCAAACACTCATGTATTATTTACATATTATTTATATATTTAAATATTTAAATATTTTATATATCTATTAAACATTTTGTACATACATAGAACATAATGTTTTGATATACATAGTGAAATAATTGCTACATTCAAGCAAATTAACACATGTATCACCTTACCTAATTACCCTTTTTATTGTGAAATATGGTAACTGTAGACTTCATGTTAGACATTTGATCTCTAGAATTACCTATTCTACATAAGTACAAGTTTATACCACTTGAAATGGTACAATATAGGTCAAAAGGTACGAATTCTAAATTTTATATAATATCTATCTGTATATACATATGTAAAATCTTTTAAATTAAAACATCTATAATTAAACATTTTAAAATATGTAAATGTGTATACATGTGTGTATATGTATGTATGTCAAACAAGTTTAAACACACTTTTAATTTAATAAACCCTGTTTTTTAAGCTAATAAAATTCAATGCATATTTGTTAAGCAAAATCTGAAAGCAAACGCCTGAAACAAGATGAAATAAAATACTTCTAAATGGGCTTCTAAAGCAAGATTAAATAGCTCTGTGAGTTTATTCTTCAAAAATCCTTTGTGTTCTAAACATGTCAAAATAACAGCCAACATACAAAAAGAGAAAAAACAAAAATTAATATTCATAACCAAAGCAAAATAAATATTTTCATGACCTAGACATGAAATACAAATGAAAATATGTAAACAGAGCTTAAGGTAAAGACTGAAAGTTTGACTGCTTATGTGGAAAACTGAAATAAAAATATTCAACATTGAAGGAAGATCTAAGCCATGCTCACTGCAATTGAAAAATTTTAAAAAGCAAATAAAATCTGCTGATTAACAGTGAATCTTATTAGAAATTTCAGACTAACAAACACTAACCCAAACCACGTAGTGTGTCTCTCACTGATATTTAGAGACAAAAGAGAGTGGGAAGGAAGGTTAAAAAAAAAACAAAAAAACAACTTTTCCTGAAAGTGAGCTTATTTTAGACTGTAGTTGTCTAAGTTAGAAAAACATCAATGCCAATGTGAAGATACAGAGTAACTACAACGCCTATACTTTACTGGTATGAGTGTAAGCCATAGACCATTTTGGAAAGCATGTTGGTAGTTTCTTATACAATAAAATATACACTAATCATATGATCCAAAGATGCAATTTTAGACTTTTACATTTACACACAAACATACGTAACAGCTTTATTCATAGTAGTTGCAAGCAAGAAACAACCCAAATACCAAATTATTGGAAATAAATAGATACAATTTAATGGAACTCAGCAATTAAATGAAACAAGGCATCCATCCAGGCAGAATATTGACAAGTTAGAATATATATATACACACACACACACACACACACACGCACACACACACACAAAATCTAAAAACCAGAAACAGAAGAGTACATAGTGAATAGTCCAAAATCTAGACTGAACAAAACTCATCTATCTTCATGGAAATAATCAATGTTTGCTTAGGTTGGCAGTGGCCAATTGACTGCAAAAGAGAAAGAACTTCTGATGATAGAAATATTTTACATCTTGAATATGGTAGTGATGTTTACATGAATGCATACAATTGTTAAAATACCAAATTGCACATTTTAAATGTGTGCATTTTATTGTATGTAAATTATATAACAATAAAATTTATTCAAAAATGCATAAGGGCAGGGTTGAAGAAGCAGTGGCCATTTAATGATATGCTAATAGTTGGATAGTGTACTATATAATAAAACAATAAAAGATAATATTGACTTACAGTATCAAATTTAAGGACTCAAAGACACTGAGAGGAAAAAAAGGAGAAAGAGAAAGAAGAAAGAGAAAGGAGGAAGGAATGGATGAAGGAAGGAGAAAAGGAGAAAGAAAAAGAGGGAGAGAGAAGGAAAGATAAAAAGAGAGAGGAAGGAAAGGGGGGAGGAAGAAAGGGAGGGAGGGAAGAGGAAAAAGAAAAGAGGAGAGGAGAGGGGAGAGGAGGGGAGCAGAGGGGAGAGGAAGGGAGGGAAGAGGACAGGCAAGAAAAGGGACTATGACTTTTCCTAACAGGAGTCCGGAAAGAAAAGAATGAAGTAAAACATTTGAAGAGATACATACTGAAAATTTTAGAGAAGTGAGCAAAGTGTAAATCTTGATATTAACACACTCTAGGGCCAAGTAGTATAAAAACAATTAAATATATTCTCAGACCTATTTACTGAAATAGCAGTTCAAGGGAGCTAACAGAAAACAGGTATATCCAACAGAGGGCAGAAAGAAAGATTACCCACAAAAAAGGAGGACAGACCTCTCATCAGCAACCAAGGACACCAAAACATACTAAAGTAATTGAACAAAGACACAAAAACACTCACTCTACTATTCTACACCTAGTCATACTGTGATGCAAGAGTGAGCAAAAACAGATGTTCAGTATAATAAGGCAAAAATAGCTTAAATTTTGTAGAAATTTTATTTCTATATCAAATAGGAAAAAATGCTAAACTCTGGAGTCAGATCTGTTATTAAGTTTGTTTTAAAAACATGAATTTGTTTCAAAGCAATTGATATATTGAGGAATAATCTGAGAACAACACAAATTTTACATTTCTTAACTCTGTCCATGAGAAACACTGGGTAAATTAAAAAAAAAAAAAAAAAAAAAAAAAACAAAACTGCACCAAGCTGAATCATGGCACATGGAAACACACAAACTTCAAAAATCCGTAAGATCTCTCTGTAAGCAACCATCTCCCTCTGGTACAACTTTCTTTCTGATTTCATAGAATCCCTTTCCACCACTTAGCAATAACTCAAAAGTTAAATCTCCTCTTACACCCACTTTGACAAGCAAGATTCAGTCTTTTTCCAGGAATGTGCAATATGTATTACAGATCTTATGTATTTCTTAAACACTGATTACGTATAAAACTATGCCACCATTTTTATTAGGTTCCTTTCATTTTTATGATAGTGTTCTAGTATTGTGTCCTAAGTTCCATTTTAGACAAAAGTCATTTATTTTTTATTGCACAATTTTAAATAATGTTGTGAACTTTAGGAACATATATATCATCTTGTGTCAAAACTATTTGCATCTAATTTTAGTTCATGAAAAATTAAGCAGAGTCATATATGAAAAAACTAAGTTTAAAACAGGTAAAATATGCTGATACATGATTAACTGTTAACTGATGTTGCAATGCCTACAACTTAGATTATTCCATCATTGCTGCTGTTCAAAGTGCATGTGTTACTATAAGCGACACTTCAGTGGAAGAATGCATTTCTGATTAGAATATTATCATATAATATTATATTATTATAATAGAGTGGACAGATGGCATTATCAGAAATTCCATAGTTGGTGGCAGCTCCTTAAACTCTCACTTCATTGTTAACTCCAGTAAACAACAGATATTTTGTTAATTAGCCCAACAAGTGTCAGAAACAGGTTTTTATTGGTGAAATTAGGGTGCTGTAAATTGACATAAGAACACTCTAAATGAAAATATAATGTATACTACATCCTCATTGAAACAGTTTAAGAATCTATTGAAACTTATAGTCTGCACTCAGGAATGGTGCCTAAAGCTTGACATGTAAATAACTGTGTCTAGGCCGGGCGCGGTGGCTCAAGCCTGTAATCCCAGCACTTTGGGAGGCCGAGACGGGCGGATCACGAGGTCAGGAGATCGAGACCATCCTGGCTAACACAATGAAACCCCGTCTCCACTAAAAATACAAAAAAATTAGCCGGGCGTGGTGGCGGCGCCTGTAGTCCCAGCTACTCGGGAGGCTGAGGCAGGAGAATGGCGGGAACCCGGGAGGCGGAGCTTGCAGTGAGCTGAGATCCGGCCACTGCACTCCAGCCTGGGCGACAGAGCGAGACTCCGCCTCAAAAAAAAATAAAATAAAATAAAATAAAATAAAATAAAATAAAATAAAATAAAATAACTGTGTCTAAACTATGGTTAAGATAAGTTGAGAGTGCTTCATTCTATAAGGGTGACATAATTGTGCATTGGGGATTTGGCTTTGTGTGCTGGCAATGAATATGTTCTGCAAGGTAGTAATCTGAGTAAATCAAAGGATTAGGGAATTGGGACTTCAGGTTAACAATGTAAATGTATGAATGCCATTTTACAAAACAATTTACATTTGAATGGAAAAACATATTCTAAAATTAACTCATTTAAACCCGGTAGCAATGTTATATGTGAGTATCAATTATCATGACAAATATTTTTATGGCCATCATGGTAAACTAAGCAGATGGATGGAGGAGCAAGAAGTGTAAGATCTTTCTGAAGCCCCTTTCATAAAGGCATTGATCTACTAATGAGGGCAGAGATCTCATGACTTAATCACTTCCCCTTAAACCCATCTCTTAATAATAACTAAGTTTCAACATAAATTTTAGAGAGGACACCTCATTCAAATCATAGCAAACCTTATCTTTCCTTAGTTTCCCCAAATGTTTTCTTGTCATATTCCTATACCTTTTAGCCTTAGAAAATCAAGCCCCTTTCCTTTGTCTATACAGCTCTCCATAATTTACTGCTGTTTGTTAAAATATTTAAATTTAAAATAAAATAAAATAAATATAAATTTAAAATTAAATAGAAATGGATGCCTTTTCTTCTATCTGTCTCTTTCCCATTAAATTCACAGGCCCCAGGTATTAAGAACATAGAGTTTACAGTTTTGTTTTTGTTCCAAACAACATATAATAGTGGGTACAATGAAACTATAAATGTACTGTGTAGCTATTTGTTTGCAAAATATATAGCTTGAACATAAATAGTTAATAAGTGACAGAATCCCTGCATTTCTTTCTGGCACATGGAGTGAGCCCAGTAACAATAGGAAAAGCCAAGTCGGGGTTCTTAAAAACTTCAGATACAGTTTTCATCTTTCTCCTATGTATATTCTGACCAAAGAGATAAACCTAGATGGCCTTTATTCACAAAGTGCTTTCTGACTGAGTTGGCCAAAGAGTAGCTTCTGTGGGAAATTGAAGGGAGGGAGGAGAATGAGACCTCTTAATAATGAGGAGCCCTCCTAATAATAATCTGGCTATCCTCCTGCAAATGTACTATGATGGGCCTCAGGTCAGCCTCTTCCACTTCTCCTCATTAGTCTCTACATCTTACAGTCCTCTCTTAATACTGGGTTCTTGCATTGTCCATCAGAGTTTCTCTAAATTGCTCCTACATCTTTGTCATTAGTTGTGTTTTCAAGTAATTCTGTTTTCAACTACAATGATTAGAGTATACATCCTGTTTTTTCTTGCTGACTAATACAAAAGAAAATTGTATAATAGGGAAAAGAGAAAAACACTAGTACTGTGAAATACGAATTTTTATCCCTGTACCTAAAATGAAAGTCGAAAAAGACAATAAAGAAGACTATAGAACCGAAGAAACCAAATTCAAACACAATTAAAAAGTCTAAATGGTTACATAGAAAAAATTTTAGTAACTCAAGTTCTGTGTCTTTGCCTTTACAATCATTTTGGTGTATTTACTTCTAATCAACTACTTAAATGTGGGACTATGTAATCCTCTGGAATTGGAAACACAAGGTGGGCTCTTAAGTTTTTGGACCATTAGTAATTTACTCTTGAAACAAAAGCATGTAGCTAAGTCTGAATATTTTGGGAACCAACTATATAACTAGGAATTCTGCACATTAAATGCCATGTAGAACACAATATTAATAGAAAATAAGTTATAAAAATATATACTTAAGAAAGCCTCTAATTCTAAACCAAAACTAATTCAATCATAAATAAAAAACTGATAAGTCAGACTAACAAAAATAATGAAAGTATAAAAGTTACAAAAGTCTTATTTGATACATTGATTTTGTAGAAAAAAATCCTGCATTCCACAACTAAAACCATAAATTCTTTACAATCACACTTATAAGATATTTAAAAATGTTTGGCCTGGCACAGTGACTCACACCTGTAATCCCAGCACTTTGGGAAGCTGAAATATAAAGGATCATTTGAGCCTAGGGGTTCAAGATCAGCCTGGGCTGTAACACAGTGAGACTTTAACTTTCAAAAAATTAAAAAATTAACCAGGAATGGTGGCACATGCCTGTGGTCCCAGCTATGTGGGAGGCTGAGGTGGAAGGATCATTAAAACTCAGGAGGTCAAGGTGGCAGTGAGCTATGATCTCATTATTACACTCCAGCCTGGGCAATAAAATGAGACTGCATATCTAAAAATAATAATAATGATGATAATAAATTAACAAAAAAAAATTGTCATTCACCATTTCAAAAAACTATTTGCTCACTAGAACTCAGCAATACTGAGTGAGTCAAATTTATACAGTGTAGAAATTATAAAATATGTTTGAAATAAGTTTTGTTCATTTATTTAATAGAAATTAACTGTATTCATTTATTTAATAAGATAAATTTATTCATTTAATAAAATAGATTTATTAATAATAAAATTACAATGCAAAATATAAGTTATTTAACATAAAAGTATTGAAAGAGAAAACTAAGATGAAAATCTGTATTTGTGTTAAATACATGTTAAAATGCTTATATTCAAGAAAGATGAAATGGACAAAAACTCAACTAATCAAAGAATGCAAATTTTTAAAAAGATGCAAATAAAATTTTAATGGCAAATATGAAATTGATATACATGTGTTGCGGGAACTGGCCAGCAATCCGCAATGTAATGGGGCTCTCTTTTTGCTCCCAGGTGAATCGGCAGGTTGAAAAATAACAGACACACACAACATAGTGAAAGCTGGGTCCAGCGGGGTCACCGCCTTCTGGTCCCATGGTGCCAACAATACACTGGATATGCCAGCATTTATTATTAAGTTTAGTGAGGGCGGGGGTAGGTTAGTGAGGGATTTAGGGTCATTTGATTATGAGGTGAGATGGTCACATGGGGATGAAGTAATTCGTTAACATAACATTTGTATGCAGAAGTACATTATACAGAGATAAGAATTTACAATATAGTGTGTGCATCCGTAATTTCTAACAGAGCCTTAAAACAGGAACACAGTCTTTCCATAACATATGATTAGCAAGATATTAATCAGCAATAACAGTTGCAGGAAAAGCTGGTTACAAACAATTCATAGAAACAGGACGTGAAGTTAGACAACTGGATAGACCAGAATTTCTCAGACGGGAGTATGCCTTAACCCTAAAAAGGCCTAGAAGAGCTGCGGCAAGATGAGGGCGTTTATAGCCCTATCTTATCCATATGGACAGGTGCCCCCCATGCGTCCGTTTATAGGCTCCCCACAAGGGTCGCATTCCGTTCCCAGAGCTATAAACATTTGCTTTTCTAGGATAGGAATCTTGGTGATGTGAAACCTCCATGACTGCACGTCCATCCATAGGCTCTCTGCAGGGGGAAGCACATCACAGGCTGTTAGTTCATTCTGGCATTGTCTTTACACAATCCTGCATGCAATTTTGTATTTACAATAACCAGGAGCATTTCATCTTTTATTCCGTAGCAATAGTTTCAGGGGGTCTCCCTAAATACTTGTATTTAATCACACGAAACTAGTAATATATAAACCGAAATACATCAAGTAAGAATTTTAGTAGTTTCTGACATAATTATTTAAATAGTAATAAAGCAGAAAAAAATTAGAAAATATGTGGAATATCTATGCTATACTATTACCAAGTTTGTATTAGAAATATGTAGAAGCCTGTATCCCACACTTAGAAATTATACCTCCTTGCTTGCTCATGGAACATTAATAAAATGTAGACATATTACAACCTAGGTATTAAACATCAATAACACTGAAGAAAAAATGAAAGAAGCAAATTAATTAAAAAAGAAAAAAAGAAAAGTTTGAATCTTTACAACACATACCTGGATATATAATAGGCTTCAGAAGAAATTATGATGGGAATTTATTCAATGTTTCATAGTGAACAAAACTGTAAACTAATAGATATAAACATGGGGGAGGAAATTTTGCTAACATGCTAATTCAAAAGAAACTCATGCTTACATTCTCTGTAAAAACGATGTGCATTTTTAGGTTAGACATTCAGAATCAAGAATACAAAGAAGCAACATAATAAACCCTCTGAAGAGGAAAGAATACAGATAAAATTTTATGAGCACACATAACAAAATATAAAACAAAATAAGAGATTCAACACAACCTAAAAGATTTTTCTTGAAACAATAACATTAAAATAGAAAAAAGAACTGTAATTCAACCTAACAAATAATAAATACATCAGAAATGGTTAATATTAAGAATAAGAATGGACTGAACTAGAAATGTCAGAAGAAATTGAATGTAATAGGCACATTAAAATATTTTTTAAAAATATTTAAGCTGTACACTGGATACAGTAAATGTAAAAAAAATAGAAAAAAGGAGTATTTGGAAAATACGTTTGTGACTAAATATCTGCTTTAAAATAGAATATTATATGTAAAATTAACAATCAAACATAAATTGTGAAAACTGGTAGCATTTAAAACAAAGAGTCAATTTTGCAAATATGAACAGAGCTACTCCAAGTAAATAGGAAAAAAAAAGGAATTCAACTGAATCGAAACATGAATAATCACTTTCAAGAAAGAAATCCAAGCAACTAACAAGTATTGAGAAAATGATTCATCTCATTAGTGAAAAGGACAGATGAAAATTAACGTAACAATGCCCCTGTCCTATTGGCAAAAATTAGAACAGTTGACAATATTTAGCATGGGTGTAGAAAAGAGGGAATCAATTCAATTTTTTGTTTGTTTGTTTTTACTAAGGATGAAAAAAAGAACTCTTGTCACCTGTCTGCAACAAAATCTGGCATCTAATTATTACATGAAGTGTGCTTAAGACCTAACATACCTATTCCTGAATATTATAAAGTAGACAAACTCTCATGTAAGTCTTAAGGCCGTAAGCATGAAGATTTTGCAGTAGCTCTTTGTGATAGCACAAAATTAGAGGTGACAATTGAGGATGCAAAGACAAATACTATGTACTGTTAATGAAGTATTTCAGTATCCAATTTCAACCTTATCTACTATTCTCAACTTTAATTGAGACAATTTTCTTCATTTCTGTTAAACTTGTTTGTTTTCATATTCACATAGCTGTTCATATATCAAGTGGGGTTTTAGAATTTTCTCAATCAAGTGGACATTTAAGGTATTAAGATTTAACTGATTTGAATGGCTATCCTTCTTGACCTTTTAATTATCTACCGAGGAAACATTGATTAAATGTTCACATGGCAACAAAACCACAGCCCACACTTAAGGAGGTCATAGTCTGCATTTTACCTATCCTTACTTTCACTTATGTTCCTTTATCTGTAATTTTCTCTGAATTCTCATTTATTTTGAGTAATTTTTTATAACCCTGTGTCTTCAACCACTTATACATTATTTCCTCAGACTCTTACTTCTTATACTCCTTGTCTGTCACTATTCTTTTTCTAAGTTCATTCTGTATATGTCAGATTATGAATATTAAATCTTGACTATCCAACTTAAAAGGTTACAAAGAATGAATATTTTGAAAATGGTGAAGTTATAGCATGTTATTTGCAAGCTACTTTATAGAGCAGCTCCCGCAGATAGCTGTGCCTGTATTTTAATGAATGTATTCATTTATTTTTAACATTTTTAATGTGTACTTTTATTTGAAAAACAATAGTTGTGTGAATTAATGGGGTAGAATGTGATATTTCGATCTATGTAGAAAGATTCAATCAAGCTCATTAACATATCACTCCACCAACTTACCATTTCTTGTGTGGGGTGAGAACATTAAAAATCTATTCATTTAGCAACTTTGAAATAACTGTTGTAGGCACATAGCAAATAGAATGATTCTGAGGTGTATGTACTTCTGACCGTGTGTGTGTGTGTGTGTGTGTGTGTGTACAGTTTCGTTTGCTTAGAAAGAATAAAGTAAAAGATTGTCTTACCTATGTTACAGCAACCATTTATCTTCTGTGCTGTTATACTTTATGTATTTTAGGTGATATAAATTTATTGCCAGTGTGATCATGTTGTGTTTTTAGCATAAATGCCTCATGCTGTTTTTCTATAAATCAATGCTTCATATTTGTATGGAGGTGATCTTAACTTTCAACTGTATTTTATCTCAGTGACTGGTCACTGAGAAGGCGTTAAGAAATGTTTAGAATGAAATTAATCACCATTGACCTGTTATTATCCATGGAAGAGTATTTAAGCCACAATAACCTATATGTATGGCTGGTGTATGGTATGTGCAACAATATCCTATTTTCATAATCCCATGCTCAATTTGCTGCACGTTTCTAAAACAGGAAATTGGTCCCACTCCAGTTAATCTGCATTATCTTCAACACATGGGAAAATTCCATAAGGACTCATACTTGGCCTTTTCCATTACGCCAATTCCATGCCCTTTTATAAATCTGGTTTCTAAATTTGCTTTATGATAATACAGCTATGCCAATGGTGTTCTCATTTAGTGCTTTGATGATAAAGGTCACTCATTCTCTCCAAAGAGCCCTTAAGGACTGAATATGCTTTCAAAGCCCAGATATATTTCAGCCATTAAAAGTAAAATAACCCCTTTAATAAAACACTCTCAGCTTAAGGATATTTAAAAGCTTAAAAAAATACTTCTTGCTTAATTGACCACACAAAGTCTTCACTTGAAGTCAATTGCCCTGTTTTTATGGGTATTTGTATCATTAGAGCTTTTAGAGCAGATAGATGTGGAAGAAAAAATGTTTGCAACTAAACAGTATTGAGATATGTCTCAGTTTGCATCTGTGGGTCAGTTCATAACCTAAAAGCAAAATGGTAGCCAACATAATTTCTAATCAGCATGGAGATTTTCACATATTTAAATTCATGTAGTAATTGGGCACAGAGTACACGTGAGTTAGCAGAAAACTATCTGAAATGCATAGACACACTATAATAGCTTCATTTTCTGTATCCAAGAAATGGAATACTAAGGATAATTTTACCAGTAATTATCTGTACCAGTAATTATCTATACAGAGGAAAAATGAATCAATTAAAATAAATATATTGACCAACAAATGCCTTGGTCAATTTCCCCTGCCACTTTGTTTTAATTGGCTGTAGTTTAAAACACCTAAGTTTCTTCCCCAGGTTTTGAATTATTATTGCAGATGTGTTCATGCGGTTCAGAGCTAGGTGACATAGTTCATAGATTGAATGACAAAACCTAAATATTTTTAACTCTAAAATTTTTAAAGGGCTGATAATCATTAAATCTAACAATATATTGAAAGAGAGAGAAAAAAAAAAAGCATGTTCTGCCAGTTGAACTTAAAAATGAGCCAAAGAGAAGAGATGCCTTTATAAATGTCACAATATACAACATTTTAGTTGATGAAAAAAATAGCATGCTCTACATGATAGTGCAATTACCATCATCTAAGCTATTGAGTGCTTTCCAAACAGATAAAGAGAATAAAAAATATAAACGGGACATTGGATAGATAGGACTATATAAAAAAATTAAATTCAAGACACTTTTATAAGCCTAACTATGACCAAACCTATTTCACTCAGAAAAGATAAGTTGAAAAATATAAGAGATTTTTAGACTGAGACTGAATAAAAAAAGATAGATCTGGGAAAAATTTTGTGCTTTCAGTTATTTTAAGTACTTTTATTTTCCAGATTTATTTAAGTTATGATCTCCAGTAAGACAGACAAATTAGGATCATTAAAACACCATAGGTTCTTTGAAAACACCATACAAACTATGATCTGAAGACTAACTTAATTCTATAATCCAGAACAAGTGAAGGACAGAAGTACTTAGGAGCACTTGGTATGCAAAAGATATCATGTGGAAGACACAGCATAAAAGGATGAGAAACTGAATGACTTTCAGAACCACACGAGAAGGCAGAAGAATAGCACACAGGGCATACCAGGAGCCAGTAAGGGTTTTTGGTCATTATGCTAATCAAAATGAGAAGGCATTGGATATTTTACAGCAGGACATTTTTTTATTTGTTTACTTGTTGCATATTACTCTTTTTTCAAAGCTCATTATTAATTAAACAGGGAAAAGTGCAGATACAGGGAGTCTGGTTAGATGATAGCTTCATGTGAGCCATTTTGGTTGTAGTTGTTTCTCGGACAAAAGAGGAGTAGAGGTAAGAGAGATAGAAGAGAGGTTAACAAAATATACAGAAGAGTGAACAAATTTTGTACTTCAAAAACTTAAAACTGATGTGTTTTTCTAAATATTCTCAATTTTATGTCACTTTCTAATATGGAGTTTTCAAGTCAGAGTATGAAATATGACTGACAACTCCAGTAATTTGGAGTTTCTATGGAAACAGTAGTCATAAACAAGATGTGGCTTTTGTTGTCTGCCAGGTAGCCTGACCTACAGTTGATGTACATCAACTCCTGCTATATTTACCCAGGCACTGAACATTTTCAAGATGTTAGTAAGGATGTATTTCAACAACCGTCTTTTCATTTCATTTATGTCGTTAGCCAGAACCACAGAATATTGATTAGGAGAAATTATTCAGAATTTTACCATAGTGAGAGCATCTCTCTCTCTCTCTCTCTCTCTGTGTGTGTGTGTGTGTTTGTGTGTGTGTGCTGAGAACATTAATGACAATATACTCATTGCTTAGGATGGATCTTCTTTGCCAGTCACTTGAGCTGGTTCAAGCACTGCTTCTGTACATAATGTAGCAGAACAGAAATGCTGAGAGTAGTAGTGTGGGCCAAAAAAGAAAGGAGCATGTTTCAGTATTTTATCAGCCTCTATTACGAAAGGAAGAAACAGTCTTTGAAGGATGAGAATATTTCAGTTACTAAAGGTATCATCTCTTATTAGAAACGGTTTGTTTAGCAAGACACTCCCTCCTGATATACGGCCTTCATAAAATACTGCATAAATTATTCAGCTATCTTGGCTCTTTTTCCAGTTTAATCTGGATTGTTTTTATGCTAATATTGATTCTCCACAGGATGAACTGAACTCCCAAGATGTGGCCATTAAGTTGAAACTTTCAAAATGCACCACTTCCTGCATTGCTTTCCAGAATTTGCTCGCAGCTTCCAATGACTGTCTTTTCTACATTAACACCCTTAATCTCTTCTCTGATTATCAAATCTGCTCTCGCCTGGTCACTAAAGAGAGATCATTATAACAATTCAGAAAGCTATTTCCATGAGACCTTTACCAAATCTCATACACCCAGGCACAGATATTGAGCAGTACCCACTCCACTCTATTTATTGTACTCGGTTTCTATTGATGCCATAAAAAAAGTACCACAAAAGTGATGGATAATCACAACACAAATATATTATCTTACAGTTATATAGATCAAAACTGCAACTTGGGTCTGTTGGGGCTCAAAACAAGGTACTATCAAAGCTGCGTTCCCTTCTGGAGGAGCTAGGAGAATATCCTTCCTTGTATTTCTTTCCCACATTCTACAGGGCCCTGCATTTGTTGACATGTGGTCCTTCCTTCCAGCTTTAGGATCAACAACAAATTGAATCCTTCCAGCAACACCATCTACATGGCCCAACTTCTGTCTGTGCATCTCTTCTGACCATAGCCAGGAATGGATCTCCACTTTTAAGAAGTTTTGTAGTTAAACTGGACTCATGCAGAGAATCCAAGGTACTTTTCCCATCTCAAGGAAAAGTATTACATTTCCCATCTATTACATTTATAAACTTTTTAACTTGTTATTTGGTAACACTATGAATGAAATTGAGAATCAAAAGTAGCTCTTTCAATGTCAAAACACTTGATGAATTACAAGAGTCATCATTATCATAATTATCATCCTAATGTGCATTTAATGGGCACTTCAAAAATCCAATACTTTGTAAAAATCTTATAATAACAAGTGTAATTCTCCAAATTCTATGGAATATTAAAGTAATATTTCCATCTTCATTTCACAGATGATGCAACAGTGGCATGGATAAGTGGCTAAGTAACTTGTTAAGATTAGATGGAGTTCTCACATGGATACTGGATAAAGTATTACATTTATTAAAAATGCATATAAGGTAGAAGTCTAAAGCTGAACAGCAAACTGAGACGCTTTCTGGAGAGAACAAACCCATGACTTAAGAAGGATTTTTACCCTGCTTTTGTTCTAAAATGATCCAAATATGTTCCACCTTTCCTCTGCTAGCAACTTCTTCCTCTCTTAATCCTGCTATGCTTTTTGTCCATCTCAAGGGAAGAGACATCCATGTACAAAAATAGGTCTTAAGAACTACTCACAAACAAGCCTGAAATCAGAATTCTCAAAGGTCTCTCATGTAGCCAGGATTTACACAGTCAGCATTGAAATCATTATTGTAATTTGTTAGTTTATCCCATTTAGTGCCTAAAAGTGGTTATGTACTCAAGCTTTTATTAAGCTAAATAATATGTACACATGGAAGCAGAGTGTGGAATAATGGACAATGGAGACTCAGAAAAGTACGGAGGTGGGAGGGAGATGGATGATGGGAGGTTGCTGAGTGGGTACAATGTGCATTGCGCTAGATGCACTGAAGGCCCTAACTTCACCACAGTGCAATATACCAACGTAGCAAAATTGCACTTGTACTCCATGATTATATACAAATATATGTATATAAACTGAGAATTGCTGAAAATTATTATGAACTAAGACACACGTTTTAAAATATTTATGTAATAATAAAATAATTAAAAGATACAATTTGATCAATATTCAGTTATTTTTTTTTAAATGTCAATTGTTTCTCATAGATATTGATGCAACTCTATTGTCAAATGTGCTGAAAGAAATATGAAAATATGGGTCTGTTTCTAATTATGTCCCTTGTTATACAATTTCTGCAATAATAAAGGATCTTCTTCTGAATCCCATAAAGTCTCTATTGGCAAGACTATTTTCTGATGTCAGCTTTATGCCTGCACCAAATTTAGCTGTTGTTCTCACTATTTCGCTATATTCTCATCTATGGCTTCAGCTTCAGTCTAGAACTTGAAGGTCTAATTGCTGTCATTTCTGTCACTGCTGGATATGTGTCTAAACAATGATTACTGGGTATTATAGGTATGATGATATCTAATCATTGTAACACAATCAGTGATGTCGATAAGGCTGTCTTTTGAATATATTAATATCCAAATATTCATTTTCAGGTAAAGCAAGCATTCTAAATATTACCTAGAATAAAAATCTCATTTATTTAACATTTGGAACTTCCCTCAGTTAGTTACATTACAAATATGTTTCATAACAAGAATAAAATAATTTCTAAATTAAAAATCAATAATAAATCAAAATATTGTTATACTTTTATAATAATTAAACAATGAATAAATAACAACTAATATCAATATTAACAGATTGCAATATCTCTACATCTAAGAACAAAATATTTTAACCAAAATGTATTCATAATATACTATTACAAAATGGAATAATATAGATTGTTTTGTAAAATAGCTATAATCTGTGAAATCACTTAAAGTACAAAAGTGTAAATATTAAAGAGGGTAATCTTTGATAACTAAATTTAGGTTTTAGTTATTTAATTTTAGTTAATACAAATCTTATGAAAAAGTTTTCTTTGAGAACGCTTCACATCTTGAGAGGATGAATTGAAGGCACATTGTCAGCTGGCAACTTCAAAATGTAATGGAATAAAAAACACTAGAACATGCTAGTAACCTTTTCAATCTAGGTATGATTAAGTGTGACAACAAGGATGAAAGAAAGGAAAATTATACAAGAAAAAATAAAGTACCAAAAGCATTTTGTTTTCCCTAATCAAATTCCAAAGCAACCCACATTTCAAACATTATTTAGAAAGAATATTTTACAGTGTAGACTATGGGATTGTTACTAGTAGATGCCATGGAAAACTAGTAACTTCATGGCAACATCTCCATCAGGAGACCCCTGTACTGGCAAAGACAGTCTATAGAAAACTTATTTTCCTACTAACTACATTTGAAGGTGAGCATCCGTGAGAATTACAAATGATTATTCTATTGACCAGCAGTGTAATCCATCAGCAGATAGCTGATAAATGGAGACTTTTGAAATTTGACTACTAACATTTTAATGTAATCATAGTAAGTACAATTAATAATATATCAAATGTATTATTAATCTCACTACCAATTATTATTGCCCAGTGTTTTGGTGTTTAGCCATTTCTGAAAATAATAAGCGACTCAAAGCAAAATAGTATGAAGCTATCCAATTAGCTTTGAAACATACAAGTGACTTTTCTCCATGAGAAATTCCTTTGGAGCAGGATAAAGCAGAGAATGTAGATGAGAGAAGGGACAAACCCTAACTATGAATAATCTACTAATTATCATGAATTATTTATAGTGACCAGGAAAAGTTCAAAAAGATGGTCCCTAAGTAAAAAATGTATAATATTAATAATAATAGACATTAGGAATTATTTCCTGAATGACATCCTCCTCTGAATGTGCTTTTTCTCTGATTCTTACAGAATTTGTTAAAGTCTTACATCATTTAAGCACTTTATTCTTTATAAAAGTTGACTAATTTGATTGTTAGGTAGTGGTGGGTAGGTGATAATTTATTTTTCAACTTGGTATCCTTAGTTCCTGGCATGAATATAAATGATTAAAAAGATCACTACTGTCCATTTTCAGCATTTTTTTTGAGGATATGAAAATTTACACACACACACTTGGTCGAACATAAATTGTATAACCATTTTGAAAGGCAACTTGGCAATATGTATCATCATTTTAAACATATGTATAATTTAAATATATGCACAGTTTCATCTAGCTATTCCATTTCCAAAAATATGTTAGAGAACCGAATTGGGGTCTGCTCACCCAGCACAGTAAGTCCAGATATCCACACCAAGGTTTTTGCAGCAACAGAAAGGAAGCCATCTGTTTGCAGAGTGCCAAGCAAGGAAAATCAAGGGAGCTCATGCTTAAGATTCAAACTCCCTGATGGCTTGCAAGTAAGGGCTTTTAAAGGGAGGGTTACATTTCAGGAAATCAGAAGTTACAGGCAAAATAGTAAATCAATACATGGCTATTAATAGAAAGCAAAAAAAATAATAATAATAACAGATGTTGGCCAGGTTATGGAGAAAATGGAACAACTATACACTGTTGGTGGGAGTGTAAATTAGGTAAACCATTATGGAAAGTAGTATGGCTATTCCTCAGGGAGCTAAAGGCAGAACTACCATTCAACCCAGCAATCCTATTAATGGGTGTATACCCATAGGAATACAAATAATTCTGCCATAAAGACACATGCACATGAATGTTCACTGCAGCACTATTCACAATAACAAAGACATGGAATCAACATAAACGCCCATCAATGATAGATTGGATAAACGAAATGTGGTACATACACACCATGGAACGCTATGCAGCCATAGAAGAGTGAGATCATGTCCTTTGCGGGACCACAAATGGAGCTGGAAGCTATTATCCTCAGCAAACTAACACAGGAACAGAAAACCAAATACCACGTGTTCTCATTTATAAGTGGGAGCTACATGATGAGAATTTATGAACACAAAGAAGGAAACAACAGACACTAGGGTCTACTTGAGGGTGAAGGATAGGAGGAGAGAGGAGCAGAAAAGGTAACTATTGGGTCCTCGGCTTAATTCTTGTGTGATGAAATAATCTGTGCAACAAACCTTTGTGACATGAGTTTACCTGTGTAACAAACCTTCACATGAACCCTGAACCCAAAATAAAGTTTAATATATATATATATGGATATTGTAAAAAAAGTTTTACCAATTTTTCATTTTTTGTTCAACATTCTTTAAGTTCAACATTCTGGTTCTGTGATATGTAGAAGTATCACTCATATTAAAGTTTTGTAATTTACTTGTTCTTTAAAAAAAGTTTAATTTTTTAAATAATGTAATTATAAGTATATTGGGACATTAATTTGTAATGATGTAGAAGATACACCTATATAGTATAAAATATATAATTCATATACTATATAATATATTACTGTAAATTAGTAATATATGCTTTAAGCATAATACATTCAATATAACATACTGAATTTTGTTTAAAGCATATATGATTGATTAATAATAATATAGCAGTTTCCAGTGACCATATTACCAATAATTATGACATTTTCTCAAATTTGAAACTTTTTCACTTACTTGGATTTCTTCATCTCCTAAATACTCAATTTACATATATACTTGATTTGATTTATCAAAAATGCTAATCACTTTGTTGCTTCATTTTATCATCAGATTCAAATTTTAAAAGCCTCCTATTATAGCTTGATACTATAAAAATATACTGCACTTTTAAATTTTTTATTATAATCTTGAGTATTCGGTTTATTTTACAGGAATAACTAAAATTCTGAAGTGAGAATATGATCGGTTGATAAATTATTTGTAATAGAGTTAATTTTTAGACTACTGTAGTAAAATTTAATGTCATTCATTCTAGAATAGCATCTTATCTTAGAATAAAGTACTGTTTTCCATTTATATTGTCTTCTGACACATCATTTAATATAGATTTGTGATTTTCTTAGTAGTATATATATATTTTTTTCAATTGTATTTTGCCTTTATCAATAAACATATAGTGATTGTGGTTACTGGATTGTTGTTTATACATGTCAACTGGCTGTTTACCCTACTTTTGTTTTCTCTAATCTATAGCTAATAAATCACAGTGAATGAAAAATTCATAGACAATTGATACTTACCTATAAAATATCAGGGTTAATGTGCATGTACGTTAACTGCACATTAATACCTTATCAACAAAAAACTGAAAGAATGAGGTGCAACCCATACATGCAGCAATACACCAATATATGGATTCTGAGCATTTTTGCAAGTTAGATGGAATGCTAAATAAATAAAAAGGAAACAAATTATCAAAGCCCTAACTCCACAAGCTGCAGCATTAAATGCAGAATATCTGCTTAGTGAACCCATATCAACAAATTCAGCCTGATCCAACTTGATGTTTTTTCTATCTTTATCCCATACTCTTAATATCCATTCACACACTTATTCCCCTGTTTCTGTCTGTATATGTTAGAAAGCTCAAATAGTTCTTTTGGAGTAAGTGCACCTCTTCCTGAGTCACACTTGGTACCTCATCTTTAAGCGTTTGCTGGGATTTCAGTCTAGTTATAGGTCCAGAAGCAAATCGGTGTAATGTTGGCTGGGTCAGAGGAGAATCATAGCAAGGTAACTCCCTCAAGAGAGGCCATTACCATTTCCTCAAAAAATGTAGAATTAATCCCCTGAAATGGGGCTGGAAAGGGTGGTTCTACTAGCCAAGAAGACTCATCAGAATTTAGGGACTACATGTCCTCAAATCCTTTAGGATCTTTCCATAGGACCCCATTTGAACTTTTAGAACCCCATTTCTTCATAAGCAGTACCCTCAATTCAACAGTAGACACATTGCAAATTTGGGAAATCAATTTACATTGTATTAAGCCACTCAAGATTCAACTCTGTGTTTACTTTTCAGCAGTTTTAGCCTTGAGGCTACAGAAGATACGGATTTCTTTCAGGCCCTGGAAAATTTCACCTCATTTGTGCTATGCTTGAGCTGAAAATTCAGAGCCTCAATTTGAGTGACCACATGCAATATAATGCATGTATTCTTATAAATATTTGGTTAGAAATAGCCAGTGGAGATATTTTGTATATCTCTATTGCCAGATCATGTCATGGACTTTCAGTGCTCTCTTTAACACTGGAAATAAGAGATTTTCATGTTATAAAATCTTATCAGATTAGATAGCCAGTTTCAAAAACCCCAATTCAGAAAATTCATCTTTAAGCTCTATTCCTCTAGAACTGCTCTTGGAATCAAATTCATTTATATTTTGTTGCTTTTTTTCTGACTCCATGTGTAAAAAAATAAGTAGCTTGGTGCTTCATTTGTTAACTATTTTTTCTTGTCTTTACTGGGATATCTCAAACACCAGCCTCACCTTCTTTTTTTGATATGCCCCAAAACCATATCGATAATGTATTTTTTAAGTTAAAAAGAACAATTATTTGATAATCTCCAACCCATTTTTATTATTTTATTCTAATTTTAGCTCTAATGGTCCACTGTTCATCTTTCGCTATTTGAATTTTGCTTTTAAATTATTTTCTAACTTTGTTGTTTGTGCATTTGTGCATTCACACATTCGTGAATCTTTGCTGTTTCTCTACTTGACCCATTTCCAAAGTTGGAACAGTGTTATATTGCTTCATTTTTTTTTCTTTAACACCTCACAAAACGCAATGCATACTGAAGAAAGTCAATAATATAAGATTAACATAATATTAATGCATTCCTTTCTAGTTTATTCCTTTTGGAAATACTTATGGATGATTTTTGGAGTTGCTATCACGTTGAAGTAAATAAGCTTCTGTCTAATTTCTGGCATTAAACAAATGTATACTCTTGGATAAATTGGATTTTCTGCATTATCTTTTAATGAAGAAGATGTATTAAAGTTTTCACCTAGTTTTTAAAATTATAGCATACATTATTAATAATTAATATATACTTTCTATTTTACAGAGTGATGTATATTACTATATTTTTAGCCTGAAACTGATTTTGAAAAAAATGGTATTGTCTTCTCTAATTTAAACACAGGGAAACTAAAGTTTAAAGAAGTTAAATTAATTGCCAGTACTTTCATCAATTTTATAGAGCAGAAAGAAAAACTGACCTATACACTAAGCCCTTACTGAAATACCCCAGAGAAAGTTCATAAACTAATAAGGTAGAGGGGTTGCGTCCACAAGGCTGTGTCTCAATTTCAAGGTTTGAGCAAATGAACTAAGTGTAATGATTCTTCATGTCCTGTTCATGCTAAGCTTGTTTTATTTGGAGGAACTTGTACATTACCCCCTGCTATGACCCTAGAAGAATGATAGAAGTTTTCCCTTCGAATTATCTTTCAGCAAGAGAAGATTGTTCCAAGGGCATAATTTGTATTTATCTGTGGTTGAAGTTAATATATTGACAAACAGTTCTTCGGATGGGGGTTTGGGGGTTACAGCGTCTGCCTAAACCAGGAAATCATTGCCGTTCCTATTACTTTATTTATAACCACTGAAATGTCAAGTTGCTTTGGTAGATCTAAGTTATTCTTTGATAATTAAATAAATGAAAATTAGAAAGATGGGAGATTTTGTTATGCTAGTAGATGGATGATTTATCAAAACCTGTTTGGAAAAAGGAGAGCACTAGTTACTCACCTTGGAGTGAAAATAATATTGACATATTTTTTCATTTGAAAATAGTAGTTGTAATTTCCAAATATTTTGTTCTTCAAATAATACAAATGGTGACCATTTTAATGGCATAATATTTAATTAAAATAATAATAATAAGCCACCTACACAGCAAAGTATAGTTAATCAGAAAGGATAAAATATACTTTAAAAGGCAAATTTCTCCTATTATTCACCATATTTGTTTTGTAATACAGATACTATCACAGTAGGTAGCTAGCCAGGCATGAGTGGGGCAGGAGAGGGCTCCCACCGGGAATGTGAGATGACCATTAGGTGATGGTCAAGTCGTTGTCACACTGCTCCTCTAAAATAATAATTAGTGGCAGACAATGCCAGGGAAAGGAAGTTTCCCAATAGATTAAAAAAAACAACAAAAAACAAAAAAAACTGTAACTGCTAATTGGCAACTTCCCAGTAAGATTCAGGAGTCCGGTAAGTGGGCTTGAGCATGTGTATGAAGAGGCAAAATGGTGGAGTTAAACTGGTGTGTGACCTTCTGGGGGCATGCCACTGGAAAAGGAAAAAATACCTCAGGTGAGCATGCGTACAACTCCAGTAAAAACACTGCATGCTCACCTCCTGAGTGCTAGCAAGCCAGTGCACATGTGGGCAGCCCATCCTAAAGGAAGAATCACAGGAAAAGAGATGCAAGATGTGGAAGTAGGTCAGCATATAAAACCTGAACTTCGAGGTCAAATGGGGCACTTGACCTCTAAGATGCCCACTTAACCTTCTTCCAAGTGTGCTTCACTTTCTTTTCATTCCTGCTCTCAAGCTTTTTAATAAACTTCCACCCCTTTTCTAAAACTTGCCGCAATCTCTTTATCTGCCTTATGTCCCTCAATCGAATTCTTTCTTCTGAGGGGGCAAGAATTGAGGTTGCTGCAGACCCCTAAGAATATGCAGACAGTAACAACTCGGATAACTTCCACCACTAACAATGCCATTCATGGTTACTTTTTCATCCATGGTCTAAGTATGTTTGTCCTCACACGCGTCTACGTTTAGACCTCATTACACCTATAATGCTCTTCTTGGAGGGCCTCATCCACATGTCCCTGACTTCAACTATCACCTCCTTCTGATGTTTTTATTTTGTATTAAATATGCACAGACTGGTCCCAGATTCAAATGCCTGTAT
Organism: Macaca nemestrina; assembly: GCF_043159975.1. NCBI lineage: Eukaryota > Metazoa > Chordata > Mammalia > Primates > Cercopithecidae > Macaca > Macaca nemestrina. The sequence continues at coordinate 83,024,190 of NC_092137.1, read as the reverse complement.
CAACCACAGTATTGAACAAACTCACTTGCAAATGTCAATCGGATTCATAAAATCAGAATTTCCACACTATGTCTTATAAAACTAATATTTGTTAAATAACTGGTGACAAAGACTGTAGTGTGAATAGGGTCTATCTTCAAGCTGACTGCATTTGAATCTTGGCTGATTTGGCACATAAATTAACATTTTCATGTCTGAGTTTACACATAAGTAAATAGTAATACAATGATAGTAAAAACTCAATATATATAAAATACATTTAATGTCTGATAATTTATTAAGCTTCCAATAACTATTTAGCTATGATTATTGTTAAACCATATCTCTGTGGGGCAGATACAGTAGATAGTATCATCCCTATTTCATAATTGAAACTCAGAGCAGTTTGGTAATTTATTACGGTAAGTAAAACACCAAGTGAAAAAGCCAGGATTGGATTGATGTGGTTCATGTATTTTTGTTTTGCCTTCCTGCTTCACTAATCATCTCTCCAATGCAATCTATCACTGACAGTGTAACAGATCCTAGTATGCATTCATTTAACAGTCGTCTTGATTTGCGTCTTCTTTACTCCACACAAAGTCCTTTCTTCTAAATGCCTCTTCATCCATATCATAGCATTGTCAACCATTTATTCTTATTTCTTTCCCATATGATTTTAATATTCTACAAATTAGTTTCCCTCCTTAGTCTCCTTCTTCTATAACCAACTGTCCATATTCAGCCAGGTTATCTTTAGAAAATTCAAAGTAAGCCTATTATTCGTAAACTTCAATAACTGAAATAACTCATGATTCATTCAAATTTAAACCCAAATGTATTCACATGTTACTAGATCCTCTTTTTACTATAAATCTTCTCTTTTCTATATTTTCAAATTACTTAATCACAAAGTATTATAATTTAGCTATAATTAATGTCTTTCATTTCTTTAAGCATCTTTGAATCTGTGAATACTGTTTCACTCTTCTTCTTTCTTCATTAATATCCCTTAAATATAATTTTTGTCCCCATAATTTTTCTCTGACCTCTTGTATCTCTTGTCTATCAGCTATAAACTTTAATTAGTGTTTATGCTACCATTACGTATTTGTTTATTTATCTGTCAGTCTTCTAACAAGCAGGGCTCATAATTGCAAGGCCATTGGCTCCCTGCTATTGCTTTCTGAGTGACTGGCATAGTATCTTAAAATAATAAACATTCAAACAGGTAATTACGTAACTAGTGCTGACAACCAGAAACTGCATTCCATATGACTCTGCTTCCCTCTTCATCTGGCCAAATCCATTTTTTTGTTTATTTGTTGTTTGTTTATTTTTGTTTCTGCTTTTAAGTCTTACTGGTTACAATAGGAGTTTCCAGGAATTAAGATTCATTGAATAATAAAATCACAAAAAATAATCCAGAAAGTGATAAAGATTTGCATAAATGTTACCTATCAGAATAGATGAGGTTATGCTACAGTATTAAATAGCACCAAAATCTCAAAACAAGAAAATTTAATGATCACTCTTGCTATGTGTTCTATGTAGATTAGGGGAATAGCTTCTTTCCATGTAATCTTTAATACCATCTCGTGATGCCATCATCTCAATGCTGTTTTTCAGTTTTTATCAGATCTGAAACAGAGAGAGTTGGGGAATTGGGCCGTGACCATATTTTATATATATACATATATATATTTCTCTAACAAGGTACATGTCACCTTTTTTTACATTTGGTTAATCAGAACTACTGATTTGATCAAATCTAATTTCAAAGTAGAAAATTATATCACTCTGTGTATTCTAAAGTAAAATATAAGCTAAATTTGGTGAAAGTTAGTCCTGTGTAACTCAACTAACATTTGTATTCAATTAGATACAGTTGCCTAATTACTTTGGCTTGGATTTTAGAATATGTTTTATATTTTCAGCTGCAGTGCCAATGACCACATTTTGAGTTTTATGGATCACTAAGTTATCAAAAAATAATTCTGGAGACTGACATATGGTTAAAGATTTTTTAACTTTTAAATTAAGGGAATAAAAATATTTTCTGAAACTTTATTATATTTTTATGAAAGCAATAGCACTTTGAAAATATAAAATAAGAAAAATAATCTCAGAACGAGGTGGCTTTTTGAAATTGAATACACTTATGTTTTTGGATATTTTAACTCAGTCTTTCTTGTTTCCATATTTTCATTTTATTATAGATGGATGAAAATTCAGCATACTCATAGGGATGAATTATGGGGTTGCTGATCAAAAAACAACCTATCAGCAAATCATAAAATTATGAGTACTCTATTTTTAAAGTAATGTAAAAATAAGGAGATAGTAAACCACAAATGTATCCTTTAAAATATCCCAAACTAATAAATTGAGGTGTAAGAAAAATAAAACTCCAAAAGGGATAACATGACTTTTGCCACTCCAAACTTTCCAATGCCTTGTAAAAATTTGTAATATCTATTTTTTATGATAGTTTTTTATTTCCTGTGTGAGATGATCTTATAATTTTCAACTTTTTAATTTGCTAGTATGGTGATTTAAATTGATTGATTTTTTTTTTTTTTTTTTTTTTTTTTTTGAGACAGAGTCTCTCTCTGTCGCCCAGGCTGGGGTGCAGTGGCGCGATCTCGGCTCACTGCAAGCTCCGCCTCCCGGGTTCACGCCATTCTCCTGCCTCGGGCTCCTGAGTAGCTGGGACTACAGGCACCCGCCACCACGCCCCGCTAATTTTTTGTATTTTTAGTAGAGACGGGGTTTCACCGTGGTCTCGATCTCCTGACCTTGTGATCCGCCCGCCTCGGCCTCCCAAAGTGCTGGGATTACAGGCGTGAGCCACTGCGCCAGGCCTAATTGATTGATTTTCAAATGTTAATCTAAGCTTGCATTTCTAGGATACCCAACTTGGTTATATTATATCAGTTTTATATACTGTTGGATTTGATTTGCTAAAATTTGCTTGGAAATATGGCATCTATGTTCAAAATGAATATCAGTCTATAGTTTTCTTTACAGCTTTTTTACTAGCTGTAGTAAGAATTAAATGTTAGACCAGAATGAGTTGGGATTAATGGCTCCTCAATTTTCTGGAAGAGTTTTTGGCTGGGAATGGATAGCATTTAATATCTACTACACAGTAGGCATTGTAGGTGTTTTGCATACTTCGTTAGATACAATCTCCATTTAAAATATATAAGGTGGAACATTTTTCATTTTGTTTTGTTTTGTTTTCCATTTTACCTTTTTTATTCTTGTACATATTATTTTATCATGCAGGTATTAAGCCCAGTACCCAATAGTTATCTTTTCTGCTTCTCTACCTTTTCCCTCAAGTGGAACCCAGTATCTGTTGTTTCCTTCTTTGTATTCGTAAGGTCTCACTATTTAGCTCCCACTAAATAGTGAGAACATCTGTTATCTGGTTTTCTGTTCCTGGGTTAGCTTGCTAAGGATTATAGCCTCCAGCTCAATCCGTATTTCCCACAAAATACAAGAACTCATCCTTTCTGATGGCTGCATAGTATTCCATGGTGTATATGTACAACATTTTCTCTATCCAATCTGTCATTAGGTTGATTCCATGTCTTTGCTGTTGTGAATAATTCTGTAATGAACATTCACGTACATGTGTCTTTATGGTAGAATTATGTATATTCTTCTGGGTATAGCAAACCCAGTAATGGGATTACTTGGTTGAATGATAATTCTGCTTTTAGCTTTTTGAGGATTTGCCACACTGCTTTCCACATTGGTTGAACTAAATTACACTCCCACCGATATTTCTTAGTTAAATGTTGGTTAAAATTTATCCATACGACCATCTAGAAATGGAATGTTTTTGTGGGTATATTTTTGGGAGTCATATTGGTATTTTTATTATCTCTTTTTGAATGAGTTTAGATAATTGGTGTCTTTTTAAGGTTTTGTCCATCCTACTTGCTTGTATTTGTTTGCAAGAAATAATTCATAATGTTTGTTACTGTACATTTAACATTCAAAGAATTTTTAGTGATGCCTTTTATTTCTGATTCTGAAAATATGTGTCTTTTCTCATTTCTTATCAATGTGGCTAATACTGCATCAGATGCATTGATCATTATAAAAATTGAATAAAATGTTTGTAGTTTAACAGCTTTTCTCTTTTTTAAACTATTTTTTATGTTTTAATTTTTATGAGTACACAGTAGGTGTATATATTATGGGATACCTGAGATGTTTTGCAATGCTTACTAATCATATCATGGATAATGCGGTATCCATCCCCTCAAGGACTTATCCTTTGTGTTACAAATAATCCAATTACACTCTGTTAGTTATTTTTAAGTGTACAATTAAGTTTTTATTGACTATAGTCATCCTGTTATGTTATCAAATACCAGGCGTTATTTATTCTTTCTACCTATTTTTTAATACCTATTAGCCACCTCCACCTCCCTACCAGCTGCCCTGCTACCCCAGCCAGCCTCTAGTAGCCATCCTTTTCTGTCTATGTCAATGAGTTCCATTGTTTTGATTTTTAGATCCCACAAATAAGTGAGAACATGCTCATACAAATGACATTCTTTATAAAACATGTATGGAATGGCATAGACCCAGAATAGCCAAAGGCATCCTAAGGAAAAATAATTTAAGTCACCATACTAGCAAATTAAAAAGTTGAAAATTATAAGATCATCTCACACAGGAAATAAAGAAACTATCATAAAAAATAGATATTATAAATTTTTACAAGGCATTGGAAAGTTTGGAGTGGCAAAAGTCATTTGTCTTTCTGTGTCTGACTTATTTAACATAATGGTCTCCAGTTCCATGTATGCTATTGCAAATGACAGGATCTCATTCCTTTTCATGGCTGTACACTGCTGCAACAAACATGGGAGTCCAGACACATTTTTCGATACACTGATTTCCTGTCTTGTGGTGTATACACAGCAGTGGAATTTCTGGATCACATGATAACTCTAGTTTTAGTTTTTTGAGGAACCTTCAAACTGTTGTCCATATTGGTTGTATGAATTTGTATCCCCACCAATAGTGTACAAAGCTTCCCTTTTCTCTACAGCCTAGTCAGCATTTGTTGTTGTTCTGTCTTTTAGATATAAGACAGGGGTGATATGATGTCTCATTGTAGTTTTGATTTGCATTTCTCGAACGATCAATGATGTTGAGTACCTTTTCACAGCACTGTTTGTCATTTGTATGTCTTCTTTAGAGAAATGTCTATTCAAATATTTTGCCCTTTTTTTCTGATAGGAACAGACACTTCTTAAAATAAGACATTTATGCAGCCAATAAACATATGAAAAAGTTCAACATCACCGATCATCAAAGAAATGCAAATCAAAACCACCATGGGATACCATCTCATGCCTGTCAGAATGGCGATTATTAAAAAGTTAGGAAACAATAGATGTTGGCGAGGCTGTGGAGAAATAGGAATGCTTTTACACTATTGGTGGGAATTTAAATTATTTCAACCATTGTGGAAGACAGTATGGCAATTCCTCAAGGATCTAGAACCAGAAATGCCATTTGACTCAGCAATCCCATTACTGGGTATATATACCCAAAGCAATATAAATCATTCTACTCTAAAGACATAGGCACACTTATGTTTATTGCAGTAGTATTTAGAAAGAAAAGCAAAGACATGGAACCAACCCAAATGTCAATCAATGATAGACTGGATAAATAAATGTGGTACATATACACCATGGAATATGATGTATCCATAAGAAGGAATGAGATTGCTTGCTTTGCAGGGATATGGATGAAGCCGGAAGCCATCATCCTCAGCAAACTAACACAGGAACAGAAAACCAAACACCGCGTGCTCTCACTCCTGAGTGGGAGTTGAATATTGAGAACACATGGATGTAGAGAGGGGAGCAACACACAATATGGCCTACTGGGGGGTTGGGGAGTGAGGGGAGGGAACTTAAAGGATGAGTCAATAGATGCAGCAAACTACCATGGGATGTTATGTATACTTATGTAACAAACCTGTACATTTTGCACACGTATCCCGTTTTTGTTTTCTTTTTTTTTTTAGAAGAGTAAAGAAAAAAAAGAAATAGAAAAGACATATTTTTCCCATTTTTTGATCTGATTATTAGATTTTTTCCTATAGAGTTGTTTGAGCTCCTTATATATCCTGGTTATTAATCTCTTGTCAGAAGGTTAACTTGCAAATATTTTCTCCCCTTCATTTGGTTGTCTCTTCACTTTGTGGACTGTTTCATTTGTTGTGCAGAAGCTCTTTACTTGATGATCCCATTTGTTCATTTTTGCTTTAGTTACCTGTGCTTGTGGAGTATTGCTCAAGAAATTTTTGACCAGATCAATGTCCTGAAGATTTTCCTCTATGTTTTGTTGTGATAGCTTTAGTTTGAGGACTTAGGTTTAAGTCTTTAATCCATTCTGATTTGATTTTTATATATAGCAAGAGATAGGAATCTAGTTTCATTATTCTTCATGTGAATATCCAGATTTCTCAGCATCATTTACTGAAGAGACCCATTACTGGGTATATACCCAAGCAATATAAATCTTTGGTATATGTTTTTGGCAGCTTTATCAAAAATGAGTTCATTTGTAGGTTGTGTATTTGTTTCTCAATTCTCTACTCTGTTCCCTTGGTCTATATGTCTGTTTTTATGCCAGTACCATGCAGTTTTTATTACTATAGCTTTGTAGTATGATTTGAAGATAGATAATGTGATTCCTGCAGTTATTTATTTATTTTTCCCTAGGATGCCTTTGGCTATTCTGGGTCTATGCCATTCCATACATGTTTTATAAAGAATGTCATTTGTATTTTGATAGGGATTTCATGAATCTGTAGATTACTTTGGTAATATGTACAGTTTAACAATATTGACTCTTCAATGCCATGAAGATGATTTTTTTTTTTTTTTTTTTACATTTTTTGATGTCCTCTTCAATTTCTTTCATCAGTTTTTTTTTTTTTTTTCTTCTTCTTCTTCTTTTTGGAGTTTTTACTGTAGAGTTATTCCACTTCTTTTGTTAAGTTGATCCCTGGAATTCCATTTTATTTGTGACTGTTGTAACTGAATTGCTTTTAAAATTTATTTTTCAGATTATTCACTGTTGGCATATAGAAATGCCACTAAATTTTTATGTTGATTTGTATCCTGCAACTTTACTAAATTTATTTATCAGTTCTAATAGTATTTTTTTCTTTTGTGGAGTCTTTAGATTTTTCCAAATGTAAGATCATATTACTTAATTTGACTTATTCCATTTCAACTTGGATGTTTCAACTTGGATTTCATTTCAACTTGGATGTTTCTTTGTCTTGTCTGATTGCTCTAGTTAGGATTTAGAGCCAGAACAATGTTATGTTGAATAACAGTGGTGAAAGTGGGGATCCTTTTCAAGTTCTGGATCTAAGAGGAAAGGCTTTCAGGTTTTACCTATGCAATATGATACTAGCTGTGAGTCTGTCATATATGGCTTTTATTATGTTGAGGTATGTTCCTTCTATACACAGTTTTTCAAGGATTTTCATCATGAAGGGATGTTGAATTTTACCAAATGGTTTTCCAACATCAATTGAAATTATCATTTTTTAAATTTTTAATTCTGTTGCTATAATGCATTGCATTAATTGATTTGGATTTGTTGAGTCATCCTTGCATCCCAGGGATAAATCCCACTTGGTCACGATGAATTATCTTTTCAATAAATTGTTGAATTAGGTGTGCTAAGAGAAGTTTTGCATCAATATTCATCAGAGATATTGGCCTGTTTTCTTTTTCTTTCTTTCTCCCTCTCTCTCTCTCTCTCTTTATTAATGTGTCTTTCGTTTTTGTATCAGGGTAATACTGGCCTTACAGAATGAGTTTGGAAGTATTCCATCCTCCTCTATTCTTTGAAATCATTTGAGTAGGATTGGTATTAGCTCTTTAAATGTTTGATAGAATTCAGCAGTGAAGCCATCAGGTCCATGGCTTTACTATGAGGCTTTTTATTACAGCTTAGATCTCATTACTTGCTATTGGTCTGTTCGGGTTCTGGATTTCTTCATGGTTCAATCTTGTTAGGTTGTATGTGTCTAGGTATTTGTGTGTTTTTTTTTTCCTGAATTTTCCAATTTATTGGCAGATAGTTGCTCAGGATACCAACTAATAAATCTTTAAATTTCTGCAATATCAGTTGTAATGTCTCCTTTTTCATTTGTTTCTATTTCTTTGTGTCTTCTATCCTTTTTCTTAGTCTGCCTAAAAGTTAGTCAATATTATGTAACTTTTCAGAAAACCAACTTTTTGTTGCATTGATCATTTGTATTGTTCTCTTAATTTCAAATTCATTTATCTCTTCCCTGTTATTTATTATTTATTTTCTTTTACTAATTTTGGGTGTGGTTTGCTCTTGCTCTTCTAGTTCTTTGAGATGCATCGTTAAATTGTTTAAGTTTTCCCTTTTTATGTAGGCACTTGTAGCTATAAGCTGTCCTTTTAGTAGTTCTTTTGCTGGATCCCATAAATTTGGGTATGTTGTGTTTGCATTATTATGTGTTTCAAGAAAATTTTCAATTTCCATCTTAATTTCTTCATTGGCTCACTAGTCATTCAGAAGCATGTTAATTTCCATGTCGTTGGTATAGGATCCAAAATTCTTCTAGTTATTGATTTCTAGTTTAATTCCACATCATGATCAGAGAAGATTCTTAATATTTTTTCAATTTTTTTGAACATTTTAAGACTTGTTTGTGACCTACCATAGGATCTATTCTTGAGAATGATCTATGTACTGAGGAAAAGCATGTGTATTCTGCAGCTGTTGCATAAAATGTCTTCTAAATGTTTATTATATCCATTTGGTCTATAGTGCGGATTAAGTCTGATTTTTTTTTTTTTTTTTCTGAGTTCCTGTCTGGAAGATCTGGATGAAAGTGGGGTGTTGAAGTCTCCAGCTATTATTGTATTGGGGCCTAGCTATCTCTTTTGCTCTAATATTTGCTTTACATATCTGTGTGCTCCAGGATTGGGTACATATATATTTAAAATTCTTATATCTTCTTGGTAAGCTGACCCCTTTATCATTATTTAGCGACCTTCTTTGTCTCTTCTTACAGATTTTGTCTTAAAAGCTGCTTTTTAAAAGTATAATTACTCCTGCTGTTTTTCGGTTTCCATTGGCATGAAGTATTTTTTCCCATTTCTTTATTTTCAGTCTATGTGTGTCTTTATAGGTAAAGTGTGTTCTTTTTTGGGCAACAGATGAATGTGTACTTTTTTTTATCCATTAAGACACTCTGTCTTTTGATTGGAAAGTTTAGTTCATTTTCATTCAATTTTAGTATTGATAAGTAAACATCTACCCCTAACATTTTGTTACGTGCTTACTGGTTGTTTTTAATGGTCTTCTCTTCGTTCTTTCATTTCTTTCTATCTTCCTATAGTGAAGGTGATTTTCTGTGGTGATATGATTTAGTTTCTCAATTTTTATTTTTTCATGTATCCATTGTATTGCTGTTGTTGTTGGTGTTGTTATTTTGAGTTTACCATGAGGTTTGCTAACTACTTTGTCTTTTTTTCCTTTTCTTTTATCTTATGGATTTCCATTTTAATCTTTTTTTTTTTTTTTTTTTTTTTTTTTTTTTTTTTTTTTTTTGAGACGGAGTCTCGCTCTGTCGCCCAGGCTGGAATGCATTGGCCGGATCTCAGCTCACTGCAAGCTCCGCCTCCTGGGTTCATGCCATTCTCCTGCCTCAGCCTCCGGAGTAGCTGGGACTACAGGCGCCCGCCACCTCGCCCGGCTAGTTTTTTGTATTTTTTACTAGAGACGGGGTTTCACCGGATTAGCCAGGATGGTCTCCATCTCCTGACCTTGTGATCCGCCCGTCTCGGCCTCCCAAAGTGCTGGGATTACAGGCTTGAGCCACCGCGCCCGGCCCATTTTAATCTTTATAATTGCATTTCCTCCTCTTACTTGGTCTTTCATTTGTTCTTCTTTTTCTAGGATCTTAAGGTGAAAGTTGCAGTGATTGATTTGCAATCCTTCTCCTTCTTTAATATGCACTTTAGTGTAATAAATTTTCCTTTACTGCTTTAGCAGCATCTCACAAATTGTTAATTGTGTTTTGCTTTCATTCAGTTCAAAGTAAGCTTTAGTTTTTATTTATACTTCAACTTACTTTTTAAGTATGCTACTTAGTTTTTAACAATTTGGGGATTCTCCAGATATCTGCTGTTTTTGTTATTGACTTCTAGTTACTATATGACTTGAACCACTTTAAATATGTTGACTAGTTTTATGTTCAATATATACTCTATATTTGTTATCCTTTGTGCTATTGAAAAAAAGAATGTATACTCTCCTGTAATTCAGCATGCGCACACACACACACACACACTCACACAGACACCATTTCCAGTATCCTTCAATGCTTTGTGTAGGTCAATATTCCCTTCTAGTGTGGGTCTTACTTCTGCCTGACAGATATCCTTAAATATTTATTATAGTGGCAAGTTGCTAGTGACCTAATTCCTTCAGCTTTTGACTATGTTATAAAGTTGTTATGTTGCCTTTCATTTTGAATAATAGCTCTCCCATGTATAGAATTCTAAATTCACATATACACATTCCATCAGTACACTGTGCTCCCATCTGCATTGCTCTATTGAGTAATGTGTCATTGCTCTCATCTTTGTTCTTTTCCTTTTTTGTTTTCTTTCTCTGGCTGCTTTTGAGATGTTTTGATTTTTCATTTGTTTTGAACAATTACATTATGATGTGCCTTGTTTTAGTTTTCTTCATGTTTCTTGTGCCCGGAGTCTGCTTCAGTTCTTAAACTTTTTGATTTAAATTTTTATTTACTTTGGAAAAATTGTAACCATTATTTCTCTAAACATTTTGTGTTCCCCTGATTCCTTCAGGAACTATTGCACACATATATTTGTAGAATATTGCTTATAGCTAACCAACAATATGTTCATTTTCTATGTTGCTTGTGTGCACTTTTCATTTTGAATAGTATTTATTATGTCTTCAAGTTCATTGCCATTTTCTTCTGCAGTGTCTAACATGCTTTTCAGTCTATTAATTTAGTTGTCATCTCACATACTGTAGTTTTAATCTCCAAGAGTTTTATTTGTACATTTAAATCTTCTCTGTGCTTAATTATTTGCACATGTGGGAAACAATTTTAATAACTTTTAATCCCTTTAAGTGCCAATTCTAACAACTGAACTAATTCTAGGTGAATTTTAATTTTGATCGATTTTATCCTCACTTAGGTTTCGAATTTTCCTGTTTCTTTCAAGCTAGGTATCACTTCTTTTGGATGCCCAACACCGTGAGACTGTGATTCTTAATTTATTGGGTGATGAATACATTATAATCCTCTAAATATTATTGAGATGTGTTCTGGGACACACTTAAGCAATGCAAAATAAGATTGATCCTTTCAAACGTAGTGTTTTGTTTGTTCATTTTAAGCAGTAATCAGTCTAAGGCCAATCATCCCACAGCACGAAAGCAACACCTTCTTGTGTTCTTCATTATGCCTCATGAAACATGAATTTTTAATATGGATATTGGAAACAGGTAGTAGCCCCTGTCCCCGGTGACTGTTGAGCATTATGACACTTAATCCTCTCAGGTGATTAGTTTCCAGTCTCTGATAAAATTTAGGTTGGTGCAAAAGTAATTGTGGTTTAGGATTGTTAATTTTAAATCATTATAACTCAGTTCAAACACATCTTTATTAATTAAAATAGGAACCATTGCAATCAACACATTTTTGCAAAACGAAATACGGAGCTTATTCCTGTGGTGTAAAAATCCATGACTCAAGATTCAACAAATTCTTGGAAAGCGTTTTCTGCATCCTGTTAGTTGTGGAAGCATTTTCCTTGCAAAAAGTTGTTGAAGTTCTTGAAAAAGTGGTAGTCGGTTGGCAAGAGGTCAGGTGAATATGGCGGATGAGGCAAATCTTTGTAGCCCTATTCGTTAAACTTTTGAAGCATTGGTTGTGCAACGTGCGATCAGGCATTGTGAAGAATTGGGCTCTTACTGTTGACCAATTCAGGCTGCAGGCGTTGAAGTTTTCAGTGAATCTCATCAATATGCTGAGCACACTTCTCTCAGATGAAATTGTTTCACCAGTATTCAGAAAGCTATAGTGCATCAGACTGGCAGCAGAGCAGTAAATAGTGACCATTACCTTTTGTGTGTGTGTGTGTGTGTGTGTGTGTGTGTGTGTGCTAATTATGCTTTGAGAAGTGCTTTGGAGCTTCTTTTCTGTTGAACCACTCCACTGGCCAGCCATTTGTCATACAAAATCCACTTTTTGTCGCACATCACAATCCGATCAAGAAATGGTTTGTTGTTGTTGTGTAGAATAAGAAAAGATGACACTTGAAAACAATTTTTTTAAAATTGTTGCTCAGTTCATGAGGCACCCATTTATTAAGTTTTTCATCTTTCCAATTTGCTTTAAATGCCAAATGACCATAGAATGATCAATGTCGATCATTGCAACTTCTTCAGCAACTTCTCGTGTAGTTGTAAGAGGATCAGCTTTGATGATTATTCTCAATTGTCATTGTAAACTTCCGATGCCCAGCCACTACACTCCTCATCTTCAAGGCTCTCATCTCCTTTGCAAAACTTCTTGAATCACCACCTCACTGTACGACCATTAGCAGTTCCTGGGCCAAATGCATTGTTGATGTTGTGAGTTGTCTCCGCTGCTTTATGACCCGTTTTGAACTAGAATAAGAAAATTGCTCAAATTTGCTTTTTGTCTAACATTATTTCCACAGTCTAAAATAAATATGATATAAACAGCAAGTAGTAGGTCATTAGCAAAAAATAATAATAAAGCCAGAAATGTGTATTAAAATGACATATAACATAATGATATTTATTTAATAATGTTTCCAATATTGGCTGGATGCAGTGGCTCATGCCTGTAATCCCAGCACTTTGGGAGGCCGAGGTGAGTGGATCATGAGGTCAGTAGTTCAAGACCAGCCTAGCCAAGATGGTGAAACCCTGTCTCTACTAAAAATACAAAAATTAGCTGAGTGTGGTGGCACATGCCTGTAATCCCAGCTACTGGGGAGGCTGAGACAGGAGAACCGCTTGTACCTGGGAGGCAAAGGTAACAGTGAGCCGAGATCATGCCACTGCCCTCTAACCTGGGTGAGAGAGTGAGATTCCATCTCAAATTAAAAAAAAAAATGTATTCCATTATCAAACAGCAAATTTCAACAATGCAAAAACTGCAATTACTGTTGCACCAAACTATACATACATTTGCTTATCAGTATTCAACCGAATACTCAAATAGTTTCTTTTATAAAGTTCCAGATTTCTGTCTTTGTGCTGTTCTCGCCTCTTCTGTATTCTCTTATGCTAAGTCTAGTCACCTTGTTCTCACCAGATAATCAGCTCTTTCTCCTCAACATTGTGAGGATACCTAGCTCTGCCCTCCCTGCATTTCATGCTGGAAATTGTCTTAAGGCGGTATGATGAACCCCAGGTCTTGCCTCATTTGTTTCCTATCTCTTGAGGATTATGGCTTTTCATTATCTGATATACATTGATTTGAATACCATTGTTCTTTTTTTATGGTTTTGGGAGAGATAATAAATTTTTTCTGTTTTTTCATCTTCACGAGAAGTGGAAGGTCCTGAATATTATTTTTTTTAAATAGTCTACTGGGGACATTTGGAATATCCATTTGGATTGTCTTAATATAACATCTCTCACTCCGTGATTCAGGAAACCAATGCTTTAATTCTGCCTCATGTTCTGTATATAGTCCAAATATATATCAGTATCTGGAAAAACGCAGAATATTTCTATAGGCATTCTCGGCCACCAGCAGATGAACGCAGGCCAACATAACTTTTATTACCCAACTTCCTTTGGCTCTTACTCAGACCTGTAGACTCAGAGGCATTTTGAATCTTTCAGTATTCCCATAAAAAGAGAGGTGGTATCTTATAAGGCCTGAAAAGTCCAAGCATTTCAGTTTTCCTTATGCATGATAGTGCTGGTGATTTAATCACTAGAAAGGAAGGTTTTGCTCTGCATTATTGTCAAATGTAGGAAAACATTAAAGACAATGGAATGATAGGGAAATTATGTACACTAAATGAAAAATTATCTACTTTGAGTTTTACTAACAAGTTGTTTGACTGTTAGGTGAAACAACTAAAAAATTTTGAAATAGGTATTTCTCATGACCATCCTAAATTGACTAGGGTACTTCTTCCTAGAAAACAGTTTCAAAAGCATTTATTTTACTTTGTGCAATAAAATGTTACAATGTAACTCACCACAAATGTCACTTACTTTCTTCATTTATGTTTTATTCATTTGATCATTCTTTTTTTCTCTCAACAGATATCAAAAGATATTTCTGATGGCCTACTATGTGCCAGACACTTTTCTAGCTCCTTCATTTTCAGAGGTGAACGAGTTAATCTGGATGCTATCTTTATGACACAGACTAGTATTATTTAGCCCACTTAAACTGATCAGTTATAAAAATATGATATAAACAGCAAGTAGTAGGTCATTAGCAAAAAATAATAATAATAAAGCCAGAAATGTGTATTAAAATGACATATAACATAATGATTTGGATGAAAACACAAAGTCTAACCGTATCAAATCGTTCAGGATTAGCAAATGCAAATGCTGGAAAATAACTTAGATATTTGAGTTTCATTCTTTCAAAGCTGTATTAACATAAAATCAATTTGAAACTGTATGCAAATTATTTTACAATAAAATATAATATTCATGTTCCATAATTAAACAATAGTTAAGCTTAAATATTTATTAAATAAAATCCTCGAACTCTACACAACACATGTTTTAAAATATTATAGTATAGTCTGAGGGGTTTTGCACATATTACTATATTTGCTTTTTTGTATTTACACTAGACTGTCACCCACTTAAAGACAGGAAGTGTGTTATAAACATGTCTCTGTAAAGTGTCCTGCACAATAGAGCTATGAATACAGTAGTTGCTGAATGTAATTTATTTGATGGATTTTAGTTTCTATATTTACTAGATTCCCTGGAAACACTGCATTTTCTTAATATACCCTAACACACACACACACACACACACACACACACACACAAACACACACACCTCTACCCCAAGTACTAACCTGGGAAAATATATTCAGATAATAAGAAGTAATTTTTTCCCAATTTGGATGAGATAATACTTACTTGATATTAACGTTGTGATTTATTACTTGAACATAAGGAGGACAGAATTTGAATAGCTAAACATTTTATGGTAAATATCCTGTATTAATCAGCTTTCACACTGCTATAAATAACTGCATGAGACTGGGTAATATATAAAGGAAAGAGGTTTAATTGACTCACAGTTTAGCATAGCTGGGGAGGCCTCAGGAAACTTACACTCATGGCAGAAGGTGAAGGGAAAGCAAGGCACCTTCTTCACAAGGCAGCAGGAAGGAGAAGTATGTGAGAGTGCAGGAAAAACTATGATTTATAAAACCATCAGATCTTGTGAGAATTCACTTACCGTTAGGAGAACAGCATAGGGTAAACCACCCCCATGATGCAATTACCTCCACTGGGTCTCTGTCTTGACATGTGAGGGTTATGGGGATTATAATTCAAGATGATATTTGGATGAAAACACAAAGTCTAACCGTATCAAATCGTTCAGGATTAGCAAATGCAAATGCTGGAAAATAACTTAGATATTTGAGTTTCATTCTTTCAAAGCTGTATTAACATAAAATCACTTTGAAACTGTATGCAAATTTTTTTACAATAAAATATAATATTCATGTTCCATAATTAAACAATAGTTAAGCTTAAATATTTATTATATAAAATCCTCAAACTCTACACAACACATGTTTTAAAATATTATAGTATAGTCTGAGGGGTTTTGCACATAATCTACCATTTTCATAGCTGATTTGATTAGCAATTTTCTTCTTCTAATGACTATGTCATTAAACCATAATGCAAAATGTACATTTATGTATATTCATAGGAAATCCATTGCAACAAAACAAGCCATGATTAACTACAAACCCCAAATGCATTTTAATTTATAGACAGATTTTGTTCCATACAACTTAGTTTTGTTTATTTAAAAAATAGAACAAAGTAATAAATACTAACTTCTTGACTTAATGGGTCACAGAATGGAAATCATTTTTGTTTGTTTGATTTATTCCACAGTTGTTTAGACTTCGTAATATTTTAGTTATTATAATTAAGTTACTATAATTGCCTCCTGGTATTGTTGTTTGTTGAAATAACAGGTCGGAGTCATTTACTATGCTGCAATTTACAGGGAAAATTTGTTTTTAATTAAAAAAAAAGTACTTACATGTATGTGTATGTATAAATTTTATACTTGATATAATGCAATTTAAGTTACAAAATCAAAGACAGTTTTCTTTCACCTGACTATTCAAGAACCAGTATTGCTTGAGATCAACACCACCTTTCCTTTTTTTTCAAAGGGCATTAATCAACGTTTCTGTGATAGACATTTTTGAAATCCCAAGTACACAATGAAATAAAATAAAATTTGTGTTGCGTGATCAATTTGCTTAATTTTCTATGCTTATGTGCAAGTAGTTCAGTATTTGAACAAAGCAACTAAATAAATACAATGATATTAATTCCTTAAAATGTATTTTGTATAAATAGAAAATACACATCTTTCAAAATGTTGCATCCATCTTACCAAGTCAGATATTTGGAGTCACAGGTTTGCATACTAGTTTGTGGATGTCCTGGAAATCTCAAAGTACTTGGAATTAAAATTTGTATACTGTCATTAATTTCTGAACCCCTCCTCCTACACTTTTCCAATATTATCTTATTTATTCATGTATTTAATTATTCATTTTACAAATACATGTTTCATAAGATATTTTAGACTGAAAATACTTTTCCAACATTTAGTTAAAATGGATCAACTATCTTTAACTCTTTATTACATGAAGAGGATTGTCTCTGCTAGTGCCTAGGACATTGTATAAAATGTCCTGGACTTATGTATACATAAGCCCAGGACTTATGTATAAAAGCCTACATAAAACTGAACTGGCTATCTGAAGCCTTGTGTTAGGAAGCACCCGAATCCTCCAAATTACTCTAATGCCTAGTGATTAAGTTCCAGACACAGGCATGTTTCACTAACCTCACCCCTTAAAGTAATAACTTTCTGAGTGTTAGTAATGAATGGCTCTGATAATTATTATATGATTGTTAGTTTGGGAAGCTGCTTAGCATAATAAATCTATAGACGTAATTGACCCAGAGGAGGACACTATGGAAATGTTTCAAAATATTAGGTAAAATGGATCGATATTTTTATAAAAGGAAAACATTTTCCTTAGAAAATCAATGAATAAGTCAAATAATGTCCTCAGTAATTAAGAAGAGGGTACCCAGATTCATAATATGCACATTTTTCAACATTGAGCTTAGTATTTTGAATTGTATTGATGCATGCGTGTGTTGTGTGTTGTTTCCAATAAAAAATATAGAATGAACTATGATTAAAGAAGCAGTGCTATAATAGTTAAATGGAGACATACAGGATTACACTGAAGTATGGAGGAGGTAAAGTATGTAGGTATGTGGGTAGATTGGTAGATAGAAGGAGAGATGGATAGATGTGATATAGATATTCAGACAGATCTAATACAGGAAGCAATATGTCAGTTGGTTCTATAAAGATGAGTACCACTCCATCTTTAATGGTGGAAATGTTCATTATAACCCAAAGAAAGAATTGGAGCAATGTGTTCTATGGGCTTAGGAAATTGCACTGTAGCCTGTAATCACTGAACTATAGGTGTCATGGACTCAACATAGCCTAAGGCTGAAAAAATTGGAGTCATAGTAGAAAATGACTTCAATATAAAAGTTAATTAATTTTTGCCATTATTCTGTACGATTTTTTATTAAGTTTATTTAGGTTTACATAGAGGAAAGCCATCCTATTTAAAGCAAGCAGTTAGATCTGAGTTTAGGGGAAATGAATACAATTTTGTAACCACTATCCAGATATAGATTTTCAACACTCTAAAATGTTGTTTTATGTCTCCTTGTAGTAAATCTCATATCTTTGCCACTGGCATCTGACAACTGTCCTTTAGAACAGCAGTCCCTAACCGTTTTGGCACCAGAGACTGGTTTTGTGGAAGACAATTTTTCCATGGATGGGAGTGGGGCGGGGGTGTGGTTTCTAGTTGAAATTATTCCACCTCAGATCATTAGACATTAAATTTCCATAATGAGCCCACAACCCAGCTCCTTCACACGTGCAGTTGACAATAAGATTTGTGCTCCTACGAGAATCTAATGCCTCACTGATCTGACAGGTGAAACTCAGGCAGTGATACTCACTTGCCCCGCTGCTTACCTTTTGCTGTCCAGCCCCATGTTTTAGAGAATATCGTATAAATGGACTGATATTGTTTGTAGCCATTTGACTTTGCAGCATCCACTTATACTTCTTTTTCTCCTTCGTAACTCTTCAAACACCAATCTTCAATACAGAAAAGGAGACACAGAAAAAATCACCTTGCCATCAGTCATCTAATAAGCAACTAAGCGGTAAAATTAAGTAATCTTAACTGGGAGGTAAAAAGAACTAAATCAAGAAGCTGAAGTTCATCTAATTACTCTAGAAAATATATAACCACTAGAAAAATGACTGAGAGTTATTAAAAATCAATAAATACTCTATTTGAATATAAATGTATGAAGAATACACACACACACACACACACACACACACACACACACACCCCAAAGGACGTTTGGAGGTGAGTCACTCGTGGGTTATTAAAAGAAACTCATAAGTCATTGAAGGTTTGGGGAATTTGAAGAATGACTTAAAGATACACATTTGTAGAAGATAATGAGTAACTATTTTTCAGAGAAGAAGAGAAGACATATCTAACTGAATAATTAAATTTGACTTTCATTTTGAGGAAAGAGCAAGAAAAATGCTATAGAAAGAGTGTGTTAAGACTCTTTTTAAGGGGGGAAGATATAGTGCTTTGGGCTCACATAAGCAAAAATGAGACTACATTGGAAACATATGGAATGGTTCATAGAACTTAACCATGGATGAATCTGATTTGGACAGTGCAATAACCATGGGAAATTCCATCCAGGTAGCAGGACTATTTTTGAGGCACTACTCTTGGAAAGAGAGGCTATACAGTTAGAAGCAAGAGTGAATGCAGCCAAGATAAATGATCATTCATCATCTCTTTTCAGCTTCCTAACAAAAGAGCTAGAGTACATTCTGCAGACTGCATGGCAGTCACCTGTTAAGTGACCAAGTTTTGATCACAGAAATATAACAGAAATTAATAATGGGCACCATTTCCAGGCCCAGAGTCTGAATACCTTTCACAAATAATGTCATGTATTTGTTGTCTACTTAATGAAATGGAGGTGACCCCTAGAGTAAATTTGGGAACCCCAGATTGAAGAAGATAGAGCCATAATGTGGAAAGATTCTGGGTATCTAAGCCACCAGTTAAAGGAAAGACATCTAATCAGAATTGTTCACACTGAATAGCTGCATGAGAAAAAATATGTTTTAAAAATTTCTATTAGGCCACTAAAATGTTGTAATTTCTCTCTTAGTGAAGCCACCATTGTATTTACTAACAAAGTAGCATCAATTTATATATGTCATGTACCATTGCTTTACATTTTTCAACTGAGAAATTATGTTTCAAAAGTATTTTGGGAATATTAACATAATTCAAATACAAAGGATAAATTAAAGGGGTATGAAGTTGGAGAAGACTGTTGACTAGCTTCCAGTCAATTTTATAATTCAATATAAAATGACAACCTGCATTATAAAGACAGCTATAAGATTTAGCAGATGAAATTTATTTAGAGGGATTTCTCTCCAGAGAGTGTTTCTAGGATCTTGCATTTATTCAATTTTACTAATGATAAAGTTTATTGATGAAGCATAGGGATAACTGTGGTTCTAGAATTTTGAATGAAAAAGAGGCCACCTGTTAAGACTTGGAATTTTATGAATTTTACATATATATATACACACGTATATATCCATTCTAAACTTCATATATATATATCTATAGATATATGGCGCATATATATATATATATCTCCTTACTATTTTTAAGATAAGTCAGAGGGACATTTATTAGATGGAGTAATTTTGTCATTTAAAAAAGTATGCACTATTTCCTACAAGTGACAAGGTAGCTTTGACTAAAGGGTGAATTGTCCATTTACCCTAAACTGTGAAAAACAGCATATCTCTCAGCTTATTTACAGACTGAAGTGTGGGCTTCAGGAAACTGGCATGATCGAATATCAAACGAGCACTCCAAATGTACCCCTCATAATCAACAGAGGATAATGACAGAAAAATCTCTCTGTGATAGTAGAAGTCCTTTGTTTTGGGTTTAAACATGAAAAACAAGTCTCTACATTTATCTTTACCTTCATATCTGTAATTAATTAAGGGTTTATTTGTCATTAATCTGTTCCAGGTATTGTTGCTGATGCTGATAATACAGAGGTAAACGACACAGAAATAAACACTTCCCCTTTCCGGGAGAGGTAGAGAAAATGATAGACAGTGAATGAATGTTTAAAAGTAACAGTAAACTATACAGTTCTAGAGACTTAGAAGTGTTATGAAGAAAAATAAAGCAAAGTAAGAGATAGGATATTATAGAGAAGGGGAGAAGGAAGGAAACAAATATACAAAGGGTGATCAAAAATTTTATTTCTGAAAGGGAGACATTAGAGCATAAACAAATTATGAAAGATGAACATCTGCATTGAAATTTGGGAGTAAAAGCATTACAAACAGAGGAATCAACAAGTGTAAACGCCTGGAGACAAGAATGAATCCAGTGTGTTTGGGAAACAAGTCATGAGTATAGGAAAAACAAGTAAAGGGAAACCAGCCTTTGTAAGATAGCAGTTTGGAAAGTGTTGTGGTGGGCATGGATTATATTATATAGGTCGACATAGAGCACAGTAGGCCGCTGGATCTTATTCTACATATAATGAAAGCAGTTGGAGTGTTTTTAGAAGGATGTGATATGATCTTATTTATGTATTTTATTTATGTATGACAATTCCATTGACAGTTGTGTGGCTGACAGAATGGAGAGAGTTAAATGAGGAAGCAAGCAAATTAGGAGGCTTTTGCAGTAGGCCAGGTCTGTTCCAAGGGCCCTCATGTTGTTTTCTTTGACCTTTAAGGTCTATGATTATTTATAATGCAGGCATGAATATAAGGAAGAGAAAAGGCCTTCAGGAATCAGAAAAAAAAAAAAAAATCTCAAATTTGAGGTTGTTTCTGAAAGCAAAGTGATGACATTCCTTTTCTTTGTACCTGTTTTTCTTTTATAGTCAAATTTCATTTTGATACTTTTTATTATCTAATATTCTTTTTTTTTTTTTTTTTTTTTAGATGGAGTCTCACTCTTTTCTCCCAGACTGAAGTGCAACGGCACAATCTCGGCTCACAGCAACCTCCACCTCCGAACTTCCCTCCACCTCCGAACTTCCAGCGATTCTCCTGCCTCAGCCTCCTGAGTAGCTGGGACTACAGGCATGTGCCACCATGCCTGGCTAATTTTTGTATTTTCAGTAGAGACGGGGCGTCACCACATTGGCCAGGCTGGTCTTGAACTCCTGACCTCGTGATCCACCCTCTTCAGCCTCCCAAAGTGCTGGGATTACAGGTGAGAGTCACTGAGCCCAGTCATAACATTCTTTTTACAACCTAATCTCTTTGTTTTCATACTTTAGTCTTTCAAAACTGAACATAAAATGAGGATACAAGTATCTAGACATAAATATACACTAAAGCTTCAAACTTCTCTGTGAAATTGTGTTCTCATGATCATAGCATAGTAGTTAATAAAGTGGTTTTTGGGCTCAGGCAGATATGCGAACATTAATGAACCCTTCTAAGCTTCTGTGTTTTACATATAAACCAGAAAAATACAATGCCTCAATACAAAAATTGTGAGACCTAAGTAGCTTACTGTTTCTAAAACTAATCTTTTAACATTGAGGAATCAGGTATAAAGTCTAATAATTAAACAGAATAATCATAAAGCAGAGAATTTGAGTGTTGTTTAAGGTAGGTACAAATAGCATAAATAACATACAAGAGGGTCATAATAACAATCACTGTTAATCAAGGATACATTCAATAGTGAACATGATTTAAATATGCAGAAAGTAATATAATATGGTTTTGATATATTTTCATTAAAATAGCTTAGCGATATTAAAATGATGGCAGGGTCTACAAATACATTTGTCATGTAATATCGGTTTTATAAAGAAAATACATGCCCCTCAGAAACGACTCTTTGGGTAAAATATTGTACATCTGAAAAGTAGAGCACTATGTATACATATAAAATAATGATCATATCATCTCTATTAAATTAAAATTCAACATTTTACAGAAAACATTTTTAAGTATTAAAAAAATCAATGTGCAAAACAGGACAGGTAGATTATAGATAGGTAGATACCTGAAATAGAGTGTACGTGTTATTTTTTGCATAAATAAAGATATGTATATAAATTACCTTTTCTCAAAGAGAATCACAGAAAGTATAAGCAAAGAATTTATGAAAAGAACTAATGGTCTTGGATGGGGTACAAAAGCTAGAAGAGATGAAGATGAATTAATTTTCTCTAAATATATTTCAATTTTTATAACTTGTCAATTTCATAATTTTTAATAACAATATTAAATTTGAAAGTGGAAAAAAAGAAATTAAATTAACTATACAGAAAAAAATGGAATTAATCTAGATCACTTTTCAACACATTGTTATATTTATATCCATAGTGACATATACTTTAAAGACTTTAAACACATTTCAGAAAATAGAGTACACCTGAAGTTTTATTAATTGACTTGCTTTTAATAGTGATACAGATGTGGTAATTCTGAAACGTGTGTATAAAAGACAGAAAAAAAGCAAACACACAAATGTGTCTAGGTTCTCTCTATGAGAAGTGAGATGTACATCTGGAATGAGGGCAGCTTAAGATCGTGTTAGATGTAAATTGGAGGTATCAGTATAAGTTCATGATATCTTTACAAAGCTCTGTTTTGTTATAGCTCTGTTCATCCACTGGTCCTAGAAATAATGCTCCCCTTTTTTGTGCAGCTACCACACTTATTTCTCATCTCTTCATTTCTAAATATTTTTGCCCAATAAGAAGAGCTGTGCTCTCCAACATGTACAGGTCAGAGAAAACACAAGAAAGCCTAATACAGGTTGTTGTGTCAGAAAGTTAGAAGGAGGCCAAAGACTGTGGAGACATGCTGAAAGAACAAGTAGCCAAAACGAAAGACCTTCCACTGGTAAAATTTGTCATAATTTGTACATTAAAAGGAATAACAATCCTAATAGATTTTAATACATGAAGTCAAAATAAATCCATGAATTCATGGTAATATAATATTGCTAGTATTATAAAGGAAGGGCACTTCACTAAAGAAGAATGCCAATTAATGTTTGTGGAAGAAATGATAGAATTAGAAATTCACAGCTGTGCAACCACCAATGCAGTACTTTATTCACGTAAGGAATATTGATGGATGCAGAAAGCTTTTATAAAATATTGTTAAGAAAAGGATAGACATTGGTCTCAAAGATCACCTCCCAAACCATTTATTAATAGGGGGCAAAGTTACCCTTGCGATGGAGAAGCTGGAAGGCTACCACCAACCAAGCGCTCAAGCTTAGCATGACTAATAATGGGACAATGGAACCTTAGGACCGCTAATGTAAGGGAATGCACATAGGTACATCTCTGTAGTGCTACTGACAGCAATGCTAATCTAAATATTTTCATGAGGAAACTACATGACAAGTCCAGAATGGGGGTTACTTTTCAACAAGGGACGTTTACTCTGTAACGTATCTATGCCATATTAGACACAATGATGGGATGACTGTTCTAGATTAAATCAGATTAAATAGATCCTATAACTGAATGCAATGTACTTTTCTTGATCAAATCCGGAACTGAAGTTACATGAACAGGTATAAAAATGATAACTAGTACAGTTGGGATTTTAAATTTTAACTCATTATTAGATATTACTGTTTCTATATGACATTTTATTGAGTGTGATAATAGTATTTTGGTTATTTAGTAGAATGTCCTTGTTTCTGCAGGCATAAAGTATGATGTCTGCAACTTACTTTCAAATGGTTAAAAAGTGTGTGTGTGTGCACGTGTGTGTGCGTGTGTCTGTAGAGAGGGAGACGAAGATGTGACAATATACCATCCCTGGCGAATATAGACAAAATGTGTATAAACATTAAATTTTTGTAATAAATATTAGAGAAAAGGCATGGAAGAGTAAATAATGAAATGATGTATGTTAAAATAATACATTTTTCCAAATAAACAAAGATAATTTAAAACTTGTCAGAAAATACACTTAGAAGTAATAATTAATAAAAATACATTTTAATATTGTCAACACAAAATTATGAATGAATATATTTTTCAAAATTAAATAAGTGTTAGAGCTTACCCTAACTTTCAAACAGTTAAATCTGTTTGGACTCTTCAGTGACAACTGGAGAAGGCAGAGTTTTGCATTCTTGCAGAAGGAATTATCTAAGGCATCATTATTTCCAGACCTTCTTGCACCTGGTTTCTAAAACCTGGACAATTTTTGTGAAAAAAATATTATTGGTATTTTTATTTTTTAATTTTTATTTTTAATTCATAAATAATTTCATATATTTTGGGGGTACATATGATAATTTGATACATTTATGTGATGTGTAATGATCAAATCGGGGTAATTACGATATCCATTTCCTCAAACATTTATCAATTCTTGGTGTTGGGAACATTCAATATCTTCTCTTCTATTTTGAAATATACAATAAACTGTTGTTAATTATAGTCAACCAGGAGTCCTACAGGATACCAGAACGTGTTCCTCTTATCTAGCTGTATTTTTGCACCCATTAACCAACCTCTCTCTATTAACCCTTGTCGTCTCTACTCTTCCCAGCCTCTGGTAACTGCTATTCTGACCTCCGCTCTGTGAGATCAGCATTCTTAGCTCCCACATATGTGTGAGAACATGTGGTATTTGTCTTTCTGTGCCTAATTTATTTCAGTTAATGAAATCAGCAGACAATATTGTGATATATACATATACATAGTTATAACACCACAAAACACATTTCAGAAAATAAGAGTACTAACAGTGCACTCTTTGTGCAAAACTAAAATGATGCCCTATCCATCTCTGAAGAATCATTAAGATCAGAAGATATTCCAACATTCAATTAATAACTCTAGAACTGAGTTACTTTGTATGGATTTACAGTTTTGTATTTTTTAGCATTAGCCATTATCTAACACCATAAAAATCCCCCATTGATGACTTTTGCTTTAAAAAAAATTATTGTGATAAGAACACATAACAGGAGATCTATCCTCATAATATATTTTTAAGTTTACAATAGGGTATTGCTATTTATATGCAAAATGTTCTATAGCAGATTTATAGAACTATTTATCTTGCATAAGTGAAACTTTATACCTATTAACAACTCTCTATTTGTTCTTCTCCCCAGCTCCTGGCAACCACCGTTCTCTACTTTGTTTCTGTAAGTTTGACTTTTTTAGATGTCTCATACAAATGGAATCATATAGTATTTTGCTCTTCTGTGACTGCCTTGTTTCACTTATCATAATTTTCTCAAAGGTCATCTATGTTTGAGATTCTAATTTCAATTTTTAAGATAATACCCAGGATGCTGAATAATAAGGTAGTTCTATTTTTAATTTTTTGAAGCACCTTCTTACTATTTTCCCCAGCACCTGAACCATTTTGCATTTCCACCAGAAGTGAACAGGGTTTCCAATTTCTCCCCAACCTCACCAACAATCGTCCTTTATTTTAAGAGCATTTGATAAAATTCAACTCTCTTTCGTGATAAAAAATCACAAGAACTAGGAATGCAGGGATATTATCTTGACATATCAGAGGTCATATGTAAAAATCCCACAGTTAATATTCTTATAAATGGGGAGAAAGTGAAAAGTTTTCTTCTGATACCAGGAGCAAGACAAGGATACTCACTCTCACCACGTTTATTCAACATAGAACTGGAAGTCCTAGCCAGAGCAATTAGGAAAGAAAAAATAAATAAATAAAAGTAAGCCAAATGTTCCTGTTTGTAGATGACATGATCTTATATATAAAAATTCCTAAGGCCTCTACACACACACACACACACACACACAGAGAGAGAGAGAGAGAGAGAGAGAGAGAGAGAGAGAGAGAGAGAGAACTAAAAAACATAGAAAGGTCAGTTGTGTTTCTATAGACTTATAATAAACTCCCTGAAAAAGAACTAAGAAAACAATCTTATTTGCAATAGCATCAAAAAGAACAAAATACTTAGAAATGAAATTGACTAAGGAAATGAAAGACTTGTACCTTGAAAACTACAAAACATTGATTAAATAAAAGAAGACACAAAATAAATGGAATGGCATTTCATATTTATGGATTGGAAAAATTAATGTTCTTAAAATATTTATAGCCCCAAAGTGATCTGTAGATTTCATCTATCGACATCTCACTGGCACTTTTTATGTTAAAAATATTCTAAAATTTACATAAAACCACAAAAGATCCTGAATAGCCAAAAATAATCTTGAAAGAGAACAAAGCTAGAGGTATTACACATCCTAATTTTAATATATATTACAAAGCTACAGTGGTTAAAACTATATTATACTGGCATAAAGTCAGACATATAAACCAAACAACAGTATAGACAACCCAGAAACAACTTTATGCATATAGGGTCAAGTGATCTTTAACAAGTGGGACAAATATATAGAATGGGGAAAGGATAGTCTCTTCAATGAATGATGCTGGGGAAATTGGATGTCCATATGCAAAAGAATGAAATTTGACCCTTATTTTACACCACACACAAAAATCAACCATTGATATCTGTTCCTCCATTTTGCAAAATATTCAGAGATGGTGTTATTCTGGAGAATTTTTAACTTACATTCTCCACAATTAGCAGAGTAAATTCTTTAAAAACAGACTTGTACATTAGGCCTCAGCTTTTTCAACTGTTCCCAAGTTTTCAGAGAGGTGGATTGATAGAAACTGAACTAATATGAAAAGTATGGAAGAGAAAATGAAAAAATTGCCAAAGAACAAATATTTCCTGGTTAACGTTTCAACTAAAACTGGTGTCATGTTTTTTGAAAAGTGATAGATCATGTTTAGACTCTAAAATCAGAAAACAAGATTAATGATATGGACACTAAACCTTATTCTCTAAGTTCTTTGAACAAATCTTTCCACCTTGTATTCCTCGGTTTTCTCGTTAATAACGTTGCAATATCAGAATTGACTGTCTCACAAGAGAAAATTATATCAATGATATAAAACACAAACATATAGCTATCTGATCTGCTGTTACTGTGAGAGTTTAATGATGATCATTTTATTATTTATTTATTTATTTATTTATTTAGAGACGGAGTCTCACTCTCTCGCCCAGGCTGGAGTGCAGTGGCCGGATCTCAGCTCACTGCAAGCTCCGCCTCCTGGGTTTACGCCATTCTCCTGCCTCAGCCTCCCGCCTAGCTGGGACTACAGGCGCCCGCCACCGCGCCCGGCGATGATCATTTTAAAAGGAAAGTTAAATTACCTACTTAACAAAATAAATATTTCCTCCTTGCCTGTGAACAGGTCTTCCAGGTAATCTCAGTAGGTTTTTAGTTCTTTCCTTCCATTATTTGTGTTTATTTTTTTAGAAATAATTTCTGGAAGCTTAAAATGAGATGGAAAAAGTCTCTAGAGATGGATTATGTACATTTTGGGTTTCATAATTTTCTTCAACATCTATTATGAAATGCTATTCAAAACACAACTCTCTGATTTTTGCTGTCCAAGCTGTTTGTGGGCCTTTTATCCATTTTCCAAAAGAGAGCTATAACTTACAAATAGACAGGTTATCTGTGAATTGGTGATTTGGACATGGCTATATACATACGAGATAAACTTTAAGAGTGAGATTAAAGATCAAATGGTATCAATGACTTATCACAGTCCTCTGAATATATGTGGTCTTTTTTTTTTTCTTTGAAAAAATAAATCATTAATTGACTACTGGATGTGAGATTGTCCTTAAAAGAAAGCTTTGAGACTATGCTGACTTCCTCTGCAAGATAAATATTGCACTTAAAATATTAAACTTAATTTGTAGAATGACGTTTTCACATTCGAGCCAGTTTTTGCCATCATGCTGTCGGAACTTCTCAGAAGCAAGCCCTATTATAATCCCCCTGTAACAATCACAAGCCCCTCTGAGGACACGATCTATGTCTGCAGCTAACATGAGAAAAGGAGGTACTCTGATATGGACACAAGACAGCTGCTATGCTTTTGTTGAAATTTTTCGTTAATTTTTTTATATTGAAAACTTTTTTTTTTTTTTTTTTGAGATGGAGTTTCACTCTTGTTGCCCAGGATGGAATACAATGGCACCTCAGGTCACTGCAAACTCCACCTTCTGCGTTCAAGTGATTCTCCTTCTTAGCTCCTCAAGTAACTGGCATTACACGCACCATACCCAGTTATTTTTTCTATCTTTAGTAGAGACGAGGTTTCACCACATCAGCCAGTCTGGTTTCAAACTCCTGACCTTGGGTGATCCACCTTCCTTGGCCTCTCAAAGTGCTGGGATTACATGCTGGAGCTACCACACCCAGCCTATATTAAAAACTTTTAAAGGCCGGGCGCGGTGGCTCAAGCCTGTACTCCCAGCACTTTGGGAGGCCGAGACGGGTGGATCACTAGGTCAGGAGATCGAGACCATCCTGGCTAACACGGTGAAACCCCGTCTCTACTAAAAAATACAAAAAACTAGCCGGGCGAGGTGGCGGGCGCCTGTAGTCCCAGCTACTCAGGAGGCTGAGACAGGAGAATGGCCCGAACCCGGGAGGCGGAGCTTGCAGTGAGCTGAGATTCGGCCACTGCACTCCAGCCTGGGCGACAGAGCGAGACTCCATCTCAAAAAAAAAAAAAAAAAAAAAAAAAAAAATTTTAAAAATTTGCAATTTTTATGGGTAAAGGAGAAAAGTAGAAAACGAGTAACTGCGTGTTTGTATTGTTAGCACTTGAAATAACTAGACTTTAAACCAGTATGGCTGCATATAATTTGATCTTTGTATCTGAATGAACTTTAGCTTGTAAATATACATATATTTGCAAATATGTGTATAACATATAGACAATGTTAGTACGTCCTGAATTTGTGGGTTCTTGGGCTTGCTGACTTCAAGAATGAAGCCACAGACCCTCACGGTGAGTGTTACAGTTCTTACATATGGTGTTTCCCGAGTTTGTTCCTTCAGATGTTCAAAGGTATTTGGAGCTTTTTCCTTCCGGTGGGTTTGTGATCTTGCTGACACCAGTGAAAACTGCAGACCTTCGAGGTAAGTGTTACAACTCTTAAAGGCAATAGGGACCCAAAGAGTGAACAGCAGCAAGACTTATTATAAAAAATGAATGAATACGATCTCCACCCCCCAGAAAACACCCCCAAGAGAATTGCCACTGCTAGCTAGGCAGCCTGCTTTTATTCCCTTATCTGAGCCGCCCCACCCCCCCAATCCTGCTGATTGGGCCATTTTACAGAGAGCTGATTGGTCTCTTTTACAGAGAGCTGATTGGTCCATTTTGACTGAGTGCTGATTGGTGCATTTACAATCCTTTAGCTAGAAGCAGCCTGCTAGACAGAAAAGTTCTCCAAGTCCCCACTAGGTTAGCTAGATACAGAATACTGATTGGTGTATTTACAAACCTTGAGCTGGAGATAGGGTGCTGATTAGTGCATTTAGAAAGCCAGCGCTAGACACAGAGTGCTGATTGGTGTGTCTACAATCCTTTAGCTAGACACAGAGTGCCAAACAGAAAAGTTCTCCAAGTCCCCACTAGGTTAGCTAGATACAGAGTACTGATTGGTGTATTTATAAACCTTGAGCTAGACACAGAGTGCTGATTGGTGCTTTTGCAATCCCTTAGCTAGACATAAAGGTTCTTCAAGCCCCCACTAGACTTAGTAGCTCAGCTGGCTTTACCCAGTGTATCCCACACCTTGGCTGGAGGTCAAGTTGCCCCACCAGTCCCGTAGAGTTTGGGGGCACTCCTCAGTCCTTGGGCGGTTGATGGAACCAGGTGCCTCAGACAGGCAGCGGCGCTCCTCGGGGAGGCGCAGGAGCCCAAGGCGGAGGAGGGAGCTCCGGACATGGCAGGCTGCAGGTCCCGAGCCTGTCTCACGGGGAGGCGGCTGAGGCCCAGCGAGAATTCGAGCGTGGTGCATGCCGGCTGGTGCTGGGAGACCGGCATAACTTCCGCAGCTTCTGGCCTGGGTGCTAAGCCCCTCACTGCCCTAGGCCGCGGGTCCTGCCGGCCGCTCTGAGTGCTGGGCCCGGAGCCCGCGCCCGCCCTCTCCGGCCCCCGCGGGAACTCGTGCTGGCCTGTGAGCGCCAGCTCGCAGCCCTAGTTCCTGTCCGCACCCCTCCCTCCACACCTCCCCGCAAGCAGAGGGAGCCGCCTCCGGCCTCAGCCGGGGTAGACAGGAGCTCCCACAGTGCCGTGGCCGGCTGAAGGGCTCAAGCGCCGCCAGAGTGGACGCCGAGGCGGAGGAGGCGCCGAGAGCGAGGGCTGCTAGCACGTTGTCACCTCTCAGTAATGCATTAGTTAGCTTTATAGTTCACTACATGTTGCATTATTATAAAAGAAAAAAATGTAAACTTTCCTAGTTAGAAAATTTCCAATAACTTTTTGGAAAGTGACCAAACTTCTTCAATTACATTCTATCTAGAAATAGCATTATCACATCTAGGATCCCATAGCACTTGAGATAAAATATGCATCGCAATTATATTTATTTTATATTTTTAATTATATTTGATGCATAACTGAAATCTGAGATGGTTTTGAGAAACGGCCAGTTAATGAGAGGCTGACTATTGGTATCCCGAAGTCCAAACTCTTCAGTGGCAGTCATGGAAGTAGAGCAAATAAAACCGCTATGAACAATGTCTTGCAAAGAAACAAAAAACAGAAGGAGAAAGATGAAAGCACAGGGGTATGTACTCGCTAAAGCCTACTTTCTGATACATAAATACAAATCTTACTATTGTACCTGTTTTTTTTTGTACTCTATACTGCTATTTTTAAATGTGATTTAAGTAAGACTTCTCTAATACATTTTAGTTTGTGAAATTGTTTGCTATACTACTATTTTTAAATGTGATTTAAGTAAGGCTTCTCTGATATATTTTAGATTGTGAAATTATTTAAACATAAGAATTATACTTTAGAGCCCTAAGGAGAATGTGTCTACCCATCTGCCACTTATGATAAGACAAAGTCACCAAGTAAAATGATTTCTGAATATTGTCAGCATATCTTCCTTCACATATAAGAGTTAGTCAGTTAGTTAGAAAACATTATTTTTCCCTCTCCTCCTCCCCCAAAAATGATCCTACTGTTTTCTCTTGGAGAGTTGTATATTTTCACACTGAACAGTTTAGACTTCAATAGTAGTAAAACAGAACCACAGAGGTGAGCACTTGCTCTTGATTGATGGCTCTCTTGATATTTCTTCAGAGACAGAGAATATTAGAGACAGACACAGTTTTCACTATGGGAGCAATTTAAAAATCCAGAGTACCCAGTGGAAATCTGGATGGGACCATGCATTTGGAACATTTTTGGAGCCTAATAAAAGGAGAGAACGGAGGACTCTGAAAATGTAGACCATCACTGTACATTGAGGTATGTTCCACGTAAGTTTTTCATTAATACATTCTGAATCCAAAGCAATGCTCTGGGAACCTAGAAGTAAGGGGAAGGGGCAGGTGGGGAGAAGATAGAACAGATAGAGCTTGTATTTGAGAACCTTATATTGAATTGCTAAAATGTATCAAATTCCACTGAAATATAAGTTATGTGGGAGCTAATTCATTATTATAATTTACTGGTGAATGTTTCCTAAATATCTACATCAGTGTCTGGTATGGAGAAGGCCCTTAATAGTTGTTCGATAAATAAGTAAGATACATAGGAAAAGACAATATATTAAAGTATCATCATGCTTGAAGCAATAATTAATGTCAGATGAAAAGATCTGTGAGTCATGGAAAGATGAGGTTTGAATTGCGTTCTAAATGGCAAATAAAAAGATTCATTCAGAGTTAAAACTTGTAGCAAAATATGTAACAAATTTCATGAACAATGACAAAATAAAACATATTGAAATATTTCTTAGAGGAAGAAGGAGAAAATAAAGTAGGTAAGTTGGGGTGGAAAAAGAAAATTGATTCTTTAGATCAGAGTACATCCTTTATTATTTGGCCAATCGGGAGTCCCTGAAAACTTTGAAATGAGGCAGAACAAATAAAATTAGGATCAGATGCTGGTGCTGACTGGCTTGCTGATTCCACCCAACTGCTTTAATGCATGCTTGCTTCAGTTGGCTAGGAGGCATGCAAGAGTGGGAATCATTTTAAAAGTCTACATCAATTTGATTTGAGAAGCTTCAGAATAACTGCATTTCTTAATTAAACCAAGGATGTCACACTGCTAATTCTGGAACCAGGAGAAGATCAAGTTGAAGCCATGGCAGTTAATTGTTATCGATTGGTGTGTAACAGCATTAGTAAATTCCAGAGGGTCTGGTCATTAGTGAGGTGTAAAATGATCCAGCGACAACTTTAATTGGTTTCAGATAAAACGGAATAAAAATTCATAGGAAGCCACTGAGATTTAAGATGCTTGAGAGAACTGAAACTCTTTCCTTGATTAAGTTTAACTATCCCTGGAGAAAGACTATGAATGAATCCATATGGATTGGAAACAGGATGGAAGGTGGAAAAGGTCCAAATCTTTTACAGTCTGAGTGGCTGCCTTGCAATAGGACTTTGTGTGATGATGGAAATCTTCTGTGTCTGTGCTGTTCTATGTGGTATTCACCAGCTGCATAAGGCTATTGAGCACTTGAAACATGGTTAGTGGAACTGAGGAACTAATTCTTAAGTTGTATTTATCATGAATTAATTTAATTTAAATAATCCAGTGGCTAGTGGCTATAATTTTTGACAGCACAAGTCTGAATATTTTCTCTAACCAAAAAAGCAAAACTTTGGTAATATTTACATGGCTGGCTATATTAGTAAAAATAAGCTAGGGAATGCTGCAGTTAAAAAAAATTAAAAAGTAATGAAATTTTAAAAAACAAATTCTAGAATCCCACTGGCTTATAGCAGCAAATATTTGTATCTCCTTTCACAATGAATTTTTCACATCAGTTTCAAGCTGGGGCCTGGTCACGGAGCACTCTCTGTGTGAAACGTTGGTAGTTGTCTTTGTAGAGCAAAAGAGAAGCTTTAAGACCACAGGCTCCACTGGTTATTAAGATTTCTGATTATTACTGACACATACTACTACTGCTCCTGTGTGTATATATATATATGCATATACATTCATTCAGTATATATATGTTTATACAGCATACATATATATACACTCATGCTTTTTCTTTTTTCTTTTTCTTTTTTTTTTTTTGAGATGGAGTCTCGTTCTGTCACCAGGCTGGAGTGCAGTGGTGCAATCTTAGCTCACTGCAACCTCCACCTCCTGAGTTCAAGCAATTCTCCTGCCTCAGCCTCCCAAATAGCTGGGACTACAGGCGCCTGCCACCACGCTCAGCATTTTTCTTTTCTTTTCTTTTCTTTTCTTTTTTTTTTTTTAATAATTTTAGTAGAGATGGGGTTTCACTGTATTGGCCAGGCGGGTCTCGAACTCCTGACCTTGTGATCCGCCCACCTCAGCCTCCCAAACGGCTGAGATTATAGGTGTGAGCCACTGCACCCGACTGACATATGCTTTTTCATTAGCCAAATCATATGACTCTCCTGAGTTCAACACAGCAAGGGTATAGAGCCTCTCTCAGAAAGGCATGGGATGTAAATGAACAGTAATGCAGTTCATCAGAGAGTCCTAAAAGGGCATAGA
Organism: Macaca nemestrina; assembly: GCF_043159975.1. Classification (NCBI taxonomy): domain Eukaryota; kingdom Metazoa; phylum Chordata; class Mammalia; order Primates; family Cercopithecidae; genus Macaca; species Macaca nemestrina. The sequence goes on along the minus strand of NC_092137.1, from coordinate 82,990,037 downwards.
GATTATTTGTTGAATTAGTGAATATTTGCTAACACATTCTGTGTGTTCTGACTACAATTTGATGCTGTGAACCCATCCCTTGTACATATAGATGTAAGAAGGAAACACGGTATGTTAGTCTTTTTCAGTGCCATCCTTTCCTAGTTTTCACATGACCATGTCCTTTCATTAATTTCACTCCTGACTTCCTAGTTTAAGCATCACCTCCTCAGAAGAACTCCCTAATATCCTAATTTAAATAAGTGAAACTTGATGATTTTTGTATAATATATGCAATCGACCAAACAATATACCTTAAATTTGTTTTGTACATTTAATAGAATGAGTTAGTCAGTCCCAGACAGGAGCTTATTTAAAGGGGCAGCAAAAGGCTCTTTACATATATCTTTCACTTTCCTATCACACTGTAAATTCCTTGAAGGCAAATTAAAGGATTAATTCATTCTTAGTTTCCTGTGACTTACTGTACAGTGAACAACGTAATGATTGACTGAATGATGACATGAAGAATATATGAATAACCTAAACAATATTTATGATAAGTATTAGAAATATTCAAGTAGACAAAATTGTTATAAAATTATGGATGTAAAATTTTAAATAAATGAATCTTTTAAAGCAAGAGATAGTCAAAAGTAACATTTATTTACAATGGAACTAGTGAAACACAGTAACATCACCCTCTCTTTTTAGAAAAAAAAATTGTTTAAAGTTACATCTCAATAATAGTAATAAAAAGAACAGACTTCTGAGCAATTTGCAACTTAAGCTATAATAATTTCAACATTCAACAAATTTGTTTCAAGATAATAAGATAATTGTCTGACTTCCCCAATAATTACTTTAGAGATACATTAGTTCTTTTATATTCAATTGAATATTTGTAATAGTAAGCTTTCTAAAGCACAAATACTTCATATAAGTCAGTTTTGTATGACTACTGGGAATTAATCAAGCCATTTATTTTCTTTTCATGTACACAACTGAGTCACTGCCCTTCTCACTGATGTTATCACCTGTAATGAATCCTATTATAATCTGTACCCATAGTTCTTCTCCCCTTTTGACTCAAGGTTCCATCATCCTTCTTTTCTTTCCCATTGATATCTCTGGACCTGGGCAGTATTTTACTTCTGTGTAAATAAACATAGCACAGTCTGGTCTGCTCATCTTTGAACTTTTACTTATTCACTGAATATTTTGGAATATGCCAGATTAATGTTACCAACATGTTTCTTTTAGTAAGTTATCCTATATTTATAGCCACAAGTACTGTGTTTTATTGTAGCAGGAGCTAAAAAAAATAAAAATAAATGTATCAATTTCTAATACATGAAACACATAAAAGTGGTACTTTGTGTCAGTATATTTTATGTTTATATTTATTACTTAATATAAAGTCAATAAATGAATACAAGTAAATTCCTTTAATAATAACAGGCATTAGAATGTGGGGTCTGAATGCCAGTTACAATTAATGTAACTGGCAAGGTTCAGTAGCTAACAGCCTTGAAGTCGGAGCCAGAAATTATTTTACTAGATATTTTCACACTAGACATTTTTATCAGACACTTATATACCAATGTTACTGATTCGTATAAGAGATAAAGTCTCCATACCATAATTACCAGATTCTAGAGGAAGAAGAAGATAATAAAGGAGAGGAGAAACAAACACAGATTGAAAAGCTTGAAATGACAGAGATGAATGGTGATTTAAGGAATCTATGTCTAGACTGTTTCTCTATGGAACCGATATTTAAACTGATACTTGAATTATGAGAATTCAGCAGCCATGCTGAGAACTTAGAGAGTGATAGGTCTTAGGTCCTCAGGACCAACAAGAGGAATGCGTTACCATGAGGTGAGCAGAAGTCATGACCCTGAAATGGAGCAGCACCACGCTGCGAGGAGTGCGGTGAGCTGGGTATTGGGTGAAGTAAGAGAAGGGGCAGATGCCAAACTAGAATGAGAATTCTAAAGCACGAAAGGAGTCATGCCTCAATTATAAGCACAGAGGCACACGATTTGATCTGGCTTAACGGTATCCAGACTGCTTAGATTAGAATGGATTGGGTGATTCAAAAGAAGAAAGCACTCTTGGGAAGAGGTCAAGAATTTAGAAACCCTGTTACCACCTGGGTAGGGTAAGCCATTGAATCTCTGTAGGCTCAGATTTCTCAGACATAAAATGAAGTATTTAACAGACTGTTTGTATTAATTTTCTATCTTTGCTGGAACAAATTACCACACACTTTGTAGTTAAAAAATAAAACACACAAACGTGCTATTGTAGAGGTCAGAGGTCAGAATTCTGACATGGGTCTCATCTGGCTAAAGGCAAAGTGTCCATAGGGCTGTTTCTTATCAGGAGGCTCCAAGAGAGGATGTATTTCCCTGCTCATTCAGGTTGCTGTTCAGAATTCAGTTCCTTGTTACTGTGGAACTGGGGTTCCCACTTTCTTGCTTGCTGTAAACTGAGGATTATTCTCAAGTTTTAGAGGCCACCTACGTTCATGGGCTCATGCCCTCCTTCCTCCAAGTTCAAAGCCAGCCACGGCAGGTAAAGCCCATCTCGTGCTACACAGCTCTCCTGTCCCTTCCCCTACTGCTACATCCCTCTGACCCAATCACCCTGCATTTTCTTCCACTTTTAAGGGCATGTATGGTTACATTGGGTCAAACCAGGTAATCCAGAGTAATTTTCCTATTATTAATTGATTAAGATTTAAAAATTAATCTTAACTTTAATAATTTTTGCCTTGTAATGTAACATACTCAAAAATTTTGAAAATTAAGACCTGGGATATCTGGGCATGTGTGAGGCAGGAGGGGAGTCTGTCTTCTTACCACAATGTTTTCTTCAAATTTGTTACTCCTACAAAGAAAGATATATTTTATCTTCATAGACTTGATCTTCATTTCTCTACAAATCAGTTTGATACCGTGTTAGATATTGCTTTAAGTGGACTTCATAAACATTATATATATATATATATATATGGTTAGATAAAAATCTAGCGTAGTGTGAAACAAATGACTGCGAGAAAAGGTATATTTGGCTTTATTTTGAAATTAGGTTGTCTATTTTATGTTCATAGAAAAGGGATAGCTAAAATTATCTGAAAAAAAATCACACTTTTAAGGAAATAAAAAGAAAAGTAGAAGGAGAGGGAGAGAATTGACTACTTAGTTTATTTTGCTGTATTGACAGAATTGGCTATTTCAAAGCTGCTGCTATGAGATGTTCATGTTGGCCTTTAAAATAAATTGTGTTTTCTTAGAGCTTGTCAGTGTTTGGATGATATTTTATAAAGAGTATTTTTAATTATGAGGCATCATCCGCTTTCCAGAGTATTAGTTAAATGTTTATATTCAATTTCTTAAATGTTAATTTTTGTGTGCCAATTTATTTTGCTTGAACATTTTAAGTCCATATATTTTCTTGGTGTATCCACAACAATGTAATGTTGAGAGAAAGGCACTTATATGGGCTTTTTATTGTTCTTTTCCGTAAAGACAGTGTGCGTATTATGCCCCCTTTGATCAACAGCCCTCCCCAGTAAGCTTTATAAAGCAGTATAAATGCTAATGCATCCTGGTCTAATTTTGCTCTACTCTCTGAACATAGCATAATCAAAATAAGCTGTTCTTCCAGAACTAACTCATTAGTTGCTATTTCTTTTTCTCACGACCTTTGGGAAAGTAAATAATATTATAAAGCCCAAACGATCATGTAACGTACATCCCCAAATGAACAAGGAAAATTGCAGTGCATTTGTACAGTCTCTGGAATTGGATTAGAGTCCTTGGGGCTGGAGTGTCACCCAGTACAGACCACGTATTTTGCTCTTTACATTGAAGTGAACTGCAAATCATGCAGTTATTTTTATGGTTGCTTGTTCTTTGGTTTGGGTGACAACTTAATATCCCGCAGTAGTAGTTGGCAATAAAATGGTACACATGACTGGTCACAGGCAGTAAAGGAAGCCCTTGTACCTTCTGATTGCTATAGAAAAATCACTGTGCAGTTTGTAATAGAAACAAACAAACAAGAATATAGGTCTTGCTGAAAAGTGACCAGAAAATCAAATTAAAAGCCTATATTTTTCACTATGCACATGGAGTGTGTGCTCTGCTAGATGGGGAGTCTGGGAGTAGGATATTTGCTGTATCTATCGATAATGGCAGTCTTAATTTTCTTCATAAGTTGATTATGAATGTACCAGAGCCCCCGTAACATATTCCTCATCCTTAGAGGTCACTCATCATAATTGTTCTTAGTCTGTGGTTTCCATATTAATAAGAATCATAACATATTCATTATGTCTTATTTGAAAAACATTACCAGGTGCCACATGAATAGTTTAGCTTTTTCTAAAATGTATTGGAAACTTTAAACACACACACATACACACACACACACATATACACACACATATATATAAAATTCATATATAGTTGTATATATAACTTTAAAAACACATTTTATATGTAACATATATGTTTTATATATCTTTTAAAACAGTGTTCTATATATGTTATATATAAAACTTTTAAATATATATTTATATATCATATATATAGCTTTGTTTTTAAATATATATACTTCAGTAAAACACTGGTAAGAACACACACACACATGCAGACAGTTTCTTTCTCTCTTCTCTGATTTGTGATCAGAGGAAGGAGTAAAAAAATTCATTATGTTTTTAGAGGCAGCTCATCTAATCTTCAGTCACAGACTAGTATCTAAGGGCTTTTACGTCTTGGAAAGTCCTAGATCAATATTTCTCATATTTGTCTGCTATCTGTGCTTGCTACTACTTCTGTATTTTATGCCGTCATCTATCTGTGTCTTACACATTGCCATAATTTATCAATGGTTTCCCCATCTCTATTCGTACCCCTCTATGGACTGGTTGCTCCTTGCACCACAGTTAATTCCCTACAAGATATTGATCGTACCATACCCCTTGCAATCTCCAATGACTCCTATATCCTGCAGAAGAAAGATCATATTTGTTAGCAAGACAGTGAAGCTCTTCTAATGTCCTAGATTCTTTTTAATTGGATGTTGTATTTTTTCTCTATGAGAAAAATACATCTCTGCTCATTCTTTACCCTTGAAATAAGCAGCCTCCATACACAATTATGTACCAATTAAATATTCCCTCCCTTTATTCAGTCACTTGAACAGATAACCACTTTATGTGAACCGATGGCGTTTCTCATATCACTTTCTAGTATTTACTTCAGTAAACTATAGTTCATTTTCATTTCTCCTTCCTTCTCTATTTAAAGGTCTACTATGATAGTAACCATGTTTTTCACATATAACAGGCATCTAATACTTGATGCTGAGTAAAACACAAAGTTACGTTGGCCTCCTAGACAAAACAAGATACAGATCAATAGGAAGGCTTGTGATGTGTATTTGATGTTTGGCATACACAGAGGAAAAAAATGAAAAACACTGTGTGTTCCTAATAAAACTGCTTTAAGAGAATTTAAGTTCTATAAAGTAAGGACTTTTTTATTCACTGATACACCATCCACACTTTGAAGAGTCCCTGGCACAGAGTAGTGTTTGCTCAATAATTATTGCAGAAGTAATACTTGTCTGTGTATCTCTTATCAGAAAATCTAGTAGGCTAAAGACAAATTAATATTGTTAAGGATATTAAAGATCTAAAATAGTATCAAGGTTATTGCTCTGAAGGAAAAATTCAATTTTTCCTGATAGGGAGTTGATGAAAGGTGGTTCAACACAGAATTACAGTGATGGCTAATATTTGAATCCTTTGGGACAAAGCTAGTTCATGTTTAGAATTTGCAACAACATTGCACTAGAATGGTAAATTTGCAGATGTGGAATATCATTAATAGCATTTATTTAAATTTCTTAGAGAAGATGGTTGAAATCGTAACTCAGTACTTGATGGGAAAGACAGTAAAAAGAGGAGGAAAAAGTTAAGTTTTATGCCTTCGGAAATGCTCTTCATTTGAGGTGACAAAAAAATGTAGATAGATAGATGTGAGAATTATGTGAATGACCACTGGAAATCCATACAAACAAAATCTTCATGAGGCCAGGCACAGTAGATCACATCTGTAATCCCAGCACTTTGGGAGGCCAAGGTGAGAGGATCTCTTGAAGCCAGGAGTCTCCACAAAAACTTTTTTTTACAAATTAGTCAGGTGCAGTGGTATGTCCCAGCTACTCAGGAGGCTGAGGTAAGAGGATTGCTTGAGGCCACAAGTTTGAGGCTGCAGTGAGCTAGGATCACACCACTGTGCTTGCTCTAGCCTGGGCAATGGAGTAGGAGTCCATCTTTAAGAAAAAAATATTTAAAACCTCATGAAAGATTAAGTGTATATGTATTTGTGTGTGTGTGTGTGCACACATGTGTGTGTCTCCACATGGACATGCATATGTGTGAGAATAACGTTTATTTTACTTAAGTAGAACAGAAAAGTAAATGACTTAAAATAGCAAATTGAGTTTAGCATCTTCAGAACCAGCTATGTAATGAAAATGGTTCTAGAGTTGGTCAATTGAGTGTCCATGGAAGACTCAGATTTTTGTCTCTTTTTCACTCTGTCTTTGGATTGTCCTCAGGCCCCCTCAACTTCTTGAGATACTAGGCTAATGTCATACACTATACTTCAGTTGACAGATAAGCAAGATATAAAACGACGCTGCTCATCTCTCTTTTAAAGTGACAAAAATGTCCCAGTAAAGAGAATTGCATCACGCACATCACTAATAGACTAGCCACGGACAGCTTAAATTTGGAGTCTTTACCCCTGAGCTGATAATTTAGTTCATCCTGCCTCAGAGATAGTACTTAAATAAAATTGTGTTTTTGTAACAAGGAATAAATAATCAGGCAACTGACAGTGCTAATATGTTGTTTTCATTATAGATTTTTATGAAATGGTATTTATATTCCCAACATGATTTTTCTACTAAAACACAGAAGATAAAATTTCCAATAGCATATTAGTGTCGGATTTCCAATGTGTACAACTTGTACAGGCAACCATGTAGTGCAATAGAAACAGACCATTATATGGGTCTAGAGCTCTTTCAAGATTTGCATCTGTATTTCATCCAACATGTTATCTAAAACAAATTGAACATTTTATCACGAAAAGGAATATTTTTTAAAATGGTGGGTAGATTGTGAACAGCAACAACAACTAATATGGAGGTGTTTCTCTAGAATGCCATGAATGTGCTCCTTGCAACTCATGCTCTGCAAAATGATGCACTAAAAATATCAGGACTTAGAGAGGAATATTGCTAGAAGAAAAATAATAAGAATCTAGGCAAACTTGTAGCTGGGGCTAACGTAATAGCATTCTAAATAATATGCATAATTATAAAATAGTATTTCAAATAAATGAATACTACATTGAATATAAAAATGTACCTTTTTTTAAAAAAAAGAAAGGGTTTTTAATAAAGGCTTGAGTCTATTAAGCAATGAGGATACGAAAAAACTTTACAAAATAAATAAAAACAATATACACTTCAAGTGTACAGCAGATGATTGACCAAGCCAGGTGCCAGGTGGCAGATGGAAGGGTGAGCAGACCTGGTTCCCTACTGTGCATTACTCTTGCTCACTATATTCTGCCCTTGGATTTTCATTTCAGCTGCTGTTACACTTGCCAGCAGGGCACAATACATTAACAGAACGAGGAGGTGGGAGAGTGGGGAAATATCATCTGAACAAGCAGTCGCTATTTGGCTGACATCACTCCCCTGTAGGCCAATCACATATGACAATTCATATTACTGAAGCATAGTATAGCAGTGCTGGTCATATTAAAATAAGTCAATTATGTTTCAAATGCTAAAATTTCTCCAAAGAATTGCTGGGTAGCTATTTGGGAATGCATTTTTGAAAGGCAACTACTTATTTAGTTGCGGAAAGTCTCTGTATACCCATTAAATGTATTTGGGTAATAACTATATGATACTACCATATCAACTTGATCTCAGAATTCCATGGGACTTATCTAGATGTACATAGGATGAATAATTTTATTCTTCCTAGACCTTGACCTACTGCTAAGAATTAGGAATGACTGCAATCTAACAATTCCCTCTCCTTATAGGACAAAAGGAAAAATAGAGTGTTAAATAAGCAAGAAAATTACTGATGTGCATATATTATACAAGACCTTCACAGTTTTTAAGCTGGGTTGCACATTGTTTTCAGACATCTTAGAAACAAAAAGGAAGAGAATTATGGGATCCTCAGTGATGATAAGTAAAAACGGATCAGCTGCTTAGAAGAAATACAATTTTTCTTCTTATAGGTCTTAAGGTAGTGGAAATGGTATGGTGTTCTCACTAGCGTATTTACAAAACCCAGGGTTTGTTGTTTGTTTGTTTTGTTTTGTTTTAAGGCTATTTTCTATGGATACAGAGGTCAAACTTAAAAGTCCATAATAGTTGAAACTACTTTGGATGACAAAACAAATGTCATTCTAGTGTCTGCTTTGATAAAAGAAAATAAGAAAAATTATTTTTAGCTGAATGCTGGTTGCAGATTAAAAGATCATTTGCACATTTAGTAATCTACTGAGCCAAATGGTAGTTTTTGTTTTCCTATTAAAATTTTGTTGCAAACAGAACTTACGCATGGATTTGAAGGTACCAGAAAAAGATTTTTCATTAACACGTTGCAGATAAAGAATCTATTGGTGCTAAAGAGAGAATATATTTTCTGAGAGGATTGTATATGAGTGGGATGGGGACATTAGAGTTTTATAGGATTAATCTCAATTAATGGAGTAGAAACAATATTTTCAGAGATATAATTGAAAAATTTTCTATTATAATATATATTGGTATAAACTTTACACTTCATTATCAAGTTACCCTAGAGTGGCTCAACTGCAAGGTCTGAGACACATTTTTACAAGATTTGAAATGTACAGTGCCATATGTAATTTAATTTTTGAAGCATGAATATATGAGTAAAAAAATCTGTTTACAGATGAAACAAAGTAATGAGGTTTTCATTTCCATCATATACAACAACTTTTTTATTATATGTATAGTTGACCCTTGAACAAAACAAGTTTGAACTGGTAACGTCCACTTACACATACATTTCCTTCTGCCTCTGCCACTCCTGCGATAGCAACCCCAACCCCTCATCTTCCTCCTCCTCTTAGCCTACTCAGTGTGAAGATGGTGAGGATGAAGACGTTTGTGATGATCCACTTCCACTTAATAAATAGGAAATGTATTTTTTCTTTCTTACAATTATCTTAATAACATTTTTTCTCTCTAGTTTATTGTAGGAATACGGTATATAATACACATAATGTACAAAATATATGTTAATTGACTGTTCATGTTATTGGCACACCTAACAGTAGGCTATCAGCAGTTAAGTTGTTGATTTTAAGAGGAAATAAAAAGTTATACACACATTTTTGACTCACAGGGGGTTGGTGCCCATAATCTCAGCATTGTTCAAGGGTCAACTGTAGATACCACATACACGTGAATTTACTTATTTAGAATTTGGTCTTCTATACATGTGAATAATTCATATACATATGAATCACCTATAGGATTTTAAAAATATATGTGTATATATACAAGTCTAAGTTTTCTAGTACAACTGACTATATTTGAAATAAATCAATTTTATTGACAACTTGTTAAAAATTATGTTAGTTGAATTCAGCTTATTTCATATCTGCTTTTAGGTAATTTAAGACTTTAAAGTTTAGATTTAAACTTGTGACATCAAGCCATTTATTCAAATAATTAGTAATTATCTTGTGATATAAATGTTAGGTAGCAAATAAATAAACATTCATATGTTGATTTCATGACTAAAGTATAATTAACCTGGGAAGGAATATATTTTTAAATGTTTATCATTTTCGCCTTGCTCATAAAATATGATCAATTCATTTTTCTTTCTTAATGAACATTTATTATGTCTCCAAATATAAGAATGTTCTTCTGCCCACACTGACTTAAGGCACATATCTATTTTACTTATATTTTCTTCTAGATTTTTAAATGTAATTTATCTCTGAAATATATATGTCACCAGTTCTTTAGCTGTCTTCTCCCTTGAGTGTACCTTTTGTTCTAATTCTGACTTATTTTTCTGTATCTCTAATTTCTAAAAGTAACGTTTATCTTGGGAATAAAGATTTTTTTTCATTGACATTTTAGTTTAATTTTCATATGAATCTCTTCCATGCATGAATAATTACAAAGAGTAGCCTTGAAATTCACTATTACTAGTTGATTGCAAAAGATCTTGACAATATTTAATAAGAAACATAATATTTTACTATACCACAAAGATATTAGGTTAGCATTTATTGGAGGTACTTGAACTAGTATAATGGGATAACGCATTTTTTCTATTTTTGTTTGTTTAATTGTTTTATTTAAGCTGAGCATGCATTTATATTGTTAAAGGAAGTGTAGAAAAAGAGTGCTATTTAACTAGAGTGCTATTTAACTATGTCTTTTTTGGAAAAGTAATTGAATATGACAATCTCTTTTAATTTAACTTCCTGCTCTATTCTAATCTCTGAGAATTTTACAGAATGAGTCTCTGATAATTTTCTCCTTAATTTGTTTGACAGCTCCTTAATTTTTTTGAAGGCTCTACTGGAGAATGCTAGCAATTCTATCATTCCTTTGTGCCCATCTACCATCTAAACTAAGATGTGCCATTAAATGCTTATCTTGAGAAAATAATACTTCATATTTTGGAAGACAATTTTATCAAATAACTTTTTTAAAAGTTGCTGCAAGACATCTGTGTGTGTGCGTTTCAGCACATATTTATTGATTACATGGTGGCATATAATATCCTTAAACCAAGAACACTTGGTTTCTGCATAATGAATATTGAATAGAAAAATAAGAGATTGTGTAAAATCTGTAAGTGAAGTGTACAATTCAAGCAAACAATATGCATTATAATCTAAAATTACACCATAAAGGTATGTGTTTATTTTCAGTTTTTCTTATCAAATGTGTAAGATCTAGAAGGCAAATACAGCTCTGTATGTTGACTTTTTAACAATGTCGTAGAAGTAAAAGATGTAAGTTTGTATCCAGGTGTATAAAGGTTATATTTACATATGTCCCTTGTAATACATGAACATATATTTAGCCAGTGGGCAAAATCCAAATGAAACTGCCTTTCATCCAGACTGCCCTTGTTTTACTCACAGTAAAAGATGTCCATAGAGGATCTGATCTTTCTAGAAGTTTAAATACAGCTGCCTTCCAGTCACCTATGCCAAAAAGAAACAGAGTAGTAGAGTATTTCCCTTTAGGACTCATTAAGATTAACACCGTGATTTTAGACATAAGGAAATAAAAATCTAAAACGATAAAAGAACTCATATATAATTGTGTTTTTTAAACTAAAAATATGTAAGACACATTTATCGTGCTACCACAAAAAGGTATTATTTCAAAACCTTGCTTTTGTGTATAGGAGATAAGCTTGCCTAACAAAATGAATATTGGAATGCAAATAAGGAAATTTAGATTTATTCATTTATTCATAATTTGGATGCATTTACGCTATATCAAGAATTGTACTACAAATGTTTTTTATGCAATAGTGAGGAATATACTATCCTGGCATTTATCAAGCAGGAGAGTGGAGGTGATAAGCAATAAAAAATGTGCTGTGTAAATATACAAAATAATCTCAAGCTACTGTAAGGACTTTAAAGGAAAGTAATAGGATAAAATAAGAGAAAATCTTTGGTAGAGGACAGAATAGTAGGAAGGAAAGTCCTCTCCAAGAAAGTGGTGATTAGACTGAGATATGGTAAATACACAAGACCAGTCAGGAAAACATAGGAATAAAAATATCTCAAGAATATTTTAGGAACAACATTCAGAAATTTGTTGAAAAGAGAAAGAATAGTCTTCAAGATGATGAAAGGGGCTGAGGTGCGGATGTGCTGCTGGATCATGAAAACAAAGGGTGAGTATAGTTTAGATGCATTTAAAGGCATAGGCAGAGAACGCATCATGCTTTATTAGTTCTGGGCATGCTTCCCTTCTTTCCAGTTCCCACTGTGCAACAACTACCTATATGAAGATACTGAATCACTTTTCTGGTTTTAAGCACATTTTCCAGTTCTATAAAGTGCAGATAACAGTTCTTCTCTCAGCACAGTTATTTTGAGGGTCACACAACATTAGGCATGTGGAAATGATTTAGAACGTTAAAAATACTATGACTCTATGAGATCAATCCTGTTAGAGACAAAATCTGCTTAGAGCATCAATGTCTCTGCTAAGCTTTGATATACATAAAGATCAGTTTGTTTTCACCGAGATGCCATGATTTTGTTATACATTTTCTAGATTATTTGATATCACTAGGGAATTTCATACTGAACCTAAAGTAAATGGCAAGAAAATAAAATAGACTGTGTTGATCGTGATAAAAGTTAATATTGATCTTACAATATTCTTCTTCCAAAAAGTTCTCATTATAAACAAAAAGGAGGCACTACAACCTTTGGTAAATGTTAACTAAGAAAGCATATTAGGCAGGGCGTGGTGGCTCATGCCTATAGTCCCAGCACTTTGGGAGGCCGAGGCGGGCGGATCACCTGAGGCCGGGAGTTCACAACCAGCCTAGCCAACATGGAGAAACCCCATCTATACTAAAAGTACAAAATTAGCTAGGCGTCGTGGTAGGCACCTGTAATCCCAGCTACTTGGGAGGCTGAGGCAGGAGAATTGCTTGAACCCACAAGGCAGAAGTTGCGGTGAGCCGAGATTGCACCATTGCACTCCAGCCTGGGCAACAAGAGCGAAACTACATCTCAATAAATAAATAAATAAATAAATAAATAAATAAATAAACAAACAAACAAGTATATTAGGAAGTGAATTTCCCTCAGTGCAGACAAACTAAAAGGTCTGTAGGGCACAAGAGGAAGGTGGGATATCTAAGAAGGATGCTTATATATATATATATTTCTTTATTATCCCATTGCATGGGCATAAACAAAGCATAGCTACCCAGCAGAAATGCATATCAGCTGGAGGCTTCCCTAATATCTCTTTCAAGCTGTTAACATCTGCAACTCCTTGATTCTCATCATTGATATCACTTAAATTGATGCAAATCTCTGAAAGTTTAAATCTTTGACATCATTTGTTGCTCAATAACAGTATTTTCTTTCTTAAAACGTTGAGAGGGATAAGGAAATTTCAGGAATCTGGACACCTAAAGCAATAGGAAATATGATGTTCTTAAGTATCCAGGGGTAAACTGACTGCTTTAAAGTTACGAGCATAGTTATCCTAGGTATGATTAATTTACTCGGACTTCTGTGTGTGTGTGTGTGTGTGTCTTCCATAACATCAAAAATTGAAGCAGTATAGAATATCTAAGTAATTATTAATTACACCAGATCATAAAACTTATTTGAACTCCTGATTCTTGGAGGATTTTTTGATAAAGGCTGGTGAAAAAGTAGCTGAGAGTTATACAGATCTTTCTTTGTATCATGAGTTTCCGGTCCTGATTAGAACGGGGATAAACACCTTATTTTTATTTTAAAAGCTATCACAATTAGTCAAAAAAACCCATTAAGAGCTCACAAGAGAACAAACAAGTAGCATGATAAAAATGTAAAGTGGTGGATGAAACCACAAAAAGAATACGTACTGAATATTTTGAGTAAAGTTCAGTATATGTATACATATTGCATGTGTGTATGTGTGTGTTTGTGTGTGTGAGACAGATTGAGAGAGAGAGAGAGAGACAGAAAGAGAGAGACAAAAAGAAAGACAGAGAGGAGGGAGGGAGTAAGGAAGGGAGAGAAGAAGACTTGGTCAAATAATATTAAAACCCCAAAGTTAACATTTGCCTAGAGTCATTGTGAACACTTTCTTTTCTTTTTTTTTTTTCTTTTTTTATTTTTTCTGCATCCATCCTGGGAATATCTTGTAAAACATATTTCACAGGCAGGTAAGATATTTGACTTTTTGTATTGCCATGGTTTAATCCACTTGTGAATTTAAAACTTAAATCCGTTTAAAGATTCAGTCCCTTTGAAAATGCTAATCTCAAAAGGATTTTTATTTTTATTTTTGGCAGAAAAACAATCACTCCTCTTTCTGGGGAATTATAAACTACATTCTATTTTATTCTTACTGTAGTTTTTACATTAATAGTATTCTCTTAATACTCTAGTTAGGATGCTGCCTATTTCTCATAACTCTATCAACATAAATTGAAAAGGCATTCTTGGAAATGAAAAAAGAATTATAATAAGGTTTTATCAAAACATTTTTTTTTCTTTTTTCCTTTTTGCTTCAAAACGCTGCACTCTAGTATTGCTTTTACTTGTGAGGCTAAGTCTGCAAGTCAAAAAAAAAATATTGATTCTTTTATGTGCAGGATGTTCTTGGCCACAGCAGACAGCACAAATGAACAAAAATAACATGTGCTTTCTTCCTCTTTCAGAAAAGACTCATCATCTGTCCGGGGTCTTTCCTGATCAAGGCACCACGCCCACTGGTTTAATGTGATGTAAAGCATTTCTAAAAAACAGTTCCACAGAAGGTTCTATCTCAGGAAAGTGAAAGAAGAGAGAAAAACTAAGAAACTTTTCTATAATGACCCATACCATCAAATATTTATTAAGTGCCTTCTAAATTCCCAGCACTGTGCTAGAGTCTGGAGATAAAACAGCCAGAAGAAACTTACATGCTCCCGGATTTCCTGGAACCTATGCTTTTGTGAGATCAGGAAGGCCAGTTGTGTGGAAAGAAGCATTAGCATTTTGAGATATTTGTGGTGGTCATCGAGTTACGGAGTAAAGTGTATTTTAGTCTAAATATCTATTAATGGCAATCCAGGTTCAAGGTCTACTACCAATTAAATTCTCAAATGTAAAATAGGATTTGGAACACCTGCCTCACAGTGCCTCCTAATAACCTAAATAAGAAAAGGCTGTGAAAATACCGTTGTGTACTTTTTCTGTTGATCTTCAGTGTGTTCTGATTTTTGTTGTTATTCTCTAACATAGTCTCACTTCTTTTAACATTTCCAGATCTGCAATAGTGATATAGACTGATATGAATTTGTTGAATAAAAGACTGCAAAATTCTTGAATGATTGAAGATAGTGTCATTTTGGTACTTGAAAATTATTGGGGACTCCCTGTTTAAAATATAGGGGTCTGCATTTAAAGTGTATCAGGGCGATTCTACTTCCCCGTTATTCCTCCAGGAAACCATATTTTCTTAACTAGTAAAGAAAGATAACTTGTTAGGTTCTTTTATATGTTCTAATGTTAAAATGTAGAATACACAAAATTTTGATATATACTTGATTTTATTTTGTCAAACTTTTGACATTGTTAACCCAAACCCTGAATTTTTTTATTAATGGTGAAGTTGTTACATATTTCTAAGAAGACAGCAAAATAAAATAGGAAGGAATACGGAATTACAAATGAAAGCTGCAATTTCATAATAAGACTATTACTGCTGCTAATAATTTTCGTCTCAGCTCTGTCTTAAGATATTGGCACTATTCTGAAGAGAAGGAGAGAAAAGGGGGATACTGGAAAGACTAAAAAATGAAGCTGCAGTTTAGCTTTGTTTTCTCCTTGTCCTTTTTCATAAGACTTGTTCAGAATGTCCTTTTGGATTTAAGCCAGAAATACGGAAGCAGTCAGTATCTGACAGCCAGTCAGATATTTCTCAGCCAAGCCATGACTTCCCTCTGCAAAATTTTCTTAGGTTTCCAAGTAATAGTTTGGGCTAAGGAAGAGTAGATTCTCTCACAGGTAGCAATTATTTTTTTAAAGCTGTGTGTGTGTGTGTGTGTGTGTGTGTGTGTGTGTGTGTGTGTGTTTTCCAGTAACAGAGTCATGGCATAAGATGACTTACAAATGAGTGATTGTTTCATTTACCCTGAAGAAATACGACCTACACTAAAGCACAGGAAAAAGAAAAAAACCCTCTGAAAAAAATCATTGTACAGGCAACAGCCATGGTTTACATTACTGGGCAGTGTTTAATGTTGATTCAATAAGACAAAAATAATGCCTCACATAATTTGTTAGGTTATGTATACTCCACTTTAAACGGAATGTTAATAGAAAAGGATGCTCACCCTTCGGTTATCAAAGCAGGATTATAATAGATTTCCAAGATGAGCACTGGACTAAGAATTACTTAACATCCTTTCCATAAACAACTTATTTTGTTTTAATTTATCATTGACAAAGTTCATTTGAACACATTATTATATTTAAATCGCTAACAAAACTGAGAGGTAAGCGAACCTATTTGTCCATTTTAATGTATACCAGAAATAAATTGATTTGTCATAATCAGTTAGAATGCTTTTCAAAGGCTAGAGTATAAATTTTAGATTATGTATCTCTCCTCACTCCACCTTGGAGGCTGTTTGTGTCTTCTACCACCTGACCTTAATAAAAAAAGCTAATATTTTGAAATTTGCATTTCATCTATGTTGTTGCTCTGCAGACATCATGTTTTTAATCAGTACTGCTCTTTCTCTGCAGAATTCTATTTGAATATTTCATATATATTTCAGATAGTTACGCTGTGTATGTAAATAGGCATTTTAACCTTCACAGAATACAAAATTTCAAGAGACAGTAGCAATGCCTGCCCAATGATACCTTTCTTGTTTTAGTCAAGAACGAGTATATAACTACAGTTATAAATTTATCATCTATTTTCTTATTTAGTGGGTAAGTTATAAACATTAATCTATTCAACAAATATTTATTAACATATTATTCTGTAACAGTTTTTAAGCTATAGGTTGCACATATGCATTTGAACGGTGCCCAGATCTTGAAAAAAGAAATAACAGAGACTTTAAATTATGTAGAAGAATTAACTTTTACATTACTTCAGTCCAAACGCAGGCATCTTTCACCAGAGACATCCATTCTTTCCTGCAGTTGACATCGTTTTTGTTAGAGCTCCTATCTTTATGTGACTATGTTTGCCCTTACCTGATTTACACAAAATTATTTTTATATTGAATCTTCTTTATTATATAAAATCATGTTATATTGCATTCATTTCATATCTGTATAATTGTTGAGGCAAGCAGAATGTTAAGACTATTTCTGACTCTTTTATATTTGTGTACTTAGAGGTCTGGCATCCTCTAGATGGGAATTCAAATATCAACCCACCCGTAGTCTTGGTTTTCTGGCTTTAGGCAAACTAACCTCTAAAAGCCCCGGTAGCCTCCTTTGTAAAAGGAAGGTCATAGATAATGACTACTTCATTGGTTGTCTGTATAAACTTTAACAGGTAAGCATGCAAAACATTTGAGCAGTCATTAACACTTTAACCAACTTTCACTATTGTTATTTCGTTTTTATTTTTGGTATTGTAAAAAATTGTCAACTGGAATCGATTATACAAGAAATGAAGAGAGACTTGGCTTTCAGATGAAACTGAAAGAGCATTTGCCTACATTGAAATTATTTAAGTCAGTTATAGGAATACAGAAACTATTTGGGGCCAAATGCCAATCCAAGAAAGGGAATTACATTATTTTAGAAGAACTATAAAACTCTAGAAGTCAGTAGCACAAAGCAGCACTGGTAAAATAATTTTTTTTTTTAGGAATTTGTTTACAAAAAGTTACATGGGATTATATACATATACACATACCACACATGTATGTTTATATGCTTTGATAGAGTCATATAGAAACAAATATATTTCTTTATATTTTTATTGAATCCGACCTCCATACCTTCCTCAAGGAGTTTATGTCTTCAAGATATCATGTTAAATTTCACCATGTGACTTGCTTGGTTTATGATGGTTGGAGACTAACACCCTGACCCTTTGCCTTGAGCTTGGTTTTGGGAACTACTTAGAAAATGTAATGTTAACTTATAGAATGAAAGCAGAGATTTGAAAAGTGCTTAAGACTTTGAATTTTTCCTTTGAGGTTTCTGCCTTCAACGCAGTAAGAACTTCCTCTAGCCACTGCTTCATATACTATGGATCTAAAAATAATGATCACTTGTGGAAAAGACTGATATTGTTTGGATGTGTGTCCCCTCCAAATCTCATGTTGAAACGTCATCCTGTGTTGGAACTGGGACCTGCTGGGAGGTGATTGGATCATGGGAGTGGATTTCTCATGAATGGTTTTCCATCCCGTTGGTGATGAATGAGCTTTTGCTTGGTAAGTACTTGTGAGACTTGGTTATATAAAAGAGTCTGGGAACTCCCCCTTTTTTCTCTCTCTCTCTTACTTGTCGTATGACGTGCTGCTCCTGCTTTGCCTTTTGGCATGAGTAAAAGCTTCCTGAGGCTTCACCAGAAGTTGAGAAGATGCCAGCATCATGCTTTCTGTACAGCCTGCATAAGAGTGAGCCAAATAAACCTTTGTTGTTTATAAATTCCCCAGCCCCGGGTATTCCTTTATAGTGATGCAGAACAGACTAAACAAGGCCTATGTCCAACATGCCAATTCTATCCAGACCTCAATATTTAAAGCAGAAAATCTTGGTAGAAGCCTACCAAGACCATCAACCCCCAGCCAACTGATAGACTCACAAGCTAGCTTAAATGATTGGTATTTAAAACTACTGAATATTGAAGTGCTTATGTAACAAGAACTGGCTGATATAGGATTGTTTATTCTAGATCTGTAAAATTCTGAACATTTAGACAAATGTTTTGCTATTGCATTCAACAGCATTTAAAATACAGGTGAAACGTCACAAGTAGTTATCTACTATGTTAAAAATGATTTAGTTTCTTGGTGCATTTATTTCCCTCATCACTGAAACTGGAATAAAGAAACTAAGTCATTTCCAATATTACTAGATTGTCATAAAGATTAAGTAAGTTATTATTGGAAAGATATTGGAAAAAGGCCCAGCAAGTAACAAATGCACACCATTTAATTGCATAGTAAATAAAATACATAGTTTTCATTAGAGCATATGTGTCCTCTTTCTTTTTTTTTTTTTTTTTTTTTTTGAGATGGAGTCTCGCTCTGTCGCCCAGGCTGGAGTGCAGTGGCCGCATCTCAGCTCACTGCAAGCTCCGCCTCCCGGGTTTACGCCATTCTCCTGCCTCAGCCTCCGGAGTAGCTGGGACTACAGGCGCCCGCAACCTCGCCTGGCTAGTTTTTTGTATTTTTTAGTAGAGACGGGGTTTCACCAGGTTAGCCAGGATGGTCTCGATCTCCTGACCTCGTGATCCGCCCATCTCGGCATATATAATGTCTTAAGTCACTAAGTCATTTCCTTCAGTAAGAATCTTGAAGTAAGATTCCTTTGATCAATACTCTGCAAATATCACATTAAATTAGAATTCCAGCATATGTTTAAAAAGTCCTCATATTTTAAGCTAGAATATTTTCATGTGTGTTTGCTTTGTTCTCTCTCTCTTTCTCTCTGACTCTCTGTCTGTCTCTCTGTCAGGTTGCATGTTCCCAAAACATTGTGGCTATATATTCTTCCTTAACAATTTATTGCATGACCTTTAGAAAAACAGACTGTTACACTATTTATTTGAGGATCTTTGGCTTGAAATAGTTACTTGTAAATTTTCAAGTGTCCCACATTATTATAAACCTTATCAATGAAAACCAAAAGAATTCAATAAGTAGGTGTTATATGAATTTTCAGTAAAGACTAAGTAGAGAACATCAATAAAATCAAGCTCCAACTGGCAAGGATTTTATTTTTTTAATAGGGAGATATATTTCTAATTACTTTTTCATGCTTGGCACATTGACTGGAGATGACTTTTGCCTCTAGCTACTCAAAATATCTACTGGATAGATGTGTCATATAAACATGTCAATGATGGGCAGAACTATTTATACCTTTTGCTGTTTCTCTTTAATGTGGCCCTATATTTTCTGTATGTATTTCAATGTGTCACACATATGTAAATGAAAGAAAAAAATTTTTTGTTTGAGCTGAACCATAGAGTCCACTAGTTTACAAAAAAATTTAGTAATTTCACCATAATGAACAATTTTTAATATTAGAAAATATCAATAAATCCATGTTTAAATGCCTTAAAAGGTTTAGTGTATAAAAGGTACTATTCTGTTTCTTCTTTTCCCAAAGAAATTCACTACACATCAGTAATTATAAATGAGTTACTATAATCTTAGAATATTATGCATTTTGAGAGGGAGATCACTTCTGTTTTCTCAGATAAGTTTCAGGTTTTTCTTATATAAGTTTCAGGTTTCTCTCAGATGAGTTTCAGGTTTTTCATTGTCATTTGAATGAAAAATTCAAAAAATTATTTTAAAAATATAAAAACACTTTATTGTACTACATCACTAAAATTTGATTGTAGATTAGGAAACAGGTCAAGACACTTAGACACATCTTTCTATTTATAAAAAAGGCTGTTTTGATAACAGTTTTATAACTTAATGGAACTCAAATAATATGATGGCGTTAAAAGCTTTCAAAAACTATCCTAATAGTTTTTTTCTGGAATGTATAACATTCCAGAAAATGGGATATATTTCTGGATAAAATGGGATAATTTCTGGAAAATGACGATGATATTAAGAAAGGGTAAGCTGAATGGCATATAGCTAATTTATTTTTAGACATTTTAGAGAGAATAAACTGCTAAATCATTTTTGTTTCATGGCATGCAAATTTAGAGTCAGATGTTGCATTTTTATCCCAGTATGGATATATTCTCTTTATTCATATTTTGTTCCTGCTATTTATATGTACATCCCCAGTCTTCACTATTTGCCCTAAGTAGATTACTCATTTTTCTGATTTTTTTTGTGTGTGCCTGTTTTGACATTTTTGTTCATCCTCTTTCAAAAACATGAATATATAAGACAAAAGTGGCAGTAGAAGGATGAAAAGATAAGTGGAGATTGGAAAGAATGCTTATGTAAAATTTCCACATAGCAGATAAAAAATAATTTATATTTGGCAGGACATGATATATAGTAGTTCAGTAAATCTGCTGGGTGAATTGTCAAAAGCAACACAATATTCAATTTATTTTAAGTCTTTGTAAACTTGTTTCTCTTCAGACAAGAAAAATCTAACCACAATAGAGAATAATGCTTGGAAAGCAAAGCATTCCTTCCACAGCAGTCTTACTACTAGAAAATCAAACTCTGCAACCTCTTTCTCCGACAACTATTTTAATCACACTGTTCCTCAGAGTGAACAAATTCATCCTCACCTATAATTAATAATTATTTGGCATACCTCCCAGCCTGAATTCTTACTCGTTAAACTCACACTGGCTATTCTAGCTCACAAACGATCTCAATGAATTTTCATGACACTTTAGTTTGTTAATACAAGATTAAGTATTTAGATATTCTGAATTAATTGTATGTGCCTCAAGTTTTTTCACCGACCATAAACAACAAAGCTAACATTCAACAGTTTTTCTATAACAAATCCCTCTTATTTTATTCTCTGTGCTTATTTTCTCTTGTTTCCAGGTTGTTTATCTGCTATGTTTTTAATGCCATTTGATCCCAACAATAAAAATATATTGATAATTCATGTAGACTCCTTTAAAGGATATTGGACAGCTAAATATATTTATTTTGTGCATAGAAAATATACATTTACTTCCTGGATGTATAACCATCCCCTCACATCTGTTCCATTGAATGCATTTAGCATGAAAATATTTACCTTTTCTTCTTCATGAGTCATGGAGGTATCCATTGTGACTTTTAATGAAGATTATGCTTGTATTGTAAATTATTTGAACAAGGTAGAGATATATTTTTATGTATTTATTTATTTGTGAAGTTAGTGATGTCCTAGGTTTAATATTTTTGTTCCACCCCTAAAAATTCATATATTAAAATATTGATTACCAGTGTGATGACATTAAAAGGTGATACCTTTCAGAGATGATTAGATCATGAGGAAAGAGTCCTTGAGAATGGGATTAGTATCTGATAAGAAAAATATGAGAGAGATCACTTCTGTCTTGGCTATGTGAGGCTGCAAGGAAAGGAAATTGTTGACAAACTAAAAATACTGCCTTAAGACTGCTGGCACCTTGATCTTGGAATTCCAGACTCCAGAAAAGGAAGAAATAAATGTTTGTTGCTTAAGCAACATAGTCTGTGGTATTTTGGCATAGCAGAAATGACTAACACAGGTGGTATCTATTAAGAAGGTACATATACCCTTGCACACCCCCCCCAACACACACAAATTTAGACAGCTATTGATGAATAGAAATATATTTGGGGGGGGTGTAAGGGTTAAATTAAGAATGTCCAACAACACAATAAAGACACAAAATGGAGAATAACTACAGAGAAAGGTTCACTGGTGAGATACCTGAGACATCTGGAGATGCCTATGTATAAAGAAGGTCAAAAGATATCAGTATTTGCCACATGCCTTCTTGTCCCCAGTGGCCTGCTTCGCAGAGGACATTGGTAGCTTTCACATTTATGTAATCCACAGACATTACTGCCACAGTCTTGCGGGAACTGAAAATACTTCTGTGCTCTATCCCAAGAAGGAGTCACTGCAGTGTCACTGCAGACAGTGGCATCATTGCCAAAGCATGTGCAACAGCATGTCAAGCACCAGAGCCACCAGTGATGTGGTCTAGCCCTTCTCTAGGCCCTAAAACTGTGGTCACTATTCAGGCATCTGTGTCACACACTAGCTCCACTGCCACTCTACGAGAGTATATGTCTCCCG
Source organism: Macaca nemestrina (assembly GCF_043159975.1). Lineage (NCBI taxonomy): Eukaryota > Metazoa > Chordata > Mammalia > Primates > Cercopithecidae > Macaca > Macaca nemestrina. Next base: position 82,967,277 of record NC_092137.1, on the reverse strand, counting down.
CATATGAGCTGCTATCATGGTAAGCTAGTCCATGTTGGAACCCTGGAACTCCTGCTACTCAATATGTTCTTGAGCTCCAGACCCAGGTTTCTGATATGTACCGTGTATGTCCCTGCCTCCACTGGAGGCACTAATGAAGCAGATTTATCTGCACCCTATCCCCAGAACAGAAGTTATTCTATCTTATGGACATGTGCTCTGGATCTTAACTCCACAGCCACTTCACAAGTGCCCATGTCATACACACCTTCGCCAGTGTAGCAGTGGGGGCATCTGTGACACAGACAGCAGTGCCACCACTGTCCCAGGCCCTGGAGTTATGGCCCCTGAATGTGTGCCTACTCCAAACCATGGCTCAGTGACCACTCCATGAGAGTGTACATAAGACAGTAGTGCCACTGTTACTGTGAGCGCACCTGTGAACATAATATTGGGCCAAGAGAGATCTTCTCAGTCATTAATTCCCCCATGGGGGAAAGAGAGATCAACATGATCACAGTAGACTGCACCACTGAAGACCCCGATAGCTGTTAACACTGCTGCAGATACCCATAGCCAGAGCCACTGACGACCCCTGAAATCTTTGCTGTTACTGACAGCAGTATACAGACCTGTACAGAGACTATGCTACTGCATCAACACTGTGCCAAGAATTGCCACATCCTATCAGACAGCATCCTCACACACACCTATAGGTGAGGGTCTTCCCTCACTGGAACCAATCTATAAAGTCAAGAAGTGCTAACTGCTGCATAAAATGCACAAATAGCAATACAAAGACAAAAAGATTCTATTCCTATCAAACTACCAGTTACATACATATGGAACTAAAAAATAGGCCTAATAGCCAAGGAATTCCTAAGCAAACGTAAAAAAGCTGGAGGCATCACATTACCTGACTTCAAGGCTACAGTAACCAAAAAAGCATGGTACTGGTACACATACAGACACATAGACCAATGAAACAAAATAGAGAGCTAAGAAATAAGGCTGCATACCTACAACAATTTGATCTTTGACAAAATTGACAGAAACAAGGAAGGGGGAAAGGAATTCCCTTCAGTAAAAGGTGCTGGGATAACTGGCTAGCCATATGCCAAAGATTGAAACTGGACCCCTGCCTTATACCATATGCAAAAATTAAATCAGGATTGATTAAATACTCAAATCTAAAACAAAAAAATATGAAAATCCTGGAAGGTAACCTATGAAATATCATTCTGGGCATAAAATCTGGCAAATGCTTCAGGACAAAGATGCCAAAAGGAATTGAAATGAAAACAAAAATTGACAATTGGGATCTAATTAAACTAAAGAGCTTCTGCACAGCCAAAGAAACTATCAACAGAGCAAACAGACAACTTACAGAATGGGAGAAAATATTTACAAACTATGCATCTGATAACAGTTTAATATCCAGAATCTATAAGAGACTTAAGCAAATAAACAACAAGCACATAAAAATGTTCAATACCATTAATTATTAGAGAAATGTAAACCCAAACCACAATAAGATAGTATCTCACACCAGTCCAAATAGCTATAAGTAAAATGTCAAAAAATATTTTCTAGCAAGGCTGTGGAGGAAATGAAACAATTATACACTGCTGATAGAAAAGTGAATTAGTGGCTGGGCACAGTGGCTCAGGCCTGTAATCTCAACACTTTAGGAGGCTGAGGCAGGCAGATTACAAGGTTAGGAGTTCAAGACCAGCCTGGCCAACATGGTGAAACCCCGTCTCTATTAAAAATACAAGTTAGCCAGGCATGGTGGTGCACACCTGCAGTCCCAGTTACTTGGGAGGCTGAGGCAGGAGAATCACTTGAACTAGGAGGTAGAGGTTGCAGTGAGCTGAGATCGCACCACTGTACTCCAGCCTGGGTGACAGAGTGAGATTCCATCTCAAAAATACTCAAAGGAATAGAAATCATTCTACCATAAAGATACATGCACATGTTTCTTCACTGCTGCATTATTCACAATAGCAAAGACATGAAATCAAACTAAATGCCCATCAGTGATAGACTGGATAAGGAAATTTTGGTACGTATATGCCATGGAATACCATGCAGCCATACAAAAAAAAAAAAAAAAAAAATTAAATCATGTTCTTTGCAGCAACACAGATGGAGCTGGAGGCCATTATCCTAACTGAACTAACACAGAAACAGCCAAATATTGCCTGTTGTCACTTGTAAATGGGAGCTAAACATTGGATACATATGGTCACAAAGAAGGAAATAGCAAACACTGGGGTCTACATGAGAGTGGAAGGTGGGAGAAGGATGAGGATGGAAAAACTACCTATTGGGTACTATGCCTCTTACCTGGGTGATAAAATAATCTGTATACCAAACCCCTGTGAAATTTAATTTACCTATATAACAAACCTGCACATGTACCCTTGAACCTAAAATAGAAGTTAAAAAATAAAAACAATCACACACACACACACACACACAGAAATATGAAAAACCAAGGACAAATATTATCAACAAAGGATCACAATAGTTTTCCAGTGACTAACCACAAAGAAATTGGGATGTATAAACTTCCTGACAAAGAATTCAATATAATTGTTTTACAGAAGCTCAGGGACCAAAAAGTGAACACAGATAGACAATTTAACATATTAGGAAAACAATAAATGAATAAAATTAAAAGTTCAACAAAAAAACGGAAGTAATAAAAAAGAAGCAAGCAAGAATTCAAGAGTAGGAGAATACATTAAGTGCAATGAAACCTGCACTCGACACTGTCAACCAAAGAATTCATCAAGCAGAAGAAGAATCTATAAACTCAGAGAGAGGTCATTTGAAAACATGTCTTCAAAAGAGAAAAAAGAAAATAATGAAAGAGAATAAAGAGAGCCCTCAGGATTTGTGAAACAGCACCAAGAGAGCTAACTGTTGCAATATAGAAGTAAAGGAAAGACAAGAAAGAGAGAAATGGACAATAGCTTAAAGAAATAATGATGGAAAACATTCTAAATATAAGGAAAAATACAAACATTTAGGTATATGAAGTTTCAAGGTGTCTAATGAGCTACAACCAAAAATAGTTCAAAAGATATAATGTAATTACTATTGAAAGTCAAAGACGGAGGGAATCTTGAAAGCAACAAATGAAAAATGTTTCCTCACAAACCAGGAAATCCTCATGAGGCATTGGTGCATTTCTTTGCAGAAACTTTGCAGGCCAGAAGAGAATGAGATTACATTTTCAAAGTTTTGTAAGAAGATAACACAAAACTTCTAACTAAGGATAATTGATGTAGTAAAGTTTTACTTCAAAAGTAAAGAAATATAAAGATTTTTTTCCTAGAGAAACAAAACCTGAGAAAGTATCATAACCAGACTTGTTTTAAAAGAAATGCTAAAGAAAATTCTTCAAGCTGGAAGAACAAGGATGCTAATTAGTAACATGAAAATATGTAAAGGCAGAAAACTAACCGAAGGAAGGCAGTACATAGAAAAACTCAGAACACATTGCAACAGTAATGGTGGTGTGCAAATCATTTAAATCTTTAATAGGAAGAAATAAATATGATTATAAATAATCATACCCATAATTTGTTAAGGAACATATAAAATATGTAATTTGTGACATCAAAAATGTAAAATGTAGGGGGAAAGTAACTGTAGAATTTTTGTAGGCAAACAAATATAAGTTCTTATCAGCATGAAGAAGTGTGTTTTTATTATGTGATGTTTTATGTAAGCCTCATGGTAACCACAAAGCAATATCCTGTAGTAAATAAAGAAAATATAAAAATAAAAAAATCAAAGTATTTCACTACAGACAAATCATCTAATCACAAAGGAAGACAGAGAGAAAAAGCATAGGAAAATATATGGAAAATGATCATAAAAATTAACATTTCACTAGTAAATCACTACCTATCAATAATTACCTTTAATGTAAGTAGAGTAAATTCTCCAATTTAAAGACATAGAATAGCTGAATGAATTTTAAAAGATCCAAGTATATGCTGCTGACAAGAGACTCCCTTACCTTCAAGGACACACAGAAATTGAAAATGAAGGGATGAAATTACAATTATTTGATCTTACAAATTATAGGTATGTATTAAATTATCACATGGGGCCAGGCACAATGGCTCACACCTATAATCTCAGGACTTTGGGAGGCCGAGATGGGCAGATCACTTGAGGTCAGGAGTTTGAGACTGGCCTGGCCAACATGGTGAAACCCCATCTCTTCTAAAAATACAAAAATTAGCCAGGCATGGTAGCAGGTGCCTGTAATCTCAGCTACTCAGGAGGCTGAGGCAGGAGAATTGTTTGAAGCTGGGATGCCAAGATTGCACCACTGCACCCCAGGCTGGGCAACAGGGCAAGATTCCAAAATAAATAAGTAAATAAATAGTCACATGTATCATGAAAATACGTATATCTATCATGTATCCATTATTTAAATTAGAAGAGTAGTAATTGAAGGGATAGAAAAAGATATTCCAAGCAAATGAAAACCAAAAAAATTATAGGGGAACCACATTATAGCAAATAAAACAGAAATTAAATCAAAAACTATTAAAGACAAAGCAGGTTGTTACACAATGATAAAATTATCAAGTCATCTATCAGATACGGCAACTGGAAATACACAATAAACATCCTACCTTGACAATCTGAAATTTTGAATGATCTAAATTTGAAACTTTATGACTACCACCATGACCATCAAAGGAAATACTCACTGGAGCATTTTAGATTTTAGATTTTTGGATTAGGAATGCTCAGTGGTTAAGTATACAGTGAATATTCTAAAATCCCCCCTGAAATTTTAAATCCAAGACACTATAATCCAAAGCTTTTCAGAGAAGTGATGCTCAGCCTTACATACACACCCACATCACAGCACCTGAATAAATAAAGCAAATATAAACCTCTTTTCACTTGCTGTTTTCAAAATTATCTTTTTCTCTTTAATTTTTGATAGCGATTAGGTTACATCCTGGTGAAGTTTCCTTTGGATTGAAGCTCAATAGAAACTTTAACATTGGACATGATCTATAGTACAAATGGAATCAAGAGACATGTAAGAAATATCTAACGGCAGCAAAAAATACCTTGTTCTTAAGTACACATGAAACAGTATCCAGGATAGATAATACATGAGGCCATAAAACAAATCTTATCAGATCTAAGATAATTTAAATTATATCAAGTATGTTCTGTGACTGCAGTGGTATAAATATAGAAATGAAGAACATGAGGAGCTACAAAAAATTCACAAATATGTGGAAATTAAACAATATGCTCCTGAGCCATCAATAAATCAAAAAAAGAATTAAAGTGAAAATTTTAAAAATATCTTGAAATAATTAAAAATAGAGACAGCGTGCCAACATATATTGGATGCAGGAAAGTTGTTTTAAAAAGGAGTTTAATAGCAATGAGTACCTATATTCAAAAAGAGAAAAAAAATAGATACATCTTAAGTAAACTATCAAACATTTCACCTAAAGGAAAGAGAAAAAGAGGAACAAACAAAGCCCAGAGTTAATAGAGAAAAGGAAATAAAAAAGATCAGAATGGAATAAATGAAATAGAGCCTAGAAAAATACTAAAATGATGAACAAAATTGAGTTTTTAAAAAAGATAAACAAAATTGAGAAACATTTTGCTAGAGTAAAAAAGAAAATTCAAATGAATAAAATAGAAAAGAAGAAATAACTCACACCACAGAAACAAAGAATCATAAGAGACTAAACAATTATATGCTAAAAAATTGGATAACTTAGAACAGATGAATAAATTGCCAGACTCATGGAGTGTACCAAGACTGAATTATGAAGAAATAGAAAACTTAAAGAGACCAATGATGAGTAAATAGATTGATTTGGCAATAAAATTATCCCGTCAAAGAAAAGCCCAGGAACTAAAGGCTTCACTGCAGAATTCTACCTGACATTTTTTAAAACTAATGAAAACTAATCATTCTTAAGCTATTAAAAAAAAAAAAAAGTTAAAGCAAAGAGTATATTGCCAACAGGAACCTGTTGTCCCAGCTACTTGGGAGGCTGAGGTAAGAGAATGGCGTGAACCCAGAAGTCGGAGCTAGCAGTGAGCTGAGATGGAGCCACTGCACTCCAGCCTGGGCGATAGAGCCCGAGACACCTTCTGAATGAAAAAAAAAAAAAAAAAAAAAAAGTATACTGCTGCCAGCATTACTCTGTTACCAAAGCCAGATAAAAACACTGCAAGAAAAGAAAAGGAGGAACCAATATGCCTAATAAACATAGATGTAAAAATTATCAACAAAACACGAGCAAACTGAATTCAACTGTACAAGAATATTTCACCATGATCAGAAGAAATTGAGAAGTTTTGAAAAACAGGAACACATGAGCACCATCACTTAACATAACCCTTGAAAAACTCCTCTGTATGCTTATGACCAATTAAGAGTAAAAAGGGAAATAATAATAATAATAATATTTAGTGTTACTATGAAAATGGTTTAGATTTTGTGTTTCAGGAACCCTAGGAGTCTCTATGTTACACTCAGAGGAGCGATGCTTATACAATAAAATTGAACAAACTACAAAATGTAAAAATATGGATTAGTTTCTCAAGCTTAATGAAGAAGCCTGAAAAAGACTACATACAATATTATCTCATTTCCATTTAAAAAAAAAAAAAAAAAAAAACAGGAATAGGCCAAGCACGATGGCTTAAGCCTGCTCAGCACATTGGGAGGCCGAGGCGGGTGAATTACCTGAGGTTGGGAGTTGAAGAACAGCCTGACCAAGATGGAGAAACCCAGTCTCTATTAAAAATTCAAAATTAGCCAGGCATGGTGGTGCATGCCTTTTGATCCCAGCTGCTCAGGAGACGGAGGCACGAGGGTTGCTTGAGCCCAGGAGGCAGAGGCTGTGGTGAGCAGAGATAGCGCCATTGCACTCCAGCCTGGGCAACGGGAGTGAAACTCCATCTCCAAAAACAAAACAAAACAAAACAAAACAAAACAAAACAAAACAAAACAAAACAGGAATAGACAAAACTAAGCCATGCTGTCAGAAGTGAGAATGGGGGAGTATGACCAGAAGAGAGCTAAAGGGAAGTGTTTAGGGTGTACTTACTGCTGTTTCTTAATCTGGGTGCTTTGTTTGTGAAAATGCACAGGGCTCTGCACTTATAAAACTTTTATGTGTGCATATTATATTTTAATAAACAGTAAAACATAAAAATACAACTTAAAAACATATGCAGATGCAAATATTGTATGTGAATGTTCATAGGAATAGTATTCAGAAATAGTATTCATAAACCAAAAAGTAGAAAATATCCAGAATACTACCAACTGATATGGTAGATTTTTTTGTTATACAAAAGGTGCTATAGCTACACAATGAACTATTATTCAGCTATAAATGAATGAAGTACTGAACCATGCAACAACATGGTTAAACTTTGAAAACCTGCTAAAGGAAATAAGCCAGTATAAGCAAATATATTTTATGCTTGCACTTACAGGAAACATCCAGAATACACAAACCTATAATGACAGAATGTAGATTAGTGGTTGCTTTGGACTGAGGACTGGAGATGCGAGATGATGGCTAAAATATAAAAGGTTTCTTTTTAGTGTGATACAAATATTATTAAATTGTTTGTGGTGATGGTTGCACAACTCTATGAATATAATAGAAATCAAATTGTACATGTTAAACATATGAATTATATCTCAGTAAAGCTGTTACCAACAACAAAAAAATCTAAGCAGCTGGCTTTTACATTCTTTCCACTGCTTCTGAAAAATCACTTCAAATTTGTCAGAAATGTGAACTGCATGTTTAATACATTTTTATGGAATTTATTCTTCTGATTATAATTAGCTGCTTTGATAACAAGCTCTTCTGTTTAGGGAGATCATTAAAATACTGGTTCAAGGCTGTCACAGCCTAGACTATGTTAGACAGAATTTCTGTAACATTTGCTGTATTGTTTAGTAGTTTATTTTAATTCCCTTTGTGTTTGCATTGTTTCTTATGCTTAATTTCTTGATGTGTGAGTTCTTTAGATCTTGCATAACATTGGGGAATACTGCTAATTTCATAAAGTCTAGGCGTGCTGAATTCACGTGATTATGAGCAGTGTTTGGTTGCTCTCACTCCCTCCCACTCTTTCAGAAATCTTTGTGGCAGAATACAATAAGAATTAATATTATTGGCCGGGCGCGGTGGCTCAAGCCTGTAATCCCAGCACTTTGGGAGGCCGAGACGGGCGGATCACGAGGTCAGAAGATCGAGACCATCCTGGCTAACACGGTGAAACCCCGTCTCTACTAAAAATACAAAAAAAACTAGCCGGGCGAGGTGGCGGGCGCCTGTAGTCCCAGCTACTCCGGAGGCTGAGGCAGGAGAATGGCGTAAACCCGGGAGGCGGAGCTTGCAGTGAGCCGAGATCCCGCCACTGCACTCCAGCCTGGGCTACAGAGCAAGACTCCGTCTCAAAAAAAAAAAAAAAAAAAAAAAAAAAAAAAAAAAAAAAAAAAAAAAGAATTAATATTATTATGTTCAAAATATTCACAGTTTTTTCTTATTTCCTTCTCTACTTCCCTCCACCTTCAACTTTAGTGAAGTGAAAATACCAACTGGCATCTGGCTTTTCTTCACATTTTAAATAAATGGCAGTAGAAAATCTTTGCCATAAGCATAGCTTGCATTGATATTTGAGGCAGATTATTACAGAGATGATTTGAAGCTTATAAATAAATATCTGATTTCAAAGAATCTGTCAGTTACTCTGAAAAGCACTTTAAAACCAATGAGTAACCTGGTATGAATTAATACAAATATTTCATTTTTACTTATATTATTTATATATCCATTTACTTCAATGTGTTTCCATATTAATTATTTCATATCTGTAATATATATTTTTTTCTAAATTTTGAACTTTAGAATTGAAGACTATCCTAAATCTGTTAGGAATGCTTGCTTTCCAGGTATCACTGGTACTGCATATAAATAACATGGCATAATTTATTGCTTACATTAGTGAGGGGTAATACTGCCTCAGAACCTCAGCAGAGGTTTTATAGTGTTTCCAAAGGGAAAAGACAAAGTGAGATTTATTGAGTTTTTTCAGCTTTATTCACTTATAATTAACATATATAAATTGCATTATGTTTAAGGTACACAATTTGATGTTTCAACATGCATATACATTACAAAATGATCACCACGATATACAATAACATATCCACCAACTGACATATTTACTGAATTTTATTTCTTTTTTTAATGCAATAAGACCACTTAAGATCTACCCTCTTAGCAAACTTCAAATAGATAAGACAGTATTCTTAACTATAGTCACCATACGAAACATTAGCTCTCCAGAAATTATTCATTTTTGAAGTCTGGTTTAAGGTAAACGTTTTATTGTGAGAGTTGATTAGGTTTGGGAAGTATCATAATTTAACAGTTTATGATTTGGGAGAACAAAGCAAACTTCTGAGGCCAAGAGGTAAATAGATTTGGGAGGTCTGCTGATTCTTCCTATTAAAGAGTTGCTGAGTTTTTCAGAAAATTCCTATAAATATTTCAAGTTATTTTCATGGTCAAAAGTCTCTTGGAGCAATAAAATTATACTAAAGAAAACAAGGAATACTAAAGACTTATTAACATAGCAAGCTATGTGAGGGCAGATTGTTCTGTTTCTCTACTGTTTTAACAAAGTCTTCACAGAGAGGGGACATTTGAACTTATTCTTGCATCTTTGAATCATACTATTTCTTTTTATTTTATTTTTTGAGACAGGGTCTTATGTTGCCTAGGGTGGTCTTAAACTCCCAGGATCAAGTGTTCCTTTCATTTTGGCTTTCCATGTACCTGGAATTACAGGTGTGAACCACTGCATTTAGCAATATACTATTATTATTAATGAGAATAAAAGGATAGAAACAATAATACTACTTATTTCTTTGTGAAAAACAAAAGCTAATAAAAGTTTGAGCTGGAAACTTTTAGAGATAAAGGAGATATTGACGTATTAACTTAAGGTCTTTAGTGAAAAAACATCAGTGAAAACATTTGATGTTATGAGCTAAGTAATAAGGGAAGGAAATTTATTACTAAACTGAACAGAATCAAAATTTTAAAAATAGGCTATACTATGCAAAATACAAGATAAAACAAATCATCCTCAAGTAGCAACTGGTGAAGATCAAGTTTAAGACAGGAACATAGAGGGTAAACACATAAGTTATTGTGACACATTTAGTCTCATCTAAGTTATATTTTAGTTTTGAATTTAATAATATAAAATCTATAATAAAAAGCTTTTTATTTTAATTTTGTGAGTGCACAGTAGTTATATATATTTATGGAGTACATGAGATATTTTGATAAAGACATGCAATGTGTAATAATCAGATCATGAAAAATAGAATGTCTGTCCCATGAAGCATTTATCCTTTATGTTACAAACAATCCCATTATACTTTTTTAGCTATTTTTAAATGTGCAATGGAACTATTTTGATTATAGTCACCCTGTCGTGCTATCAAATACTAGGAATTAATCATTCTTTCTACTTATTTTTTTTGACCCATCCCTACCTCATCCCCACTCCTTACTAACCTTCCCCATCTCTGGTAACCACCCTTCTGCTGTCAATCTCCATGTGTTCAGTTGTTTTGATTTTTAGATCCCACAACTGAGAACATATGATGTTTGTCTTTCTGTACCTGATATATTTCACTGAATATAATGATCTCCACTTCCATCCATGTTGTTGCAAATGACAGGATCTCATTCTTTTTCAAGGCTGAATAGCACTCTATTTTATATATGTATCACATTTTCTTTATCCATTAATCTGTTGATGGACACTTAGGTTGTTTTCAAATCTTGATTATCGTGAACAGTGCTGCAACAAACATGGGAGTGCAGATCTCTCTTCCATGTACTAATTTCCTTTCTTTTGGGTATATACCTAGCAGTAGAACTGCTGGATCATATGGTAACTCTATTTTTAGTATTTTGAGCAATGTGGGGAAAAGAAAGAGATCAGCCTGTTACTGTGTCTATATAGAAAGAAGTAGACATAAGAGACTCCATTTTGTTCTGTATTTGAGATGCTGTTAATCTGTGACCCTACCCCCAACCTTGTCCTTGCAAGAGACATGTGCTGTGGTAACTCAAGGTTTAATGGATTTTGGGCGTGCAGGGTGTGACTTTGTTCCTAGAAAAGCTAGGTATTGTCCAAGGTTTATCCCCATGTGATAGGATGAAACAATGTTGCTAAAAGGTTTATCTCAAGGCACAGGATTTTCCTTTAAACTTATTCATGTCACAGATCCTTGTTCTTATGTCTTACTGCTAATTTCCTCCCTAAAAATGATCCTATTGTCCTGCCACTCCCTTATCTTTAAGATGGTAAAGATAATTATCTATAAATACTAAGGGAACTCAGAGGCTGGTGCCGGCGTGGGTCCTCTGTAAGCTGAGCGCCGGTCCCCTGGGCCCCCGCTTTTCTTTCTCTATACTTTGTCTGTGTCTTATTTCTTTTCTCAAGTCTCTCGTTCCACCTAACGAGAAACGCCCACAGGTGTGGAGGGGCAGGCCACCCCTTCAGAGCAACCTCCAGACTGTTCTCCACAGTGGTTGTGCTAACTTAGTCCCACCACAGCTGGGAATGTGCTGGGTCCCACCTATAGTTAGCATGTCTCAGAGCACAAGGCCCTCGATGTAGTGCCTGTGTATCACTGCTGATTATTCAGGGCCCAAGGGCTAGCTAGTCAGCAGGTGCCAAATTTTGTGAGGACTGGATCCTTCTTTTCAAGGCAGCAAGTTCCCTTTCGTGCCAGGGTGTATCAAGAAATGTCATCCATCCAGGAGCTAGAACCTGGAATGGAGGCCTTACCACACTTCCCAGTGCCCTATCCTACTGTGATGGAACTAGTTTCCAAGATGCAAGACGACATCCGCTTTGTTCTTCCCTCTCCTCCTTTTAAGCAGAAGGAAGAAAATACTTTCAATGTTGTGAGGTGCACTGCCAGGGGTTGGGGAAGGAGTGGTGGCAAGCACTCCTGTAGCAACCTTGGCTGATGTCTCCCTAGGTAACATGCCACCCTCGTCCTCTGTCTCTGAGCCCAGCCCAGCACTAGGAGTTGCCCAGGAATTATAGTCCTCATATCCTAGATTGCCTTTCAAATTTACCTAGGACCCCAGCACACTTGAGCCTGCCATGGTAAGGCTTGCTGAGAAACTCGAGCTCCAACAGATGGGATGGGTGATTCCCCTCTGACTAGGGCTGGTTCACATGCGCCCTCCATGCACCAGCACTGGCTGAGCCTAGCACAGCTTTGCTCTCTTCCATAACAGGGCAGCACTGAGTTCAATGTAATGTCTCCCAATTGCTGTGCTCTCCCTCCCTTAAGTGCACAGGCTCTCCTCACTCAGAGCTGCTGCTGGGGGATGGAGGAGGGGTGGCGTTGGTGATTCTAGACTGTGTCTCCAACCTTCCTCAATGTCTCTTTCAATGAAATGAAGTTAAAACCAGGTAATATGATCGCTCACCTAATTTTTTGTTCTTGTAATGTTGATTAACTAAGTCGTAATTCTATTTTAGTCCTAATCCTGCCATTTTCTACTTATGAAAATTATATAACTATAGTTCTTTATATTGTTTGTATATATGTGTGTGTTTTGCAGACTTGGGGAAAGTAGCAAAAAACATTCCGTTAAGTTGTTATTGGTTTAAGTAAGATTACATATATAGTATTATCATCATATTTAGATTCAGTAGGTTTAGATAAAATTTGGTTGCATTGTTTTAATTACTATTCAGTAATTACATTTTTGAGTTGGTCATCAGTTTCAATTAAAAACAGAAAGGGATTTCCACTAAAGGATCAAGTTTCAGAAATAAGGCATAATTTTACTATTGTGTTCCCAGACACAGGACTGAATGCCCTCACTTGTAAAGTCTCATGTGTTTAAAATACTTTATATTCATCTTTGTCCACTAATGCTCCTTTGGTAGTCATTTGACTTTGGACTTACAGGAGGATTCAGGCAATACTATAATGCCAATATGTGGTGAGTTTGTTTATCGGGTTGGAAATTATTCAATGCACAGGATGAGAGATGTGTAATACTGTATGTCAACGCTGGGAAGTTATAAGAACCCACAAGACTTCTTGAAGGAGGAAATACATATTTTCTGAAACTAGAATAAATATATCATTTGCATTTTTGTTTTTTTCCTTATTTCTGTCAAGGAAGAGGATTGTTAAAGATCCTGATAACAACATTTTTCTGGTTTATTTAGCTGAGAATGACCCTTCAAACACTAGGAGAATTGCAGTGATATTCAGAAGTGGTCTTTGAGATGTGTTGATGTTTCACTAAAAGACTCCACCGCTCCTGGCCCCCTAGTTGAATGTTTTATCTATGGCATAACTAAGTTTGTTTTGTTAATATTCCAAATATACAAATTATCCCACATGTTTAAACTGAATATTACTGCATGAAGTAATACATACAAAATACATAAGGGATGACCAAGACCAGAAGCAAGATAATGGTTACTTTTAGTGACAAAGAGAGGGGTATAGAGAGTGCTTCAAATTAATCATGAATATACATTTTAAAACTGTGATATATATGACATAATAATAATAATAGATTGAGAAATATGACATGTACACATGTGTGTTATATGATTAACTTTTTAGAAATATTATTTTAAAAGTTTCATTAGATTAAAATGCAAATATCACACATATCCTGTCCAGAAGAATAACAAATTTTTAAAAGTCAACTTTGTATGATATTCATATCTAAAGTTCTAGTGCTTTCACATCAACGCTTTAAATAATGTTCTAACTTTCTCTGTAATTTAAAAAAGAAATTGTTAGCTTCCTCATATCATATTCTTTCAGTTGAAAGGGGTGAAAAGAATTGCCATCCGTGACTTTTAAATGTGTCATGGGATATATTTCAGCAGAGAAATTTTATAATATATATTGCAAATCTTTAAAAGACAGTCATACTTTTAAATATTAAATTCTAACTCTAATACTGTACACTAAGAAAACATTAAGATAAAAACATTTGTGTTGAAAAATGTTCATTATGGCATTATTTATTACTTTACAAATTTGAAAAACAATTTGTTGAGTAGTGTGGGAATGGTTCCATATTCTTTGATGTGCTACAATATGTTGAGCCCTTGAAAATATTGTTTTCATGAAATTTTCCATTACATGAGGAAATAGTATATAAAGTGAAAAAGGTTACAAGTCAATAGTGAATTATATTCACACTAAGAAAGATTTGGATGTAACTGCGTAAAGATTTATCTCAAATCAAAAGGCTTTATTTTAAATTTTGGGTTGCATTTTAATAATTTTATACTGATAATATTTTATATAGAAATGTGTATATATTGTATATTTAAATTTATACTAATTTTCAAAAGTTACCCACAGCTACTTCAAACTTTGTAACTTCCTACCAAATATATATGTAAGGTATCTTTGATTTCTGATAGTTTTATGAGTCTCCATCACTATAAGTGCTCATATGAGCACATTAGATAATGTTTTTACACTCATATTAAATTTCCTAATTTTTATAATTTTTTCTTGTATGACAGAAAACTTTTCTTATTTGAGAAAGAGGGATTTTTCCCTTAGCAAATATATATGCAAATATTTGATGGTAAATGGGCAGAGCACCTCCAAGTTGTTTTCAAAAGTTCAAATATATATAGAGATATAGATACACACACACACACACACACACACACACACACACACACGTGAGGGAGGGAGAGAGTAATAGGGCAAAAGGCACAGGAATGAAATAATTGGAGAATCTGGGTAAGGATGCACAACAATTCCTAGGACTATTCTTGCAAAAACTGTGCAGATTTGAAAAGAAATCGAAATCAAAAGTTTCTACAAGCAAACCTCAACTCAATAAAATAACTTCGAGAGCAGATTAATTTAGTGTGGGGCTTTTCACTTATTTTCTAAACAGCCTCCATGTTGCTGGCAGTTAGGCTGAGAGAGGGAGGCATGATGACTAAAAAAAATCGAAGAAGTACAATGAATTGAGAACTATGACTTTAAAATATGTGTATTTAAATGTATTTTAAATACTTAGTTCTTGGTTCATTATAAACAAAAAGCTAATTGTTCAGTAATCGATGAATATCTGAATAAAATATATTGCCAAAGATGAACTGGAAAAATAATTTGACTGTTTAAGATTTAAAATAGCACCATGTGTCACCCATCTTTCACAGATGTGAGGCAGGCTTTGAAGGCTGTGTAGTCTCAAAAAGGGCGTGAGTTCCCACAGTCATTTCAGATGGTGTCAAACGTGATCATGAAAAAGGAAGTACACAGATGGCAAAGATAATGATCTCAGAGAATAGTAGGAATCAAGGAAGTTCCTTCTTGAGGCAATATTATGGCCTAACCAAGGAAATTTCCAACCGTTATTGTAGGTTCGGAGGGCTTTCGCGCCCATCTGCTCACAGACATTTAGATTGCTGTGGACTAATGACTGTGGGATCTCTACTCTCATTATCCTTTCCTAATGTTAGCATCTATATACATATAAATGTATAATTATAAATATATTTATATAGAGAGATGTGATGGTTAATGTTGAATGTCAACTTGATTGAACTGAAGGATGCAAAGTATTATTTCTAGGTGTGTTTGTGTGGGTATTGCCAAAGGAGATTAACATTTGAGTCAGTGGACTGAGAGAGGCAGACCCATCCTCAATTTGGGTAGCCAACATCTAATCAGCTGAGAGTGCAGCTAGAATAAAATCAAGCAGAAGAATGTGGAAGGAGTAGACGTACTGAGGCTTCCTTACTTCATCTTTCTCCCTTGCTGGATGCTTCCTGCCCTGGAATATTAGATTCCAAGTTCTTCAGCTTTTGGGTTCTTGAACTTACACCAGTGGTTTGCCATGGACTCTCAGGACTTTGGCCGCAGATTGATTGAAGATTGCACTGTCGACTTCCCTACGTTAGAGGTTTTGGGACTCGGACTGATCCACCACTGGTTTCCTTGTTCCTCAACTTTCAGGCAGCCTGTTGTAGGACTTTATCTTGTGATCCTGTGAGTCAATTTTCCTTAGTAAACTCCTTCTCATATATACATATATCTTATTAGTTCTGTCCATCTAGAGAACCGTAATAGATGTATAAATTTTCCTGTTCCATTTTTAAATATTGCGTATGAGGAGGGTACACCATTTGTCTTTTTGGATTATGAGTCACGCATATGAAGGAAGAACAAAGGTATTTGGTGACAGAAGAAATGGACAATGAGAGAGGTCACATGTGTCTTCCATGTATCCACATGATTTATATTATATAGCCCTGTGCATCCAGGTATATCAAGTGATCAACCTAGCCTGCCTGTAGAACACAGCAAAAATCATATGCTGCTTCTATACAAGGCTGTTGAGAAAGTACTTTTACAATTTCCGTAATTGCCTATTCTCAGTCTGTACAGATGGAAGCAATGTATTCTGACAGGGCAGCAGAGAAGCAGCTTGGACTCCAGATTTACCCCTTGAAAAATAACACTAAAGTGAGCTGCCTTAAATTGGGCATGAATAACAAACATGACATATATGTGTATATATGTATGTATATAAATTTATTCTACAGCTGAGAGTTTCCAATCATTTTAGACATTCAACAAAAGTTATGTTGTTATACAACAGGTATTACAAAAGTCATTGCTGTCTTAATGACATAATTCTGTTAGTTAATTTTCTGCCAGATCTAATAGTCTACGATGGCTTTTGGGAACTTGACTGAGAAAATGTTAATACAGGTGGTTATGCACAATCTGAGCTCTTCTTCATTTTTAAAAATATTTATTGATTTGCTAAGCACATATATAATGTAATCTCAGTTAGAGCAGAAATTCTTTATCTTCTTTATTGATAACATTCCCTAAGCTTATAGCAATGTCTGAGAATAAAATATATTTATTGAATAAGAAACACATAAATGAATAATAAATACATTAATTATATAATGCAATTTTGAAAAGAAGTAAAGTGAGCATTGGCAGGATAATAGAAATTCTGCTGGTAATTATTGTTGCTTCTCCTGAGCAAAAGCACTGCCTTAAATTTCAAGACAGTGAATAACACTTTTGTAAGATAATCATAAATAATAAAGGGACAATCTTGGCCAGGCATGGTAGCTGACACCTGTAATCTCAGCACTTTGGGAGGTCAAAGCAGATGGATCGCTTGAGTCCAGGAATTCAAGACAATCCTGGGCAACATGGAGAAACCTTGCCTCTATAAAAATAAAAAAATTAACCTGGCTTGGTGATGCATGCTTGTGGCCCCAGCTACTGGCAAGGCTGAGTAGGGAGAATCACTTGAGCCCAAGAAGTGGAGGTTACCACAGTGAGCCGAGATCATGCCACTGCACTCCAGCCTAGGTGACAGTAAAATCCCATTTCAATAATAATAATAACAACAACAAAAAAAACCAACCCAAACAAACAAAAAAGGACAAGGGACAATCTGTGTTCTATTTCTAGTGACTATTATCATGTACTTTTTATTCTTGATTGTATATATTTTAAAGTCAAATTTGTTTGACTTTCCATAAATTCCCATAACTATATCTACATATTGATTTAAATACGTGGCTTTTAAGAGCTTCAGCAATTAGTATATGACTTAATTACTAATTTCAGTGCCTGGATGTTTACCATGAGAAACAATGGCAAATTCATTCCCCTATATGCATCTCAAAGTGTTTAGTTGTTATGAAAGTAGATATTAGTATTCTTTTTCTTCTAAGCCTATAAAAGTGGTCAACATTTGAAGAAATCATGGGTCTAAAGCTCATTCTCTCTCTAGACAAATCAATAGGGTTACAGAATGAGTAAATGTGGTTACTACAGGTAGACAAAATCACAATTTCAATATATTTATTTTTTATGAGGCTTTATGCACACTAATTTCATTTGGAAGTTAGATG
Organism: Macaca nemestrina; assembly: GCF_043159975.1. Lineage (NCBI taxonomy): Eukaryota > Metazoa > Chordata > Mammalia > Primates > Cercopithecidae > Macaca > Macaca nemestrina. The sequence continues at coordinate 82,949,253 of NC_092137.1, read as the reverse complement.
AAACCTCATTCTAATGTTCCGCCTTTCTTTCTGGCTATGAATTAAAAGTGATGAGTAAAGATAATATTTCCTGTGGTAGGCACTACCTATTATATTGTTATACCCATCACAATGCTAAGTTCATTATTTTATTTTTAAATTAAATTAAATTTAATTTAATTTTTTGAGACACAGTCTCACTCTTTTTGCCCAGGCTGGAGTGCAGTGGCACTATCTCGGCCCACTGCAACCTCTGCCTCCTGGTTCAAGCGATTCTCCTGCCTCAGCCTCCTGAGTAGTGGGGATTACAGGTGCCCACCACCACACTTGGCTAATTTTTGTATTTTTAGTAGAGACAGGGTTTCACCATGTTGGCCAAGCTGGTCTTGAACTCCTGACCTCAGGTGATCTGGCCCTCCTCGGCCTCCCAAAGTGCTGGGATTACAGGCGTGAGCCACCGTGCTTGGCCTCTTTATTTTATTTTAATAAAATTTCTAGGGGCACCACATTACCTACACGTTAACGAGAAGGAAGACTGGATAGTGGAGAACTGAGGTCAAACCTCAGAATGATTGTAAACTCCTGTGCTTCAATCCTGGACTTAGCATTTATAAGTTTACAAATCCAGGAAAGTCACTTATCCAAAAAATTTAAGTATCTACCCCTGTGGAATTAGAATTATCATACTAATTGTACAGTAGGATTAAATGAGATGGCATGTGTGAGCATTGTTTTGTCATCAGTGAAATGCTTTCCAAATATTAGAGACGATGCTGATATTGCTGATGTGCACAAGAGTGAGAACTTCAGTAGACACAGCTGTAGTTCACGTGGCAATAGAGAACGATCTGTGGGTGATATAACTATTCTGAGAAAATACTACTGTGCTCTGCAGAAGGACAGATGAAATCTAATATCCTTTCCCTTAGGCATTTATGTAAGATAAGCAATATGGGTTGTAAGACAGGAAAAGCAGCCCCACTGTGTCTCACTATAGTGATTTTACTTATATCCAGAAGTTAGACTCAGTCTTGGAAAACAGAAACATAATTTTGCCTGAACACCAAGGAAAATTGTTCTTTTCTAAAAGTTCAGTGAATTTGTGTATAAGCTGAAATATTTATTTTGAAAGGTATAATTTTAAAAACCTGTCTTCAGATACTAAAGTTCAATTGACTAGCTCTTTCACTGTTGGCAACTAGACGTGGTTAACTATGTTATATAAGGCAGATATAGAATCAAAAGAAGAGAAATTAAAATTTAATGACCTCAGGTAAAAATCAATTTAATGGTTCATCTCTACTTTAGAGCTGACTTTCCGATGGGAAAAAAATCATCAATATTGTTTGCTTAATTTTTCTTCTCCTGGAAATTACCAAGATGGTTATTGCTACTATTTGATGATATGACTTTCATAGGTGTGAAAAATGATCAAACTGTTTATAATATATATATTTTTTAGTTTTGGATTTGAAAATATCACTGCATCACATAACACTTTTTTAAAATCTGAGACTTTGAAGTTTAGAAAAAGATTTGGTGAAAATTTCACAGACATCTGAGTTTTTTAAAAGAGAAAGGATTGAGATCCTTATCATTCTACCTTTTGATACTCGATTTTTCATAATCAGGGTGTCTGCAATGATAAACCGTGTTAAAAGCCAGTACCTAGTTGGATATTGAAAGGTTTGGTTCTTTGACTACCATGCAATGGAGACAAAAATCTTCTGATTTAATGCTTAGAACTTCAAATAGAATAACCACAGATAATTATGAAGTTAATGCTTTTCATGTGGGTGCACCACTCTAGGGATGGAGTACACAAAGACTAATAACCAGCTCATTTTAATTTCCATGCTTAACCTTGATTAAAAAGTTGCATTCTTCCATAGGAGTGCCTATGCTATGTCTAATTTCAACAAAGGCACCAAATAGAATAGCAAAGGTCCTGATTAGGAACCTGTTTGGGGATTAAAGACAGTGTGGGTGAATATAAAAGTAAGTGCTCTAGGGTGTGCAATCTTGTTGAGAAACCAGTCTGTATAGAAATCGAGTAGACAAGATTTTTTTCCTCCTACCCACTCCAACTCTGATCCAACAGTACATGCACTGAGGAAATCTTTCAGATTAGGAGAGGCTTCATCACATCAGTTGACAAATGTGCCATACTCCTTTTTCAGTAGATATCCCTGTGGATGACCATAGATATCCTATACTTCTTTCTTTAAGACTTGTCCTGAGATATCTTGATATTGTTAGACAGAGTTTCTTCAAACTTCTCCCTGTATGACTGCTGGTTTTCTCAGATAATAAGAACAACATCTCTAATACACTAATATATTAGTGTATTAGTCAATTCTCATGGTGCTATGAAGAAATACTGACATGGTGCTATAAAGAAAAGAGGTTTAATTGACTCACAGTTTCACATGACCAGGAAGGCCTCAGGAAACTTACAATCATGGCAGAAGGGGAAGCAAATACATCATTCTTCACATGGCGGCTGGAGAGAGAAAACCATCATATCTCCTGATAACTCACTCACTATGATGAGAAACAGCATTAGGGGACATCCCTCATGATTTTATCACCTCCCACAAGGTCCCTCCCTCAACACATGGGGATTGCAATTTAAGATGAGATTTCAGTGGGGACACAGAGCCAGACCATATTATTCCACCCTTGGCCCCTCCCATATCTCATCTTTTTCACATTTTAAAGCACAATTATGCCTTGCCAACAGTTTCCCAAGGTCTTCGTTGATTTCACAATTAACCCAAAAGTTCAAGTCCAAATTCTCATCTGAGACAAGGCAACTCCCTTCCGCCTATGATCCTGTGAAATCAAAAGCAAGTTAGTTACTTCCTAGAAGCAATGGGGGGTACAGGCATTGGATAAATACACCTGTTCCACATGGGAGAAATTGGCCACTATAGGCCCCATGTAGGTCTAAAATCCAATAAATCAGTCATTAAACCTTAAAGTTCCAAAATGCTCTCCTTTGACTCCATGTCTCACATCTAGGTCATGCTGATGCAAGAGGTGAGCAGTTCCACTTTTGTGACTTTGCAGGGTACAGCCCCCCTCTCAGCTGCTTTCACAGGCTGGTGTTGAGTGTCTGTAGCTTGTCCAGGTGCACAGTGCAAGCTGCTGATGGATCTACCATTCTGGGTTCTGGAAGACAGTGGCCCACTTCTCACAGCTCCACCAGGTAGTGACTCCATGGGGACTCTGTTTGGGGGTTCCAATACCACATTTCCCTTCTGCACTCCCCTAGCAGATATTCTCAGTGAGGGCTCTTCCACTGCAGTAAACTTCTGTGTGGACATCCAGGCATATCCATACATCCTCTGAAATCTAAGCAGAGGTTTCCCAACTTTGATTCTAGACTTCTGCATATCCGCAGGCCCAACATCATGTGTATATGTAATCTGCCAAGGCTTGGACTTGCACCTTGAAGTAATGGCCTTAGCTGTATCTTGGCCCCTTTTAGCCACTACAGAAGCTGAAGCAGCTGGGACATGGCGCAACATGTCCTAAGGCTGCATAGAGCACTGGGGAGCCTAAGCCTGGCCCACGAAACCATTATTTCCTCCTAGACTTCCAGGCCTGTGATGGAAAGTGCTTCAGTGAAGGTCTCTGACATGCCCTGGAGATATTTCACCCATTGTCTCAGTGATTAACATTCTTCTCTTTGTTACTTAAGCAAATTTCTGAAGCAGGCTTGAATTTCTCCCCCAGAAAATTGGTTTTTCTTTTCTATTGCATAGTCAGGCTGCAAATTTTCCAAACTTTTATGGTCTGCTTCCTCTTGGATGCTTTTCTGCTTAGAAATTTCTTCCACCAGATACCCTAAATCATCTCTTTCTAGTTCAAAGTTCCACAGATCTCTAGGGCAGGGGCAAAATTTGAGTCACTTTGCTAAAGCATAGCAAGAATGACCTTTACTCTATTTCCCAACAAGTTCCCCATCTCCATGTGAGACCACTTCAACCTGGACTTCATTGTCTAATATCATTATCAGCATTTTGGTCAAAGCCATTCAACAAGTCTCTAGAAAGTTCTAAACTTTTCCACATCTTCCTGTCTTCTGAACCCTCCATGTCTTTAGGAAGTTCCAAACTTTCCCATATTTTCCTGTCTTCTTCTGAGCCCTCCAAACTGTTCCAACCTCTGCCTGTTACCCAGTTGCAAAGACGTTTCCACATTTTTGAGTATCTTTATAGCAGCACCCCACTCTCTGCAGTACCAATGTACTGTATTAGTCCATTTTCACACTGCTGTGAGGAAATACCTGAGACTGGGTAATTTATAAAGAAAAGAGGTTTAATTGACTCATAGTTCTGCATGTCTGTGGAGGCCTAAGGAAACTTACAATCATGGTGGAAGAGGAAGCAAATATGTCCTTCTTCACATGGCAGCAGGAGAGAGAAGTGCAGAGCAAAGTGAGGAACCCCTTATAAAACTTTTAGAGTTGTGAAAACTCACTCACTATCACAAGAACCTCATGGGGGAACTACCCCCATGATATCCCTCCCCCAACATGTGGGGATTACAATTTGGATTACAATTCAAAATGATATATGAGTTTGGAGCACAGAGCCAGACCATATCAACTGGTAACAATTGTACATGGTGGCAATTGTGGTGGTTTCTAGACTCACACTTATTGTGTCTGAATTTTAACTCCTGGGGAAAGAGGATAACCACAATTGCAAATTACAGGTAAGCACCCTGTGGAAAGACTTTATGCCAAGGAGAGTGAATCTAGGTGAAAGTGAAATGCATAAATGTAGTAGTGAGTTCAGAATATGTTAGATATTAAATTAACTATTTTAAAATAAGTCCTTGTTTTAATTGTATATTGGCATTAAGATAAGTAAGCATGCTATCTGGGAATCTTGTAGGCCTAAGCATTATCTTTATCTTCTGTGAGATGATATTTGCTGTTTCACTCTTGGAGAAAAAAATTCTGCTTTTAGGGACCAATTTTTTGATACAATCCAAATGCTCTCAAATGCCTTTTGCAGAGCCAAACTTTCTTACAATGGCATCTGACACTAAGGTTTTGGAATGTGTAACGTACTTCCTAACCCAGTGTCAAAGGAAAATATTCTGCCATTTGTAGTTTCCTGCTGTGCAGTTCCACATGGAACAGCTCAAGAGGGCTGATAAAATCAAAGATTCCTTATTTCTTGAATACAGTTAGTACCTGCAAAATCTTACCTCTCTTTGGACTGAAACCATGCTGGTCTCTTTCCTTAGCAATTAGAATATGACTGCTAACTAAATTATATCAATTTTGAGATAAATGTTTGATTTGGCCTTCACTCTTAGTTGCTGCTTAATATATATAAGTACAGTTTAACAGTGATGCCTATGGATTCAAATTGAAATCAGATACTCACTCTGCATTATTACTTAGGTGATATAGACAAGGTAAATATTAAATGAGATTCCAGATCTCTAGTCTTTCAAACATGTACATGGTAGGCAGTTTCTGAAATCGTTTTCAATAATACCCACCTTCACTGTTCATGCTCTTTTCTGGAACTTGATCTTCTTCTCACTTGCTTCTGACAAATAGATTATAACAAATAGGATGCAATGTCACTTCTGAGTTTAGATCATAAAAGACTGATTTTTTTTTTCTTGCCCGCACATTTTCTTTTTGCTTGCCTGCTTTCTTTTTGCTTGCCTGCTTTGAAGAAGCAAACCATCATATTAAGGATATCTATGTGATAAAGAACTGAGAGCAGTCTCCATCCAACAGCTAGTGAGGAACTGAGGCTGTTGGTCCAAAAGCCCATGGAGAATTGAATCTAGTACAAAATTACTCAACTTGGAAAGCCAAGTTTTGCTTTAGTAGAGCCTTGAGTTGACCACAGCTGCTGCCAATACCTTATGCAGTCTATTAAAAACTCCCAAGCCAAGAACCTAGCTTGGCCTTGCTCAGAATCCTGACAAAACCTATGATAACTATGTGTTGTGTTAGGACACTATTAGTTGGCATGGTTTGTTATGCACCAAGAGATATGATGGCCAATCTAATGAATAATGGCCAATATAATGAATAATACTGGTACCTACCTCAAACATTTGTTGCAGGAATTAAATGATGCAATATAAAGAATGTTGACTATTCTTTTCTTTTTTTTAATTCAATTAGTATTGAGATGATAAATGGACATGAGTGACATGGTTTTAGTCTATATTTATAGTAAGCTCATATCAAAGTATTTTTGAACTATTATTATTGTTATTGTTATTTTGTAGAGATGGAAACTTGCTCTGTTGCCAATGCAGGAGTGCAATGGCGTGATCTCGGCTCACTATAACCTCCGCCTCCCAGGTTCAGCAATCCTTCTGCATCAGCCTCCCAAGTAGCTGGGATTACAGGCACATGCCACCACGCCCAGCTAATTTCTTTTGTATTTTAGTAGAGACAAGGTTTCACCATGTTGCCCAAGCTGGTCTTGAACTTCTGAGCTCAGGCAAACTGCCAGCCTCAGCCTCCCAAAGTGCTAGGATTACAGGTGTGAGCCACCGCAACCAATCTTGAACTATTATTAATATTACTATTTTAGGATATATTTTTTCTATTGATAGAATGCATTTTTGAGTCATGGATTCTTGTAATTTGCCAATTGTCACCTTATTTAGTCTGTGAGTGCTGGGGGAAATTAATCTTTACAAAGAATTCCATGAGAGAGAATGTACAAATTTTCTAGGATTTAATGTAGGTGTATATAAACACAACTTAGCTAATCTGGTTATTAAATCCCTAGAAGTTATAGCAATGGAAATCATATTTCCTCCAATGCAGAAGAATTCTTTCTTAATTTACTTTAAAGAAATACAATTACGGGTTAGTAATAAAACCTAACGCAAAGAACAGTATTTTAAGGTTATTTTTGAAATACTTAATTCTTTTTTCTTTTCATAAGCAGAACAGATTGAAGTGGGAAACCACATTCTGGCCACTGTAGCAATGAGATTACTGGCTACTCTAATTAACATTATATTTTTGCCAGCCTGTTAAGTACTTAAGCATATCTTCATATCTAAAACCTTGAAATCAGTACTATTGTTAAACCCATTGTCCAACCAGGTAAATAAAACTCTAAGAAATTTCTTTGATGAAGAGATTAGGAAGTATTGTCTTTGAAAAAAATAATGGAGAAATGTTTTCTCTTTACAAGAAGAGTATAAACCTTTTATGTACTTAATAACTTGAGGGACCTTCTTGGAGACAGATTATTTAAAAAGAAGAATTGAGGTAATGCTATCACTAGTCAATGTAACCAGCTAGTAAGTGGCAACATTCAGCCAGGTACTCTGCTTTGGAAGCTTGTAATCTAAAATGTTATGCTATATACTACTAGTAATAGTAGTAGCCATACTTATATTAATGAAATATTTGACAGATAATTTGTAAATATTTGACACATACATAGTAATGAACGCCATTTAACAACTATGTCATGTAGGTATTGATATTAACATTGTATTGATTGGGTGAGGCACAGAGAAATCAAATCAAGGTAAACTAGCTAACAGGAAAGTACTAATTTTGCTGAATCTTTAAACTCTCTGTATCAGAAGTCTCATGCTTCATGAATTTAATGACCTTAGAGTTTTGTTCACACAGTCATTTTCAGAGTTGTACTAGGTATAATAACATATAAGTGAGAGAGACACATAGAAACAATGTTTAGAGAATTTTTTTTGTCTAGCAAAGGTTACCAGACATACTAGAAGAATCACATTTTTCAGTATGGCCATGTGGCAACTTCTTACATTTTATCACAAATTCATTTGCTGAGCAGGCTTTTATACTTACCTACCTGAGAAAACAGGGCTATAGGTGAAGCCAGAAATGATTTTGGCCTTTGAATGACACACACTACAACTGTGCTGATTATCCACATAGATAGTTAAAGAGATGATGAGTCTTGCCTTGTTTTAGGCTTCAAAATGCTAACATAAGCACCTGTGTGATCGTTATTGAAGACCCTTTATAGTTCAGCGTTTTAAAATGGGCAGGGTCAAATGAAGAAATTAGAAGATAAAAACAGTTTAGTATCATTTTTAAGTCCTTGTCTTTCTCTTTGATCTATTTTAGTGAATCATTTCCCCCATTACAACACCAGCCAAGAGCCACTGTGCTCAAGACTGCACAAGGATCAGGTGTGGAGTATACAATGGTCCTGAGTTCCAGCTGGCTGAAAAATCTTCAGATAAAATCAACTCATGAGCTATATGTCAGCAAGTTGCTTCCCCTCTTCCATCTTTTCTATATTTTAAAAGATTACTGGCAATTTTAATCTAAAAAATTCAAAATCAAGATATATTGAAAAAATATATATTATTCAGAATGAAACCAGTGACATGGTGCTAGAGACAGATATGGCAGAGAAACAAATACCCAGAGTACATACCCAAATACCCTGTGAATGTATTCCCAGAATAATGATTCTCCTAATGTTATTTTCTAATGTATTTGCTTGTTTTTTATTTAAATTTTTAATTTTTAAAAACCGTTTTCTGAAAGAGTAGAATTGCCTATGTCCACTGGTAGTGATTACAAACCTTTGGAATCAGGGTAATCAAAGTAGAGCAGGAAATGCTAAGCTATTTTTCCCTCTTTTTTCTCATGGGAAATCCTAGTACTGTCTTCTCTCCAGCCTTCTTTGGAGGCATAAGAATTTTGCTCAGTCTGGGAAAGACCAAGCAAATGGTACCTCTCAATACGTATCAGGCTAGAGGAGTTTCTTATAGCTTCTACCCTGTCAAGATGAACAAAGAGAATCAGACTAATCCAAATAGCAAAACAATCAGGCCCAGAGTAGTTCGGTTGAAATGAACTGAAAGAAAGATTATAGTTCAATCTAATCCAAAATTTCCCTACCCACAACAAACTTGAACTAGTAAGTCAAATTCTATTAAGCAATTATAATTTTCAATCAAGACCTCCAGAAACTCCTACAAAATGCAACTGCAGGATTCATGAGATGATGCTAATTATTTATTGGAACTCAGATTAAAAAAGAAGTTTGCTCACAGAGATCAACCAAAGGAATGGTCTATAGTTTTCCACCACAACATTGTTGTAAAGTATAATTTCAAGTCTATAATTAGTGGACTAGGGAAGCAAAACCTATAAAACAAAAGAAAACAAAAATTGTGCTGGGAACTGCTCCACACCTCTTTTTGCCAAGTCATAAGCATGATGGAGAAAGGTGGCGCTGTGTGTCTGCTACTGGAGGAAACAAACATTTGTCCATAATTATTTTACCTCAGCTTGAGTTTTTTAAATGCTTCATGTCCAATGTCTCTCCAAAAATGTTCATGATAACTGAAATTAAATAATGCCAGAATTAAGAGAGAGATTTATAATTTAAACTCTCACATGTTACAGGAATCAGTTCCATAGAATTGCACCTCTGGATACTGTAAACCAAAAGTAAAACCATCTGAAAGAACTTCCTCCTCAACCAGAGCTCCTTTAAATTTTAACCTGAGAGACTGGTTCAGGCCGTGGCAGAAAGTGGGGGCCAGACATGCATCATTACACTTCTCTGGTATTAACATCAACACGGACTTTAAGCCTGATAAGAAACATTTTACAACCTATTCTCTCTGAAGCCTAGAATCTGAAGGCTTCCTCTGCAAATAAGAACTTGTGTCTCCACAATCCTTTATCTTAACCCAGACATATGTTTCTGTTGATCCCAGGTCTTTAGATAAACTCAACCAATTGTCAATCAGACAATTTTTAAATCTACCTATTAGCTGGATCCCCCACCCCCACCCCCACTTAAGAGTTGTCCTGCCTTTCTGGACCAAACCAATGTATTTCTTAAATGTATTTGATTGAAGTCTTATGTCTCCCTAAAATGCATAAAGCGAAGCTGCACCCCGACCACCTTGGCACATGTTTTCAGGACCTCCTGAGGGCTGTGTTACAAACCAGGATCACTCATATTTGGCTCAGAATAAGTCTCTTCAAATATTTTATTTTATAGACTTTGACTCTTTTCATCAAAAATACCTCTAAGATGAGGAAGTTCACCAATTTGTGAGATAAATTTGAAATCCTTACGTTGACGAAAGTTTTTTTATCTGCAGTGTCTGCCCATTTGTCCAACTGGAAAAAAATATTTTACCTCCATCTAATAGTTTTTAAAAGATCTCTGAGACCCTATATCATAAGAAAGTACTTTTAATTTTAATCATTCTTCAGAAGTGGTTTTCAGATCTTTCATATTATTGGAACTGTGTCTAGAGATGTGCTAAAACTTTTAAACAGGGCTTTAATTTGGAAACATTCTCAATAGGAGGTTTCTTGTTTATTTTGGTATCCCCTCTAGCTTCTCTCAAAGCACTGTTATATGGTTTACATTAATTAAATCTTGATGTATGGATCTGAACCTTCATCTCTAGCCTCTTGTTTATTAGTAAGTGCTCACATTTCAAAAATTGTTCTAGCTTTCTCATCTGTCAATTCATTTTCATGTAAACATCCTCATCATTATCTTTCAACTGCATTGTTTCTATAATCTCATTGTTCTGCTTTCCTTTATTTTAGCTTTATGCTAGCCATTCTGTACATGAGTCAAAATGTCCTTCTCAAGATTAATATGTAATCTTTTATTTTCACTCCTTTGTCAGTAGCTTTCCATTGTCTTTAAGAAAAAATAAATCCTTGTACTTAGCCTGGTGTGTAGGCCACTGGCCAACATTAGTTTCCTCAGCAGAATCTCTTGCTATCTCCTTCTTCACATACACTTAACCAACAAAATGCAAATAATTTAGCTATACTCCCTTTCTGGTAATCCTGCAAGCACCATTCTCTCCCTCTGGTCCTGTGCACCATCTTTCCTCTTTCTTTTCTTGAACAATTTCCCTCATTACCTAATAAAGGCACTCACTTTTTTAGATATATTTGACCTGAACCCTGCCCATGTTCTACAGGTTTGGGTGAGGATGGGGGACCCAGAATTAAATTCTGGCTATGCCATTTACTAGATATAAGACCCTTGGTGTGTTGCTTATCCCCAGTGGACTTTAATTTCCACCATACAATTAAATGAAGAGAATAATTGTTTATTCTCAATTCATGGGTTTGTTGAGAGAATAAAATGAGATGCAAAAATAGTGTTACTTGAACTTCAAAGTGCTATACAATTTAGAGGCCTTTCTAAGATGACCATTGCTATGTAAATTCATCGGAATGGCTTCTCTCCTAACCTCTACTTCTTTCTCTGCTTTATCTGTTTGGAATGAAGTTTTAATAAAGCAGGATACAGAGCAGTACTTGGCTAATCCTGCAGAAATGACTGCAGTGTAGAGCTTCATTACATCAAGTGTGTTTACATTTTTGAAATGATTTGTCAGTGGGGACTTTTTACAAAACAAATCCTGGAGATGTAATATTGGAAATTTTAATAAAATTTGAGTATTTTCCTCTGCATATGTTGACTCTCAATAAGGTTTCTTTTTATGAGGAATAATGGTATGAAAAGTATGAGAAGCAAGATATTATAGAAAGCAATCTGTTTTTTTCTTCTCCCCTTAAAACCACACCACAGATAAATATGGAATATCAGAGAATTATTTTCTTCTTGCTATAAATATTCTTTTGTATATATTCTTAACCTGGTATTAATAAGAAAAATTTAAAAAAGAAATCTACAAGAGAATAAAATATGCTTATGCAATTTATAAAGAAATTGGTCTTTAAAGAAATAAACAGTATGGGCCTAAATTTGTTAATGAAAAACTCAGATCTCAAAGTGAGCCCTAGAGCATTATAACTGATAAGAAGATAATCATTTTTTGTGTGTGTGGGGGGGTGGGGGGATTTAAAATACATTTTTGTAAAACTTTATATGTTGATTTTACCTATAGTGTTGAGGCTAATTTTTTTTTCTAAGATGCCCTTCTGTGAAGTAGGTTGTTATTCATATTTTGTTAAGAATATTTACTAGGGTCACGTATTTTGTATATTGCAGATACACAACTCAAATTACAGAGGATTCACATAAAAAGAGAGGCAAATTGACATCGTGGAAAGATACTGACTTTGGAGTCTATCATATTCACTTCCGAATCTGTGAAAGGAAAATATCTTGGGTCCCCAAAATCACTCAGGAAAACTCAAGCTGGAAACTGCTTCAGGCAAACTTGCCTCCCATTCTATTTAAAGTCACTCCTCTGCTCAATAAGATAGATGCATCTCTGGTTTGCCTCCTTTGGAAAGGCTAATCAGAAACTCAAAAGTATGTAACCCTTTGTGTTTCACCTATCTGGGACCTGAAAGCTGCCTCCCCACTTTCTATCTTATGCTTTGGCTTCAAGTTGTCCCACCTTCCCAGACTGAACCAGTGTACTTCTTACATATATTGATTGATATCTCATGTCTCCCTAAAATGTATGAAACCAGGCTGTGCCCTGACCACCTTTGGCACATGTTGTCAGGGCTTCCTGAGGCTGTGTCATGGGCGTGTCCTTAACCTTGGCAAAATAAACCTCCTAAATTAACTGCAACCTGTCTCAGATTTTCTTGGTTCACATTTTGGTAACCATGGGGCAGGGGGATTCTGAGTGGAGATGCCCCTGACATTTGACAAATCTCCTATCCATGCTTGGTACCAGCATGAGCTAACTTTATGGCTCAAACAAATAGGACAATTTGCTGAGGTCTGAGAGCACCTTCTCCAGAGAGTACCTGATCTCCCAAAATTTGTTAGAGATCTGAAGTTTATTTTGCTGTACAACTTCTCTTTTGTTGGAGTTTTCTTTGCTTCCAACAGGAAGGCAAGTTTTCCTGCTTCCATGACGTTGAAAGGCAAGTAATCAAACTGCATTCCTGAGACACAGGGCAAAAAATTAAAGCTGCTCAGTTCCTCAAGGCCCAAGAACTATCATGGAAGAGGCGGACACATAAGATTGTAAAGGTTGATTTTGACAAATAAAATAAGTTCATTTTCTCTATATATTAATTATTAATGTCAAAGGCATGCTGATGCAAAAGCAGTATGTGGACCCCTGAGTCAGATTAACAAGGTTTTCTTGAAGCATTAACCAACTTCTTAATAAAGTTTATAATGATTATAAAAGGCTTGTGAAAGTCATATTCTATAATAAAGATTAAATTTTATAGATTGTTTACAAAATTATGAAAAAAAAGTAATTGACTTCCTGCTGTTTTTATTAGGGCTTCTTGTTTAGAAAATTATATCCCCTCTCTCAAAGAATGCAGGTTTGCACTTTTTTTGAAATGCTTGAATTATCACTTTGGCTAAATAAATGACTTTACAATGACCTATAATCCTATTTTGTAATATCAAGTGTTTTAAATCTTTTATATTTGACAAACTTTCCAAAATCAAATTGTAAATTATGTCTTTTTTGAACCTAATTAATTCTTTAAGACATTAGGTTACCTAAAGTCTAAAAATGTCATGATACGACTTATTTGGTATAAAAATTATACAGGAAGCATTGTCAAATATGAAATGGTGTTTGGTTTTCTTTGGATTGTATTTGTATAAATATATTGTTGGCATGTGCTCCAAAACTATGGGAAACTCCTGTGTTCTTATATAATTTAGTGTACATTATCAATAATAACCACAATTGTTATGGTAAAATTATTGTGTTGAACAGAGGTAACAAATTTCTTTGTCAATTGTGTCTTTTAACTATGGCTGCTTTAAAGCTTTTTTTCATCCACAGAAAATTGTCTTGTTTTAAACTCTCTTTAAAAAGTGGGTTTATAATCAGCTATAGAAGAACTCTAACAGGTGCACATAAAAGCAGGTTTTCTCATAACTTTGGAAATTGTAACATTGGAATAAAGGAAAAAGCTTTCAGACTCTCATGGAGAGCCAAAATGTTCATGACTATCAAACAGAACACGAGTTAACTGAATTAACTTAACCAATGGAAAACTGAAGTAGTCCTTTTGATTTTTTGCTTAAAACATTGCTGATCCTTTGTTTTGTTTTTCAGAGTTAAGAAAACTTTTCTTTTAAGCTATTTACAACTTTTGACAATTGAGTAAATATATTCCTGTGAACAAAATTTGGAGCATATTTGTTTATCTCTATCTGATTTCTCCAGAATGTGTGAGTATTCTTAATTTATGGCAATATAGTTATTTGTGAGTATTCTATTACTTGTGAGTATTCTTAATTTATGGCAATATAGTTATTTGCATAAGTGAAATAATAATCTATTTTCTTTCGCAGTAGGACGTAATTGGAGACATTGATTATTTTATCAAGGCTTTGGAATGGTGTGCTTTCCTTTAAGGAATCAAACTTACGTTGGAAGGAGCAATGAAGAACAAGTGGCACAACGGTTTTGGCATCAAAGAAGACATCACTTGAAAATGTCACAGAGTAAGTTGGGTCCCAGGAAAGATATGGGTATCAATTATGTCAGGAAATCAGAATCTCAAGGGAATGCTAATACTGCAGTGTTCATCACAGCAGTATTCACAGTAGCAAAGATATGGAAACTTGTCTACAGACTGATGAAAGAGAAAGGAAAATATGATGTATACATAAAACACAATAATAGTCATCCTTAAAATTAGAGAAAATACTGCAATTTTGCAATAACATGAATGAAACTGAAGGACACTATTTTGAGAAAAATAAGTCAGTCACAGAAAGACAAATATTGTATGATTCCATATATATGATATATCTAAAATAGTCAAACTCATAGAATTATAGAGTAGAATTGTGGTTGATAGAGAGGTGGAAATGGGGATGTGCTAATCAAGGGACATAAAAATCACAATTTAGAAACAAAATAAAAAGAATGAGAATGTAACATTAGACAGAAGATTGAGGATCCAGGGCATTTGGCCAGAAGGGAATATAAACTACAAAGGGCACAGAGAAAGAAAGGGTCACAGGAGTTGTGGTGGAATGAGAGATGGGGACAGAATGGAGGATGCACAGAACTATATGGTAATTAGGGAATGGGTAATAAGGTGTGATCTGGCAATGCAGGACTTTGTGGCGAGACTGACAAAAACAAGAAAAAAAAAATGATAGAGGCAGGAGGCAGACAAATGCCTAGGCAGGTGGGGGTCCCCCCAGTGAATTCTAACCCCTTCAACCTGGAAACAGTCCTGGGTAAATCCTCAATCCTCAGTCCCTGATTGAGAATCCACCTTCCCGTTTGGCATGCTTTCCTCTGATTGATCCACTTCCTTTGCTTATTTTACATATATCTACCCTTTCCTAATTGATTTTCAACACTATTTTCCCTACTTTTGTGTGGTGTCTTCATTTTAACCATTTTTGCATGCTCACAAAGCAATTGGCACACTCCCTATTATGAGCTTATAAAAGGCCCCAGGCTGAGCCATATTGGGAACTCTCCGGACTTTGGGTAGGGGGATCGCCCCCACATCCCTTCCCTGCTTAAAGCTGTTTCATCACTCAATAAATCTTCCCATCTTGCTCACTCTTTGAGTATTCGTGTGCTTACTTCTTCCTGGTCGTGAGGTAAGAACCCAGACCTAGCTGAGCTAAAGAGCAAAAAATCCTGCACCAAAAAAGACAATGATATTAATGTTCAATAAATTGTAATTATTGGTCTTTTAATTGTTCTTATAAGAAGTAAGAGGAGTAAGATTAATATATGTGAATCAAGTAGATGAGGCTTCATGAATCTTGCTAAGATTGACTGGATCATGATACATGACAAGAATTTCGATATGTACAGGGTCTATTTTTTCATCAGAATAGATCTATTAATTTATTTTGTATATAAGAAGAAATAAGATAGGCAAAATTCTGTGCTCATAGAGCATCAAAGTAGTATGGGAACAGGATGTACAAATTAAACAAAAAATATATTAGTTAATATGGTGAAAAAGCCACCACAAAAACTATGCCAGGTGAGGAGACAGAAAAAATTACTGGGCTTCTTCTTTGGAAAAGAAGATACAAAATAGTAGAACCTACTATGGAAAGGTTTGTAAGGGCAAGACACTTTAAGGAGTTGATTTCTGAGGACCCACTTTGAAAATATGAGGAGACAAGTCAGGAAATGCATATTCGAGGAGAACAGTGTTTCAAACACATGAAAAAACAATTTCAGGATCTCTGAGATGAACATGATCTTAGTTTATTCTAAGAACTACAAAAGACCTGTGAAGCTGCTGTAAAATTATTTTAAGGCAGAATAGGAGACACAGTGAGGAGAAAATAAGAAACTTCTCTAAGGAAGACCACCTAGGCCAAGGAAAGGAGTATAGACTTTTATTTTAGGTGTGATGAGAAGTTATTGGAAAGTGTTGAGGATGAAGATAACTTGATTGTATTTACTTCAAAATCAACTTAGATTGATCACTACTGACATCATAGTACAAATAAGTCATGAAGCAAAAGTGTATATAGTTCTTATGGTCCTTACAATAGCTCGGGATAAATACAGCAATAATGCTTCCTTGATGCAGAAAACAGGAGAGTATATCTGAAAAATGGCAAGAACAGGAAAATTGAGGATACATGTTGAGGACAAACAGATAAAAGTTTTAACTGTGAGGTAAGTCATATAATAATAGATCTTGGCTAGTATTTAACTTTATTTATTTATTTTTGATTCTTTTTTTTTTTGTTATACTTTAAGTTCTAGGGTACATGTGCACAACGTGCAGGTTTGTTACATATGTATACATGTGCCATGTTGGTGTGCTACACCCATTAACTCGTCGTTTACATTAGGTATATCTCCTAATGCTATCCCTCACCCCTACCCTCTCCCCACAATAGGACCCGATGTGTGATGCTCCCCTTCCTGTGTCCAAGTGATCTCATTGTTCAATTCCCACCTATGAGTGAGAACATGTGGTATTTGGTTTTCTGTTCTTGTGATAGTTTGCTGAGAATGATGGCTTCCAGCTGCATCCATATCCCTACAAAGGACACGAGCTCATCCTTTTTTATGGCTGCATAGTATTCCATGGTGTTTATGTGCCACATTTTCTTAATCCAGTCTGTCACTGATGGACATTTGGGTTGATTCCAAGTCTTTGCTATTGTGAATAGTGCCGCAATAAACATACGTGTGCATTTATTTTAATTTTTATTTTGAATGAAGAAAAGAAGAAAGAAAAGAAAACATACTTTCTTGGAAAAAGCAAGAAAGTATATGTTATGATGGTATGGACTGCAGAAATGTGCATTTATTTTGAATGATGACAAAAGAATAGAGAGAAAAGGACAGATAACACTATTTTAAAGGATGAACTGACTGAAATAGATATCAAATAGACTTGACTAAAATAGATAAAAATAGGTATTGACTATGATGGCCACTGGCTTTTTATCATATTCTGCAAGGCTGAAAATGGGACAACATGGTTCTGTATTTTATAAATTTTGAGAACATCATTGTGTTGGTTGATTTTACACAAAGCAATACATTTTATAGATTAATGCTGTCCAGAAGATGAAGAATCAAAATTCAAGCATTTTTAAACAAAAATATTATAAAACAGATAGACTCCTGGTTCTGGCTATGACACTTAAATAGCTGAAAAAAATGTCACTCTTACTCTTATAAGAAGAAATAAAATTGTAACAAATTGAAAGTCAATGACTTTTCTTACAACCATTAAAATACAGAGTTCACAGTGCAAGCCCCTATCCTAGAATTTAAAGAGACAGAAAAAATAGTAGAAATATCTACTGAGTTAGCTTATTGGAAGCTGAAGCTGCTGGAGGCATTCAATGGTAGAGAAACTTAGGAAATTTTTATTGACTCACTAGAAGCTAAGTGTAGATCAGCTTGAGACGGAGAAACTTCTGGGGGCCACAATTTTGTGACATCCCATATGTTTGTGAGTTTTATCTTTAGAAACTCCGCCAGATCCCTACAATAAAGAGCCAAGAAAAATTCCCTATTGTTTCAGGCAGCCAGAGGGGAAAATAACTGTGTTGAATTATGCACAGAGAGTTACCTGTAACAAACAATTTTTTCTCAAGGAAAATAACTTTATCAGAGTCTTATAAATAGTGAGAAAGGCAATTAGCTCAAGCCCCTTTGAGCTTTACTGTATCATCATTACAGCAAAAAAAGTTTACAAAGAAATACTTTTGAGGGTCAAATTCCAATAATTCAGGCCTACTAAAAGACTGAGATTTAGTAGCAATAGAGAACACTCTCCTCCGCCCTACTTTATACCACATCAGCAGGGTTCTAGTAAAATAAATGTGGATTTCAGATGAAAGAGCTACAAGACACAAACTGTATTTCAGAAAAAGTTTTCAGGGAAAAAACAAAGACAACTAGGGAGAGTGTGGAAAAAAAAAAAAAAAAAACTAAAAGCAACTGAAGTTTACGTTACATGTGAGGTCTAGCTTTGAATAAAAAAATTACCATGTGTGGTATTATTTCTGAGGGCTCTGTTCTTTTCCATTGGTCTATATCTCTGTTTTGGTACCAGTACCATGCTGTTTTGGTTACTGTAGCCTTGTAGTATAGTTTGAGGAAAGATAACGTGATGCCTCCAGCTTTGTTCTTTTGGCTTAGATTGTCTTGGCAATGTGGGCTCTTTTTTGGTTCCATATGAAATTAGAAGTAGTTTTTTTTTCCAATTCTGTGAAGAAAGTCATTGGTAGCTTAATGAGGACGGCATTGAATCTATAACTTACCTTGGGCAGTATGGCCATTTTCACAATATTGATTCTTCCTCTCCATGAGCATACTACACATCTACAACCATCTGATCTTTGATAAACCTGAGAAAAACAGGAAATGGGGAAAGGATTCCCTATTTAATAAATGGTGCTGGGAAAACTGGCTAGCCATAAGTAGAAAGTTGAAACTGGATCGCTTCCTTATACCTTGTGCAAAAATTAATTCAAGATGGATTAGAGACTTAAATCTTAGACCTAAAACCATAAAAACGCTAGAAGAAAACCTAGGCAATACCATTCAGGACATAGACATGGGCAAGGACTTCATGTCTAAAACACCCAAAGCAATGACAACAAAAGCCAAAATTGACAAATGGTATCTAATTAAACAAAGAGCTTCTGCACGGCAAAAGAAACTACCATCAGAGTGAACAGGCAACCTACAGAATGGGAGAAAAATTTTGCAATCTATTCATTTGATGAAGAGCTAATATCCAGAACCTACAAAGAACTCACACAAATTTACAAGAAAAAACTCCATCAAAAAGTGGGCAAAGGATATGAACAGGCACTTCTCAAAAGAAAACATTTATGCAGCCAACAGACACATGAGAAAATACTCATCATCACTGGCCATCAGAGAAATGGAAATCAAAATCACCATGAGATACCATCTCACACCAGTTAGAATGGTGATCATTAAAAAGTCAGGAAACAACAGGTGCTGGAGAGAATGTGGACAAATAGGAACACTTTTACACTGTTGGTGGGACTGTAAACTAGTCCAACCATTGTGGAAGACAGTGTGGCAATTCCTCAAGAATCTAGAACTAGAAATACCGTTTGATCCAGCCATCCCATTACTGGGTGTACACCCAAAGGATTATAAATCATGCTGCTATAAAGACACATGCACATTTATGTTTATAGTGACACTATTCACAATAGCAGTGACTTGGAACCAACCCAAATGTCCATCAATGACAGACTGGATTAAGAAAATGTGGCACATATACACCATGGAATACTATGAAGCCATAAAAAGGATGAGTTCATGCCCTTTGTAGGGACATGGATGCAGCTGGAAGCCATCATTCTCAAAAAACTATCACAAGAACAGAAAAACCAAACACTGCATGTTCTCACTCATAGGTGGGAATTGAACAATGAGAACACTTGGACACAGGAAGGGGAACATCACACACCGGGGCCTGTTGTAGGATGGGAGTGGGGGGAGGGATAGCATTAGGAAATATACCTAATGTAAATGATAAGTTAATGGGTGCAGCACACTAACATGGCACGTATATACATATGTAACAAACTTTCCCTTTGTGCACATGCACCCAAGAATATAAAGTATAATTTTAAAAAAATTACAATGCCTGTTAAAAGGCAAGAAAACAAGTTCGTTTTAGAAAGACAAAGCAAGAATCAGAACCAGACTGAGATATGTTATATATTAGGACATTATTAGAGAAGAAGTATAAAATAACTATGATTGCCATGTAAAGGGCCTTAATGGAAAAAAGTTGATGCATGAGTGAACAGTTGGGTAATGTAAGCAGAGAGATGAAAATGTTAAGAAAATCAATAGAAAATGCTAGAAATAGAAAAATATTGTACGGTAATGAAGATTGCCTTTGTTAGTCATATCAGCTGACTGCATATACTTATAGAGAAACAGTTTGAAGATAATGTCAGTTGGAACTTCCCAAAATAAATACAAAGAGAAAAAGGAATGAACATCAAAATCAAAATAAACAAAATGAAAATAAACAGAACATCAAAGAACTGTGAGTTATATGGATAAGAATTCCCATTACAATGGGAAGGTGCCATTATGTATATTATATATACAATATTATATGTATTATATATTATATATGGATAATATGTTTATTTGAACAAATAGTATAAATAATAGATATGATATGTATGTGTTAATATACTATATATCTAATATTATTTTATATGTTGTATAATATTAAATGCATTAATATAGTATTAAATATATAATACTACATATTTCCAATTCTAATGGAAGACAGTATTGTAATGGAAGACACCAATCTACTGATTGAGGAAGCTCTCAGTACACCAAGCAGGATAAATGAAATGTTTCCAAAATCTACATCTATTCATATTATATTAAAACTGTGGAAAACCAAAGATGAAGAGAAATTATTGAATAAAAAGCACTAAATATAATGAAATACTTAGAAATGTACTCATCCAAAGGGGTGAAAGCTTGTACCCTGCGAATTGTAAAACATTGATGATGAAATTGAAGAAGAGAGAGATAAGTAGAAGGAAATCATGTGTTCATTGTTTGAAAGAATTAGTATTGTTACACTGTCCATACTATCCAAAGTGATCTACAGAATCAATGCAATCCTTATGAAAATCTAAATAGCATTCTCTACAGACATTATAAAAAATCCTAAAATTCACATGGAACACCAAAATATCCGTAATAGTCAAAGCAATCTTGAGCAATGAAAACAAAGCTGGAGGGAGGCATCACACTGCCTGATTTCAAAATATTTTATAAATTGCAGTCACTGAAACAAGCATATAGAATCAGGGCATCCAATAATTTGGCTTCACTTGGCCACATCGAAAAAAGAACTGTCTTGGGCCACACATGAAATACACTAATACGAATGTAGCTGATGAAATTATTTTTAAATGCATAGAAAATGTATAATTTTTAAAAAGTTTACAAATTTGTGTTGGGCCACATTCAAAGCCATCCTGAGCCACATGTGGCCCACAGGCCACAGTTTAAACAAGCTTGATATAGATCAACAAAACAGAAAAGAGATCTAGACATAAATTCATGCATATACAGTCAATTGATCTTTGCCAAGGAAGCCAAGCACGCACAATGGAGAAAATATAGTTTCTTCAATAAGCAGTGATGAAAAAACTGGATATCCACATGCAGAAGAATGAAATTATACTATATATCAAATTGTACGCAAAAATCAAGTAACAACGAATTGAAGACTTAAACATAAGACATTAAACTGTAAAAGCAATAGAAGATAATATAGAAAAAAAGCTTGTTGACATTGATCATGGCAAAAATTATTTTGGATATGACCCCAAAAGTATAGCAATAAAAGAGAAAATAGACAGGTGGGATTGCATCAAACTAAAAAGCTTCTGCACAACAAAGGAAACAATTGAGTTAAAAGGTAATCTATGGAATAAGAGAAAATATTTGAAAACCACACATCTCATAAGGGGTTCATGTTCAAAATACATTAAAGAGCTAAAACAATTAAATGACAACTAAATAACTACTCAAATATGGACTAAGACATAAAAAGACATGTTTTAAAAGATGACATACAAATGGCCAATGGGTAAATGAAAAGGTGGTCATCATCACTAATCATCAGGGAAATACAAATTAAAACCACATTGAGATATCACCTCACATCTATTAGAAAGACTGTCATAAAAAATAGATAACAAGTGTTATCATAGTAAGGATGTGGAGAGAAGGAAACCCTAGTACATTGCTGATGAGAATGTAAATTGGTACAGCCATTATGAAAATAGCATGGAGGTTTTTAAAATAATTGAAAATAGAAAAACCTATAATCCAGCAATTCAATTTCTGGATTCATATCCAAGAGAAATGAGATCAGCATCTCAAAAAGTTATCTATATCCCATATTCACTGCAGCATTTTTTACAATAGTGAAGATAAGGAAACAACCTAAGTGACCATCAAAATCTGAATGGATGATAAAAATGTGGCATATACATTCAACAAAATATTGTTCAGCCTTAATAAAGATGGAAGTCTTGCTATTTGCAACAACATAGAGGAACCTTGAGAACATTATGCCTTGTGAAATAAACCAGACACAGAAAGACAAATACTGCAGGATCTCACTTATATGTGGAATCTAAAAATGTTCAAAGTAATAGTAGAATGATGGTTTCCAGAGATTGTGGTTTGGGAGAAATGGGGATATATTGGTCAAAAAATACAAAGTTTAGTTATGTGAGATGAATACAATTTCTGGATATCTGATGTACAGTTTGGTTGCTATAGTTAATACTACAGTATTGTATACAATATTCCCCCCAATGAGGGATACAGTGCAAGACTGCAAGTGGATTTCTGAAAACATGAATAGTACCAAACCCTATATATACTATGTTTTTTTCTCAATACTTGCATACTTATGATAAAGTTTAATTTATAAAATAGGCACAGCAGGACATTAACACAGTAGCTAAAAATAAAATAGAACAATTATGACAATATACTCTAATACAAGTTATGTTGTAATCTCTCAGAATCTCTTATTGTACTGTACTTATCTTTTTCTTTGTGATGAAGGAATGATGTAGGATGTTTCAAGATTTCATCACACTGCTTGGAGCAGCATACAATTGAAACTTTATAAATTATTTATGTCTATAATTTTTTATTTTAAATTTTAGGACTGTAGTTGACCATGAATAACAAACTGTTGAAAGAAAAACTGCAGAAGGGGAACTACTGTATTTGAAATTTGCTAAAGCAGTGTATCTTAATTGTTCTCACCATACACACACAACAATGGTACCTACGTGAGCAGGTGGTAATTAATTGAAATTAATTCAATTTTTTTGTGGTAATCTTTCCACAACATGTATGCATATGAAAAACCATATCATATATCTTAAACATATATAATTTTTGGTTATCAGTTGTACCTCAGTAAAACTGAAAACAACTTCTCAATAGAAATTAAAAATATTTTGAAGAAAGATTAAAAAAATCAGTAATCTACTCACTTTAAGTGTTTAGGAAGAGATGAGGAAATTAAGCCTATAGTAATCCAAATAAAAACGTAAAAATTGAAGCAGAATTTAACAAAAGTGAAAACAAGAAATTAATTGCAAAATCCAAAATAAAAACAAGAGCTAATTCCTTACAAAGATTGTTAAACATGATAAACCTCTAGCCAAATACCAGAAAAAATGTGGAAAGATGAAAATTTTTACTGCTAGAAGTTAAAGAGGAATATTGGCAAATGTGTGCCTACACATTTGATGAAATCAACCAATTTCTTAAAAGATACAAGCTACCAAAACTCACACAAGTGGAAGTAATAAGGCCTATGCTATTAAATAAATTGAATCAATAATTAATAATACTATCCAAGCCATAAAAGCACCAGGCTCAGATGGTTTCACTCTTGTATTCCAACACTCTTATATTTCAAACACTTAAATGAGAATCATGCTGTTTCTCTAGAACACCTTCCAAAAGAAGCAGAGGTAATAACCACTAACTCATTCTATGAGGGTAGTATCATAACAACACCGAAACCATGTAAAGGCATAACATTAAAGAAAAATTGAGAGCACTGTCTCTTAGAAATACAGGTGCAAAATCAGCAACAAACTATTACTAATTAAGTCCAACAAAGTACAAAAATAGCCGTATGCCCTGTACAAATCAGATTAAACTGAGCTATACAAGGCTGGTTCAACATTTAAGAAACAATGAATACATCCACAACATAAACCAGTTGAAGGAGAAAAATAATATGATCCCATCAATTTATGCAGAAAAACCTTTCTATACAATCGAACATACTTTAATAACTCTCAGCAAATCCAGACTAGAAGGACATTTTCACAATTTAAAAAATAACTTCAGCAAAGAAACCCACAGTTAAAATCATACTTGATGGTGAGAAATGATTGTGCCCTCTACAATGAAGAAGGCATCGATGCTACCTCAGAGCACTTCTATTTAGTATTGTATTAGAAAATCTCGCTAGTGCACTAAGAGAAGTAAAGGAAATACAATAAATACATATGTGTAAAGAAGAAACGAATCTGTCTTTATTCACAGACCACAATTGTCTACGTAGAAAATTCCATGGAATTGACCAAAAAGAATTCTGACACTAATATGCCCTTAAGGCAAAATTTCAGGATAAAAGGTTAATGTACAAAAGCAAAAGGCAATTGCTTTTTATTATACTAGCAAAAAAAAATTGAAATTTAATATTAATAGTACAGTATTATTCAGTTAGTATCAACAATAAAACATTTAGGTATAGACCCACAAAACATGGAGAAAATTTGTTAGGTTGTTGCAAATGTAATTAAGGTTTTGGCCATTACTTTTTAATGGCAAAAACAGCAATTACTTTTTTTGCACCAATTTAATATATGTGGAACACTTCAAAACTCTAATTAAAAAATTAAAAATAATAAATAAATGCAGAGATAGTCCTAGCTCAAGTGTCAGATGACTCATTATTGTTAAGGTATCAATTCTTTCCAATTTAATCTCTTGAGTAAAATAATCCCTATCAATCCCACAAATATATTTTATAGATACTTAAAACGTGGTTTTTAAAATCTATATGAAAATGCAAAAGATGCAAAATAGTCAACACAGACAAAGGGAGATAAATTTAGAGTACTAATATTACAAGGCTTCAAGATTACTATAAAGCTAGAGTGGTAAAGACAGTGTTAGTGAAAAATAATCATAGAAATCAGTAAGCCAGGATAGATTTCTCAGAGTTAAAACATCATAAATATAGTCAACTCATCTTTGACATAGGAGCAAATGCAATTCGATTAAAGAAACAATAGTTGTTTTTTTCTAGCACATTGTTCTGGAAACCTAGATATACACATACCAAAAAATAAAAATAAAAAATTCTAGACACTGGCCTTACACCTTTCACAAGAATGAACTCAAAAGGAATCATAGACCTAAATGTGAAATTCAAAACTATAAAACTTCTAGAAAAATAACAGTGATATTGGGTTTGGCTGTGAGTTTTTAGATACAACATCAAAAGCATAATCCATGAAAGAAATAAAAGATAAGTTGGAATTTATTAAAATGAAAAATGTACTTACAAAACAATGGGTTAAGAGAATGAAGAGGATAGCCACAAGTTGGAGAAATGTTTACAATACAGATACATTGAAATATTTATATTTAAATATAGAAATATCTCTTAAAATGTAACAATGAAAAATACCAAATAAAAGAAGCCAAAAGATGTGAATGCATACTTTACCAAAGAAGATATACAGATAAAAAATATACATATACAAATCTGCTCAGCATCATTCATCATTAAGGGATAACAAATTAAAACAACAATAATAGACCACTATACACTCATTAAAATGTCTAAAATACAGAAAATTAACAATATGAAATGCTGGCAAAGATGCAGAGCAATAGGAACTTTTGTTTAGTGAGAATGCAAAATGGTGTAGACACTTTGGAAGATAGTTTGGCAGCCTCTTGTATTCTCAGTACATTGTTTCCATGTGATTCAACAATCATGCTTGTAAGTATTCATCCAATTGCACTGAAAAATTATGTCCACACAAAGCATGCATGTGGGTTTATATATCAGCTTTACTCAGAATCCCTCCAAAATGGAACCAATCAAGATATCTGCCAATAGATCAATGAATAAAAACAAAAAACAAAAAACAAAAAAAAACTGCTCACTTCATAAAATGAAATGTTAATAAGTGATAAAAAGAAAGCATTTACCAAGCTGTAAGACATGGAGAAACCACAAATGTGTATTCATAAAGAATTCAGTACAAAACGTTTAGATATTGAGTGATTCCAGTTATATGATATTCTGGAAAAGGAAAGTCTACAAAGATGTAAAAAGTTTAATATTGTCCAGGTATTGGTGAGGAGAAGGAAGAGGATGAATAGATGAAGCACAGAGCATTTTTACACCAGTGAAACTATTCTGTATGATACTGTAATGGTGGATACATGGTATCATAAATTTTTCAAAGCCTATAGAACTTTATAACACAAAGTCTAAACCTACTACTTGTAAATATTTTTTTAAAAATCATTTAAGCGGACAAAGGATCCAGGAAATATGCAAACCATGTCAAGAGAATCTAACTTGTATCAGAAATATATGAAGCAAACTCACTGAAGGGGCTGGAGAAAAAAGGTGCTGACCTAAGCGACTTTGGAAATAAAAGGAGTCAAAAGGAGGAAAAAAGAACTGTCTGTACTCTAGTCAGTGTGTTGTTTCCACAGGGACATGAGTTAACTATTCTGATTTTCTGTACATATCAAAAGGAGACCGGAGACAATTTACAACTACAATGATCAAAGCTGGAAAAATTTCAGTAACATAATAAATAAGCAATAGTTTTCTTTTTAACTCAAAGTGCAAAGTAAATATCCACAAGTCTATACTAATATAAATAAATGGTTGAATTAATTAAGTAGGGGAGTATATAGACATACAGACCAATGAAAGAGAACAAAGACCTCAGAAATAACACCATACATCTACAACCATCTGATCTTCGACAAATCTGACAAAAACAAGCAATAGGGAAATGATCTCCTATTTAATAAATGGTGCTCGGAAAACTGGCTAGCCATATGCAGAAAACTTAAACTGGACCACTTCCTTAAACCCTATACAAAAATTAACTCAAGATGGATTAAACACTTAAATGTTTTTAAATGTAAAACCCAAAACCATAAAAACCTTAAAAGCAAACCTAAGCAATACCATTCAGTACATAGGCACTGGCAGAGTTCATGATGAAAATGCCAAAAGCAATTGCAACAAAAGCCAAAATTGACAAATGTGATCTAATTAAACTAAAGAGCCTCTGCACAGAAAGAAAAAAGAGAAAGAAGGAAGGAAGGAAGGAAGGAAGGAAGGAAGGAAGGAAGGAAGGAAGGAAGGAAGGAAGGAAGGAAGGAAGGAAGGAGAGAGAAAGAAAAAGAAAGAAAGAAAGAAAGAAAGAAAGAAAGAAAGAAAGAAAGAAAGAAAGAAAGAAAGAAAGAAAGAAAGAGAAAGAGAGAGAGAGAAAGAAAGAAAAGAAAAGAAAAGAAAAGAAAGAAAGAAAGAAAGAAAGAAAGAAAGAAAGAAAGAAAGAAAGAAAGAAAGAAAGAGAAAGAAGAATCAGAGTGAAAAGCAACCTTTGCAATCTACCCATCTGACAAAGGTCTAATATCCAGAATTTACAAGGAACTTAAGCAAATTTACAAGAAAGATACAAACAACCCTATCAAACAATAGGCAAAGAACATGAACAGGCACTTCTCAAAAGAAGATATTCACATGGCCAACAAACAAATGAAAAACAAGCTCAACATCACTGATCATTAGAGTAATACAAATCAAAACCACAATGAGATACCATCTCACATCAGTCAGAATGGTGATTATTAAAGAGTCAAAAAACAGGCTCACGCCTGTAATCCCGGCACTTTGGGAGGCCAAGGCAGGCGGATCAGGAGGTGAGAAGATTGAGACCAGTCTGGCTAAAACGGTGATCAACAAAAGCAAATGTTTATTATTTGACGAACCCAATTGGTCTGTGGAATAAACTAATAAAGATAAAGGAGAGAAAATACAAATAATTGATAACATAAAGGAAAAGGTGCCATCATTGCAAACCCTGAAGCTCTAATGTAGTATGAAAATGCAAAGACAGTATTGTAAAGAATTTAATTTCAGTAAATTTGAAAAGTTAGATTAAACAGACACATTCATAAGAAAATTGAACTTGCAAAAATTGAAAGATAGTATAATAGAAAATATAAATATTGCTACCTGTATAAATCCATCCCACAAAGAAAAGTTTAGGAATAGATAGCGTTACCTGAGAAATATATCCAACATTCTAAATCAGTGCTTGTTAATCTTCATTTTTATCCAATTCATAAAGTGAAAGACTTCATTATATTTATATTTATCAGCAAAAAAAAAAAAGATCCTATTTACTGAAATGAGAGAGTTCCCTGAGACCCTGGCAAAATGTGTGAAAGGTGTGTGGCTCCTGCATTCAGCCACCGTGTGCTCAAACCCCTTACAGGAGGGAGAGCATGCAGACAGGCAGGCGCAGGAGAGTGCTTTGGGGCTCCAGCTCCACAGTAGCGTCTAGGGGTGGGTGCCTGCGACTCCCAAAGCCCAAGTGGGCATGGCATGTGTTACAATGTGCTCTTTTGGCTTTGCTGTCTGTAGACAGCTTAAGTGTTAACCAGCTCAGTGGACCCTCTTTCTTTCCAAAAGGACCGAGGGCCAATGTGACAGCTTTCTGTATCCCAAGCTCTTGTCCAGCATCCTGGAAGAATCAGGTCACACATGGACTTGAAGGGTAGTGAATGGGGGGTTTTATTGTGTGTTGGAGGTGGCTCTCATCAGGATGGATGGGGAGATGGAAGGGGGATGGAGTGGAAAGATGATCTTCCCCTGTCCAGTTCTGCTGGGCAGCCAAACTCCTCTCCAACTGCCCCAGCCAAATTCCTCTCAGTGTTAAGATGCTCCTTTGCTCCTTCTCTTCCCTCTACTGTGCTGTTATGCCATTCTTCTGCTTTCTGTTTCTTCTCCACCTCTCCTGGAGCCAGGAGTTTGGAGTTTATGTGGGTACAAGATAGGGAGGCATGGCAGGCCAAAAGGCAAGTTTTGGGGCATGAAAACAGGAATACCTGTTCCCTTGTAGGGCCACAGGTATCTAGACTTGAGGGTAGGGTCTTTGGCAGGGAACTGCACTCCCTCTACCCAATATTTCCCTGACTCCTGTCCATATCATTACCACAGTGTGTATGTGTGTAAAGAGAGACAGAAATAGAGATAAAAATATGTTCAGAGACAGACACGTTCAGGAGCTACATGAAATAATGTAAAACATTATTGAGCAATAGAGATAGAAATATGTTCAGAGACAGACATGTTCAGGAACTACATGAAATAATATAAAATATTACTGAGCAACACTAGAGAACTTAGGAACAGGCTATTGTGTGCTCAAGGATGTTAAGTCTCAAAATAACAGATATAAATTTTCTCCAAGATTATCATTTATTTGATGTAATCTTAATAAATATTTCAAGTTTGTTTTGTTTTGTTTTGGAGTGGGTACATGGAATGAATTCACAAGTAAACTCTAAAATGTATAGGGAAAATAAGTAGCAGGTTACAAATGGCCAAAAAAAATCCCACTTGAAGATGATTAAGCTTTGGTCTTGCACTAAAATACATAAGAACTTTTAAAATACTATAGTAATTAAAAATTATGCTATTGGAAGTAGAATAAAGAATAAACTAATATAATATGATAGAGAGCTTGGAAATACACCAAAATGTACAAAAACTTGATTTCTGACAAGCGTGGCAATACATGCCACTGAAGAAAGGTCCTACTTACAGAAGTAGTATAGGAAAAAGTGTGTGTGTATATGTATGTGTATATATATGTATACACACATATATATACACACACACATGTGTACACATATATACATATATACACACATGTGTATATATATATTTATTTCCATACATATATATATGGAAAAATATACCAGTTGACCAATACTTTATATTATACACAGAGTTTAGTTCCTTGTGGATGCTATTTCAAAATATAAAAGTGAAATGATTTTAGAAAATAATAAAGATAAGTTTATAATTTTAGGATAAGTGATATTTCCTTAACTAGATTAGTAATTCATAAAAGAAGGTGTTGGTAACTTTTTTGTTTTTTTTTGAGACAGACTCTCTGTTACCCAGGCTGGAGTGCAGCAGTGGCATCTTAGCTCACTGCAACCTCTGCCTTCTGGGTTCAAGCAATTCTTGTACCTCAGCCTTCCCCTTAGCTGGGACCACGGGCACGCAACACTACGATCAGCTAATTTTTGTACTTTTTAGTAAAGATGGGGTTTCGTCATGTTGGCCAGGCTGGTCTTGGACTCCCAATCTCAAATGATTGACTGGCCTCAGCCCCCCAAAGTGCTGTGATTCGTGAGCCACCATGCCTGACCAGTAAATTTGACTATGTAAAAAATATATACTTAAAAGAAAATTAACAGACACTAATAAAAGACTGAAAAATTAAGCTACAGAGTTAGAGAAGCTATCACCCACGAAGAACACATATCCAAAAATTCATATAATTTATATGAACCAGTAAGAAATAATAAGACTGATCTTGTAATAGAATAAAATGAACAGGAGTTTCAAATGGCCCCCCTCTAAAAAAAAGAAAAAGTAACATAATAAAAAGAGTAAAAACACAAATTTGTTAGACCTTGAGTAATCAGAAAATATAAATTAAAATTAAATATGAAAATATTAGGCATCCAAAAATGGCTACATATATATTATATATAAATTTATATAAATAGAAATATAAATATGTAAGCATGAGGAGCAACTGGAGCACTTGTATATTTTAAATCATTACAGAACTTTAAAACCTGTTTGGCATCGTCTACCAAAATTGAATGTAAAGAAGAATATACCTTGACCAGGCAATTATATTCCTAGGACTATACCTAACAGAACTATGTGCTAAGGGACAAATAAGCAATGCCTACATATAACAACATAAATGAATCATGCAAACAATATTGAGGTACAGAAGCCAGATGATAAATAACACACAAAGTATTTTCAACTTATGTAAAGAGCAAAAATAGTTAAAGAAAAACTATAGTGTTTAAACATAAAGAGTTAGCTAGTAAGACTATAGGGAAAAATTCAGGAAATGATAGCCATAAACATCAGCACAGCAGTTATCTTGGGCAAATAGTGGATATGTTGTGATTTGAAAAGTGCGTGTATGAGACTTTGGGGTGGTGCTGTGTTCAATATTATCACTGTATTTACTAAACTGTATATTATAGTTTATATCCTTTCCTCTATGCACACTATATTTAAAGACATTTTTAAAATTGTGTTTAACTTCAAGAAATTAACTTACTGGGTAAAAGGTATACAATACTAACTTCATGCTTATATTTGCCATTATTTCTAATACTTGTAAATTATAAAAACCAGTTAAAGGGACTGCTTTAGTATTTTCACGTATATCTCAATTTGTACTGATACACATGTAAAGTGATATGATCTCTCTTTTAAAATGTGTCTACAAAAATTCATATACACTAAAAAATGATCCCCAAAGTTTAGCAGCTAGTAAGTGATAGAACATGTATTCTGTTATTCTTCCCTTCACAACATGTGGCTTTATCTAGTGTATTAGAAATACCTCCCTCCGGTTACCTCGGGAACCAAGGGTTTCAATTTATTTTCAAATGATAGAATGAAAATCCCCAGTGGATTCTCATTAAAGAACTGGAATCAACCATAATAGAATATTTGATGTTCCTTTCCACTTATAGGCTTTGCAATTACTCTTAGTAAAAATTTTTTTTTTTTTTAATGACATAGGTAATGCCACAGACTAGTAGTTCTTCAAGGGTGGTCATTGAACAAACAGCATAGCATCTGCAAACTTGTTTGAAACATAAATTCTCAAGTTCCATCCCAAATCTACTGACCCATAATCATAAACTCTGGCCTTAAAGGTCGAGAGCATTTTTTTCTGGACATGGATGCAGCTGGAAACCATCATTCTCAGCAAACTATCGCAAGAACAGAAAACCAAACATCGCATGTTCTCACTCATAGGTGGGAATTTAACAATGAGAACACATGGACACAGGAAGGGGAACATCACACACCTGGACCTGTTGTGGGGTGGGGGGAGAGGGTAGGGATAGCATTAGGAGATATACCTAATGTAAATGACGAGTTAATGGGTGCAGCACACCAATAGGGCACATGTATACATATGTAACAAACCTGCACGTTGTGTACATGTACCCTAGAACTTAAAGTATAATAAAATAAAATAAAATTAAATTAAATTTAAAAAGGTTGAGAGTGGGCTGGGTGTGGTGTCTCATGCCTGTAATCCCAGCACTTTGGGAGGCCAAGGTGGGTGGATCACAAGCTCAAGAGATCGAAACCATCCTGGTCAACATGGTGAAACCCTGTCTCTGCTAAAAATACAAAATTAGCTGGGCGTGGTGGTGGGCACCTGTAGTCCCAGCTACTTGGGAGACTGAGGCAGGAGAATCTCTTGAACCTGCGAGGTGGAGGTTGCAGTGAGCCGAGATTGTGCCACTGCACTACAGCCTGGTGACAGAGGGAGATGTCATCTCAAAAAAAAAAAAAAAAAAGAAAGAAAGAAAGAAAGAAAAGGTTGAGAGAGAAAGATTGAAAAAAAAAATCCGTTTCAACAAGCCCTCCAGGTTATTCTGACACATGTCGATGATTGAGAATTAGTACCATACATCATGAATACCTGAAAAAAAAGACTATTAATTGTTAAGTTATTCATATTTTTATTAATTCATCAACCAAAGGAATGTTAGGAAATGAGTGTTCTTCTTGTCTGTGCATGTGCCACTTTTGGCTGTTGTTTAAGAGAATATCATGTAAAAATATATAATAGTGCACATGTAAGAATTTCTTTCAGATGTAATAAAAATGGAAAAAAATATCAAAATTTGGAAATGTAGTCATTTCTATAATACATATGATATTGTTAACATGTACTTAAAGATAATTATTTTTGTAAGCTATCAGTAAACTATTCCACGGATGAAAGCAGTAAAACTGAGATTTGGAACTCTCTGAAAGGAAATTATGATGCCATTATATTCCAGTTAACCTCCAATACTTATGAAATGGTATTTGCATATTTATGTGGTAGAACATAACTGTAATATTCTGTTGTTAAATAATAAATATGTTTTAAGTTAAGCATTTGAAAGACTTCAGGAAAATTTAAATAATCGATTGAACCGTGACTACATAGTCATCAGTAAAATACTGCTCAAGGTAGTAATTAATTCTTATTATATCTCACTATTAATTGTATTCTTTTCAAATTTATTTACCCTTTACATATGAAATGTGATGCAATGTGAACAAAGTTGTGTGTGAAAGATGATTCAGATATCTTTTTTTCTACTTTTTTTTTTTTTTTAAGACAGATTCTTACTCTCTTGCCTAAGCTGCAGTGCAATGGCACGATATTGGCTCACTGCAGTCTCCGCCTCCCAGGTTCAAGCAATTCTCCTGTCTCAGCTTTCAAAGTACCTGGGATTACAGGCATGTGCCACCAAGTCTGACTAATTTTTGTATTTTTAGTAGAAATGGGGTTTCACCATGTTGGCCAGGCTGGTCTCGAACTCCTGACTTCAAGTGATCTGCCTGCCTCAATTCTCAAAGTGCTGGGATAACAAGCATGAGTCACTGTGCCTGGCCATAAAAAAAAAAAAAAATGCGAAAAGTAAATTACAGTTACAATACAGAAAATATCAATTAGTTCTCATACATCCCCTATTTAAGAAGTCATAAATCCAACAAATCTCTTTCTAAATATTCAGATAGATTGAAGCTTTTATTTGATATGTAGTCTGCATGCATTCTGTTGAGTATTTTGAATCTCTAGACTATTAGAAATACAAAAATTAATTGTGTATGGTTCATACTTAACCCAAGGATATTTAAATTGATTCTTTTTTTTTTCTTATTGCTCATAAAAAATAGCTAAATGTTCAGTATGGGGTGCATTTCCAAAAAGAATCTATATTCTTGAAAATAAGATAGTTTCAATAATATATGTCCATATTGTCTACGTAAATACTTATAAAATTGCTTGAGATAAACATTGAGTGCATAATGACTAGGTATTTTGCACTTCCCGGTATTACTAGAGGATTCTAACTGCCAGAACTTAGTCTCCGCCCTAAAGCAACGCCTGTTTAAGTTGGCTCCCAATTTCCTTCACTTTTAGAAGCAGAAATATTGGCAATGCAATTGTTTGCACATAACGGCAAGTTATTTACAGAGTAGCTACTGAAAGAGATCATCTAAGAACTTTGTAGATACACGTGAAGAGACAATCAGGGATCTCCATCTATAAAGTAAAAGTATAACAGGATAATTCACAAAGTATGCAATAAAATTAGTCAATGAATGGGGAAAAGAATAACCCAGGAAAAAAGAATTGCTCTTGGAAATTAAAAATATTGCTGAAATCAAAAATTAAAAAATGACTTAAAAATAGACTTTTAGAAACCTTAAATAACATTGAGTCAGACTGTAATACCTAAAAAACAAAAAGCTTTTGCTAGGGCATGCAATAGTCAACTAATTAGAATTATAGAAAGAAAAAAATTGAGTATATGTAAGAAAAAAAAAAAACCTTGATCCGGAATTCTTCATTTAGTGGAGTTGTCAAATATCAAGAAGAAAGGAGGAAAATTTACATGAAACCACTTTCTATTGAAATATCATAATACAAAATTAAAGAGAAGATGATAATTATTAGGCTGGGTGATTATTCATAACCAAGAAGGGAAGTAAAATAAAACTAGTGTTAAAAATCCAAGATTGGATGCTAGCAGGAAGTACAGAAAGATAATAATCTATCGGTTTAGAGAGTTTTATATAAAAAATTTATACCAACTCTATACAAGGCAAATATATTCTTAGATATGAGACACTCAGAATGCAAACAGTTGATTTTAAGAATATAACTTAGAAATACATACAAAGCAAAAATAATAGGAAAGAAGGCACAGAGAAATGGTAGAATTAACTCATGAGAGTTACAGTAACATATCCCACCATGACAGCCTTGCGCAAAATTTAGAATGGAAAGTCAGCAGGCTTCCAGCAATGTCATCAGCAATAATATTGGTAATAATAAAATAGGAACTAATTCAGAAGATATATAGCAATGAAGCCTTCTTTTTTTTCTCTTACCTAAGACAAGCAAAAGAAATTATAGCTACACTACAAACCACACATGTGCTTGAGGAATACTTACTTCAAATTTGAAGATAAATGTACTGTGGTAGAAATTTAATCCATTTATGAAACACCTGAAAAGAATATCCATTTAACAAGTAGGTAGATAGTATCTACTTTGTGTCACTGAAAGATCATAATAAAATTGGATGTGTGCGACGCCACCATCTGATTCTACTGGTTGAGTTCCACAAGGCCCTTGGTTTGTTTTTGTTTGATTTTTTTATTTGTTTTTAACTTTAGGTTATGCTGAAAGTATATCCTCAGCTAGAAATATTTTTATACACATTGCTGTATAAGAGTGAGTCCCTCTCCTGGAGTCCTTCCAATGGTATGTTTATCGCGGTACTGACTTATCCAAGAACACTGCCTTGTAATGTCGTGTAAGAAAAGAGAATTGGAGCAAGATGGCCGAATAGGAACAGCTCCAGTCTCCAACTCCCAGCGCGAGCAACACAGAAGACCGGTGATTTCTGCATTTTCAACTGAGACTCCACCTCTGGGGACAAGGCAATAACAAACGCAGCCGAAACCTCTGCAGACGCAAACAACTCTGTCTGACAGCTTTGAAGAGAGCAGTGGATCTCCCAACACGGAGGTTGAGATCTGAGAAGGGACAGACTCCCTGCTCAAGTGGGTCCCTGACCCCTGAGTAGCCTAACTGGGAGACATCCCCCACTAGGGGCAGTCTGACACCCCACACCTCACAGGGTGGAGTACACCCCTGAGAGGAAGCTTCCAAAGCAAGAATCAGACAGGTACACTCGCTGTTCAGAAATATTCTATCTTCTGCAGCCTCTGCTGCTGATACCCAGGCAAACAGGGTCTGGAGTGGACCTCAAGCAATCTCCAACAGACCTACAGCTGAGGGTCCTGACTGTTAGAAGGAAAACTATCAAACAGGAAGGACACCTACACCAAAACCCCATCAGTACATCACTATCATCAAAGACCAGAGGCAGATAAAACCACAAAGATGGGGAAAAAGCAGGGCAGAAAAGCTGGAAATTCAAAAAATAAGAGCGCATCTCCCCCGGCAAAGGAGCGCAGCTCATCGCCAGCAACGGATCAAAGCTGGACGGAGAATGACTTTGACGAGATGAGAGAAGAAGGCTTCAGTCCATCAAATTTCTCAGAGCTAAAGGAGGAATTACGTACCCAGCGCAAAGAAACTAAAAATCTTGAAAAAAAAGTGGAAGAATTGATGGCTAGAGTAATTAATGCAGAGAAGGTCCTAAACGAAATGAAAGAGATGAAAACCATGACACGAGAAATACGTGACAAATGCACAAGCTTCAGTAACCGACTCGATCAACTGGAAGAAAGAGTATCTGCGATTGAGGATCAAATGAATGAAATGAAGCGAGAAGAGAAACCAAAAGAAAAAAGAAGAAAAAGAAATGAACAAAGCCTGCAAGAAGTATGGGATTATGTAAAAAGACCAAATCTACGTCTGATTGGGGTGCCTGAAAGTGAGGGGGAAAATGGAACCAAGTTGGAAAACACTCTTCAGGATATCATCCAGGAGAACTTCCCCAACCTAGTAGGGCAGGCCAACATTCAAATCCGGGAAATACAGAGAACACCACAAAGATACTCCTCGAGAAGAGCAACTCCAAGACACATAATTGCCAGATTCACCAAAGTTGAAATGAAGGAAAAAATCTTAAGGGCAGCCAGAGACAAAGGTCAGGTTACCCACAAAGGGAAGCCCATCCGACTAACAGCAGATCTCTCGGCAGAAACTCTCCAAGCCAGAAGAGAGTGGGGGCCAATATTCAACATTCTTAAAGAAAAGAATTTTAAACCCAGAATTTCATATCCAGCCAAACTAAGTTTCATAAGTGAAGGAGAAATAAAATCCTTTACAGATAAGCAAATGCTTAGAGATTTTGTCACCACTAGGCCTGCCTTACAAGAGACCCTGAAGGAAGCACTCAACATGGAAAGGAACAACTGGTACCAGCCATTGCAAAAACATGCCAAAATGTAAAGACCATCGAGGCTAGGAAGAAACTGCATCAACTAACGAGCAAAATAACCAGTTAATATCATAATGGCAGGATCAAGTTCACACATAACAATCTTAACCTTAAATGTAAATGGGCTAAATGCCCCAATTAAAAGACACAGACTGGCAAACTGGATAAAGAGTCAAGACCCATCAGTCTGCTGTATTCAGGAGACCCATCTCACACGCAGAGACATACATAGGCTCAAAATAAAGGGATGGAGGAAGATTTACCAAGCAAATGGAGAACAAAAAAAAGCGGGGGTTGCAATACTAGTCTCTGATAAAACAGACTTTAAACCATCAAAGATCAAAAGAGACAAAGAAGGCCATTACATAAAGGTAAAGGGATCAATTCAACAGGAAGAGCTAACTATCCTAAATATATATGCACCCAATACAGGAGCACCCAGATTCATAAAGCAAGTCCTTAGAGACTTACAAAGAGACTTAGACTCCCATACAATAATAATGGGAGACTTCAACACTCCACTGTCAACATTAGACAGATCAACGAGACAGAAAGTTAACAAGGATATCCAGGAATTGAACTCATCTCTGCAGCAAGCAGACCTAATAGACATCTATAGAACTCTCCACCCCAAATCAACAGAATATACATTCTTCTCAGCACCACATCGAACTTACTCCAAAATCGACCATGTAATTGGAAGTAAAGCACTCCTCAGCAAACGTACAAGAACAGAAATTATAACAAACTGTCTCTCAGACCACAGTGCAATCAAACTAGAACTCAGGACTAAGAAACTCAATCAAAACCGCTCAACTACATGGAAACTGAACAACCTGCTCCTGAATGACTACTGGGTACATAACGAAATGAAGGCAGAAATAAAGATGTTCTTTGAAACCAATGAGAACAAAGATACAACATACCAGAATCTCTGGGACACATTTAAAGCAGTGTGTAGAGGGAAATTTATAGCACTAAATGCCCACAAGAGAAAGCAGGAAAGATCTAAAATTGACACTCTAACATCGCAATTAAAAGAACTAGAGAAGCAAGAGCAAACACATTCGAAAGCTAGCAGAAGGCAAGAAATAACTAAGATCAGAGCAGAACTGAAGGAGATAGAGACACAAAAAACTCTCCAAAAAATCAATGAATCCAGGAGTTGGTTTTTTGAAAATTTCAACAAAATTGACCGACCGCTAGCAAGACTAATAAAGAAGAGGCTGGGCGTGGTGGCTCAAGCCTGTAATCCCAGCACTTTGGGAGGCCGAGACGGGCGGATCACGAGGTCAGGAGATCGAGACCATCCTGGCTAACACGGTGAAACCCTGTCTCTACTAAAAATACAAAAAACTAGCCGGGCGAGGTGGCGGCGCCTGTAGTCCCAGGTACTCGGGAGGCTGAGACAGGAGAATGGCGTAAACCTGGGAGGCAGAGCTTGCAGTGAGCTAAGATCTGGCCACTGCACTCCAGCCCGGGAAACAGAGCCAGACTCGGTCTCAAAAAAAAAAAAAAAAAAAAAAAAAAACAAAGACTAATAAAGAAGAAAAGAGAGAGGAATCAAATCGACACAATTAAAAATGATAAAGGGGATATCACCACCGACCCCATAGAAATACAAACTACCATCAGAGAATACTATAAACACCTCTACGCAAATAAACTGGAAAATCTAGAAGAAATGGATAATTTCCTGGACACTTACACTCTTCCAAGACTAAACCAGGAAGAAGTTGAATCCCTGAATAGACCAATAGCAGGCTCTGAAATTGAGGCAATAATTAATAGCCTACCAACCAAAACAAGTCCAGGACCAGATGGATTCACAGCTGAATTCTACCAGAGGTACAAGGAGGAGTTGGTACCATTCCTTCTGAAACTATTCCAATCAATAGAAAAAGAGGGAATCCTCCCTAACTCATTTTATGAGGCCAACATCATCCTGATACCAAAGCCTGGCAGAGACACAACAAAAAAAGAGAACTTTAGACCAATATCCCTGATGAACATCGATGCAAAAATCCTCAATAAAATACTGGCAAACCGGATTCAGCAACACATCAAAAAGCTTATCCACCATGATCAAGTGGGCTTCATCCCTGGGATGCAAGGCTGGTTCAACATTCACAAATCAATAAACATAATCCAGCATATAAACAGAACCAAAGACAAGAACCACATGATTATCTCAATAGATGCAGAAAAAGCTTTTGACAAAATTCAACAGCCCTTCATGCTAAAAATGCTCAATAAATTCAGTATCAATGGAACGTACCTCAAAATAATAAGAGCTATTTATGACAAACCCATAGCCAATATCATACTGAATGGGCAAAAACTGGAAAAATTCCCTTTGAAAACTGGCACAAGACAGGGATGCCCTCTCTCACCACTCCTATTCAACATAGTGTTGGAAGTTCTGGCTAGGGCAATTAGGCAAGAGTAAGAAATCAAGGGTATTCAGTTAGGAAAAGAAGAAGTCAAATTGTCCCTGTTTGCAGATGACATGATTGTATATTTAGAAAACCCCATTGTCTCAGCCCAAAATCTCCTTAAGCTGATAAGCAACTTCAGCAAAGTCTCAGGATACAAAATTAATGTGCAAAAATCACAAGCATTCTTATACACCAGTAACAGACAAATAGAGAGCCAAATCATGAATGAACTTCCATTCACAATTGCTTCAAAGAGAATAAAATACCTAGGAATCCAACTTACAAGGGATGTAAAGGACCTCTTCAAGGAGAACTACAAACCACTGCTCAGTGAAATCAAAGAGGACACAAACAAATGGAAGAACATACCATGCTCATGGATAGGAAGAATCAATATCGTGAAAATGGCCATACTGCCCAAGGTAATTTATAGATTCAATGCCATCCCCATCAAGCTACCAATGAGTTTCTTCACAGAATTGGAAAAAACTGCTTTAAAGTTCATATGGAACCAAAAAAGAGCCCGCATCTCCAAGACAATCCTAAGTCAAAAGAACAAAGCTGGAGGCATCACGCTACCTGACTTCAAACTATACTACAAGGCTACAGTAACCAAAACAGCATGGTACTGGTACCAAAACAGAGATATAGACCAATGGAACAGAACAGAGTCCTCAGAAATAATGTCACACATCTACAGCCATCTGATCTTTGACAAACCTGAGAGAAACAAGAAATGGGGAAAGGATTCCCTATTTAATAAATGGTGCTGGGAAAATTGGCTAGCCATAAGTAGAAAGCTGAAACTGGATCCTTTCCTTACTCCTTATACAAAAATTAATTCAAGATGGATTAGAGACTTAAATTTTAGACCTAATACCATAAAAACCCTAGAGGAAAACCTAGGTAGTACCATTCAGGACATAGGCATGGGCAAAGACTTCATGTCTAAAACACCAAAAGCAACGGCAGCAAAAGCCAAAATTGACAAATGGGATCTCATTAAACTAAAGAGCTTCTGCACAGCAAAAGAAACTACCATCAGAGTGAACAGGCAACCTACAGAATGGGAGAAAATTTTTGCAATCTACTCATCTGACAAAGGGCTAATATCCAGAATCTACAAAGAACTCAAACAAATTTACAAGAAAAAAACAAACAACCCCATCAAAAAGTGGGCAAAGGATATGAACAGACATTTCTCAAAAGAAGACATTCATACAGCCAACAGACACATGAAAAAATGCTCATCATCACTGGCCATCAGAGAAATGCAAATCAAAACCACAATGAGATACCATCTCACACCAGTTAGAATGGTGATCATTAAAAAGTCAGGAAACAACAGGTGCTGGAGAGGATGTGGAGAAATTGGAACACTTTTACACTGTTGGTGGGATTGTAAACTAGTTCAACCATTATGGAAAACAGTATGGCGATTCCTCAAGGATCTAGAACTAGATGTACCATATGACCCAGCCATCCCATTACTGGGTATATACCCAAAGGATCATAAATTATGCTGCTATAAAGACACATGCACACGTATGTTTATTGCAGCACTATTCACAATAGCAAAGACTTGGAATCAACCCAAATGTCCATCAGTGACAGATTGGATTAAGAAAATGTGGCACATATACACCATGGAATACTATGCAGCCATCAAAAAGGATGAGTTTGTGTCCTTTGTAGGGACATGGATGCAGCTGGAAACCATCATTCTTAGCAAACTATCACAAGAACAGAAAACCAAACACCGCATGTTCTCACTCATAGGTGGGAACTGAACAATGAGATCACTTGGACTCAGGAAGGGGAACATCACACACCGGGGCCTATCATGGGGAAGGGGGAGGGGGGAGGGATTGCATTGGGAGTTATACCTGATGTAAATGACCAGTTGATGGGTGCAGCACACCAACATGGCACAAGTATACATATGTAACAAACCTGCACGTTATGCACATGTACCCTACAACTTAAAGTATAATAATAATAAATAAATTTAAAAAAAAAAGAAAGAAAAGAGAATTTCCACACTTTGTGGCTTCTTTGCACATAAGTTTCTTGATAAATCATGTTTTATTATATGTGTATACATGATGCTGTATTCATATACTGAACAAAACATATTTTAACTCTATTACTTAGATTCAACTTATGGATGAATGCAGAAGAATTTATTATAGGTACATAGAAAATGGAGGCATTTTAACCTCTACCATGTAAAAGGAAAAAAAATGTAAGACTTTATAATGTTGGAGGTGGAAGTTGAAAAAGAAGTTCAGATAATTCTAAAAGCACCAATATCCATATCATACATTTTTGAGTAGCCCATGAGTTAATGTCTGAAGTGAAGAGAGCTAGGGATAGGACTGTATATAATTCAAGGCAAAAGTTAGAATAACAGAAAAATTAAATTACTCTCATGGGACTTGAAAGCAAGGAAAACTAAGGAAATATGCTGATACATATGTTTCTGTATAATGCATATTACAGTCCTTTTTTCTCTGACTCAGGCATTTCATGTCTTCTGCCAACATCCATGAATCTGTAGCTGGCTAACGCATTAGTTTGCAAGCAGGGTAACATCTCATTATCTTTGCAACTTTTTGCATAGATGACAAGCATGTTTATTTTTATTAATTAAATTTTTAAGAAATTTGGAAACTGGTCGCAGGATATTTTGCAGATACTCAAAATAATTTGGAAAATACAGGAATTGTTATCTGCTCTTTTTGTCCAGCAAATTCATCTGACATAGGGATAAGACTCTAGAGGTTGTGGGATGCAATATTTCTGGCCACCAGTAATAATGAGACATTAATGTGGTCATTTACATGGAACAGGATAAAGAGCAAAAGAGAAGTTCTAAGAACTCTGACATAAAATGATTTTATCCAACGTTGCCAAATAACTTAAAGAGAAAAGAGCAATCTAAAATTCCTCTATTCTTATCTGAAAGTACAGACTATAAATCAAGGATCTTCTGATTGCACACTAACAAATATGCACAGGTGGAGAGAAGTATTTCCAAGGTTAGATCGCAGTGGTATTTTTTTCATTAAAAATTGG
The DNA here is from genome assembly GCF_043159975.1 of Macaca nemestrina. Taxonomy (NCBI): domain Eukaryota; kingdom Metazoa; phylum Chordata; class Mammalia; order Primates; family Cercopithecidae; genus Macaca; species Macaca nemestrina. Next base: position 82,906,429 of record NC_092137.1, on the reverse strand, counting down.
AAGCAAATTTTGGTAAAATGTCAAAAGCACTCTACAAAAGGTAAGTGATAAAGTACCTGTGGCTTTTTTATCTCTAAATTATATTTATTCTTGGATTATAAAGAAAAAAATGACTTCTAAACTTTTCAGTAGAGGGCCATACCATCATAACTTGGAGGTGAATGATAAAATGACCCAAGAAAATTATTGCAATTTCATAGCACAATAAATTCTAAAGATATTCATATATGAGTAATTAAAATATCTATATTTAATTAAATAATACATTATCTAGAAACATACTAAAAATTATTGTCTAAATATTATACCTAGTTTTTTAACTTCGGTGACATTTTCTCAACCCTCTTTTTAAAAATCATAATGTTGAAATAACTAGTACTATGATATTAAGAGAATGAATTGACAATTTCTCTATTGATTGATTACAATTTAACAAGAATATCTCCTCAACCATTTCTTTTTTTTTTTTTTTTTTTTTTTTTGAGACGGAGTCTCGCTCTGTCACCCAGGCTGGAGTGCAGTGGTGCAATCTCGGCTCACTGCAAGCTCCGCCTCCCGGGTTCACGCCATTCTCCGGCCTCAGCCTCCCGAGTAGCTGGGACTACAGGCGCCCGCCACTGCGCCCGGCTAATTTTTTTATATTTTTAGTAGAGACGGGGTTTCACCATGGTCTCGATCTCCTGACCTTGTGATCCGCCCGCCTCGGCCTTCCAAAGTGCTGGGATTACAGGTGTGAGCCACCGCGCCCGGCCTAACCATTTCTTATATTTATGAACAAACCCCTAAAATATTTTCAGGACGAAAAATGCATCTTCCAATGGCGTGAGTATTTATTATCATCAATTTATTTTCTAAATTATTCCACCATTTTATAGTACCAGCAGCACACATTAAGTAAATGTTACTTATGAAGGGTAGAAAATGGTGACGCCTGGTGGTGCTCCATAGCCATTAGAGACAGACAGATTTTTTTGCCATCCTGACCTCATTACATATGAATTCTGTTGTCTTAAGCTAAATAGCTAGCTGCTGGACTCTCACCTTATTTGTAAAATAGGGGTTAATAATATCCACGGCACAGAGTGATTCTATAACGAATGTATAGATGTAACTAATATAATTTGCATTCACAATTCTCTGAATAACAACATGCTTATTTGTTATCACCTAAAATTATGGTTTCAGTATGTATTTGGTTGATTTGTTACATGCAAGAAAGCCTTTTGTCAACTACCTTTTAATGGTCTTTTATATATTTTAAATTACCAGTATTTTCTTTTACTAATTTGCCAAAATTCCTTCTATGATCAATATTTTAAATTTCTGTTGTTATTATTAACAAATATTTAAACTTTCTGCTTTTTAGTTTTATTTCTTTCAGTTTTAGAGCTATAGCTCTACCTTGGTAACTGTGGGGGATTGGTTCTAGGATACCCTGTGGATACCCAAATCCATGGATACTCAAGTCCTCAATATAAAATGGCATAGGAATTGCATATAACGTGTATACAACCTCCCATATATTTAGATTGCCGATAATACTTAATACAATGTAAATGTCATCTAAATAGTTGTTATGCTGTATTGTTTGAAGAATGACAAGGAGAAAAAAATTGCTATACATATTCAGTACAGATGAAGCAATCCACTTCTTTCCTCCCAAATATTTTCAATCTGCAGTTGTTTGAAATCATGTATGTGGAACCTAGGGATACAGAGAGCCAACTATATTTGCTTCAGGAGACCTAGTATTAATTTTGCACTTTTAAAGTTATTCTCTGATCATTTTTATACTTTCTTGAGCCATCTTGGATTTATTATAGTTTATGGGGCAACTATGATTCTAATTTTATCTTTTATTTTTTACTTCTGAAATTTATGATTAATCTAAAGCAGTTATGGATTGTTTTTCTTTTCCTCAACTTTTCCTTATCTTATCACCTAAGAATGATAAATATCATTATAAAGAACAACTTTCAAGTAGCTAAAGATAATCTTTGAAAATATTCTTTGTTATTCTCTCTGGATTTGTTTATCTATTTATTCAGTTTTCTTCAGATAAATATATAGGAATTATAGTAAACCATAATATATGAACTTACAGTTTTTTCACCATACTTAAAGCTTTGGAAGAATATAAACAGCTTAGTTGTCTTTCGGTATTACAATAGCAAAGAAATTATATATTTGCCCCCTCTTTTTCATCAAAATCATCCCCTCACAACAGGAAGAAAAAGTAATATTGTTGCCAACCATATCTACATACGTCATCATAAACTCAAGCAAGAAATTCTAAGCTCAAATAGAAGATCTCAGAGACAACAAAAGAGATGAGAGGAAACACACAATCAATAAAGAAGGAAAAAGTCATAGGCAATTAAGAAATTAATAATATGTTGGCAGCAACAAAAGGAAGAATATATACCACTCTAGTACACTGAATGAGATTTGCCAACACACTAGAATGGCTTATTTGCAATAGAAGAAAATTAACACATATTTAAAAATGATTGGAGACAACGTTAGCTCTACGATGTCCTTCGATACTGCCACAATGGTAATGTATCCATTTAAATTTACAAAATCTTCTGGGATCAGTCTTGTAATCAACCTATTCATCCAAATTAGTATATATAGCCCATGTTATTGTTTTTATGTCATTTATTTAATTATTTTGAAACAAAAAGCATTCAGGTGTTATATGAGTCACAAGTTTCTCAGCACTAAATTATTAGTGGGAAGAAATGAGCTTCCAATCACACTAGTATCAGAAAAAAATTAATTATTTGCTACAATTGTAAGGCTATTTATATGATGTACAATTATAAAATACTTAATCCCAGTTTCTTTAAACTTTTAACTATATGCAGTAAAAACAATTACTAAGTTCCACTTTCCCTACCTATTCCACTCTTATTTCCTGCCTTTGTATATTTTAGATATTGGAATCAGAACAAAAGGAGGTCGAAAGTGCAGCCATGAAGAAAAAAAGAAGATAAATTTAAGACTAAAAACTATAATTTTAAAGAGACAATGAAAATAGAAACTTGGCTACTACAATAGAAAGTACTCATATTATTAATGGAAAATTGATACAGCATGAACAACCAACATGGCATTGCCAAGTTACTGCATATAATAATAACTTCAACAATTATAAACATCCTACTATTAATTTTTTAACCTAAGTAGATAAAACTAATGCTGACAGCATAATTTTTATAGCATTATTGTGTTTTTCTATGACTGCAGTCCCAAGAACAGGGCCAGCTGCATATTAGAAATGCCATAAATATTTGTTCAATGAGAGAAGAAAAGAAGGAAGGCAGACAGGCAGGAAGGCAGCCTGTAAAACAGGGATCAATATCCACTGGGTCTTTAATGAAATAAAAATGGACTCATAAAATTTGTATGGATGCTACCACTGAAATTTAAAGAAAAAATGATTATTCCTGAACATGTAATAACTCAGGGAATAGAGTTCCCATGAAATTGTTCTAGGAAAACCATTAGAGAATCCATTTCAGTCAACCAAGTGATCAGCAAAAAACATGAGTGTTTGCAGAAAGTATTGAATTATTTAAATAAAGAATTACAAGTTAAAATCATTCATTTATATGGTTATAGAAGCATTTGGTGTTATAGGAGGCATATATAAGCAAATCAGAATCATCAAAACTTGAGAAAACAATGAAATAATGCTTTAAAAATAATGTAGATAATAAATTTGAGAATATGAGGAAGTAAAAATGTGAAGGATAGTGTAAATATGATAAATTTTCCTGTCTTTAATTGTCATATGGAAAGGGAATTTCAAATGCTATTTAAAGATAATTTTAATGATGGGGTTCTAAAATATTTAAAGTATAAAGAAAAATTAAAAAAGGAAAATTTATGTAATTTTTTAAAATAAATAAAATTAAAATAGCCTAATGTGCTCTGGAGTACTGAAGGTGTTGCCGTTTCGTTATTGTTGTTGTTGTTTTTTTTGTTGTTGAAAACAGGCTCTTTGTTTTGTTGCCTGGAGTAGAGTGCAGTGGTTTGAACATCGCTCCCTGCAGCCTAGACCACCTGGGCTCAAGTGATCCTCTCACCTCAGCCTCCTGAGTATCTGAGACCACAGGTGTGAGTCACCACATCTGGCTAATATTGAATATTGCGTGATAGAAGTGATAAGTCCTATTTGTTCATATTAGCTTGTATCATTTTATTTTAAGAATATGTTATAAAACGAGGTGAAAGCCAGCGTAATGACCACAGCACGGCCATTTCCTCATCTTTCTGAGCTTATCTAATTTCTGAGAGGAATGTCAACACTTACTGAATAGATTTCACAACTGATTTGATATTCATGTACCTATAAAATGTCACATTGTTGTATGTATCTTTCATGTTTAATGCCATACTGTACCTATTCTTTTGTAGCTACATTGTGTATCTTTGAAATATTATTTTATTTTTCTTTATTGACACATACAGACTTATGTAAATACATTTAACCTATGTAAGATATTTTGCTATATGAATAAAACAGTTCATTGTCCACTCACCTACCAATGAAAATTTAAGTCATTTCAATTTATGGCTATTATAAATAATTATATACAAAACAGAGAAAAAAAACAGTTTTGAAAAAACTAATTGCTGAGCTAAAAAGGAAAGGGAGAGCTATTTTTAAGTACGGAAATCAAAGAGGGAGCTGAAATCCTGAGCAGCATGTTCATAAGCTAATGCTTCAGGGGATGAAGGTTATAGGACAATTATATAGAGCCCTTACTGAGTAGTGTCTATGCTTTCAATGCCTCAGAGGAAAGCCGACGTTGCCTTGGGCTTGCACAGGCAGAGAGCTACAACTGAGAGCGTGACAAATGTTGGGTTTGCTCTCCTCAGTGAAAGAGGAATAGAAAAACAGAAAAAATGTACCCACAAACCCAAACAAGCAAAGATTGACCTTTGTTCTTGTTTTCTTTCAGTAAGCAAAATTCAAAGCTGGTTACATATTTGTAATGAATCTAAAATTATGCTACAACTGAGATGTGGGATTGTACTTGCCTGGAAATAAATGTAAATAATGGTCGGGACTGGTGAAATCCCAGGAGAACCTGCAGATGTTCAGTAGAAACTCTCTGTGCAGTGTTTGTAGAACGTGTTTCATGCAATCCAACCACAGGATTGGGTGGGAGTCGGGTAGCCAAGGTGTGCAGGCAGTAGCACAACACTCCCTGAGGATGAAGTCGTAGTGAAAACTTACAAACATTCAAACAATACAAAAAACACAGGAATGGGCAGGAGAAACACAATACAATGAAGATCACTAAAACCTTCAGAAAAACAAAATAGCTAAATATTGCATTTCTGAATATAAAAACTGAAAGTATACTTTAAATAATGTGAGAAGCAAAAATTGAATTAAATAAATTTGAAAATGTATAATAAATTCTTAAAAATCAGTATTCAATGATGAAAATAATTAAATTGAATTTAAAAGAGAAGGAAAGTATCTTTGAAATTGAAACTCTTGGAGTGGAAATAGTGAACTGGAAGATTTTAGGAAATAAATCAGAAAAATCCTGCACATATGGATAAAGAAATGTAAAAGAAATTAAAGTTTAAGAAGAAAAAGTTTAAGAAATATAGAAGGCAGAATGAGAATACTCAAATTCCATATGATACTGAAATAACTGAAAAATCCTGAAGAGAAAATCACTAAAGAGATAATAGTAAGACATAAAAAAGCTGAGAAATTTCCAGAATTTGTGAAAGATGTGATATACCAGGTTAAAAATAGTATACTCAAGTTTCAGCATAAAAAACAAAGATACGTTCATAGCTATATATCACATTGAAACTGTAGAAGAAAAGTGAATGTATAGGAGGATAGGGAAAGAAAAATCTTAAAGCCAAGCAGAAAAGAAATGACCCAAGTAAATCGAGTGAGGCACAACCAAAACACCATGCTGATGGCAAATTCTTCATCAGCACCTATAGACAAGATGAAGCAATAATATTGTCAAATTGTTGGGATAAAATATTTGTAAACCCTAGAATTATTAATACAAGTTCTCTATTAGTAGAAGTTAAGAGCAAAATGAATTCATTATTGTATATGACTTAAAGTTGTAATATTATATTTTTTAATTTAAAAGGTAGCAAGGAGATTAATTTTTTTCTTATCTAGTTATATAATATGCTGAAATGTTCATTTCATTGTGATTAGAAACTATAGGCACTACACATTCTACTGCATAATATTATCAATATTAGTGTCATCATTGTTTATGAGAAAATTTAATTTTTAGTGAAGTACCAAAAACAAACACGGTAGATTGAATTTATCTATACACATACACAAACTCATATGCACACACATATCTATGATATCAATGCAACAGAACATACTATTCAGATTAATTATATTCTTATTTTCTTTGGTCTGTTTTATCCATGAAAATCTAAGAGGAGTGGATGAGCTGTATAAATACATCTGTTTTTTTGTGTTAATGTTCTGCATATGGGAATCAATGTTGCCAGATATACATATTCACAAACATTCATTTTTTGGTGTTAATTTTATGACTATTTCTAATTTTTTACATCTATTAACTAGAAAACATACATCAATCTTAAAAATGTACTTCATTGTTACATAATTTTATATCAAACAATTTTCAAATATTTAAGCTATTTTGTTTTCCTGGTAATTAGCTCATACTTCAAAACCACTTGTTTATACCACTAATTCCTGACTTCTTTTTCAGTCTTAGACATTATCCACTGAATTTTACTATGACAGATCGATATTCAACTTTCTGATACTATCCCTCCCGACATACATGCAATTACCTTTCCAAGATTTCTTTTTAGCTTGTTCATTTACTACATTTTTAGTGTTTATAAAATCATTAAAATATAAATGTTATTCAGAGATGAATAATCTGTTCACATTTTAAATGCGTTTTAGTGTATATCATTGTGGGATTCAATAGTTGCCTCATTTTTTTTTTTTTTTTTCCGAGACGGAGTTTCACTTTTGTCACCCAGGCTAGAGTGCAGTGGCATGATCTCGGCTCACTGCCACTTTCGCCTGCCTGGTTCAAGCAATTCTCCTGTCTCAGTCTCCTGAGTAGGTGAGATTACAGGGGCCTGCCCCCATGCCAGGCTAATTTTTGTATTTTTTAGTAGAGACAGAGTTTTACCATGTTGGCAAGGCTAGTCCTGAACTCCTGACCTCAGGTGATCCACCCTCCTCGGCCTCCCAAAGTGCTGAGATTACAGGTGTGAGCCATCGCGCCCAGCCGCCTCATTTTTTTTTAATTAATTAGTTTTATATGCATCTATCACTTCTCCATCCCTAAATTTTCCTTAGGGAGTGTAGACTTTTAAGTATCCTGGTTTGTTTGTTTGTCTGTCTGTTTGTTTGAGAGTGAAGTACTTTTCTGGTTAGACTCTCTGAGGGTATTGATGGGTTTGTTCAGTAAGGAAATTCCCTGAAATGAAGTAGACTTGACTATTTTACTGGGAAAGCCTTCAAATGCCAGAATGTGGAGTTCTTTAGTCAGGTTGGAAAAGTAGCAGGTGCTTGACACTGTGGTGGAGAGACATATGGCGCCCGAGTCTAATCCTATTTTTTCCAGCCTTACTTGGAAAACAGCTTTAGATGTCCGGTCCCCTCAATTCTTGAGCTCTCAGTTCCTTACTCTTGCTTTAGCATGCAGACTGTTTGCTCCAATTTCTCTGGATTTCTGAAATAAAATATTTCATATCCCTGCTGCTTTCCAATTTTAAAATATGTATCATGTTTTGTCAAGTTTTTTGTTTTTATAGGTGCTCACCTATTAAATTTTTAAATTTTCATATTATTGTAGTAGCAAGATTGAACGGGGCACATAGTTGTAGCCCAATTATCATATTTAACAAAAGAAAATATTTATCCAGATAAAATTTTCCTCTTATTTACTTTTAAATTATTAATTCAACCTTGTCTAGTATCAACTTTGTGTCCTTAATTTCTTTTCATTCATATATACCTGATTTTCAGTATGTATTCCTTGCAAAAAGAAAAATACATAATTGGATTTTCTTTTTTATCCGTTTCGAGATTTTTGTGTCATAACAAAAGGGTTTAAGCCATTTATATTAATCCTGGTAACTCATAATTTTCCAGTTGTCTCTATTAAGTTTTCTTTACTGTTTTAATGTCAGTTTATTATGTCTTTATTTTATTCCTTTTATGTTATATGTGAGCTATGTTTCTTACTGTTACCTTCTATTTTATATATGTGGATATATTACATATGAATGTAGAGTGTGCATATATCTCTACGTACATGTATGCATATATAACATTTTACTGATTTTAAAGGTCTAATGGACATATAATTCTTAAAGTCCAGAGTATAGCGAAGTGTTTTATAATGACTTATTACAGATTATAAATTTATGATACATTTCCTTTTCTATTTTCTTCATCTATATCCAATTGTGAAAATAAAGTGCAGTTACGTTTTGGAATGTGTTATTTTTTTTATCTCTTTCATGACAGAAAAGTTTCCTCCAAAGTATATGTATTAAATAAATCAATTTATATTTAATCATATGAATACTTTTACAAACCTTATTTTCCCGTTTTTGGTTTAAGAAACAGCCAAATAAATATAAATGTTCATTGCTTGTTTTCTATAACACAAAATCCCTGATTTTTAGCTAATATTAGTAATTTATTTTACCTGTAGATTTGTTCATTTAGTATTGCAAGGAGTAATTTTTAGGAACATTGCAACAGAGAACATCATTCTGAATCTTAAGTCTCTTAGGATATTGCTCAGTTTTCTTTAGTTGTGAAAAACAAGATGATTCTGCTTTATTATTCACTGTACCAGAGAAGTTAGATGGAAAGATAGTTATGTTATGTAGATAGAATATTCCCTCATTTTTTTCTTTGACATTTTTCTAATTTATTTTTCAATTACATTTCAAGAGTTTATCAGACTAAGGCTAAATTCAAGTCTCCTCTCCCACATTTTAAATTTGTCAAGATATCTATGAGTGTACTCAATATACACATGCAAACCTTTCTTCCAATCAGGGAAATATTCCTCTATTGCTTCTTTTATGACTGCTTCTATTTAGAATATGTTGCAATTTTTCTCAATAACTAAATGATTTATACATTGAATTACTATATTTTTTTCTCTCAGATAACTATGATTATTAATCTTCCTTTCATTTTCATGTTTGCCCTAAACATAAATTACTTATGTCTATAGAGATTGTAGAGTGAAGTCTATGTGTAATTCACTTTCTCTAATATGTGTTTTGATTTTGCTGTTATTTTCTTTTACTTTTAAAAATTGTTTTTATTCTAATCATAATTTTTACAGAAGATGCTATTTTCATTTTTTCTCTCAGTATAACACTTTCTTATTTAGGGGAGTTTATATCTTCTTGCCTCATATTGAAGAGTTTTTAAAAGTGTTAAAATATTTTTTTTAGAGCTTATAAAGTTATTTTTCCCTTATAGAAAGGTAGTTCCTTTTGTTAGCTATATTTAATAATAATGTCATTTTTTTCTCTCATGACTTCTAATGAAAGAAGAGTATTTAAATTCTAAAATCAGGATGATGAACATACGATGTCAACATATCATCCCCAAAAGGTTACTTGGGACCCTTTGTAATATCTTCCTCCCACCTTATCAACCCTGACTCAAGAAATAGCTAATCTGCTTTTCATTTATGTAGATTAGTTTGCATTTTCTAAAATTTTACATAAAGTCATACAGTATGTATTTATTTTTCATCTGAATTTTTAACTCAAGTTACTTTTTAAGCAACACCTGTGTTGTTGCATGTAATAATAGTGCATCTCTTTTTACAGTTGAGTGTAATTCCATTATATGGCTATGCCGCAGTTTGTGTATTTCATTTTTTTTTTTGAGAAGTCAAATTTCATGTTTTATGTTCAAGTATATGATTCATTTTAATTTAAATTTTGTATGCGGCACAAGATATATATATATATAAAAGGCCATGTTTTGCCTATGAATATCCCATTTGTCTAGCACCATTTGTTGAAAAACAATCCTCTCTCCATTAAATTTTCTATATACCTTAGAAAAAAATCAATTGACCATATTTGTGGGAGTCTTTTTCCAGACTTTCTACTGTCTGTATTGATATTTTTGCCTTTATGCTAATATCACAGTCTTATTTTCTGCAACTTTAAAATGGACTTTTTAAATAAAGTTTCTTACCTTTTGTAGACTAATCTATTTTTAATGTAATCAAGCTAGAATTTATGTAATCTTCCTCTGCATATATTACTTTCCTGGAAAAGCATCTACTTCACCATGACTTTCACACATTTCAACCTAAAATCTATGAAAAATTTTAAGGTCCTTGCTAAATTTGGCTAGAGCCAGATTTTCCTACATAATTATAAATATATCTGTTTTATTTATTTAATTTTCCTTGAATAACAAGTAAGATTTTTTTGGTATAATATTTGCTGACTTTTGCTATATTTTTCAGTTTGGTAGGTTTTGTTATTTTTATCACTTTTATTACTGAATATCATTACAATCTAATTTTTACATTACATTATATTATTACATAATTACATTACTATGTTCAATAAACTTTACATTATTTTTATAATTCCTTGAATTGAGTATAAATTGTTTTTTTGAGTTGGAATCTTGCTCTATTGCCCAGGCTGGAGTGCAGTGGTGTGATCTTGGCTCACTGCAACCTCTCCCTCCCGGGTTCAAGTGATTCTCCTGCCTCAGCCTCCCAACTAGCTGGGATTTGCAGGTGTGCACTACTATGCCTGGCTAATTTTTGTATTTTTAGTAGAGATGGAGTTTCTCCCTCTTGTTCAGGGTGCTCCGAACTCCTGACCTCATGATCGACCCGCCTCGGCCTCCCAAAGAGCTGGTATATTTTTCTTATTACAAAATGAGATGTTTAAATTGTTACTCTAAGTAAAATATTAACATCTCTCTAAATATTTGACATACAGCCCAAATAGGAACATGGTTTATTCTCTGATTATGGAGGAACTGCTTGGCAAGTCTCCCTTTTTTGTTTCTGCTTTGTTCGAGTATCCATGTCACATACCAGATGTTGATATGACAGGTTTCTTGGAGCTGCTTGTCTAGATTCCACAGTAAGGAACTCATCATATTAGGAACATACCAAATTATGAAAAACACTATTGATAGGGATAGAAGGCAGAGAAATACTAAGCAAAAAGGACAGGCACCTGGAGAAGCCTCACCCTCAACCTGAAAAGCTTGAGACCACGGCCCAAATTGAAAACTTATATACCTGTTTTCCCACTCCAATGTTGCCTTTTCCAAAACCACCCATGGCCTGTCCTGTTCCCCATACTGTACCTATAAAAACCTCAGACTCAGTCAGCAGAGAGGAGAAGCAGCTGGATGTTAGAGACTACACAAGACATCAGAGAGATGAAGCCCACTTGATCATGGTGGATAAGCTTTTTGATGTGCTGCTGAATCCGGTTTGCCAGTATTTTATTGAGGATTTTTGCATCGATGTTCATCAGGGATATTGGTCTAAAATTCTCTTTTTTTGTTGTGTCTCTGCCAGGCTTTGGTATCAGGATGATGTTGGCCTCATAAAATGAGTTAGGGAGGATTCCCTCTTTTTCTATTGATTGGAATAGTTTCAGAAGGAATGGTACCAGCTCCTCCTTGTACCTCTGGTAGAATTTGGGTGTGAATCCATCTGGTCCTGGACTTTTTTTCATTGGTAGGCTATTAATTATTGCCTCAATTTCAGAGCCTGCTATTGGTCTATTCAGGGATTCAACTTCTTCCTGGTTTAGTCTTGGAAGAGTGTAAGTGTCCAGGAAATTATCTATTTCTTCTAGATTTTCTAGTTTATTTGCGTAGAGGTGTTTATAGTATTCTCTGATGGTAGTTTGTATTTCTGTGGGGTCGGTGGTGATATCCCCTTTATCATTTTTAATTGCGTCAATTTGATTCTTCTCTCTTTTCTTCTTTATTAGTCTTGCTAGCGGTCTGTCAATTTTGTTGATCTTTTCAAAAAACCAGCTCCTGGATTCATTGATTTTTTGGAGGGTTTTTTATGTCTCTATCTCCTTCAGTTCTGCTCGGATCTTAGTTATTTCTTGCCTTCTGCTAGCTTTCGAATGTGTTTGCTCTTGCTTCTCTAGTTCTTTTAATTGTGATGTTAGAGTGTCAATTTTAGATCTTTCCTGCTTTCTCTTGTGGGCATTTAGTGCTATAAATTTCCCTCTACACACTGCTTTATATGTGTCCCAGAGATTCTGGTATGTTGTATCTTTGTTCTCATTGGTTTCAAAGAACATCTAGATTTCTGCCTTCATTTTGTTATGTACCCAGTAGTCATTCAGGAGCAGGTTGTTCAGTTTCCATGTAGTTGAGCAGTTTTGATTGAGTTTCTTAGTCCTGAGTTCTAGTTTGATTGCACTGTGGTCTGAGAGACAGTTTGTTATAATTTCTGTTCTTGTACATTTGCTGAGGAGTGCTTTACTTCCAATTATGTGGTCGATTTTGGAATAAGTGCGATGTGGTGCTGAGAAGAATGTATATTCTGTTGATTTGGGGTGGAGAGTTCTATAGATGTCTATTAGGTCTGCTTGCTGCAGAGATGAGTTCAATTCCTGGATATCCTTGTTAACTTTCTGTCTCGTTGATCTGTCTAATGTTGACAGTGGAGTGTTGAAGTCTCCCATTATTATTGTATGGGAGTCTAAGTCTCTTTGTAAGTCTCTAAGGACTTGCTTTATGAATCTGGCTACCTGACATAAAACTGGAAAGAAAAAGGAGTTTTGCAGGCACGATTAATGCAGGGTGTCTCAGAAGGAAAGGGGTAGATTTCAAGAAAAATAAATAATTATTGAACAACATTCAGGAAGATATGTATATTTGAGATAATATACATACATTTCAGACAAATAACACTTCTAAAATGATGTGTCCTTATCTACAATTTAGAATATATGAGTCCTTAAAAATTAGTAAATCCTAAAATTTTAGAAATTCAAGACCTAAATGAGCATGATGATTGAAACTGAAGTACGTTGAACATTATCAATTAACTTTGCAAAAACCAGGTTCTATTATTTCCTTCAATAAAGTCAGTTTGTTGAAGAAAAAAAAAAAAGACATCAGAGAGAAGCAGCTTGACTTCAGAAGGACGGCTTGACAGCATAACTTGAGAGAAAATCTGGCTGCAGATGGCTGAACTTCAGGGGAAGATTACCTTCCCACCCTGGCCTTTTTAGGCCACTTTCATCAGCAATAAAATCTCCCACATTTACCATCCTTTGATTTGTTCATGTGACCTCATTTCTCCTGGACATGGGACAAGAGCTTGGGAGCCATGAGTGCAAATACAAGAAGGCCCATTTAGCTGTTAACACTTAGGCTGCTCATGGATAGCAGAGCTAAAAAAGCACAGTAACTCTCCTTCTGGGGGTTCAGGGGTCATGGGAACCCCCCCAACCCCCTACTCCCTCGCCAAGGCACTGCTGCAGGGCCCACACAGAGTTTTCTTTTGCTGGTGCCCAAAAGAATTCACCCTGGCTCCTGCACCTGCTCACCTGTGTGCTTGCTCCCGTGAGGGGTAGAATGCAGCAGGTCCCAGAGTGGAGTTTGCCCCTGCCTGTGCTAAAGTGGCTGGCTAGTTCCAGCGTTCATGCACTCCAGTTCCCACATTGTTCACTCCATTTTCCCATGAGGAGTTTAAAACTGTGGGCTGTGTGAATGAGGCACCATTGTTGAGAGTATCATGAAGGGGTTAGGGAGATATGCTGCTTTATTTTCACTGTGATTCTTTTTTATCTGTTTTGGCCAGGCTTGTCATTGAGTCTCTCAGCCTCGTGGTCCCTAGATTATTTCATTAAGTTTTCTCTTCTGTACTTTGCCCCAGTTAGTTTCTAGGCCATTTTTTTTTTTCTGGAATTAAGAAAATGCTTTTTATGCCTAAATAAGATTTCCTTAATCTGTTTTTTTTATTTGTGACATAATAGCCGTTTGTCTGAAGGGGTTTTTGGAAGAATCCTCAATGTGTTGGTACATAGTTTCTAAACTTTAATGCGTTGCTTATGGAAAATAAATGTCACTCTTTTATATATAGCATCATTAATAAAGATTTTTTATTGCTTTTATATTATTTGGTCATTTCAGTAGGTATCTTTCTTATTTTGTTTTTAATTCACCAAGATCCTGATCAGTAGGTACTTTCAATAGTTAAGTATCAAAATGTGTTTGCAACCCTTCCTCATTTTAAACTGCTTTTTTATTTGTTTTATAATAAATAGGAGGTAAGCGGGCTTTTCACACCATTTAATTCTTACATATAATTTTTAATATGCTGTTCATTTAATATTTTGTGTGAAATTTTTTAAGATTCTAAGAATTATATGAAAATTTTTGATGAATTACAAAAGAATTAACATCATTGCCACCTTTAGGCTTCTCTCAAGGGATCTATATGTTATCCCACTTGACATCTTCTATTTCATCTCAGTCAAGTTTTGTAACTTGCATAACATAGGTTGATAATTATTTATTTTAACATTATTTTTAGATACTTAATGTATTTTGTTGTTGTTAATTATATTTCCAGTTGCTCATGATAAACTTTTAAAATATATAACTCTTTAGAGAATTTAAAATTCAAGAGAAAAATAAAACTGAATTTTAAGAAATCAAGAGACACTTTTATCATTTCTTTTATCATTCTCTTAGAATGGTATTATTGCAATTGAAAGTTTTTGTCACTGCTCAAACTAAACACTTATTCTCAGAACTTCTTGCAATGCCAAAAATTAACATTATTAAAAATATGTTGTATTGATCTACAGTAAATGATATTTTAAGACATATGCAGGGAAACATCAATTCCTCATAATTTAAATTTAAAACTTGAGCAGTGGCAAATGTCCTATAAGAAGAGATCTAGGATCTTAGTCATATTGAGCATTTATGAACAAATGTATTTTGGCAGAAGCTAAAATATAGAGCTTTCCATATAGTTTCAGTGATCAAATGAATATAGATGAATACAAGGAAGCTATTATTTAAATATTAATTGTAATACATGGAATAGGAAAGATTTTTATAGTGTTGTAATAAAGGTAATTTAGAAAGAATAATTGGGTGCCATGAACAGAAATCCCCAAAGAGAAAGTATTCAACTGAGCCAGTTGTTATATCACTGATTTATTCTTTCTCAAAGCTTATTTATTCTTATACAACTGAAATTTTGCAAGGGACATAATAGTCTTTTTATGGAAACTCTAAAATGCTCTATGGATTTATTCTGTGAAACTACAGGGTAAGATTAGGAACCATTCTGTAGTTATTTAAATCCATTATTAAGTTTAAAAACAGGAAAGAACACAATTTTTAAATGATTAAGTAAGCAATGAAATTCTAGATACCTTGGAAATACAAAAATAGAATTGAGATTCACAAGTTATAATGTTATTGAAGTAAATTCAAGTTGAGCTATCTATTTATATAAGCTACCATTCTGAAATATTTATTATGTACTAAACATTATAATAATCACTTTATGGACCCTACTTCCTTTATCCCACACAATAACCCAATATGAAAGGTACTGTTATCCCAAATTTATAGAGATGGTAACTGGGACTTGGACTTATTAAATAACTGGACCAAATTCATAGTTCATGCTTGGTAGAGCCAAGATTCAAACCAAGTTGAGCTTGAATCTAAAGTTCTTGTGCATAAGCACTGGGCCTTATGTGAAACAGGAAGTCTGTACAACTAATCAGACACCTCTGATACACTAAGCCTATTGTACAAAGGAAACATCCGTGTAACAAACCAAATCCCACTAGTGAGGATACCAGTTTTAGACGAGAAGAGAATAATTTCAGTTTGAGATACACTGAAGCTGAAAAACACATGTGGAAATTTTCAGGGAGTTAAAACCAGGGCCAGTGGCACAGTAAATTAAAGTAGTCTCTGAAAAATGTTTTCTACTGTGCAAGGAAGAAAAAGGATTAAATTCAACAGAATAGGAAGTAATAGAGCAAAGTTTAGGTCACCATATCCAAGGCAAGGGTAAATTCACCATACCCAATGCAAGCAATGTCAAATGAATCTCCCAATTATTTTCAGTTTAGATACACAAAATAACTTCATTAGGAAAACAAGTAACAATATAGTAAATCACTAAGGTTCTTGCTTTTTTTTAATCCACTCAGTCTTAAAGAGTGTTTTACACATGAAAATTGCTCTGTATATGCCAGTTAAGTTACTTATTATTCCCATTTTATAGCTGAGAAAACCGAGGCCTTTCCGAGTTCACTTAACTCTGAATGACAGGAGTCAGAATTCAGACACAGGAGTTTAGCATTGAAGTCCAGGATTTTACACTTCAGCTGGCTGACAAATGTCTAAGCCACCACATATTCCCAAAAGCCTTAGGCTTCTGACCTAGTCTCCTCCCTATCTCATGTGACTTACATTTGCTCTTTTGTCAAATGGCATCAATTCAATAAATTAAAGAAAACAGATGGAGAAGCACATCAACTCAGCAGTACACAATCCACTAAAGTAATTAAGCAATTACTTGCAGGAACACATTCCTCGTTCAAATATAATAATGTGTAGCATTATCAACATTTTTCTTACTGAGGATTAAGAGCATTAAGAAAATTAAGCATCATTAAAAGGTTTCCTATGAAATTACATAGTAAATTATTAAAGTTAAACCGATTTTTGATTCATCAACATGTTTTGTTCTTTTATTTAGTGAGGATCAATTTAGCGAAGGGGAAAATAGACAGAGGAGAGAGAGAAGGCAGAAAATCAAAGAGACTGGCATAGGCTTATCATGCCAAAGGAGATTAGTGGCGAATTTCCAACCGGGTGCTGTAAAAACCTTACTTAGAGGCCTCTTCTCAATAAATTATCTTGCAACATAAACTGAGAAGGAAATGTATAGACAGACTCTTCTGTGAAACTTGTGCTGGCCATAAATTCCTTTTTAGTATTCTCCAAAGCTAGCCAGCAGCTAGCTAGCAACTGAAGTCAATCTATAACACACACACACACACACATATACGCACATGCACACACACACACACACACACACACACATCGTGGTATGTCTCTGCATTGCATGAGAAAGGACTGAAAAAAAATGAGAAAGATGAGTTATTGACAGTTCAGCAGCACAGCAGGGTACAGACAGCTCTCACTTGCCTCTGTCAGACCTAACTGTCTTTAATCTCTGGGCATTGAACCACCTAGATGTAAAACTGATCCTCACTTCTGTTTTCTTTAACATCAGGGTGATTTCCAAGCAGTACAGAAAACAGTTAAAACATTTACACAGGTTCATAAAATAAGACTGATAAATTTTCAGGCTAAACTGATTATGAACACTTTTAACAATTTACAATGTTCCTTTAGCACATTCAACCGCACAGACTGTACCTTTTGTTTCATGAGGATGTGGGGAGATAAAGATAATCAATTTTATAAAAAACTGCTTTGGCCCCAGAACCTCATATGATACTAAGAAAGTGTGATAGTCTTGTAATGAGAAAGTACTTGTGTAAGTTTGAGATTATGTGATCAAAGAATATTACTGTAAATTTCAGTAATATAGGAAGAAGTTTAGGAAAAGTCATATGTAGCTGTTAACATGATAGGATTTTTGGCAAGAAGTCAAGTATGTTAATATAGTTCTGTATAATATAGTTCTGAAACATACTTACACATTGTATTTCTATAATAGATAGAATACTGAAAACAAATTTTTGGGAAACAAAATCAGAGTATAGACAAGTAAAGAAACGAAGAATATCAATGTTCAGAAACTGTGTGTTGTGTGTTGTATAATAATTTGTGAAACATGAGGAGAAGTAAATAGAATATTTTTTTCCTTGTAAGCAGTATCTCTTAAGCCATCTGTTTTGATAAAGACATCACTTGACAGTTTAATCCTGTGTAAGTGCCTTTTGATCAAGTGAATTTTTCCCAAGTGTAAGAATCTGAAGTTAAAGGCAGTGCCTCAACTCAGGGTCCTAAATATTGTGCTGTGAATTGTCAGCATAAGAATCATTGTAGAGCTCTACAAAAATGCATATATATGCATTTCATATACATATGTGTGTGTATGTGTGTGTGTCTGTGTATATATATGTGTGTGTGTATATATATATTCTTTCTAGTTCTTCTTCAGGGATTTAGTAAGTTTGGTGTGAGACTCAGAAATTATTATTTCTGATAGTCTCCAAGTGAATGCAGAAAGTCCCAAACTTAAGACCATAGAGTTTGGGAAACCACTGTCCATGGTTAAAGTAATAGCTCTGACTGAAGAGAAAGAAAAGTATAAAGATGGTGGGATGCCCACAGAAACATAAAAGGTGCCATTATCCGGAAGAATAGAAGGGACAATGTTCTATGATTTCTATAGCTTTGAAATCTAGACCTACAAAAATACAAATCCAGTCGGCATCACTCTACTTTATTGAGTCATCATCAAGAGCTACCTGAGACTTCCCCCAAGCTCCTTTCCATATTACTGATAATCACTACAGTATCCTCTGATCACATCTAAATGATCTTTTTCACAAAAAATGCTTCCTTGTGGGAAGGCTACCATATTTAATCTTCCTTGGAGTGAATATGTGAGGTTCTTGAGGGTGAAGCATGAGATGCTGGGGTTTGACTCCTTCCTCTGACTTTAACCCTGGACACCACATTTTACATAGAAAAATTAGACACAATTTCCACTTTGTGAAAACATAATATCAACCTGCCTTTTAAAAAGGTTTAAATGTAGAATTTGTTTAGCTAAAAATCATTAAGATTGTGACTGCCTCAGTAAAGTTGAGGAGTACAAAATTGTTACAGTGAATTGGATCAGGAAAGACCTGACTCACAAGCTACCCAGCAGATCCTGTTTATCCAATTTCAGGCCTGATCTCCAAGAATATTGTTTCCAATTCATTGGTCATTTAGACTTCCTGGATTTTTATTTATTTGAAGGGCCTAAAGGAAAAAAGTAATCAATATGTGAACTTCAGCATGCAAAAACTTAAGTAAATTCTTGAACATTAATTGCAAATAAATCTGGAAATGATATTAAATGTCATTATTTTGGTCTCAATCATTAATAAAGTGTTTCCACAGAAAAATTTTGTGAAAAAAGTTGTTTTACATATTGTCTGCTAACCCGAAAACACTCTCACCTATCTAATATATTTGGTAAGGCTTTTAGATTGCTTACTGAAACAACACAGACTTCTTTAGGTTCCTTCAGGCAATACTACAAGGGTCCAAGGCATCTTAATCCAGAATAAAACAGTATTTTAGGAATTCTGAAAAGTTTAAGTGAAAGATGCTATATGAAAATCATCACTGTCTGAAATCTAAATACGGCTTTCAATTCAATTTCTTCAAAATCTTGAATGTCCCGTGTTCTCACGAGAAAAAGGAGAATATATTTTCTTTCCTGCCTATCATACAGCATCATAAAATAACATAGGTGAAAGATATTTTGTGAATGTTATGTGCAATTGTGGGTGCAGTTTGGAATTCTAAGATCTGAAGTGAGGACAAAGGAGAAATTAAATCCAGATAATATCAGGTGGGAGAGGATAAGCTTGTGGTGGTAAAACACAACTTCATTGCCTCAATGTCTTGAAACAAAATGATGAGTTTATTCCTCACTCATGTCACATGCCCCTTGGGGAGTTGCAGGAGGGCCTTGTTTATTACCATCACACAGAAATTAAGGCAGATAGAGGAGACATCATCGCAAACATGGCCAATCACCATACCAGAGGAACGGAGAGCTTTGAAGGGTTTAAAACCAGTAATAGCATAGTCTAGCCCAGACGAGTCTCATGCCACATCTGCTCACAGTTTACTGGACAAAATGAGTTATGTGGTTGAATCTGACAACTAAGAGACCATAAAAGGCAATCCCACTATATATCTGGGAGGTTGACAGTGAGAACTATTTGATAATTAGTGATGATGGCTGCTATATGTAGACATCAAGCGTTAATCTGGATTTTGGACTCCAGGGAAAGGATCCAGTAGAAAATGCAGTTTGTACTAATTGAGACTAGTGCAGCTCCTCTGGGATCTGAGGGAAAGGATAAAACTACAGAAACTTATTATGAACATATGACTGCTGAACTCATGACAGGAGCTCGCTGTCTTCTATCCTAGGGTCAGTAGGACGGACAAAATCGAGAGAGTGTGGCTGTGCTCTGTGAAGTAGGTGTATCTTCAGAAATTATTTTCTATATGAGGAATCTGAAGAACTGTGGGCAGCCTCACAGTTCTGACAGGATTCTTTTTTCCAAGTACCCCTGTTTATTCTCTGATTAGTTTTTGAAATACTCTGCAAATAGTTTAGAATTTTCTCACATGTATAACCTGGACTTTTTTGTGTTTTATGTGTGTGGGTGGGTGTGTGTGTTCAATAAGATAGGAGGAAGGGCCCCATCTAGCCTGGTATCAGGAAAATGATGAATTTTTCAAGGTTCTTTCGAGGCAACAACAGGGGAACCGTAGTGTGGCAGATGGGTCACACACACTCTAGTGTAAAGCAGTGGTGCACCTGAAGAAATACTGTTCTTTCATAAAGATGGGAACATGGTGGAAAGAAAGTGGAACTATGGGCTACAGAACCTGTGGGAAGTACTCTTTGCCTTCCCACAATTAATACTAAGAGCCCCTAACATTTATTAAGTGCTTACTAAGAAGCAGGGCCTATGGAGATGTATTTTATTATGTCTCTCCTACCAGGTCAGTTATAGCATATGCACAGGAGGAAAAAAGGGCAAGAGAAGGTTAATCACCTTGTCACAAAACACATACCCAGAGCAAACCTGCAGTATTAACCCAGGTAGCCTGAGTCCATGGCCCACTTTTGTGGATACCATACTGTGGATGGAAGGTAAAAATTAAATGGCATCAAACTAAAGTCTGTGACTTAAAGACAAGATCTATGTAGTTGAAGACACTTGAATTGTATAAAAGGAAGGTGAAAAAATTAAACATACTAGTCTGGTAAGAGTCAAGAGACAGTAAATAAAAATATATATATTTGTAGTGTTTTATTTCCCTCCTCTTCTCTCCAGAAGAGGTGAACGAAATGTTTCAAGTTATGCGACCAGACAGCTGCCTACTTGATCTGGTGTCTGTGAACTAGAGAGTCACCAAGACCCAAAGGATAGCCCTTCAAACCTAGTCTGGCACATGAAAGTACAAAATCAAGTTACCCTTCTTCTATTTAAATTTTAATTTTTAAAGCAATTTTTGAGTTTCACATAATTGTGTATTCATTAACCTTCTTAAACAAAGACTAATTATGAGGATTAAGCAAAATTATCATGAAAACTTACCTAGAAATAATATAAAGCATCATAATTAAAATACAAGTAACCTGAGAGAACAGGAAGCAGGACTAGACAATCTACAGGCACCAAAACAAGCCAAGAAACTCAGCATTGTTTGGCTGAAAGAAGAGGTTGAAATTAATTTGGCAATGAAATGTAAAGACTGAAAGCAGGCTTGCATACACTTAGATGTTTTGAGAGCTGGGTAGATTAAAAAATCATTGCATATATATGGATGAAAAAATAAAATATAAGAAAGGTTTTAACAAGAAAAATAGAATAAAGTAGTGATTAAATAGAAATATGGATGTGGAAACTATCAAATCAGTTTTAAAAACATTTTTTACAAAGATTTGAAATTTGAGTTAGTTATATTTAGATAATATATGCTTAGGGTGTGAAACACCAATTGCCACCAAATAAATAAAGGTTGTTATCAGTAGGAATTAAAGTAAATATTGAAAAGTGAAGACAGGAATTTTAGTGTAGGATTTATACAGAAAAGGAGTGACCTCTCCTGTCCAAGACAAGAGCCATGCAAAGGTTAGAAGTGTGAGTTAGCAGACCTGCTGAGCTTTGACCCCATGCTTTTCCAACAGTGCAATTAGTGACTTAGAGTAAATTTGTGAGTTTTGTCTCTTACTTTTCAGGAAAAAAAATGATGCATAGTTTTTAGATTCAAAACTTCCAAGCGGCCTAATACTACTTATAGCAGATGGGCTTATCTGTCAAGGCCAACATTGTGAGCAAAAGATATTTGTAAGTAAGTGAGCATATTAAAATGATTAGTTTATTGGAGAAAAAATTCAATTTATAGTATTTTAAAAGACTCTTCTCTTGATAAAACAGAATACAATATACTCGTACCTGGACAATGCATGCATGGATAATCCTTAGCACTTTCATTTTCTTTTTATTTTAATTTAATTTAATTTATTTATTTATTTGGCAGTTTTGCTCCGTTTCCCAAGATGGAGTGCAGTGGCACGATCACAATTCACTGCATCCTCAAACCCTGGGCTCAATGGATCCTTCACCTCAGCCTCCTGAATAGCTGGGACTACAGGCTTGTGCCATCACATCCAGCTAATTTTGTTATTCTTTGCTGAGATGGAGTTTCACCTTGTTGCACAGGTTGATCTCAAACTCTTGGGCTCAAGAGATCCACCTACCTCAGTCCCCCAAAGTGCTGGGATTACAGGTATAAGCCATGGCATCTGGCTTTATTTTTATTTCTATTTTTTCAGTTATTTATTTTGCAATGAGGGCTTGTTTTGTTACCCAGACTGGATTATACTGGCAAAATCATGGCTCCCTGTAGTCTCAAAATTCTGGGTTCAAGCAGTCTTCCCATCTCAGCCTCCTGAGTAGCTGGGACTACAGGTAGGCACTACCGTGCTAAGCTAATTTTAAAACTTTTAAAAAAAACATGAGGTCTCACTGTGTTTCTCAGGCTGGTCAAACTGCTAGCATCAAGGGATTCCCCTGACTCAGCCTCTCAAATCACTGGGATTACAGACTGGTGCAACTGCCTGACAGAGCATTTAAATATTCTCATTGTTCTGTTCTAACAAATATTTTCCATGTTCCCCTCCCATTGTTACTGTAATGATATCGCTACCAATCCAACAGTTGTAGCCTCTGGGGAGTTTTGGAAGGATGACTGAAAACAGAAATTAGGGATATTTCTATATTTATAGAAATATTTATTCATAGAGCTATGAGTTGCTTGAGTGTATACATATGTAAAAATTCATCAGAATGTAAACTTACAATGTCTATTTCATTATCTATAAATTATGCATACAATAGTATGTATAGTTCCATATAGTAAATTAAAGTTTAATTTAATAAAATGAAATGGATAAAGGAAATGGGAGACAAATAAATGGAGAAAGCGAATATAGATAACCATAAAAACTGATTAGTTGCATCAGCAAGCGAAAATAGCTCATTAACTGTTCTAAGAGTAAATGTCATCAAAACATTCTTGTTGCTTTTTTATAAGAAGAAATATATGTATTTTTACATAAATTTATATTTGTTGGCTCTGGGACGATCCACTAGAGAGGAAAAAATAATGAAGCTATAGCAATGTCCTTAAGTAGGAAAGCAAGGATCTAGAACATTCTTGGAGGAAATGGTTTTAAATAGAAGCTGCAATGTCACCTAAATTAACTGAAATGCAGAATATGTGAGTACAGAAACGTAGTTATGTACAGCTTCTGGTTAGCATCTATAGGATTTCTCTTCTGATTGCTTCAATTTTTTTTACAAAATTGGAAAGTGTAGTTCTTCTGATATGTGGATGGAAAAGTAAGAGGTATTTTCCATGTGAGAGAAGAGGAAAAGGTAGAAAGCAGTCAGACAGTGGAGCAGAGAAATACAGACTGGTAACCTATGGGATCCAGTTGAATTTTGTAATAAAGGACTCATACAATGCCAAGAATGTTAAAGCAGGTTAACTGGGTTTCTAGAAAATGCGTTGAAAACTCAGGAAAGTGGCCACCACATGGTTTTGCCTAGTCCATAAAATCAGAGTAAGCACTCAGTCAGCACCTAAGAACAGGAACCCAGAGAAAAAATTGGGAGCCTGTGCTTGAAAATTTTAGCTCCTGGTCCTTCCTTCACATGTCAACACTACTCTTGCCATAAATCTCGATGATTATTCTGACAACTTGACATCTTCTCCTCTTCTTCAATTACCTTGCCAACTACACACCCCAGCCACCATTTTAAAGGTAAAACCCTAAACTCTGTCATCACCAATAACTGCAATCATATGAAAATCTTAGCTTTAATCATTCTGCATTCTAGTATTTATTTCTTATACCTTCAATTCTTTGGCAGAACTGTGACATTGTTCCATGATTCTACCACATTTGCAACATCCCTCACTCCCTGTCAGTCCTCATTTTTCTCCCCATGGCTTAACACTAAATTTATTCCCTTACTCATACAGTTACTTCCTTAACTTTCTCTCTACTTGTGGAAAAACTCAAACTTAGTTAATAATGAATTTACTAATTATTTTTCTCACCCATGCATCTGGATGAGTGGCTTTAGGAAAACATACATCTATGCCATAGTCTCATTTGAATGAAAGAGAACTAACTTTAAGGGACCTGCTCAGTAAACCTTAATATTTTCCCTCATCTGTTTTCTCTTCCACTCCTCTATAGCAGAGTTTTCCAACCACTGTGCTACTGTGTATTGATATGCCACAAACAAGATATAAATTTGCAAAAATATTTGCTCCACTACTCAAGGAGAAGCTTGGTAATGCCTGGTGTGACTTACAACTCGTTGTTACATTGGACTTACTCCCAGTTACCTGCAGGTGTGAGCCAAGGTTTTGCCCAAATATTTTCTGTGCACCATGATGTGAAAATATCAGAAAATACTGTCTGAGATGGATATTCTATACTTAAATTTAAATGCTCTTTTCCCATCCTCACTCTATGCTGATTGTTTTTCTTCCTATATTGCTGAAAAATAAATAATAAACCAGAAAATATTCATCTAATTCCAACCAGATAAACCAACCTACCTAAAATGTGGTTCCTGAATTCCTTTTTTTGTTATGAATGGAGGTATTTTTCAATCTAACCATATCATTTTTCACTAGATTCCATCATTATTCCCATAGTCAAGAATTTCACCCCTGTGATTTCCCCTTTTCCTCACATCTTCAATACTTCTCTTTGCAATGGTAAATTGTATCAGTTTATATTCTATCATTTTACCTTCCTTTTCAAGAACACACCATCCGATGCCCATATTTTTCTGCAGCTCCCACATCATCCTCTGTTCTCTATTAGCAAACTCTTCAGAAGAGCTGTCGATAGCTATTTTATCCAAATGTCTTCTTGCTGTTCTCTGGTTAATACATCCCAATCAGGTTTTACTCTAACTTTTCCACAAAAGCATTGCTTGTCAGTATCATCAGTGACTCCCACATTGACTATCAGCAGTATCTTACATTTATTCCCTTCCATGAGAGGCAGAAAAAGGAAAAGCTCCTCTCTGCCCAAACGAAAGCTCTCTACATCCTAATCCCCAAACTATGTGAGGATATTATATTACATGGAAAATGGATTAAGGTTGCTAATCAGCTGACCTAAAAATAAGGAGGTTATATTGTATTATCTGAGTTGGCCCAATGTAATCACAGGAGTCCTTAAAGGCGGAAGTGGGAGGCACAAGAAGTGTTAGTGTCAGAGTGATGTGATGTGAGAAAGATTTGACTTGCCATTGCTGGCCTGAAGATGAGAGTGAAATAAGAACCAAGGAAAGTGAGCAAACATGAGAAACAGATTCTCTCTTAGAATTTTCACAATGAATGCAGCTCTTTGAAGCTTGATTTCAGCCCAGGGCGACCCCCATCACTCTATGACCTCCAGAACTATAAGACAATAAATTTGTGGTGTTTGTTTTGTTTTCTGAGACAGGGTATCACTCTGTCACCCAGGCTGGAGTGGTGTTATCTCAGCTCACTGCAACCTCTACCTCCTGGGCTCAAGTGATCCTCTCATCTCAGCCTCCAGAGTAGCTGGGTACAGGCAGACACCACCACACCAGGCCAATTTATATACATATATATTATATATATATTATATTATTAGATATATATAATATATCTATGTATTTATATACATATATTATATATATATTATATATATATAAATTGGCCTGTTGTGGTGGTGCCTGCCTGTATATTATATATTATATATATAATATATATAAAATTGGCCTGGTGCGGTGGTATCTGCCTGTATATTATACTATATTATAGTATATAAGTATATATAAAATATTATATAATATATATTATATTACAGTATGTTATATTATGTATATTATATATATTATATATTATTATATTATATATACTATAATATAGTGTATTATATATAATATATATTTTATATATATATATGATATTGGAAACAGAGCATTTCCAACACCAAAATGAACCATATTTGCTGTGGTAATATAAGAACTGGGGTAAAAATTTCACTTCTTTGTGCTTCGAGAGATATAGCATTCCCCTAAAGTGTATGTGCACGGTTTTATCTATTGAAACAATACATATTTATTTGAGTTTCTATACTCTGCTTCATCATATTCTTCGTACAAAGGATACAGATGTGAACAAAACAAAGACGTAACCTCATGAAACCAATTGCTGTTGGTGAAAGAAAATAAACAAATGAAAAGGAAACATAGCATAATCGAGGGTGATAGGTATTGTGAATATAATAAAGCAGGATATTGGGGGTTTAATGTTCCTGGGAAGGGCTTTAAATATGATGATTTTAAATAAGTTGGTTAGAGAAGGTTTTTCAATATGATGTATTTGAGAGGAGACTTGAGGAAAGTGAGGCAATAATCTATTCAGATAAATGGGGAAACTGAATTATTTCAAACCTATGGAAAAGCAAATGTGAAAACGCTTAAGTAAGAGAATGTCTATTTGCATGAATAATAATGGGTGATCAGTGGCGAAATATGAAATGATGCAGATTATTTGGAAGTTTTGCAGATTATTTGAAAGTAGAGCCAACATGGTTTGATAATGGACTGGATATAGAATTTGAAAGGTGTCAAGGATAACTACAACAATTTTTGGCCAGTGCAACTGGAAGACAGATATGTCACTCATTTAGATAGAGGAGACTCCATATGAGACAGTATTTGTTTGTGTGGGGGAACAGTGACAGGAGTGGAGAACTATGCCTTGGAATTGTTGGCTGTGAATTAATAATCCTTCAAGTTGAAATATTAAGGAGACAGATAAATTCATATGAGTTTGGAATTCAGGAGAGAAATATTGCTTAGAAAGATAAATTTTGGAGTCAACAGCATTTAGATGGCTCTAAAGTAAATACAATGTCTAAAAAGATGTAAACAACGTGTATATATATACACACACACACACCATATATATGTATATATACACACACACATAAGTATGGATATATATACACACACACTTTTTTTTTGGTAGAGATGGGATTTTGTCATGTTGCCCAGGCTTATCTCAAACTCCTGAGCTCAAGCAATCCACCCATCTTGGCCTCCCAAAGTGCTGGGATTATAGGTGTGAGCCACCACACCCAACCAATTTGTGTTGTTTTAAGCCAGTGTTTATATTAATTTATTACAGCAGCTATGAAAAACCTAATCTATCTTATCTTGTGAAAACGACAGTGTGTTCCCAAGATAGCACTCTCTTTTCTGCCTCCCTCTACCCATTGTACACTTCAGAGTTTTCTTTGCTCATGCCTTGCCAGCAACAAAATGGCACAAGTGAATCCTAGTATATTTTAAATCTATCTATACTCAATGTTTATATATTTTTAGACATTGTATTTCCTTTAGAGCCATCTAAATGCAGATGACCCCAAAAATTCTCTTTCTAAGTAATATTTCTCTCCTGAATTCCAAACTCATATGAATTTATCTGTCTCCTTAATATTTCAACTTGAAGGATTATTAATTCACAGCCAACAATTCCAAGGCATAGTTTTCCACTCCTGTCACTGTTCCCCCACACAAACAAATACTGTCTCATATGGAGTCTCCTCTATCTAAATGAGTGACATATCTGTCTTCCAGTTGCACTGGCCAAAAATTGTTGTAGTTATCCTTGACACCTTTCAAATTCTATATCCAGTCCATTATCAAACCATGTTGGCTCTACTTTCAAATAATCTGCAAAACTTCCAAATAATCTGCATCATTTCATATTTCGCCACTGATCACCCATTATTATTCATGCAAATAGACATTCTCTTACTTAAGCGTTTTCACATTTGCTTTTCCATAGGTTTGAAATAATTCAGTTTCCCCATTTATCTGAATAGATTATTGCCTCACTTTCCTCAAGTCTCCTCTCAAATACATCATATTGAAAAACCTTCTCTAACCAACTTATTTAAAATCATCATATTTAAAGCCCTTCCCAGGAACATTATACCCCCAATATCCTGCTTTATTATATTCACAATACCTATCACCCTCGATTATGCTATGTTTCCTTTTCATTTGTTTATTTTCTTTCACCAACAGCAATTGGTTTCATGAGGTTACGTCTTTGTTTTGTTCACATCTGTATCCTTTGTACGAAGAATATGATGAAACAGAGTATAGAAACTCAAATAAATATGTATTGTTTCAATAGATAAAACCGTGCACATACACTTTAGGGGAATGCTATATCTCTCGAAGCACAAAAAAGTGAAATTTTTACCCCAGTCCTTATATTACCACAGCAAATATGGTTCATTTTGGTGTTGGGAATGCTCTGTTTCCAATATCCTGTATTTCACAGCAACTTTAGGCTTTTATTCTAGGAGAAGTGAATTCTTCATTTTCTATATCAGTAGCAAAAAGCTAGTGAAATTGAGAAAGGCAGGAAAATAATCTCCCTGCTCATATTTGTGTTTTTCAGCCTATAAATCAGTTTACTACCACTTAGAAGATGCAAGAACCATTTTCCATTCTTTTAAAATAAATAGAAATTATCAGGTTTAAAAAATGATGCCTAAAATCACTGAGGGAGAGGAGACCTGGAAATGATTTTATTTATTACATAGGGCAGATAAGGTTTATTCAAGGGACAACCCATCTGGTTTTGAGACATGAAGTTTCCATCGTCCTTATGTTTCCTTGTTTGTCAGTCAGCATCTCCTTCTCCTTCCTATAGCTTTGGCTGGGAAGGAGCATTCCAACTGCAACATGGAAAACAGAGTCCAAAAATCAGAAGCAATAAGCAATTAGCATTCTGAGAAGAGATGGAATGGGACAGCAGAATTGTGCCATAATCGTGTGTGTGATGAGCTATGCATGCTTACTGAATTTGCTAGCCCTTTAATGTACAAACACTCCAACTGTAGTTCTTGGCAGCAGCTGCTACTAAGCAAATAATTTACTTAGCTGTTTTGATATGGCAGTTTTTCATTTTCTTTTTTTAAATAGTGACTTCGTACGTAACCCTATTCCTGGACAGTTCTCTCATTGAGGAGAAGATAGTCACTAATATTTCTTTGCTTCCTGATTATGTGCATGTACATATATTCACTCATTATCCTGTGGCATAATGATCTAGGCTTCCTCATGTGTATACTTTTCTAATGCCTGTCGTCTAACAGTATCCATTCCTAAGAAAATACATTGCTTTCCATTACTGTAAAGTATAAATGACAGAATGTCTAAATTTTCTATTTCTTTTAAGAATAGTTGTAGTTTAACAGGAATCAGAGGCTTAAATAAAAAGAGGCATAGCTCCAGGGAGACCCTGTAAATGGGATTACACAGATGACTAGGTTATTACATAGTTTTCCTCAGATGATGTAGTGTTACCAACTGCTATGTGTCTACTAATGCTAACTTTATTTTCAAAATGTATTACACAGGTTTTTATTTTATCCATAAAATCCATATGACAAATCTAGGATTAAATTTCACATTAAGAAGTAAATATTAATAATTCAAAATGATACAAAATGCCTATATATTTGCTTTTTCTGTAACAATTAAATCAGAATTTAAAAATGAAACAAAAGAACAAAAGGACACATTCGTTCACTCCCTGAGAAGTATAGGGGCACACAGGATAACTAGTATAATCCTGTTTTATTCAGGTACTTTTAGTACACAATTAGTGAATATACATTTTTCAGGCTTCTACTTAACTCAGTGCATAACTAAAACAAATTTGAAGAACAATATTTTTCCAAGAATAGTATTAATATCTCCTAATATTAAAATTTAGTCAAATGTACTTAACAAAATACTGGTTTATTCCATGACATCTCATGAATCAACTGAGGATAGATGCTGTGTACATTAAATTAAAATTTGGTTCTATTTCTGTTTTTATCAGTGCAAAGTTAGATTTTTGTGGGATGGGGCAAAGATGATGCCCAACGTGTGACAATAGTACTTCTGTCAAAATTTAGAAAGAAATCTCCTTGAACAACATCTGAAAGGAAAAGCAGAGTTCTAGGAGAAACAGCATGGTGTATACATTCCCTTGTGGTTCACAAGAAAGGTGTGATAATGTCTAGAACATAATTATTATTCAAGGACATTTTCCCAGGGGCTAGGCTAGGAGGAAGAGAGATGCCCATTTTGTATCAGAGCCATTCACCTGGATGTTTCTTCTATATACCTTCATTCTTTGTCACAACAAGAAGTAGAATATATAGAAAGAATGCATGAAACTTTGCTAGTCCTTTTTGTCTGAATTATGGAGTGCTCAAAAATCAAAGGATTAGGACATCTCTTTCAGTGTATATGGAAAACAAGATATTCTAAGAAACTTCCTAATCTAAATTATAAAAATATATAGAATATATTGCAATAAATATATTCTAATGAATACTAGAGTTCAAGAACAATTAAGGGAATTCGTGTAAGGGAGAAATATCAAAGACAGAATGGTAGAAAAACAAGTAAAACAGTAAAGCTGAAATCCTTGCCACTCAAACTCAGTAAAGAAGCTTCCATGTAACAGCCTCACAGCTAACAGAATGGGCAAGGCCTTGACATTGTCAATGTGAACAGATGAAAGTGAGGCCTCATAAATCTGGGGCGTTTGTAGTACATCTTCACTCATAGGAAAAATTCCCCTGCAGAAGGAGAAAAGGGGGAAGAGGAGGAAGAGGGGGAGGGGAGGGGAAAAGGGAGAGGGAGGGAAGAGGTAAAAGGAGAAGGAGGGGGACTCCACCTGGTAGCAAAGGGAAATAACAAGACATGAACTTTCAATGATAAACAAAGATGCCTTTAATCTGCCTGAACATCAGTTTAGAACTCAAATTTACTTTTTCACTGTGACCTCAGAAACCTCAGGACAGGATGTTAAATATCATGGTTCAGTGTTGATATGATGCTGGGTACTTGCAATAAGAAAATGAAAGTCCTTACTAGAAGGAAGACCTCCTAGTCCTCCTAGATCTCTCTCTGGGTTCCCACAGACAAAGTCTTATTGAACATATATGTCTTCTGACTATATAGACTGATCACACATAATGTCAACATACGAAATGCATGAGAAAATAACCCTTAGTGCACAAGAGCAGCCAAAATTAAATCCTTGAAGAAAAACTTCAGATATTACAATCATCTGATAAGTTTGTATCAACAGTTTAAAGGAAGAAACTATGGAATTAAAAACCACAGGGGAGAAAGGAACAATGCTTTTCAAAGTAAGAGATGAACTAAAAATACACAATTTCTACTTTTTAAAATAAAGGATATAATAATTAAAATTAGAAGCTTACTGTGTGGGAGAGAATCCAGATTAGATTTCACTAAAGAAAAAATATTGTGATCCGTAATATATGTCCACTTAATTGAAAGGAAGAGCCAGTATTGCCTCAAGAAGAGCAAAGAGATTAAAAATATCAAAGAGAGATTAAATTGTAAGGAGGACAGATTGAGAAGTCCTATTTAAATGTTAATTGAAACATGAAAGATGGCAAATAAAATAATGGGGAAAATGAATATTTGAAAGGATAATATATACTATGGAATACTACTGAGCCATAAAAAGGAATGGATTCATGGCATCTGAAGCAACCCGGGTGAGACTGAAGACTATTATACTAAGTGAAGTAACTCAGGTATGGAAAACCAAACATCATATGTTCTCACTCATAAGTGGGAGTTCAGCTATGAGGATGCAAATGCACAAGAATGACACAATGGACTCTGGGGACTCAGCGGTAAAGATCGTAAAGGGGGTGAGGGAAAAAAGACTACAAATAGGGTGCGGCATATACTTCCTGGGTGATAGGCACACCAAA
The DNA here is from genome assembly GCF_043159975.1 of Macaca nemestrina. NCBI lineage: Eukaryota > Metazoa > Chordata > Mammalia > Primates > Cercopithecidae > Macaca > Macaca nemestrina. The sequence continues at coordinate 82,874,198 of NC_092137.1, read as the reverse complement.
TTCTCTTACAAATCATCACTAAAGAACTTACTCATGTAACCAAACACAAACTGTTCCCTAATAACCTATGGAATTTTTTTTAAAAAAGGATAATGGACTACAATTTTCCATTTTATATAATTTTCCATTTCATGAGAGGCAAAAATATCAATAGTATAACATAAGGAAATAAACATTGAATCACCTAACCATATCACAATAAAAATGTAAAACATCAGAAACAAAAAAAAGATATTAAAAAGACAGATTACTAAATAAAAAAGTGAACATCAAAAGAGAAAACCGAAGATAGTAGAACGATAGCTTCAGGTTATTTTTATTTCAATTTTAATTTTAAATATAAATGTTTTGAATTATTCAGAAAGTAGAGATGGTGTAATAAATGCTCAGAAGACTGTGACTTATATTTTAAAACATAACCGTTTTCCCTCATTTGTTTAAACGTTTATTCATGAATTCTTTGGAACAAATACCAGATATGATTTTATTTCTACCCCAAACTTGTCAGTATGAATCTCTTTTTAAAAACTCCCCAGATTTTATCTCACTTATGAAAATAAATAATAATCTACTAATTATGTAATAGTATAAAAACCTTATTCAACTTATCCCAATTATCAAAGCTTTATTTAGTAATATTCTAAAAAAAAGTGACATTTTTTGCAATAGAGTCAGTCAGGTCCATTGCTTTGGAATTGGTTTCAAACTTTCTTAATTCTTCTATGATCAGTAATTAACTATCCTCCTTTCTGTTTTATTCATTACTTGTTCATGATATGAGGCTTTCTGTTTTATATGATGACCTCTATAGGGGTGTACCTTGCTTCCTTATATTAAATTATAAGTGGATTTTCTAACCTTTATTTTCTTTAGATTGGACATTAGTTCAAAAGCTTTGACTAAATTTACTGGGGTTTTTTTGGTAAAATAACTACAAAATCACAAAATCATTCCAGATATGTTTTATTTCCTCATACTTGGAACCACATATTATCTATGACAGACTGTCATGCCAGATTTGATCATTGAATTGAGGTGGATACAGCTAGATTTCTTTTGAAGTTTTTTTTTTTTTTTTTTTTTTTTTTCTGTGGTGATATTTTGGAACCCTGTGAATATACAGGCCCCATATATATTTCACCCTATGATTTTAGCAACCATTGGCTATCTTTGCCTGAATCAATTATTTCCTTACTTTTTGTAAGTTTAGAACTTTCTAGTTCCATAAATCCTGCCATATTTATTAGCCAGTGTTTTCTAAAAGCAAGCATGAAATTTTTGTTTATAACATGGACTGAAATATTATTTCTCCTGTACAGACAAGACATATGGTAAATTATAGTTATTCAAGTACCAAATTTCAGAATAAGTAGCTTTCAGAAAATAAATTTCAGAATAAATAAATACCAAATTTCAGAATAAATCATATCCTACAGTGGACATAAAGTTTATTTTTATTTTTTTGTCTTTTGTTTCTCTTCTTCATATATTTTATACTTTTTATTGAGGTAGATAATACATGCAGTGAACTGTACATGAGTGTAAATTTCATAAAACTTTACAACCTGAACACACAAGTTAATTATCAAAATAAAGGAAGGGAACTTAATAACATTACTCCCTCATCCCTTTAGGATATTGGCTTCTCTTCTTCAAACATAAGGAAACCCTCATTTCTCATACCACAGACTAGTTTTTGCCTAATATTGGTGAGATTAAAACCATTTCTCTTTCTTATGGATTATCTCCTTTTGTGAAATGTCTATTGAAGACTTTCACACTATTTTATTGTACATCAACATTTTCTCCCCATGAACAAGTTATCTGTCTGGTATATACATCACAAACATCTTCTCTCACCATATGCCTGCATTTTCATATTTTGAAGGGTGTTTCCTTTTGATGAAGAGTATGTTAATTGTAAAACAGCCCATTTTACCAACTTTTCTTCTATTGTTAATGCTCTTTATGTCCAGTTTAAAAAAATTGCTTCCTTTAAGTTTATGAAGAGAGTTTTCTATATTTTCTTTTACAGTTTTTTTTTTAACTTTCACATTTAAATCTAATTTTACATGAAATTGAATTTGTTTATTGAAAGAGTTGGGATCAGGATTAATCTTTCATTTTCCATAATGTATGTCCAATTGACCTAGGACAATTTATTGAAAAGGTCTTCCCTCACCACTTTGTAGTGTAAAATCTGCCATAAATTAAGTCATAGTATATAATTATTTGTTTCCTTTCTATTTATTGTTTCATTGAGCTGTACTTGTGTAAATACCACACAGTCTTATAACTTTTTATTTATTGCTCAATATTAGGCACAATCTTTACATTTGTTATTTTACTCCAAAGTCATCTTGACTATGTCTAGCCCTTTGCGTATTCAAATAAATTTCGGAGTCATCTTGTCAATTTTTCCAAATTACACCTTCTGGGATTAAATTTCATTAAATATATAAATAAAATAGGATATAATTCACATTTTAAAAACCTATTATCCAATTAATGGATCTATCAGCCAATTTATTAAAGCTTTCTTTAATTTTCTTTGAGGTACTTCTAAAACATTTTATTGACCTATGACTACTGAAAAATTATGTAAATTTACTTTTGCAGGTCTATGCATTTTTAAAATTTAACACAAAGATGTTATGAATACCTGATGATTAGTTGGGAGAAAATCAGACTTCAGAATATACTTTTGTAATGATGGTGAATTTGGGACTGTGAATATTTTTAGGTAGCTATACTTTTTTTTTTTGCATTTCTCCCTCTGAAAGCAGGGTCTTCGTCCCTCTGCTTCAATTCAGCCATGGTCTGTGTCCATTTGGACCACTAAAATAAAATTCAAAGCACATTCTGACACTTTCTAGTCCATGACCTCGAAACACTGGAGACATTCACTTTCTGTTTCTTGGAACCATTATCCTATGAGCCAAAAACACCGTATACAAATTCTAACTATTTTGCTAACATGGAGAGCAGCTGGAATTTCATATAGGATAAGAAAAGCCCACAGCGCTCCACCTTCCTTTCCCTCAGCAAAGGCAAAAAACATCTGAATAAAGTCATTTCTGACTCTTCCGAGCAGCTTGGCCCCAGACTAAATATCATTCAGTGATCTCAATTACCAATCAGCAACTATAGAAAAGAAATCTGACAGGCATGTAATACTTGAATTCCTAGTGCACAAAACCATAAGTAATAATAAAATGGTTGTTATATTAATTCATTGAATTTTGGAGTAGTTTGCTATGAAGCAACAGTTAAGAGTTGTCTGATTTATTTCCACCAATTTATTAAGTTTCCATTTACTTTTCCTGTTTTATAATCCTTTCTGTGTTGTTCTTTAAAATTTATTTTCCATAGGTTTTGGGTGAACACATGGTGTTTGGTAACAAGAATAAGTTCTTTAGCGGTAATTAGTAAGATGTTGGTGCACCCATCACCTGAGCAGTATACACTGAACTCGATTTATAGTCTTTTATACCTCACCATCTTCCCATCCTTTCCCCCTGAATCCCCAAAGTGATTATTTAAAGCAATAACTTCACTTTCTGTTTCTTAAATGTAAATTAGAAATGTTATATTTCGATATGTTTATGAATGCTGTATGTATTTTAATCTCAATAAAACGTTGTTCCAAGACAGATACATTCAGGTAAAGCCCTATATTTACCTTTTTTTGGTGGAGTTTTCCTTCTTATTGAAACTTCCATCCAGATTATTTTTTTACACAAACACACAAGCAAATTTACCAAAGCTTGGATTCTAATTTCTTCAATAGATTAATTAATATTATTTTAAAATCTTCATACAAAAACTCCATTATCTGGATCAACCATAGGTCTATTTTTATTGACTTTTGTTTATTCTTGCTTTTGTTTACAATTTTTTGTCCATGTATGCCTCATTATTTTTGGTCCATTATTAGATAATGAATATAAAAGTTTGCATATATAATGTGAAACTCTATGTAATGTATTTTTTCTTCAGCCAGGCATCTAATTTTACTACACCAGTAACTCAGATTCACCTAACCCAGTTAGGGATTAAGTAAAGTTGGGATTCAGCATCTGTGAATGTGAGGTTCATTGTAAATCCCTGTGACTCCTGCTCTATTTTCAACTTATCCTTACTTCTGAGGTGTGACCTTTGTAAATCTAACCCCAAATATAAGGTTATTTATCAGATTAGCTGAAATGTGGCAAAATTGAAACTTCAAATTTGTTCCTTCAGCCCTGTGAGTATATGTTCAACTTCTCAGGCCCACCCATAAACGTCTGTTATTTGGAGGATCAAATGAGACTCTAATCTAAACATAGTACCAGGTGCTGAGCAGAAGGCTCTCGGATCCCAGAATCGTGCAGTTGTTGGCCCTGCAATTATCCAGTGCCTTGATTGTTTTCTAATAACTTTAAATAGATTTTTTTTCAGGCTTTCTTTTTCTTTTTATTTTTTCTATTTGTTCTCAGTGGAAGAGTTAATTTGAACTGCCTAATTTGCCATTGTTGAAATGTGTATTCTTTTCTAAAGACTGTTTATTGAGTTCATTTAGCAAAAACAATGAATTGTTAAATCTCAGAGACAGGTAGCTCACACACTCAATTTTCATAGAAACACATGACTTAATAAGATGATCATGTAATTTTTGAGTGAAATGTGTTACTGATAATTACTTCAGACATTAAGCCTAGATCTGAATTGCTCTATGAAAAATCAGAATGTAAATTGAAATGTATGGTTACCAAATTTTAATTTTATGTTAGAATTTTTTATGCAAGAATTATCCTTAAAGTATCTAGGGTATACAAATATATAAACAGTTGCTTTTTTTATTTTGTCAATAGATTGTTGTACTGGGTGGTAAACCAGGCCTTCAAGAATATGTGTCATAGGCTGGGTGCGGTGGTTCACACCTGTAATCCCAGCACTTTAAGAGGCCGAGGCGGGTGAATCATGAAGTCAGGAGATCCAGACCATCCTGGCTAACACGGTGAAACCCTGTCTCAACTAAAAGTACAAAAAATTAGCCAGGCGTGGTGGCGAGCGCCTCTAGTCCCAGCTACCCAGGAGGCTGAGGCAGGAGAATGGTGTGTATCCAGGAGGTAGAGGTTGCAGTGAGCCGAGATTGCACCACTGCACTGCAGCCTGGGCATGAGACTCCGTATCAAGAAAAAATAAAAATAAAAAAAAGAATATGTACCATATTACCATAGATACAGGGTGTGTAAAGCCTTTCTACATATAAATCAGCAAAGTTACAGGGCTACCAATTTTTGTGTGTGTCAATTTAAGGAGAAAAATAAAGTTTCAATAAATATGAAAAGAGATAGGATGTATAACACAAAGAAAGTGGATGCCTAAAATGAGCTTTATTTATTTATTTATTTATTTATTTTAGACAGTCTCACTCTATCGTCTAAGCTGGTGTGCAATGACATGATCTCAGCTCACTGTGACCTCTGTCTGACAGGTTCAAATGATTGTCCTGACTCAGCTTCTGGAGTAGCTGGGATTACAGGCGTGTGCCACCACATCCAGTTAATTTTTGTATTTTTAGTAGAGATGGGGATTCACCATGTTGGCCAGACTGGTCTCGAACTCCTGACCTCAAGTGACCTACCTGCCTTTGCCTCCCGAAGTGCTGGGATTACAGGCATGAACCACCACATCTGGCCTAAAATGAGTAATTTCTAAGGAACCAGAAATCATTCTAAAGGTAAACACTACCATCATTCTATCAATTTATAAATCCTTGTCATTAAAGCCTTTATTTCTAGTTTAGTTTCTCAATGACTAAGACAGTAAAGCTACAAGTTGAATTAATTAGTAGCACCAGCAATATCTTATTGCCAGATATCTATCTTCTTCACATAGACGATAAACATGTCAAGGATGAAGAGTTATTGCCTAGAATACATGGATACCAAAAATGAATAAAGAATGACATACATTAAAAAGTATATGCCTACATATTTTCAAAAATATATTTTTATAGAATAGAAACACACTTAATGTCTTTTCTTTTCAAATAAGAAATTCAGTTCAGTTCAGCCTGGATTTACTTCAAAGTAAAACAATTAATCAGGAAACATAAATCTGACTCTGCCAAGAAGAAAATAGCTATTAAATCCTGAGAATTGCCTCTGATAGGGGACATGGTAAAAATACAGTGGTGTTGATTGCCCAAGAGTATGAAAGGAAATAGCATAATGTAATAGATAGTACATAATGTGAAAAACCTTATATTAAGTCAAGAATACCCAAAAATATCCAAATTCTCAAATTCTGTCTAAGCTAATCCAGAACAAACTATCCACTTTATTTTTTCCAGTTTTATTGAAGTATAATTGACAAATAAAAATTATATATATTTAAGGTATAAAACATGATTATTTGTATACATGTATATTACAATCAAGCCAATTACTATATCCATCAGCTCACCTAGTTACCATTTTGTGTTTGTGTGTGTGTGTGGGTGTAGGTGGTGAGAACATTTAACCTACTCTCTTAGCAAATTTCAAGTGTTAAATACAGTATTATTAACAATTGTCACCAGTATGTGCATTAGGTATCTAGAATATATTCATCCTTCATAAAGGAAACCTTGTATTCTCTGAGCAACACTTCCCCATTTCTTGTTCCCCTCAGCCCATGACAACCACCATTCTACTTTCTACTTCTATAAGTCTGATTTTTTTAGATTGAAGATATAAGTGAGATGACACAGTATTTGTCTTCCTGTGCCTGGTTTATTTCACTTAGCATAATGTCCTCCAAGCTTATCCATGTTGTTGAAAAATGACAGGATTTTTGTTTCAGGGTGAATATTCAAACACACACACACACACACACACACACACAAACACACACACACTACATTTTCTTTATCCATCCTTCCATCAATGAATATTCAGGTTGATTCTGTGTCTTGGCTTTTGTGAATAATGCTGCAATTAACATGGGAGTGAAGCTATCTCTCTGAGGACTTGATTTGGATATATACTCATTAGTCGAATTGCTATATCATATGGAAGTTCTACTTTTTAATGTTTTAAGGAATCTCCATATTCTTTTCCACAATGGCTGCACCAATTTACATTCCCTCCCACGGTGAACAAGGAGTTCCTTTTCACCATATCCTCTCCCATCACTTATCTTTCATTTTCTTAACGATAGCCATCCTAACAAGTGTGAAGTGATATATCATTGTGGTTTGGATTCGCATTTTCCTGATGATCAGTGATATTGAACATATTTTTCTATACTTCTTGGCCATTTATACATCTTTTTGGATCAATTTCTACTGAAATCCTTTGCCCATTTTTAATTTGATTATTTGTTTTATTGCTACTGAATTGTTTGAATTATTTATATATTTTGGATATTAACTCCTTCTGAGATGTATGGGCTGAAAACAGTTTCTCCCATTCTATAGGTTGTCTCTTCACTCTTTCAAGTGCTTTCTTTGCTGTACAGAACCACTTTTAGCTTAATATCATCACATTTTCTATTTTTGCTTCTGTTACCTATGATTCTGGGGTTATATCTAGAAAACAATTGTCCAGATCAATATCAAGAAGTTTTTCTCTGTTTCTTCTAGTAGCTTTACAATTTCAGATCTTACATTTAAGCCTTTAATTTATTTTGAGTTGATTTTTATAAATGGTGTGAGATGAGTCTTATTTCATTCCTTTGCATGTGGATATACAGTTTTTCCAACACCGTTTATTGAAAACTTTTTCCCCACTGTGTCAAAAACTGTAATCGGTTTACCACATATGCATGGCTCTATTTCTAGGCTTTCTGTTTTGTTCCATTGGTCTGTAAGAGGGCTGTCATTAATTGCTCTGTCAGATGTGACTCAGAAGCACCTAGTAGTTTCTCGACATGCAATATGCGTCAACCCTCCTTAATTTGCTGGAAGTCCAATTCCCTAGAGTTACTTTAGCCTCTAAGGATATATTCAATAATACTTTAGGTCTTTAGTAATATACAAAGATGTAGACACATTTGTTCCTTGCCACCCAACAGAATAATAACTCATCCAAGGGGCTGGAAAGGAAATAACATGGTAACATAAAGAGCATATTATAAGAAAGCTTGTATTAAATAAGAATACCTCAAAAGATCACCCAAATTTTTAAATTTAATCCAAATAATACTGCACAAACTAACCACTGCATCAAAATGTATAAGAAATCCCATTCTTAGACCTCATTAGATTGCCTTACTCAGCATTTTCTTAAGTGGCTGTATCAAAATCTACCATACTCCATCTAACGGTCCAAAAACCAGTATTCTTTTTGTTTTTCATTCTAGTAGCATGTTCACTGATTCACGCTCCATATTCCAGTACCCTTTTTGGTAACAGCACCTTGTTCAGGAGCCCCTTGTTCTTGTCAAGGGATTTCAATATAAATTTAGATCTTCAGCAATATTGTTTACAGTCTCAAGACTTTTCCTTCTAAGAAATACTCAGTTTATCATATCCCCTGCTTAGCTTTCTTTGCATCATATGTATCAATTATTTATCCCGTGGGGAGAGGGTCAAACAAAAACAACAACAAGCTACATTTACTTTCAAAAAGACTAGCCATTGTTTTGTCATCTTTTTTTCCATTAACATTATTACATCATCTCTATACCATGTTATGCCAACTATAAACTGGCATATATTGTGAGAAAACAAATCTTCCTCTAGTACAGGGTAACTTAACCAAGCTTTGACCTCTCCAGGAAGTTGAAATAAAAATTATAGATTCTGGGCCGGTCTGAGCGCAGTGGTGTTTACAGTTAATTGATCACAACCAGTTACAAATTTATTTGTTCCTTTTTCACTCCCATCGCTTCACTTGGCTAGCCAAAATAAACAAACGAACAAAAAAAGCTAAAACAACAATTAAAAATTGAAACAACAAAATTATAGATACTGTATTATAAAGACCAGATAATCTCATTAGATTAATAACATCTAACAATCTCATTAGCAAAAAATAACATCCACTTCAAAAATGACTTGCCTAACTATAGCAAATAAATAATACAAATGGTTTCCAGCATGGGGGGGAGTATTATATGTAGTTAGGAATTACTCCATTATTTCCGGTGTCAGTAAATGATAATTAGGAACAGAAAGAGGTTTCACAGGAATAGTTCTTGTTTGTTTGTTTCCTGTCTGTTTTATCAAATTACAATATCACCTTATTACATGCTCATAGTTAAAAAGTGACATAAGTTGTGAGGAGTTCAAATTCAGATTTCAATTATTAAATTACTCATTTGATTGCATTGAAATATGTGTTATTTAAGCCTCTATCTGTAACCTATGGGTATTGCAATATGTCTATACTGAGGTAATAATCATTTAACCTGGCATGATATCAATTCTTTTAGAAAATATGTAACTGAAAATTCTTCCTTTTCATAAGAGTCGGGAAACCATCTGATTTATTTGTGAATGCTAATGTTTCGTACCATGTTTAACATTATATTTGACCAGTATTCATTGAACAGCAACAGTAAAAATATGTTTATAGAATACATAAGCAATGTTCTCAAAAATCTAAAATAAAATATTTTGCATATAGTGAAAAAGTAATCACCATGATAAAGAAAATTCCAATATAAGTAAAGAAATATAACACAAAATATTTTACAGTTTTTAGTCCCATTCCTGTTATGTATATTATTAAATAAAACTAGAAGATTTTAAAGCCTATATATTGCAGTTAACTATTAGATTTATTCTTGTACATTGAAAACACTAGACAGTAGGGAAAATATTTAAAAGTATCAGAGACAATTTACAGCTTCCAGCAAAGCAAGAAAAAAATTAGTATTAAAAGTAAACATTTTAAATTGTCATAACTGACATAACATTTTGGCTATAAAATGAATGTGTCAATCAAGCAAAGAGCCAGTGGCCAACTAGAAGGAAGGCTGTTCAGTTGGAGAAAATATTTGGAACAAGAGCATAAAAATGTGTACCTAAAATATATAATATGAATCATATTTCTGTAGCAAACAGTATACCGAGAAGACAGAAAGGCTTTCACTTATGAGTAGGTGAGATTTCAACAACTCTACATGACTTTTATGGTCATGGTTTTCTGTAGATTGAAGGCAATCTTGAGTACAAATATTACTCCTGTTCTGACACACAAACACACACTCACAGAGCATAGTATTATTTGTATATTAAAATAAATGACGTAGAATTATCTTTACTCCATCCTCCAAATGATGCAAATTGTAAATCCCAAAATATTAATTTGCAAGTTTCATTGAAAGTGTTATTCCACTGAAAATTCAATCAACTACTGAAGTCTTTAAGAGAAAAACAGAAATCATGGGGCTTACATTTAAATAGAGAGAAAAATATTATTTTGCTACAGAGCTAGACTATCTGCTTTTTTCCTCCCCCATGAGTCTTTTAAAGAAGTAACTACATTAAAACTGCTGTTCTGTTTCTTGTCTGAAGATCGATTACTGAGCAGGTTGGATTACGGAAATTTTTGTTCAGCTTAGCAATGAAAATTTCTAAACTGACATTTCTGCATTTTTTTTTTACAACTCCTTCTATTAAGGGTTTTGGGAAGTATTTCTGTCTAAAAATTAGATGTGGTGCATTTGAAAATAGAAGAGAAGATTTTCTCCTATTTTTTTAAACATATTTCTTAAAAATTTATCTTATTGAAGTCAGTATAAGAGTAGTTTCAAGAACATGAAAAATAAAAAAAAATAGTTTTTGTGTTAAATAAAAAATCAACATAGTTTTTTGTTAAAAGATTATATTTAGTTAATCGTTGGAAAATATGGAATTGTGGCATATGTGCTCATACTTTGTACAAAGATTGGATTTATCTAGTTTTGTAAATATTTATTAGAGATGTTTTAATTATTCTCATTTTGTAAAATGGGCAATAAATGATGAGATTGTGATAAAAGAGATAATGTTTTAAACAATGACTATTAATTATTAGTTTTTGAAACCAGATGTTGAAAATGTTTTGCTAAAATTTAGTAAAATAACCAGTCTCATAATTTTCTTATGCAATACCTCTCATTCTCTCCATGCACTCAATCTGTTAGCTAGTATAGTCACTCTTTTCTATAGAAGGATAATAGTTATTGTTAATAACAACCTGAAATGCTGCCAAATTTTTAAGTGACACAGCTTGAAGAAATATGGATATGTTTGGGATGCATTAACTATTCTGTTTGCTTTATCACAATTCTTGAAAACCATGTGTCTGTGAATAATAATTATATCCCTATTGGCACAGATATTTATTCACATTTTTCATTATTTTATTACATTTTAATTTATGTCCATATTAAAAATACTTTCTAGTAAAATCCAGATTATCTGGGGGAAAAGGATTTAATTAATTTTAGGATGAACCATGTTAAGTTCCAACAAGGGGTAGGGGTATGCTTTGGAGTGAATCTCTCCAAAAATTGAGCTGTGTTTGATGGCCTCCAAAACCTATAGTATTAATTGATGGAAAGAGGAACTTGGCCTCTAAAATGGATGGTCATAAACAGACCTCTCTTTTAGCCCCTACAGACTGAGAAGTCTTAATGAATTCATGGACTGCATATTCCTAAGTTTCCTTACAAAGGTGAGCAAGTCAGAGCCCTTAAGCCAAAGTTAATGACTAAATCATTTAGACTGATCAATAATAAAAGATTTGGCAATTTGTCTTAATAATGATTTGAACTACCCATGGCCACAATTATGTTCACAAATTACTATGATTCATCAAGAGTTAACTGCAATCTAATGTCTATTTGTTTCCTGCAAAGGATTTTAAAATTTGCGTGGACAGAAAAGATTATTTTTTGTGCCCTAGAATATATCACAAAACTTTTATGAGCGACAGGAAAGAGTAAGTATCTGTTAAACACATGAATAACTGACTTAATGAATGAATGGAAGGATGTGTGAATTTACAAATCTTTAACGCAAGTAACGACTAAATAATGAAGATGTTACCTTATTTATAGAAATTAGTTTACAAGTCAGTATTCTACAGGGGTCTACATTAATTTAAAAAATAATTTCAACTTCTATTTTACATTCAGGGAGAACATGTGCAGTTTTGTTACATAGGTATATTGTGTGATGCTGAGATTTGAAGAATGATCAGTCGGGTAGTGAACATAGTACCCAATAGTTACTCAAGTCTTTCTCCCATAATTCCCTCTTCCCTTTATTGTCCCCAGTGTCTATTGTTGCCATCTCTATGTCCATGTACAGCCGATGGGAAAGATTAAATGGGTTAGCTCCTACTTATAAGTGAGAACTTGTGGTATTTGGTTTTCTGTTCTTCTGTTAATTTTCTGTTGATTTTCAATGAACAAAATAGACCAAACAGTGATATCTCCTGGTACTATTGGGTAATAAGATATAGTCTCTAATCACAACAGTCTTATTTCCTAATGGTTTCCAACACTATGGTGTCTCTGATTTCTAGTTATGTGATGAGTTCTGCAATGGTAACTTGACTTCATTATAGTCAAAATATGAATTTAAGGTTTGGCAAATGTGTGAAAGGCAGAAAGGGAGACTAAGAAAGAGTACATAGCATCCTATATCAGAAATCAAGCAGAGCAATTACTTAATGTGTCTTCTAGGTATTCCTTCTTAACAATGCTTCAATATTTTCAACGGATTTATTGAAATTAATTGAAATATTCATTTTTGACTCTTTCTTATCATAGTATAATACTCATTCTCTTAGTGTGGACACAAATCTAAGAGAGATTGTTCTGAGAGGTTAAACTTTTATGATTCTCATCAACTAATTTCCATGATTCCCAAGAGTTTCTTCACGAGTGTATGATGTTCTTGGTAGAAAACACATGATAGCATGTATATATTTATTTTGTTTGAATGAAGCTATACATGTTCTTTATTCATTTACTACAACCTTTTCTCATGAGTTATTGCAGTTTTCCCTTAATAAAGAGCTCACTATCTAGAGGTCTTAGCTTTTCCACAGGGCCTGACCTGCATGTGATATTCTAACATTATCCTGGAAAGATCTGCTACTACTGAGACTTACTTTCACTTCCCACTCTGTAGGATGCCCTTCTCTATGGGCTAGAATCCTTATCATACATACATGCTGTCATTATTAGTGCTAGTGTTATTCCAATGGAATAGAAAATATTTTGTGAAGCACTTGTAGGAATCTATGAGAGAAACAGTTATGAACTAAAATGATAAAAAGAGTTTTAACAAATAGGTCTGACTTTTCCACATAATCTTTCCCATCAGTTGTACGCACAGAACAAAAAGTTCAAGACAGTAGACAAGTCACGAAAGGTAGGAGACTGGGTCCCTGATTCCCATGCTAAGCAGGAACACTAGCACTGGCCTGATATATAAAGAAAGAATAAATCTCTATTATGTTAAGCCACAGAAACTTGGGGATTCATTTGTTGGATTATCGAGTATTTCTCTAAATAGTCTGATTGACTATTACAGTCTTTGACCCACACTATTAAATATTGGTTTTGAGCCACGTTTTTATAAGATTTGAATCATTCATTTGAAACATGATGTAGAACCATGGATTCTCACCATCATGCTCTTATCTCCCTTGCTTTGAAGATGTTATTTTCTTGCTACTTTGCTCAGTTTGCAAGTTTCACCATGTTCCATATGATTAGGTATAAAGTATTCTACTTGGGATTGGGCACAGTGGCTCAAGCCTATAATCCTAGTACTTGGGAGGCTGAAGTGGGCACATCACTTGAGGCCAGGAGTTCGAGACCAGCTTGGGCAACCTGACGAAACCCGTCTCCACTAAAACTACAAAAAAAATGAGCTGGGCGTGGTGCCCCATGGCTGTAATTGTATTCTAAAGACACAAGGAAGAAAGAATTGGCAAAGCTTAATGCTTACTGGTTGGTAAAAATGCACCAATGTTGCAATCATACATCAAGTTAATCAATAACATATTCTTTTCAGCGTAAAAAGGTTAGCACGCTTTTATTAAGTCATCTCTGAATATGCAAGCATAATAATACCCTAAGCCCTTTGAATTCTGTTTCTTAGGTGTACTCCATAAGGAAACTATCTATTACAAAAAAAGTTTATCTCAATACATTTCTAGGCACACTTTGAAAAAGAATACAATTATGTAAGTTGTTTGAAAATAAAAAATAGAGACCCTGCCATTTGCCACAGGATGGGTGGAACTAGAGGACTTTATGTTAAATAAAATAAAAATAAAACAGACATAGAAAGGAAAATAGTGTATGATCTCATTTGTATAAGGAATTTTTTTAAAAATAAAATATACAGAGATAGAAAATAAACCATAGTTACCAGGGATGAAGGTGGAAGGGAAGGAAATGAAAGGGTGTAGGTCAAAGAATACAAAGTAGCAGATATACAGATTGAACAAGTCTAGATATCTTTTGTATAATTTAAAGCTATATTTAATACAATTGCATTGTATTAGGGATTTTAAAAAATAAGTAGGTTTTAACTGCTCTTGCCACAGAACCATAAAACTAAGTGAGATGATAAACATTTAATTTGCTTCACTCTAGTAACCATTATACCATTTAAAAATATATCGTTTTCCATTCCTCAAAGATAACCAATATAAATGTTTGAATAAATAAGGCTTACTTACATTTTATGATGTCAGGTAAAACTACTTAAAATGCATTTACTAAGCTTTATGATTAATTGTATTCTTTGTATTCAATGTTTTTCTGAATAAAATTTAGTTCCTTTTAATCAAATTTTTAAAAATGCTTCGTGTAGTATTTTGTTGATAACAGAACCCATTCTGCTGTCATTCCCAAGCACTGGTTAAAACCAAAGGGCTTCTGACTTGTTCTAAACTGCAATGCAATAGGAAGCTTTGTTTAATTTTTACAGTATACAAAAATGCCACTCTAAGCTTCCAGCAAATGTGTACTTAAAAATATGTATATGGATATTTATTCAGTACATTATTTGATAGAAAAAAAGGAGACTCACACAATTGCTTCTCAGGAAAAGACCCTGGTTTATTCATACAATGATTAAACCACATTGAATTTAACATGAATAACCTATAACTATATGTAACAACAATTGCAACCATATTTTGTGATTTATACAAGTTGCTTCTACTTACAGTATGAAAGAATTTAGAAAATTTTTAAGTACACAGAAAAATGACATTGTTTAAAAGTACATGCCTATGTATTAAACCTACATAAATAATGCATAAAACACAAAATAGGGTTACAAAGAAATTTAAAAACCCTAAATTTTGAAAAGTTTAAATGCTCCTAAAATATACAAATGTAGGCATGAAGAAAGGAAAAGAAATCTCCTATATTTAGGTAGAATGATTCAAGGTTATAAACATAAGTCTCTGGAATTTATTTTATAGATTTAATTTAATGATTTATAATTTATAAATTTTATGGATTTATAATTTAATAAGTTTTCAATAAAAGCACCAACTAGCTCTTTTCTAGAATTAGACTAGTTGATAGTAAAGTTAATAGGCAACATAGACATGCAAAAATTTGGGAAAACTCTGAAAAAGAAACATAAAAGAAGTTAATACTTCCAAACATTAAGGCATTCTGTGATGCATTTGGTTATGAGTTAAATTGTAAGCCCCCTAAAAATATGCTCAAGCCTTAAATCCCAGTACCTGTGAATGTGACCTTAAGTGGCAATTGAGTCTTTCTATGTGTAATCAAGTTAAGATTAAGTCATATCTAATTAGGGAGGACCTTTAACCAGTAACATTACAGTCCTATTATAAAGATGAGAAGAGGCAGATTCAGGCACACCAGAAGGGAGCTAATAGAAGATATACAGGACAAAGGCCATCTGATGAAGGATGCAGGATTTGAAGTGATGCATCTTCAAACTAAGAAATGCCAGGGATTACCGGAAACCATTGGAAGCTTGAAGACTCAAGGAATGATCCTCCCCTGGAGCCTTCAGAGGGAGCATGGCACTGCAGACACCTTGATTTCAGATTTCTACCCTCCAGAATTATAAAGCAATACATATCTATTGTAATATGCCTCTGAGTTTGTGGTAATTTGTTATGGCAGGGTAGGAATTAATACACAGTTATAATTAAACAGTATGGCACTGGTATAGGAACAGATAGAAAACTACACTGTAAAAGAAAGTCTAGAAATAGTACCATAAATATATGAAAATGTAGTATATTGGAATGTGGCGTATAAAAATCTCTGGAGCAAAGATGAATTTTAAAGTAACTGGATAGCCTATTTGGAAAAATATAAGATAGAATATTTTATATTTTATAAAATAAAATATAAACTTAGTTATCTAGAAAATAAAAGTAATTTAAAAATGAAACTATGCGAGTACTCAAATAAAACAAGGGTGAATTTTAAAAAATCTGTTTGTAAGAAATGGTGAACTTATTATAACTCAAAACCCCAAATTAAAAAAAAGATGGCAATTTTGACTACATATATATTGATATAGTCTGGCTGTTTGTCCTCTCCATATCTCCTTTTGAAGAGTAATCTCCAATGTTGGAGGTAGGACCTGGTGGCAGGTTTTTGGATCTTGGGGGGCAGATTCCTCAGGAATGACTTTGTGCTATCCTCACAGTAATGCATGACTTCACACAATATCTGATTGCTTAAAAGAGCATAGCAATTCCCCTAACGCCTCTTGTTCCAGCTCTCACCATGTGATATTCTGGCTACTCTTTTGTCTTCCACTATGAGTTAAAGCTCCCTGAAGCCTCACTGGAAGACAGGCAGATGTTGGCATCACACTTCCCGTACAACCTAAAATGAGTCAGTTAAACCTCTTTTCTTTATAAATTATCGAGCCTCAAGTATTTCTTTATGGCAACTCAAAAATGGCCTGACACAGAAAATGAGTTTGGGGGTCTCAGAAGACAACAAGAAGGTGAGGGAAAGTTTGGAACTTCTTAGAGATTGATTAAATGATTGTGACCAAAGTGCTTATAGTGATATGGATAGTAAAGTCCAGGCTGATGTAGTCCCAGATGAAAATGGGAAATTTATTGGGAACTGGAGTAAAACATTATCCCTGTTATGCATTAGCAAAGAACTTGGCTGCTTTGTCCTCATGTCTTGGAGCTTTGTGGAAGTTTAAACTTAAGAATGATGATGTAGGGAATCTGCTGGAAAAAAAAATATCTATGCAGAAAAGCATTCAAGATGCAGTCTGGTGGCTTCTAACAACCTACAATCAAATATGAGTGCAAATAAATGACATAAATTTGGAGTATATAATTTAAAGGGAAGCAGACTATAAAAGTGTGGAAAATTTGCAGACTGGCTCTGTGGTGAGAAAGAATTCAAGCAGATTGCTAGATCTTTTAGAAAATTATAGATCTATTAGATAATTACTAGATCTGCTAGATAATTGCTAGAGATATTAACATAATTAAAAGAGATCCAAATGCTAACATTCAAGACAATAAGGAAAAAGCCTCCAAAGCATTTCAGAGATTTTCTAGGCAGCCCTTCCCATCATAGGCCCAGAGGTCTAGGAGTAAAGAATGGTTTTAGGGACCAGGCCCAGGACCATGCTACACTGTGCAGCCTCTGGACACTGCTCCCTATAGCCTGGAAGCTCTGGCCCCTGCCTCAGCTCAAAGGGCCCCAGATACAGCTCGAGGCCATGCCTGAGGGTACCAGCCATAAGCTTTGGTGGTTTCCACATGGTGTTAAGCCTGCAGGCACACAGAATGCAAGAGTAAAGGAAGTTTAAGAATTTCTGCTTAGATTTCAAAAGATGTATGAGAAAACCTGGGTGCCCTGGCAGAAACTTGGGGCCCATACAGAGATACTCTGCTGGGTCAGTGCCAAGAGGAAATGTGGGATTGGAGCCCCCACACAGAGTGACCACTAGGACACTGCCTAGTAGAGCTGTGGGAAGGAGACCACTAACTTCCAGATTCCAGAATGCTAGCCCCACCAGCAGATTGCACACTTTGCCTGGAAAAGCCAAAGCACTTAACTCTGACTTGTGAAAGCAGCCATGTGGGTTGCATCCTGCAAAGCTGCAGGGGAAAGCCTGCTCAAAGTCTGGGGAGCCCAATCCCAGCACCACTATGCCCTGGGTTTAGGACATTGCATCAAAGGAAGTTATTTTGGAGCTTTAAGATTCTCCGACTGTCCTACTGGGTTTAGGACGTGACAGGGGCCTGTTTACTCCTACTTTTGAAGGATTTCTCTCCTTGGGGATGGGAATGTTTACTCAATGCTTCTACCACCATGGTATCTTGGAAGAAAATAACATTTTTCATATGTTTGAGAGACTCATAGATGGAAGGAACTTGAGCCCTAAATGAGACTTTGGACTTTTGATTGATTTAATGCTAAAATAAGATTTTGGGGAAGTATTGGGAAGGCATGATTGTATTTCATAATGTGAGAAGAACATGAGATTTGAGGGCCAGAGGTAGAATGATATAGTTTAGATGTTTTCCCCCTCCAAATCTCATGTTGAAATGGAATCCCCAAAGTTGGAACTGGGCCTTGTGGCAGGTGTGGGGATGCACCCTTCATAAATGAATGCTTGGTGCCATTCTCTCAGTAAAGAGTGACATCACAAGATATGGTTGTTTAAAAGAGAATGACACCTCCCCTTCCACTCACTCTGGCTCTCTCTTGCCATGTGATACTCTGGTTCCCTTTCTGCCTCCTAACATGAGTAAAAACTCCTTGAGGTCTCACCAGAAGCTGAGCCAATGCTGGTGCCATGCTTCCTGTATAGCCTGCAGGACCATGAGTCAATTAAACTTCTTTTCTTCATGAGTTACCCAGCTTCAGGTATTCCTTTATATCAATTCAAAGATAGCCTAACACATATATTGATATATGAATACAGTTAATTGTGAAGTAAGAAGCATGATGATCAGAATTTGGAGATGATCAACAATTAGGAAACACATTGCAATATACATTATAGAGAAATAAATAATAAATATAAATAATTATTTTCAAAGATGCTGAAACAAAAGACCATAAAAAATGGCAATATATAAGAAAAGAACTCACAAAAAAATTATATAGTGATTCTAAAAAGTATTGCTTCAAGCATAAGATAAATGAAAATTTGAACTATACTGAAATAACATTACTCAAAATTTATATAGTGTAAAACTGAAAGCTTGACTCTGTTGGCATATATATATACACACACACATATGTATGGCAAGATATATATATATATATATATGGCCTATGCATATATCTATGTGTATATAAATATATATTCATAGGTCATATATATATATTTAATGGAAATGAAATATTATATGTGTGCTTCAGATAAGATTATGGCAATCTCTATAAACTCTTTTATCTATTAACTCATTTTTGGAATTAACTTTCTAAAATAAGCTTTTTGAAATAAAGTTAAAAATAAAAACTTATTAACAAAGTTATTAATTAAATAACTATTTGTAATTACAATGTTTTGGAACAGTAAAGTAAATTACCATACTTGGGAAATCAGTGAATTATTGAGCAGCTGTAAAAATAAACATAAAATCTCTATGAAAAGATATAGAGTCATTGCCAAGTTATATTAGAAATTGAAAAAAGGAAAATATGCACACATAGAGGCATACATGACAATCCAAAGGGGTAAACTGTCAAATCATACTTACAATAATTAGAGCTCCTACTCAGTATTAAGCTTTATCAGTAGTTTCAAGAATACAAGTAGTCACCAGGCATGTACAAAGCAAGGAAAAAACCTAGGATAGACAACTTTGCTTTCCAGGCATATTCATACTGCTTTAGAATCATTCAGACTTTGTAAATGAATTCATTAAATACAAGAGGTGATTGCATGCACAAAGGAAGCTTTTTGGTTCAGGATGTGTCTGCATTTGATATTCCAATAGTTATACTGTTAATGTGATATGTTCAAGAGAGCCACACTCTATAAATTCATGTATTCTAGGTTTTGTTTAATATAAGCAATTCTATTCAGATATGGTAAAAATTTTCCATAGATAAAATTTTTTTCTTTATAAAGCACCATTAGTGTGTTTTCTCGGATGTCTCTCACCAACATATTTAAAATGTGATTTGTCTTGTCCACCTTGCTTTATCTCCTGCAGCCATGAGGCAGCCATTGCACACATACACACTTATATACACACACATATATCACACACACACAAAGCCTGCATGGGTGGATTAATAAGTTTAATTATTAAAAACTAAAGAGAAAAAATAAATGGGGCAACTAATAAATTTGGTTCTCTTCTAAGTGATGGGTGAGAAGTAGGGAAATAGATGATAAAGGGAATTATATTTATCTGAAGATTAACTATTTTTGAAGATATATATTTATAATTTTTTAAATTAAAATAGTGAGATTGAGAGCATGCTTCAATTTGCAATGCAGAAACAAAGTAATACTATTGTATATGTAATTGACAGCAAAATTACATAGAAGAAAATAGGAAAATAAGCAGCACAATCATTTTCTGAATACATACTTTTAACCAAATAATTCGAGTGGAGTATATTTTAAAAACAAAAATGCCGTAAAAACCCACTTAGATAAATGGCTAATTGCAGTGTTGGAGCAAGAAAAATACAGGCTGAACCTGAAAATTCTTGCTGTGCCAGAAAAAAATAAATTATCAAAAAGAAGAAAACATAAAAGGATGGAAGCTTAAACATTCCAATAAGCCAGCTTAGAAACACTACTGCAGGCCAAAATTAAGTATATTTTTTTAAAAAAAATTATTATAAGACTTTGAATTTTAAAGGACTACATTAAATAAGTAAGTATCCTCAAACAATTGAATATGGCTCAACCATGTAAAAGAACAAACTACTGATGTATACAACAACCAAATGAATCAACAAAACATCATGTTAAGTGAGAGGAAACAGACACAGAAAACTATATGTTCTATTATTGCATTTACGTAAAATTCTAAAAGAAGAATAATGATAGTTACAAAGAGAAGATCAGTGGTTGTCTGGGGCCAGAATAATAATTATGATGCTTATGTAACAAGAAGCAAAGTGATTTTAAGACTGTGTAGACTTTAATAACTACATACATATATAAATATATAAAAATAGCTTATTCTATTTGTAAATTTTTTTTAAAGAAATCGTATGTACAAAGAAATATCTAGTATTTAGGGTGTTTACTATATTCCAGGAAGCATTCAATGAGCTTTATAAATATTAGCAAAGAATTCTAGCAAAAAAATGCTGAAGATTCTATTACTATATCATATTAGAGATAAGAAAATATAGGCACATATGTATATAAATGAAAAAGCATATATATATAATAGCTACATTAATTCGTGGAGAAAATGATATTCCTGGAACTAATAAATTTTTAAGTTTCCTGACTTTTACTTACATGAAAAAAAGAAGTATCAGAAAAAAAAGGCATGCAAAAAAAAAAAAAAAAAAGTTTGTAATAACAAGATAACAAATTCAGGAAGAAATCTTAAGATGAATAAAATAAAACAGAAATTTTGGATTTTTTTCAAAATCAAAGAAATAGATCAAAATTCAATGCATTTAGTCATAAAGAGCTGTGGCTCTTTTCTTAAAAAGATAAACTTTTTTTAAAAGAGAGAATTAAAGACTTTTTAAGTCTAAATTGTGATAAGAACAATATTTAAAATATCTAGCAGAAAAGCATTAATTGCTTGGGTTGTTTGTTAGCATTTATAAAATAATAAAAATAAAAGTTATTTTGAAAATGAAAGTTATTTACAATTGAAATTTTAAAAGGCTTTTCATAAAATTTGACACCTTTTCATGTTAAAAATTCTCAAGAAACAAGATATTGAAGGAAAACCCCAAAATAATAAAAGTTGTCTATGAAAAATCCACAGCCAACATCATACTGAATGGTCAAAAGCTGGAATCATCTCCCTTGAAAACTGGCACAAGAAAAGGGTGTCCTCTCACCACTCCTATTCTACAGAGTATTCAAAATCCTGGCCAGAGAAATCAGACAAGAGTAAGAAATAAAGGGCATCCAAATAGGAAGAAAAGAGGTCAAACTATCCGTTTGCAGATGACATGAGTCTATGTCTAGAAAATCCCATATCCCATAGTCTTGAAACAAAACACCTTTCACTGATAAGCAACTTCAGCAAAGTCTCAGGATACAAAATCAATGCACAAAAATCATTACATTCCTATGCACCAACAAGAGCCAAGCTGAGAGCCAAACCAGAAAGGCAACCCCGTTCAATTGCCACAGAAAGAATAAAATACCTGGGAGTACAGCTAAGCAGGGAAGTGAAAGATCTCTGCAAAGAGAATTGCAAAACTCTTCTCAAAGAAATTGGAGATGACACAAACAAAAAAAATCATATGCTCATGGATAGAAAGAATCGGTATCATTAAATTGGGCAAATGTCTAAAGCAATTTACAGATTCAATGCTTTTCCTATCAAACTGCCTATGACATTCTTCAGAGAATTAACAAAAAACTATTTTAAAATTCATATAAAACAAAAAAGAGCCCCAAATAGCCAAGATAATCCCAAGAAAAATACATAAAATCTGGTAACATTACATTACCCAACTTCAAAATATATTACAGCACTACAGTAATCAAAGCAGCATGGTACTGGTACAAAAACAGGCACATAGAGCAATGGAATAGAACAGAGAACACAGAAATAAGATCACTCACCTACGACCCTCTGATCTTTGACAAAGTTGACAGAAACAAGCAATGGAGAAAAGACTCTATTCAATAAATGGCGCTGGGATAACTGGCTAGCCAAATGTAGAAGATTGAAGCTGGACACCTTACTTACAACATATACAAAAACCAACTCAAGATAAATTAAAGGCATAAATGTAAAACCCCAAATTACAAAAACCCTGGAAGACAGGCTAGGCAATGTCATTGTGGACATAGGAATGGGCAAAGATTTTATGACAAAATCCCAAAAGCAATTGCAAGAAAAGCAAAAATTGACAAATAATATCTAATTAAACTTAAGAGCTTCTGCACAGTAAAAAAAAAAAAAAAAAAAAAAACTATCAACAGAGTAAACAGACAATCTGCAGAATGGGAGAAAAATCTTGCAAACTATGCATCTGACAAAGTTCTAATATTCGGCGCTATAAGGAACTTCAATTTACAGGAGAAAAACAAACAAACTAATTAAAAAGTGGGCAAAGGACATGAACACTTTTCAAAGGAAGACATATGTGTAGCCAACAAGCATATGAAAAAAAGCTTAATATCACTGATCGTTAGAGAAATGTAAACCAAAACCACAATGAGATACCACCTCACACCACTCAGAATAGATACATTAAAAAGTCAAAAAATAACAGAAACTGGCAAGGTTGCAGAGAAAGGAGAACACTTATACATTGTTGGTGGGAGTGTTCAACCATTGTGGAAAGCAGTGTAGCAATTCCTCAAAGAGCTAAAAGGAGAACAACCATTCAACCCAGCAATTCCATCCTACTGTAAATCATCCTACTGTATATAATATATATATAAATCATCCTACTGTAAAGAAACATGCATACATGAATGTACCTTTCAGCAGCACTGTTCATAGCAGAAAAGACATGAAATCAACCTAAATCCTCATCAATGACAGATTGGAAAAAGAAAATGTGATACATATACACCACTTGTATAGGTATTATATATAACTTGTATATGTATACGTATACACCATGGAGTACTCTGCAGCCATAAAAAGAATGAGATCATGTTTTTTGCAGGAACATGGATGAACCTGGAGGCCATTATCCTTAGCAAACTAACACAGGAACAGAAAACAAAATACCACACCTTCTCACTTATAAGTGGGAGCTAAATGATGAGAACTCATGAACAAAAAGAAGAAACAACAGACACTAGGGTCTACTTGAGGGTGGAGGCTGTGAGAAGCGGGAGTAGCAGAAAAGACAACTACTGGATACTGGGCTTAGTACCTGGGTGGTGAAATAATTTGTTCAAAAGACCCCCATGACATGAGTTTACCTATATAACAAACCTTCACATGTGCCCCCGAACCTAAAATAGAAGGTTTAAAATAAATAAATAAATAAAAATAACAATAATTTTAAAAAGTATTACTTGGAAATATTTTATATTTAAAAAGGTATGAAAAATTATTAGTTACATTATCCACATATATATTTAACTCTATATATACTGACTAGTTAATATATACTTAACCAGTGATTACATTTAATTAGTATTTTTAGAGCTTTCCATATTAATAGCAATCACAGCATCATAAATTTTAAAGACTGATGTAAGAAATATAATGTCTAATATTCCCAAACATATTTAATAAATGGTTTCTTTTTTCCTCGATAATTTCAGTAAAAAAGAAACTGATTTCTGCATAACAATCAACAAGAAAGGTCTTGGTAGTGATGTTCTATGTTTATTAAAACTAAACAAATATTCATGGGCTCAAAGTTTTTATGCTCTGGGAGTATTATTTCTTTCATTAAATATGCTACATCCGTGGAATCTGTACAGCAAGTATATTCATCCATTCATTCATTAATTCATCTATTCATTCATTGTTTAGATATTTATAGAGAGAATATTTTCCTCTGAAAAGTCAAGATATGCAAGTGTATAATATATATCATCAACCTTAAGAGTTCACAGTCTAGCAGTAAAGTGGAAATACACGTGATTTTAATTAAACATCAGAGTGTGGTATTAAAAATATGACCAGCATGCCACCAGCTGCAGATAAGAAAGTCATCTTCTGACAGACTGAGTACTGTCTACCATTTTGTATTTGAACATATACCTTCATCTTGTTTTATACTTTCAGATTTGCCATCTTTGCTATTTCATTTATTTCTGCACTTGCTTTCATTGCTCTTTTGACTCTGGTGATTTGGGACAAATTTATCTTAATTTAAATTCTGCTAGTGGCTGTGTCGAAACTCTTAAAATGTAATTGTACATACATTTTCAGTTAAGCAAACCGTAGACTTATTTAATGTTGTTCTCATTTATGTATATAGGATTTTGAAGTTTGTTTTTTAAAACTGTCTACATTAAATGCTGCTTGATTTTCTCATTTTCTAATCCATCATGGGTAACTTTCTAATTAATAGCTGTAAATTTAACATGCTGTTTTAAAATTTATATAATATCCAATACCATGTTGTGTAATTCTATATTGCCCTATCATTTCACATTGAGAACATTTATGTATTTCTTTGTCATTACAAATTTATGTACATATACATATATATACCCAAACACATGCACATACCTGCATACTGTTGACCCTTGAACAATGTGGGAGTTAGAGTTGTTGAACACACACAGTCAAAAAACCACATATAACTTTTTACTCCCCTAAAACATAACTACTAACGCTTACTGTTGACCAGATAGAAGACTTACTGATAACATAAACAGTCAATTAACACGTATTTTCTGTTACATAGAAACACGTATTTTCTATCTTATATATATTATATACTGTATTCTTATGATAAAGTAAGCTAGAGAAAAGAAAGCATTATTAAGAAATTAAGGAAGAGAAAAATATTTATAGTACTGTACTGTATTCATCATTACCATATGTTTATGTCATCTGCTTACAAGATGTATTTTCTGCTTGAAATAGTGAGCACCCACAGTTGCAGACCTCAATCTACCGTACACATCAAGCAACTCAACTTTTTCTTGTAATGTTATGACTTTTCTCTGCTTCCTGGATGCATTTTCAGCAGCATTGGTAGCACTTCAAACAAATCCCATGATGTTATCCGAGGTTTTCAGTACTGCAGTAAACAGGAAGAAAAACATGTAAGAATTGCTAGAGATCACTTTTTACTGCTATATGCAATTTGCTGGAGAGATGAACCGCTTACTCAAAGATTATTAGCATCACACAGCATTTTAAGTGGGCACCTTTAAAACTTGAGCTCACCACGATAGCAACAGGAGGTGGCTATAAAATTATTACGGTAGTTCAGTATGTACTACAGTTAATTTTATTCAGTTATGATTTAATACTGCATCTTTATGTTTGTTTACATTTCTCTCAACTGTGAATGGTGCTATGTGTGATCTGTGTTTGTGTGCATAAGTGTTAATAAATTTTAACTTTTTATAATAGATTTGTGTATATTTTATGGTAGTAAATGATAGAACAGACTTGTGACTTGTATATGCATACATTTTATGCACTTATGACATACTTGAATTTTTCAATATTTCTAGGCTATACAGTTATCTGTGAGATTTTTTAAAATGCTGCAAATCTCCAAAAACTTTCAAACGTATTTATTTTTAAAATACACATAGAAGTGACCCACACAGTTCAAACCCACGTTGCTTGAGGGTCAACTGTGCAACATATATCCTGTCAGTATACAAATACGGATATGCATGTGTGTATATATATACTTTCCTTTTCCTTTGAAATACATAAATGACATGCACACACGCATACACACAAACACACACACACACATACACACACACACGAATGACATTGTCCAAAGTGTGGGGGCTTCAATTTGAAGTGGAATTAGCAGTTGAAATCCAATCAAGGCCCAGAAACCTAGCATGGTATGTGGCAAACATCCAATACCTCAGAAAAATTAGAAGAAAGGGATTCTCGAAGGGTAGGAATGGGGAACCTAGGTCCTACTTTTCTGAATAACAGGAATTAAAGCTATTTTATATTTATCTGATCCAGGTGGTAGGTCCTTGAGTTAAGTCATGTGAACTGCTTAAAGTAGAAACAAGCAATTTTCCATGCACCCATTCAGAGAAAACAAACTTATCTAAAGATTTAGACTAGTTTTACCAACCTGAATCTCCACAATTCTAAAGGAAAGTAGACCTGCTCATATTTTATTTGCTTTGGCTGTTATTTATGTTTTTCTACTGCTTGAAATGTGGCTATTCATTTCCTTAGGATATTATGGTTATTTATTGTAAAAGAAAATGAATAGCTTGAGGAAGAGAAACTGGAATGGAAAGAGCAGAGAAATTTGTGGTAGTTATGGTTAGTTGCCATATTTGGGGAACAGAGAAGAAAAATGTATCATTGAAGAAGTGATGGTCAGGAGACACAAAGAACAAGCACAATATTATACTGTATGGGTAAGGAAGGAGAAAAAGAGTATCCATACCACTTTATCATCAGATTTAGAGAGATAGTTGCCAAGAATGGTATCAGGCAAGGACATTTGAAAATTAAAAAAAAAAAAAAAGATAATAAAAATTTCAGGATCAAATAATATTTTCTTAAGTGACATTATTAGAAATATGATATTTGCATTTAGTTAACATTTACTATATTGCCAGGAACTACTTAACTCTCACAACCACCAAATAACACCTATAGATCATATTTCAGAGAGAATATGTAAGTCTCACAAAGTCACATGGTTAGTGAACAACAAAATCACAGTTCAGAGCAGTCTTTCTGATCCCTGAGTTTCTGAGCATTCTGTCTGTATTTTCAACGTAAGTAGAAAGAGCAAAGAAGGCACATTTGAATGAGCTACAGTGGCAAACAGAATGAACGGGTGACCGGAGATGGGCATATAAGCAACGTGGGAAAGAGATGGAATTATCAGGTGACGTGTTTAGAATGAGGTGCAAATGAAAAAGAATGACAATAGGAATCTAAATAGTGTCAGTGAGGAGAAGGAGGGAGTGAGAAACTAGCTTATGCCAGATGACCCATATCTTCATCACACAGTATTTTCAATCATGAAGACACAGTGGCCATACAAAGATACGGTCATTTTGGATAAGAAATTAGGCAATTATGTCTATTTCACATACAGTTCTCTCAAAAAGGCTTCAATTGTTTTATACAATTAAACAGAAATTATCTTTCACCAAAATGGAAGTCTGATATGTTGTATCATTTCACAGGTATAGAACAAAATTCAGTGCTTTATTTTCCATTTAAATTATACTTTCTAAAATTCAATAAATATTTTTTAAAATAGTTGTATAATCTTTACATTCATTAGTCTGTTGATGTCTCAATGGCTGTGCTACATTCATTCTGCTTCATATAGTCATTTGGTCAATGGAGATGAATGAAGGTAAAGTAAATAAATACATAAATGAAGGAGTAAATAAATAAATAACATAAACTCTGTCATCTGAAACATAATATGCTGCTTCTATTTTCATGCAAATATGCTAAAATTTACTTTTTCCTTAAAAATAAATTATGAATAAATTTGTCAAATGAAAATAAGCCACAAAATATTATTTTAACAGTCATTTCTACAATAGTAAACTGGTATAATTATAAAATGAAGAAATTAGTATAATCACACAGTCAAGAAAACTCCAAATGTTAAAAAGATGATGACACTTCAAAATATTAATCTATAAAAAGTAATATAAATTTAGTTAAAGTGGAATCTTACACAATCTGGACTAATTCATATATGAAGACTATTGATAGAAATGATGATACATAGATAGATGATAGATGAATAGAGGGCTTATAAGTGATTTCTGCTCTTATACATATTTCAAAAGGGAATATAAAGACATAAACTGAGAAAGGAGACTTCAATTAGGTTAGTCAATAATTTGTAGACCATAAAGCACACGGTATCGTCTTTCACAACGGATACATCTACTCCCTGCAAAAAAACCTCAAAACAAATTTATGCTCCTTTCTAATCTTCCCCCTACCATTGAAATCTCCCTCTCTTTATCCTTTCCTTAAACATCTTTTAACCAACCTCTTAATGCTGGAGTTCTTCAGGGCTCAGTTTTCCATTTTCTTCTTTTCAACACTAATTCATGCTGCTTTTATTTAGTCTCATGGTCTAAATTTTTCTCCACTTTTATGCCCAATAGACAGATAAAACATATTTCGCCAAAATTAAACTTCTGTCCTTCCCACCACTGCCAACATATTCCCCCAATCTTCTTTACCCAGTCCCTTAGCTTAGTTGACAGAAAATCCATCCTTCCAGTTGCTTAGGCTGAAAAACTTGAAGTTATCCGTGACTCTACTCTTTTTTCTAAAAAAAACTCTGCATGCCATCACAATATCTACAATGTGACCAATTCTTAGCACTTCTACTTGCTTTTTTTCACTGGCATAAGTGCTTGTCATACAGTATCACTTATTCACTTGATGAATATTTTGTGAATAAATGAAGAAGGATAAATAAATTTGAAGAGCCGTTAGAAAAATCCTAAAATCAGAAATGTACACGGTTCTCTCCGGTAAAAATAAGTAACCAGAGTGAATGTTGGGCAAAACATTTTTGGTGGGGCGGTGATGTGGAAGGGGAAGGGGAAATGGAATGTAAGTTCAGTGAAAGAGAAAATTAAGCATATGTTGCAAAACTTTTTATAGCCACGAGACATTTTAATTTAATCCTAGACATATTGTTAGAAAATAATTTGAATTTTCTAAAAAGACTTTAAACCACACTGGGTTAAATTACATCAGATTGTCTAACCAAAAAGCTGAAACTACTATGAAAATAAATTCCCTCATTAAAAGGGGTACTTTAAATGTTTCAACCTTAAAAATTAATGCTCATTAAAATGTTTAAAATGTCACCTTGTTCTTAAATCATATTAATTAGAAACAACAGCAAACACTTTTATTTTGACTCACAGTCATGCTAATTAAAAATGTCCAATGTTCACTTAAAAGTAAGTTTTCTGCCGGGCGCGGTGGCTCAAGCCTGTAATCCCAGCACTTTGGGAGGCCGAGACGGGCGGATCACGAGGTCAGGAGTTCGAGACCATCCTGGCTGACACGGTGAAACCCCGTCTCTACTAAAAAATACAAAAAAAAAAAACTAGCCGGGCGAGGTGGCGGGCGCCTGTAGTCCCGGCTACTCGGGAGGCTGAGGCAGGAGAATGGCGTAAAAACCCGGGAGGCAGAGCTTGCAGTGAGCTGAGATCCGGCCACTGCACTCCAGCCTGGGTGACACAGCGAGACTCCGTCTCAAAAAAAAAAAAAAAAAAAAAAAAAAAGTAAGTTTTCTGCAGCTTGTTCAAGGAATGTCAGAATAAAAATACTACAGCGTTTTGTGTATTAACACCTAAGAAAGGTCAATAAACCCATTAAGCTCACACACATACACAGGATATACTTTTTAATGTTTTCCTGAGTCCATTGTCAATATTACACAAAATAGGAGCTTATTTCTATGATGAGTATAAAACAACTTTCCTAACTCATTTCTTCAGTCACTTATTAAAGAAATAGTTTCTGCAGAACACAGGTCTAAAAATGCATTGGGAGCTATGGAGGTCACAAATAAGCATGGAGCTTTTTGACTATATGATAAGAGGATAGGGAAACTGTGTGCTCACCATTATCTCCCTAACCTATCACAGTTCAGCACATAGTAGATGCTCCAAAAACAAATGTCAAATCCCATGGAAATTTGGTTGATGTAATAAGGTACACACCTGTAGAACATTAAATGACAATCACCTACTATTGATAATTAATTAATCCTATTTGCATGATACTTGCAACTTTTCCAAGTACATTTCTAAATAATGTCATTTGATGTTAACAGCTCCACAGCAGAGGGCAGACATTTTCCTTTCACTGATTAGTATATATTAATTGACTTCTCCAAATTCACACAGCAGAGCCATTAAAACTCAGATTTTTCAAACCTCCTTTTTTCATAAAATTACCATAATTTTTATGCTATCTTTATATAGTAGGAAATATAAACTAAGGAAATTGCTTCAAACACACTTACAGTGTCATTATTCTCTGTAACAGTTAATCCTCATGCTGGTAAAATAATTCATCAGAAATACCCAAATCCAGTTCTGCCAGTAAGCAATGATTATTTCATATGTCTTTATTTCTCTGGCATACTGTTATATTAAATATGAAGTAAAACATAAAGAGCTTTTTGAATAATTTATTTCATTTCCTAGATCCAAGTGACCTAAGACTAAGAGGATGATGGGGATTACAGAATCTGCTTTAATATTCTGAATAATTACTTCAATTACCCATTTTTTAAAGTTACTTTTCTAATGTGTATCTATGTATGAGGTAGATACATTTATATTCTATTATTTTGATGAGGATGTTGAGTCTTAGAGAGTTCAAGTAATTTTTCAAAGTTAGATATTAAAACAACAACTGAAACAGAGGCAATTTGATTCAAAAGCCCTTCTTTTAATACCACGCTTACTTAAGTTTTTTGCTTGGGTGTGTTATCCAGCATGTAAGCATAAATGTAGTAACTATCTCTCTTCATTTTCAACCTCTTGATCTTTCCTAATAAACTATTTCATGACGATTTTATACATACATACATATATATACACACATATACTTTTATATTTAGCCTCATAATCCAAGACCAATTACAAATCTTAGGTGAGAAATAGGAGAACAATAACTTCTTTGGTAGTTCTGTACCTCAACAATGAATCAGTCAGAATGCTCTGCCTAATTTAACTTTACTGGATTCCATTTGTTAAGTGGTTGTGATCTGTCAATGAGGTCTCTTTTTCTTAGTCACTATTCACATCTAAGGACACCCTGCTGTGTCCGTTATCACAGAAGTGTGTAACCCAACATCAGTTTCTATCCATCCAACACTGAGTCCTTATAATCGGATGCAAAATACATTAGGCTATGGAATATGAATTATAACAGTGGCAGTCAGTATGAAAACACACTGGTTGGTTTTAAATAATTAGACTGGAGTCACTGCAATGAAATTATATATGCAAGACATATTACGTATATCTAGGAAGTCTAATTAATTAGGCCCTGTAATATATCTAGGAAATTCAGAAGTAGGCACTGAATGAAATGGATGGATTACTGATGAATCAAGAAATCTGATTTTAAAATAAATAAATAATAGAAACAAAAAGAAGCTGGGATAGAATTTGTAGATAGATTGTGATTTATAACTTTGAGGCATTTTTGACTCATCCTTCTCTTAGATTTTCTTTTGCTCCATCCCTACATAACCGTCTAAGGTCTCTATCTGCCATTATTCTTGAGTCTTTTCACTTAGTCTAATATTCAATCAACACTATCTTCTTCAAATATGTATTACCACTTTGCTAGGTTACTCCAATGACTCAGCAGTAATTGCTGTTATCTGACTATGGAGATCATTCTTTCGCATGCCAACCAGAGTTGTAAAGTACTGCTTTCTGGGTCACCAGCACATATGCACCAGAATAATCAACAAGATATGACATGGAAGCACATACCTGTAGCTTTTCATAGAGATTCTCAGCATAATATTTGGGGGCCAAAGCACCTTTAAGAACATATTTAGGTGTCAAAGATCATTAGCATATATTTAGTTGTGATGTTGATACGGGAAGAGGCAGGGAAGTGCTGCCAGAATAGCGTGGTCACTGGCGAGGGTTCTGCCCCTAGGTGGTCTGTGCCCACAAACCTAGGTGAGGACAGGTATTTCTGTTTTCGTGCCCAGGCCTGTACCCGCAGACCTAGGTGAAGACAGACATTTCTGTTTTCATGCCCAGATGTTGCATTTTCCAAGACCATCCTGGCCCTCTGTGCCCCCATTTTATGCCTATAAAAACCCCGATAGCCTAACACAACCGTTTGGACTTCGAGAGGAACACACTGGCAGAAGAGCGCACCGACAAGCACCGACCGACGCTGGCAGGCCATCGACCAGGGGAAGACGCGGTGTTTGGCTGGGGCGGTTGGAGGAGAGCTTGGCTTCTGGGCTGCCCGACTCTAGCGGAAAACAACCTTCCTACTCCATCCCCCTTCTGGCTTCTCTATCCATCTGCTGAGAGCTACTTCCACTCAACAAAATCTTGCACTCATTCTCCAAATCCACAGGTGCTCCTATTTTTTCGTATCCTAAGGCAAGAATCCCTGGGATACAGAAAGCCCTCTGTCCTTGCGATAAGGCAGAGGGTATAACTGAGCTGATTAACATGAGCTGCCGGCAGTCAGCAAAGCTGAAAGAGTGCATTAAAACACACACTTACTGGGGCTTCAGGAGTTGTAAACTCTCAACCCTAGATGCTACCATGGGGTCGGAGCCCCACAGCCTGCCCGTCTGTTTGCTCCCCCTAGAGGTTTGAGCAGCGGGTCACTGAAGAAGCGAGCCACTCCTGCTGTCACACATTCTGCCAGGGGGACAAGTGAACTTTTCCCATTTCAATGTCATTTAAAGAATTCTGCTAAACACCATTGTTAACTGGGACTATTTTTATTGACTTATTTTTAGGATTGTTTTTCCTCATTCATTTATAAAAGAATACTATATGTGCTATGATCTAAGAGTCTCAAAATTCACTCTGCTTTAGAAGTGATACGTAAATACATGTATTGTTATCTACTAAATTAAATATGGTCTGCTCAGCCTGACATTCAAGGTCTCCTATGCCTGTTTGAACATCCACGTACCTAGCTTCCTACCTCCTGCTCTTTCTGCAACTGCAAACATACACTATTTTTGTAAAGGTGTTTTTCCTCTTTTCCTTAAACACAGCACACACCTTATGTGCATGCTTTTGATTATGCTGATAGTTATTTGCGTTCCCCTTGCTGATTTTTGAATCTTACAAATCTTTGAAATATTTCTTAAAATCATGTTATTCTGTTGCCCATCCTTATTTCCATAGTACCTCTTTCAGAGCTTTCTTATTAAATTTATTTGGGACTTTGGTTTATCCTCCAACTCTTAGATAATAAGTTTCTTGGCAGTGTTTTGTGTGCACATCCTGCTAGTGTGCCTCTGCTTATCTTGCATTGTGCAAATGTCTAAATGTTTGAGAAACTCTTAATATATCCCAATAAGCATGAAATGTGCTGCTCATACTCTCTGCTCCCAAACAAACGCTATCCATATTGTTCTGCTAACACCAAGGAGGATTTCAGACAAGCTGAGTCTGGGTCTCCTGTTAACTCACCTGGGAACTCAAAAGAAGTATCTGGACTTCGTTTTAGTAGGAGGCCTAATCGGCTTTTTTTTTTTTTTTTCCCCTTTGCCTCCCAAGAGTCTTTGACACTTTTTTTGGAACAATGATCTTTAAATTATAGCTTTGTCTAGGCTGCTGTGAGCACAGAACATGCCCTCAAATTACAAGTCTATTTGTGCTGGTCAGCAAGTGCATTTATTAGCATTAATGTATCAATTATTTTTAATTAGTTCTTAGAACTTCTCTTTCACCAATAGTAAAGTCATTAGCTGCAATTTGCAAATGAAAGTGATCACACTGTTTCTCATGCCCCCACACAATAGTGCCTGTCATTATCTAACCTAGAAAACCACTTATTATTTCCTCTTATTTTAGTCCCTCTTTTCTCTTTATATGTTTGTCTCACAGCCTATGGAAATCCTATCAATGCAGCAAAAGTTTCCTAATTGCTCTCATCCACCCCATACTGATATCAGAGTGAATTCTGACCTCCACTATTCTTTTTGCTAGCTTATTTCTGGGTAACTCAAAAAACAGAACACACACAGGCAACCTCCAAAAACCCTGCCTTTGGAATTCATAATGGTTTTCTGTTTGAGGCCAGAGAGGAGGAACTTTCGACCTCCATTCCCCAGATCATTTCAGACCGTAAGTGATTATGATTTTTCCATTTAAGGCAATTCTTTGTATGTTTAGATTAAAGAAAATTGATTTTTAAATGTCATTTTAATATTTTTTCAATGCTGAAACAAATCTAAAGACAGTTCTTAACCAGAGCAGGTGGTTCACCTTGAGGCAGAAGATATTATCACAAATGAACACCAGGAATAAACTAAATGTGGGATGAAAGATTGAGTTGCTCTATATAAAAAGGACTCAGATGAACCTGTGAACCAATAACCAAATTATAATTGGCTCACTGAGCATGTAATCTAACATTTAAAATCATTAAATTATGAAATAAACCTAATTCATAACCACTTAATTTTTAAGTTCACATAAAAGTAGTTTAAATGAAGATACACCATATATAGTTTACTTGAATAAGTTAGAATTCCAAAAGTCCTTGAATGGAAATTTAACTTGATTTTTATTTTTGATTATAGTACAAAGACATCACCACACTGCATGTGGCGTCGAATATTATTTCAATAGCTTTCAAGCCATTCTATTGGAACAAACTTTGGTTTAAACTACAGATTGCACTTAAATGTTGTCCTGGACACATCGGTGACTATTATAGACTATACTAGCTATGTGAAAAGAGAAATTTGGTATGTAAAATATGAAATAGATTGCATTTTCCATATTATTTATATTTCCAAAAATATTCACATATGTGTGTGTATAGTTTTCCCAAATGACAGAATTCCTCAAACACTGTAAGTGAA
Source organism: Macaca nemestrina (assembly GCF_043159975.1). Classification (NCBI taxonomy): domain Eukaryota; kingdom Metazoa; phylum Chordata; class Mammalia; order Primates; family Cercopithecidae; genus Macaca; species Macaca nemestrina. The sequence continues at coordinate 82,838,858 of NC_092137.1, read as the reverse complement.
TTACTCAAGATCAATAACTAATTAGTGAAAGAGACGAGGACTAGAACCAAATTCATCTGATTCCTGTTTTTATTTCACTTCTATCACAATATTGTTTTTACAATAAGATATCATGTCCGATATGTAAGATCTTATATTAATTCAATCAACACATACATTGAATGGCTTCTTTGTAAGCTAAATTTTAAACAAAAGCAAAGGATACTAAGAAAAATCTGTCAATGATCACATACAGAAAACTGGAGCAAATGCTGAAGACCAGCAAGGGCAATCATCATAAAAATGTATCGGTTCCAGTTAGAACAAACAAGGATACAGGCAAGAACTGAGAAAATAAGAATGAGCATTTAAACAGGACTACTCATGCTACCCAAACATAGTTCGTGCTGTGATTCAGCCACAAGACTGATGAGGTAAGAGTGTCTGCAGTCATGTTTACAGATGAGGAAATGGGCTGAGGTCATTTAGAGCATCTAACAAATATTACAGTACATGGGAAGAGAAATGCTAGATGTGCAATCAACTCTGTTTTGCATCAAAGTCATAATCTTTCAATGTTTAATATCAATAACAAAGAATTGACCTGGATGGAGCAGTCATGTATTTAATGAATTCAATACTCAAAAAATAGAAATGAAAAGTTTTCAGAAAACAAACAGAAAAAGAGATAGGAAAGACAGAAAGATTTTTGCATTAAACATAATTTTTTCAAACTTTTATTATAGGTTCAAGGATACAGGTTCAATTTTGTTATGCAGGTAAACTCATAGCACAGGGGTTGGTTGTGCAGATTATTTCATCACTCAGGTACTAAGGCTAGTACCCAATAGCTATTTTTTGTGCTCCTCTCCCTCCCACTGTTTACCCTCCTGTAGACCCGAGTGTCTGTTGTTCCCTTCTTTATGTCCATGTGTTCTCATCATTTAGCCCTGTCTTGTGATATTTGTCTGCTAAGAAAAATGGCCTCCAGCTCCACCCATATTCCTGCAAAAGACACAATCTCATTCTTTTTATGGCTGCATGGTATTCCATGGGGTATATGTATCACATTTTCTTTATCCCATCTATCATTGATGAGCGTTTAAGTTGATTCCATGTCTTTTCTATTGTAAGTAATGCTACAATGAACATATATGTGCATGTGTCTTTATGATAGAATGATTTATATTCCTTTATTCCATTATTCCATTATTCCGATAATGGGATTGTTAGGTCAAATGGTAGCTCTTTGAGAAATCACCACACTGCTTTCCGCAAAGGCAAAACTAATTTGCACTCCCACCCAACAGTGTATGTGTTCTCTTTTACCTGAAAACTCACCAGCTTCTTCTTTTTTTTTTTTTTTTTTTTGTTTTTTTGACTTTTCCTTAATAGCCATTCTGTGTGGTGTGAGATGATATCTCATTGTGGTTTTGATTTGAATTTCTCTAAATAACAGTGATTTGGAGTTATTTTTATGTGGCTGTTGGCTGCATGTACGCCTTCTTTTGAAAAGTGTCTGTTCGGCTGTGCACGGTGGCTCAAGCCTGGAATCCCAGCACTTTGGGAGGCTGAGACGGGCAGATCACAAGGTCAGGATATCGAGACCATCCTGGCTAACACGGTGAAACCCCGTCTCTACTAAAAAAAATACAAAAAACTAGCCGGGCGAGGTGGTGGGCACCTGTAGGCCCAGCTACTCAGGAGGCTGAGGCAGGAGAATGGTGTAAACCCGGGAGGTGCAGCTTGCAGTGAGCTGACATGCGGCCACTGCACTCCAGCCTGGGGGACACAGCGAGACTCCGTCTCAAAAAAAAAAAAAAAAAAGAAAGAAAAGAAAAGTGTCTGTCCATGCCCTTTACCCACTTTTTATTGGGGTTATTTTTTTCTTGTAAATTTGTTTAAGTTCTGTATAGATGCTGGATATTAGACCTTTGTCTGATGTATAGTTTTCAAATATTTTTCCCATTCTATAGGTTGTCTGTGTACTCTATTAATAATTTATTTTGTTGTGGAGAAGCTCTCAAGTTTAATTAGAGCCCATTTGTCAATTTTTGTTTTTGTTGCAATTGCTTTTGACATTCTGTTATGAAATTCTTGCCCATTCCTATGTCCAGAATTGTATTACCTAGGCTATCTTCCAGGGCTTTACACTTTTGGGTTTTACATTTAAGTCTTTAATGTATCTTGAGTAGATTTTTGTATATGGTTTGAGGAAGGTTCTAGTTTCAGTCTTCTGCGTATGGTTACTCAGTTATACCAGCACCATTTATTGAATAGGAAGTCTTTCCCTCATTCCTTGTTTTTGTCAGTTTTGTCAAAGATCAGATGGTTGCAGTTGCACAGCCCTATCACTCAACTTTCTATTCTGTTCCATTGGTCTGTTGTTCATGTTTTTGTACCAGTACCATGTTGTTTGGTTTACTGTAGCCCTGTATTATAGTTTGAAGTAATGTGCTGCCTCCAGCTTTGTTCTTTTTGGTGAGAATTGTCTTGGCTATTCAGGTTGTTTTTTGGTTTCATGTGAATTTTAAAATGGCTTTTCTAGTTCTTTTCCAGATTTTGTTATTGGTTTGGCTTTTGCTGGTGTATAGGAGTGCTAGTGATTTCTGTACATTGATTTTGTACCCTGAGAGTTTGCTGAAGTTGTTTATCAGTGAAGGAGGATTTGGACTGAGACTGTGGGGATTTCTAGAGATAGAATTGTGTCTTCTGCAAAGAAGGATTGTTTAAACTCTTTTCTTTCTATTTGGATACCTTTATTCCTTTCTCTTGCCTGATTAATCTGGCCAAGATGTCCAATACTATGTTGAATAGGAGTGGTGAGAGAGAGCATCCTTGTCTTGTGCCAGTTTAAAAGAGTAATGCTTCCAGCTCTTCCCCATTCCATGAGATTTCCTCAGAGCTGCAGTGGGCAGCCCAGGAGTGCCAAGCCACAATCCACAGCCAGCACTCAAATGGGAGAGGAGCCTACACTTTCAGAGCATTGAGAGGGAGCATGGCTACAACTGTGAGGAAATATAGGGAAGCCACACAATCAAGCAAGTGCCTACCAATTGACCCATTACACCCTAAGCACCACCTATTTGATCATACCCCAATGCTTCAACACCAAAAATATCTTGCTAACGTACTTCCCTGTGAAACCAAAGACAAGAAATGAGCTACAAATAAAGACCATGCACAAAGCCTCAGTCCTGTGGAAACATCTAGAAAAGAAGTCTATTGTCTGTACTCAATCTACACGGCAGTTAATAGATCATCCATATACAGAGGTGAGAAAGAGCTAATGCAAAAACTCCGGTAACTCAAATAATCAGTGTCTTATGTCCTCCAAACAACCACACTAATTTTCCAACAAAAGTTCTTAACCAGGCTGAGTTGGCTGAAATGACAGAAATAGAATTCAGAATATAAATAAGTATGAAGATCATTGAGATTCAGAATGATAAAACACAATCCAAGGAAACTAAGAATCACAATAAAATGATACAAGAGCTGAAAGACAAAATAACCAATACATAAAGAACCTAATGGATCAGATAAGTCTGAAAAACACACTGCAAGAATTTCATGGCCGGGCGCGTTGGCTCAGTCTGTAATCCCAGCACTTTGGGAGGCCGAGGCGGGCAGATCACCTGAGGTCGGGAGTTCGAGACCAGTTTGACCAACATGGAGAAACCCCCGTGTCCACTAAAAATACAAAATTAGCCAGTGTGGTGGTGCATGACTGTAATCACAGCTATTTGGGAGGCTGAGGCAGGACAATCACTTGAACCTGGGAGGAGGAGGATGTGGTGAGCTGAGATCATGCCATTGCACTCCAGCCTGGGCAAAAAGAGCAAAACTCTGTCTCAAAAAAAAAAAAAAAAAAAAAAGAATTTTACAATGAAATAACAAGTATTAACAGCAGGATAAACCAAGATGAGGAAAGAATGTCAGAATTAGAAGACTGGCTCTCTGAAATATGATAATCAGACAAAATGCAGAAAAAATAATGAAAATGAATAAACCAAACCTCTGAGAAATATGGAATTATGTAAAGAGACCAAGTCTATGAATCATCAGTATCCATGAAAGGGAGGGGCAGAAAGCAAATAACTTGGAAAACATATTTCAGTATATTGTCCATGGAAACTTCCCCACCCTTGCTAGAGACACTAACAGCCAAATTTGGAAAATACAGAGAATTGCTAAAGAAGTCTACACAAGAAGATCATCCCTAAGACACACAATCAACAGATTTTTCCAAAATCAATACCAAAGAAAGAATACTAAAGGCAGCTAGAGAGAAGGGGCAGGTCACCTACAAAGGGAAACCCATCAGGCTGACAGTGAACCTCTCAGCAGAAACTCTACAAGCCAGAAACGATTGGGGATCTATATTCAACTCTTTTAAAGAAAAAACTTTTCAACCCATAATTTCATATCCAGTCAAACTAAGCTTCCGAGGTGAAGGAGAAATAAGATCCATTTCAGTAACCAAATGTTGAGGGAGTTTGTTACCACAAGACCTGCCTTACAAGAGATCTTGAGTGGAGCACTAAATACGGAAAAGAAAACCTGTTTATCAGCCAATACAAAAACACACTTAAACACACAGACCAGTGACACTATAAAGCAACCATAGAAACAATTGGCATAATAACTAGCTAATAATATAATGCCAGGATCAAATTCACACCTATCAATACTAAACTTAAATGTAAACAGGTTAAATCCCTCACGTAAAAGGCAGAGTGGCAAGCTGGATAAAAAGGCACGACCAAATGGTATGCTGTCTCTGAGATTCATTTCACGTGTAATGACACCCATAGCCTCAAAATAAACGGATAAAGGAATATATACGAAGCAAATTGAAATCAGCAAAAAAGCAGGGGTTGTAATCTTAACTTCAGACAAAACAGATTTTAAGCCAACAGAGATCAAAAAAGACAAAGAAGGACCTTACATATTGGTAAAGGATTCAATTCAACAGGAAGACCTAACTGTTTGAAACATATATGCACCCAACACAGAAGCACCCAGATCCATAAAGCTAATTCCTAGAGACCTACAAAGAGACTTAGAAACTGATACAATAATAGTAGGAGACTTCAGCACTCCACTGAGAGTTTCAGACACATCGTCAAAGCAGAAAATTAACAAAGAAATAATTTAATATAGATAACTAAGAAAAGACTCTAAAATGCCACATATACCTATTTTTCTCTGGATCACATTCATTATTTCAGTCTCTCCTTCACCTATTTTTTTCTTCATTCAATAATTATGTCGTTATGCCTAATTAAATATCACGCAAAAAAAAAAAAAAAAAAAAAACCAAAAACCTAAATTTGAGCAGTGGTTGCCATATAGCAGGCAAGGTGCCAAGTGCCTTGGCAAATATATCATCTCACTAAATCTTCACTGAGACTGCAAGTTATATTATCTGTGAGTCTCAGAATGTTGCCAGGATAAAGACAATCTAAATTAGTAAAGACAAATATCTTTTACTTATTTGATGGAAAGAGAAGTCAGGTGATCATTTTTTCCTTTAGAAATAATTGGTTATCCCGGGGTATGATATCAGAGACCCAATGGTAATCAGCACCACCAGAAATTCAAACACATAATGAAAGGTAGTAGCCTAGTCAGCTTTAGAGAAACAAGGTATAACCTCCACTGTTGCTCCCACAGCTACTTTGCCCATAAACTGATTCAATAAGACTGGAAATGCTGAAAAGAGTGGCTCAGAGAAATCCATGACATCTTTAAATCCTTGTCTACAGAGTCAGGCTTTTTATAAGCATTTCATCTGGGCTATGCATAGTATCACAATCTCTGTCATAGCAAGATGTTTATCTACATATGTCTTCCTCAGATACTCAAATTGTCTTATGTCCCATTTTCTTTTTTGTTGTTGTTGCTTTCATTCCTTGATCATTTAGACAAAGTGTTAGATACTACCCTTGTATCACAGTAAATCCACATCATAGAACATCTCTTATACCCGGCAGAAAGGATGCGAAGTTATTTTTGAGATTCTAATGCCCCTTGGATCAACTTGAGTCTGGTTTCAACACATTATTCAATGACATCTCAGAAGTAGGTTCAGTTTTTTTTTTTCTACCTTGGTCAACTTGTAATAGAAAATTCAGTGTAAGCTTACTAACATTCCAAGCTTCAGAAACTTTTTTAAACCCCTTTTTAAGGGATTGCAGTGCCTACATTACCAGTTTATGTAAAAAGTCTTAGTTCCTGAAATAAATCTGAGGACATTTTGGAGAGTGAGGCAGGAGTATTGACATAGTAGATTCATAATCCGTCGTTCTACTAAATATGTTTTAACAGGCCACAATTTTCTTTGGATTTTCATTAGCTTATCCTATATAATGATAGAATCTCTCCCACCCAAATGAATTAGTGCATTAAACAGGGACTCTGGAATATACACACAGATAACTTCCCATTCAATCTGAGCCAAAATGTATACTTCTTCTTTCATCAGAAAACTCCCTAAAATCAATTCTACATATACATTCCCAGTTTTAATGAATTGTTACAATCACTTTCTTGAGTAATCGTTTCTTGCTCAACTTATGGCTCCAACTGACCTATGTTCCTTTTGTTGGTTATATTATCCATTTAAGAGTGTTGGAAAAATAGGATCCAAGCCCATTTATAAAAATAGTTGTGATAAATAACAGGGAAATCAAGGTACCTCTGCCTAGGGCATTTCCTCAGGTGAGGAGGGTACATCTTCAACAGAAAATGAGCAATGAAGGAAGGGTCAATTTCTTCTAAAGAGAAGGCAATGGCAGAAGATAATTTTTCAGGTATCAGGGAAATCCAGATGTCCCCAGATAATACTATTTCCACATTCCAGGTTGTATTATTTTCTTATTTGTGTTATTTGCATGAATATCTCCTGACTCGAGAGACCAGGCAAGGCTGAGAATACAGACGACTTGCAATTCAACAGTCTGCAGAAACACTTACAAATTTTGGTATTTGGCCATTTCAACTACCCAGTTGTAAGAAGATTGCTGTTTTAATAAAATCACGCACACTCCTTGAGTTTCAGTGTGCAGCTTGAGGAGAAAATTTAAATATTTGAGCTAGGTGATTATTTTTCTCTGAATTTCTCCAGTCATTCAACTATAACTACCCTGCTATGTGGCCCTTTGCCTCTTCTTGCTCTTCACAATAATTTGTGGCAATAACCAAGAGCAAATTCTTCCATAGAGTAATTTACTTGCTTTATCCTTACATCTCACAGACTCTGAAGTCCCATGCCAGATTATGAACAGTGTTTTCCTCCCTATTGCAAATGGATTTCTTTGAGGATCTATTGAATAGATGCAGTCCTCTAGATTGATGTTTTCTATTTGTTAGAATTCTTTAGATGCCATCAAGATGGTCTTAGGATAGTTAACATAAGCAGAAGGGGAATTGTCGGAGATATATTTGGACACACCAGAACTAGAAATCAGACTTGGAAACTGGCAGTTATCAATGCAGTTCAGATGTTCTTGGAACAGATAGAGTCATGTAACAGGAACATCCTCTTGGGGATTTAGCTGCAAGAATAGAATGAGCTCTGAACATTTATTCATCTCTTCATAATTCATATTTCAGGAAAAGAAGATTTAATTGTCTAACTTTGATTCCACATTTACTTCTTAGCTAGGCTAAGAGAGAACCTCATTACAATAAATTCTGTGGGGCAGAGTTAACATCAAAAGGATATCAGGGTAATTTTACAAAATGAAAATCTGTGATGGATGTGTGGGTTAAATTGCATTTAAATATTTGTATTTGGGGCCTCAATTTCCATACTTGGCATTATACAGGCCTAAATGTATCTATGAAACATACATATATTTGGACACTTGTACGAATCAACTGACTTATCTATCACAGGTATGAGAGTCTAGATACTCACCTTCGCAAAAAGAAAGATGCTGGTTTTATGATCCTCATTATAACATTCTAACAGCCTCTGAGGACAGAATCAATTTCACATTTGCTTCTTTATGTCCCACAATGCTTTGCCTATAGTAGAGGCTTCATAAATGTTTGATGAATTTAAACACACCAATAAAAGCTTCAGCTAGTGCTTGTGTATAGTTTCTTATTTAGAGTCTTTTTTCATCATACAGAAAATATCATTTTAGATTAATAGAAGTATAATTTTTTAAAAAGTGTGACAATTGATTAAACACGCAGAATTTTCTATAACCAAATCAGAAAAGTATGATTTCTTTTTGCAAAGCATGGGTCAAAATTGTTTATATGACTCATTATTTAAATTTTTTCTCACTTACGTTACTTATGGGCTCACTTTTATATCTATTAACCCTTTGTTTCCTGAAACCTTCAATACCTTGCAGAAAATAGCATCTGTACATACTTATACTGTCAGGAATTTTAACTGTTTTCCAAAAAGTGGATGATAATCATAAAGCATATCATTTCTATGAGACTTCCAAAAATATATACCCATACCTTGAATTTTAAAAGTGTTATATACTCTCCACTGCTTCCTGAAAACAGAGTAAACTAAAACTGTTTTCTTCAGGACAGACAAGTCAAGGAAGAGGTGTGTTTGGTAATTTGAGTAAGCTATAATGACATTTGTACTTGTTAACAATTAAAACTGGAAGACTGGGAAATTTATACCTTCCTTGTGATTGTTGAATGAATTTCAGAAATTTTGTTGGCCTAGTGATGAGCCTTACTTTTTCAAGGACAGAAAAAGATCTAGATTCAAGGATTCAGTGTAGGAATGTGTGTGAAATTGAGGCTATTTCTGTTTGGGGCCTCCATAGAGTAGAGTTCCATGCATAGATACTGACAGTCTTCCTTTGGTAAAGAATTTCGCTGAAGAACACATATACCAAGAAGAAAGGCCTCCTTCAAAGTGAAAAATACTTAACTTGGAGCTAGTCTCTGGCCAAATTGGGATACATTTGCTTTTTAAAAATTTTAACTTGTCACATAGGATTACTTGAGATATATAGCAAGATTGTGATGGCCTTATGGCTCCAACTGATCTATGTTCATTCACTTATTTCACAAGAGGCCAATTTCTCTTCCATCATTACCCACCAATCTGCACATTGCTTCCTACATTCCAGCTACACTGGCCTGCTTTCCACTTGTTACATAAGAAGACACTATTTCAACCCCAGGACCCTTTTCCTTGCTAGTTGCTTTGCTTGAAATATTCATTTATAGATGTCCATATGTCTGGTTCCATATATAATGTTATATAAATTCCACATCATCAACCAAAAGAGGTCTTCCCTGACCACATATTCTAATTTTAGCTTTATAGACAATATCCCATTATCTCATTGTATCTTATTTATACTAGTTTGTTTTATTTTGTTTTGTTTTGTTTTGAGACAGAGTCTCACTCTCACCCAGGCTGGAGTGCAGTGGCACCATCCAGCTCACTACAACCTCTACCTCCTGGTTTCTAGCAATCATCCCATCTCAACCTCCTGAGTAGCTGGGATTATAGGTGTGAGCCACCATGCCTGACTAATTTTTTTGTATTTTTAGTAGAGACGGGTTTTCACCATGTTGGCCAGGATGCTCTCAAACTCCTGACCTCAAGTGATCCATCTGTCTGGGCCTCCCAAAGTTCTGAGATTACATATTTCTTAGTTTTATGTGAAATATGACCAGACAAGAATGGAAGCATGACTAACTATGTGCTTGTGTGTCCTCAGAATGTATAATATTACTTTTCATATTATACTATTCATAAAATCCAACTTGTATGGAATTTATTTGATATTTAAAACAACCCCCTCAAGTTATATAACTCACTTTCTTCTTTCTAGAGATGAGGAACTGAGTGACAGAGAAAGTATATCTTTCTTTGTGAACGTACATATTTCACAAAACTATAAACTTTGTTAAGGCAATTAGGACCCAAAGTCAGTGGTCTTAAATGCTAAGTACATTTCTTGATGTGCAAAAATGTTTGTTGAAGAATAAATAACATAGAGTGGATGAAAGACAGAGTATTACCTACATTTGCAACTCTCTTCTAAATATACAAGGAAGCATAAATCTATATTTGATACATACGTCTAACATGTAATTCTAACTCAACTCAAAACTATATAGTCGCTAAACCTTCCCAATCCAGCATGTTCAGTTTTGCATTTGTTTGGCTTAAAATTCTAAATTACAGATCAGATTCTGATTTACATTTACCTTAAATTTTAACTTGAAACTCCAATGCATGCATCTGCCCTGGGAATTCCAAGAGGGAGGTGGTGGCTACATGGGGCAGGCACAGCCAATGTATGTGCTCACTGCAATGAGTTGAAACCATTGGAAGGTCCTGGCTGAGAGAATCATACTTAATATTTAAATATTAATATTTATTAATGTAAAGCACTTAATAGCTTAGCTACAAAAGCTATTATTTCCCATGCAGTATGTGTGGAAAGTCAGCAGAAAAACATGTAAGTGGAAAAGCATGAAGCTATTTGCAGAAATTGCAAATGTCTCTGTTGCCTGTGGTAAACATTACTGATGCAAGGGATGCCTGTTGAAGAGACTAGGTTCTGTCTAGAAAGTTACAGGTGACTGTGGAAGTGAAACTCCTCCTTCTGGTCCTGGAAGAAGTCACTTACACTGAGAAGTTGTTGGGACTGAGGGGAGCTATGACTTCACCTGAAATACTTAACTGAAGATCAGCAGTCTGGTAACAAGGATTATGTATGTAAAACCCAGGCAGGTGAGTTTAACCAGAAAGCATGGATTAAGAGAATTAATGAATAAAAAGACAAAATGTCAGCTGCAAAGTGAGAGAACATTCATAGCAAATTAATGGTTTGACAATGTTCCAAGGAAAAAGGCAATGTTTTAAGATTAGTATAAAGAAAGCTTAAAAATGTGTAAGGAGTCTATTCTGAAGCAAGTGTGGAATATTTTCTCTGAAACTTCCAGTAATGGTGCTTCTGTGCCTTCATGTATGTGAAGGATTAAACTAAATGGGCTTTCAGAGATGATTTCCTTATTCTGCAAGGAAAGAAAATTGGTCAGCATGGGGTAAGGTAAGCAGTCACTCCAACAACTGCAAATGCCACAGGCAGAAATATCTGCCAAGGCTCAGTCCTCTAAAGCAAATGAAAGCACAAAAGAGCAAGCAGAGGTGAAGAGGAATACAAGAGAAAGAAAGGGAGAGAGGCAGATGAATGGAAGAAAATAAGAGAAATAAACTAAAATTAGAAAATTGCAAATAAAATTCAGTAAGTTAGTAGCCTGAAAAGTGCAAAAATTACAGGAGGTTGATTGTGAAACTGAAGACAAAGAAGCCCCCAAGAGCAAGGACTGATAAGGGAAAGCAAACAGGAGGAGGAGCCGGGATAAGCCTGCCACAGGGGCCTGAGGAAGACACTAGTTGGGGAGAGGCAACAACAGCTGTCAGAAAATTGAGGCATTTTGAAGTTGAAACAGATACATACTAAGAAGAAAAATAGGAAATCCCAGGGCATTCGGAAGTTGGAGCAATGAAAAACCAGGAAGATTGTGTAAAAGTTAAGCAGCTTTGAAACAAGAATCAGACAATTAAATAGCAATCAAAGAGCTAAGAAAATGGTTTTAGCTCAGTATTATGTGGTGACAAATAAACAACACAAATCAGAGGAGAAATAAGAAAATTGACTGGGCAGGGTGGCTCATGCCTGTAATCCCAACACTTCAGGAAGCCGAGGCAGGAGGATTACTTGAGCCCAGGAGTTCAAGACCAGCCTGGGCAACATAGTGATACCCTGTCTCTACAAAAAATGAAAAAAAAAAAAAAAATCCGGCATGGTGGTGTATGCCTGTGGTCTACTTGGGAGGCTGAGGTGGGGGGATTGCTTTAGCCTGGGAGGATGAGGCTGCTATAAGCCACGATGGAGCCACTGCACTCCAGCCAGGGCAACAGAACAAGATCTTGTCTCAAAAAAGATAAAGAAGAAAACTATTAAAAACCCAATCCTGAAGGTATGAAAGGACAAAGTCAAGATTTTGAGCAAAAATTTATTTCAAAAATAAATTCATTCTCTTGTTTACTTCCACCTTTCACTGTTGTTTACAAAACAAGTAATGAATCATAGCAATCCATGAATATTGTAACTATTTATGGAAAATGTTTTCCATAGTTGTACTTTTAATTAAAAGTAAATATTTTTGCATAATTTTAATGAAAAACCTATTCTTTTCCAAACAGAAGCATATGCACACATGCACACACATACACACACAAACACATGCACATACATTGGGCTGCTTTTGATGTGGAGTCAACTTTTTGGTTTAAGTACCTGTCCATTTATCAGAAACCTCCATCAACTTAACTGCATAAACCACATCCCAAAATGAATACTATAGGATTTCACCATCACGTTCTTTAAAATAAAGAATGAAATTAAAGATGTTTCTAAAGTTATCTTAATGCAAATTATTTTTGTGCCATATTCCCAACCTTTTTCAGCTTTCCAGCCCTCACTTAACACAATTTTAGTGACTTACCTTGCTTGTATTTGAAATAATTCAGCTTATTTTTATGAAAATAACTCTTTTAGGACAATCATAATTGGATTGTTGCAATATTTAATTAAACTATGTAAATATAATAATTGATATACCTGAAATGAATGGGCTAAAAAAGCAAAAATCAATTTCGAAGAGAATAATACTCAGCCTGTGGGAGCAAATATTTATAAGCTTCTTAGAGAGTAAACAACCAGCTGCATGTATTATCAAGCTTTGGGCAGCAGTTAGTAAGTTTCACAGCTGAATAGGAGTGTTAATTAATCCTGCAGAAAGCTAAGTGGGTTTTAAAAAGATAAGTTTCTTGGTCATAATGGTCAGTTGTAGGTATCTGACAATTGCCGATTATGTTGTTTGTAAATGTTTAGAGGTCACATATGAAGTAACTTCATCTGTTCTTGCCTCTTAGTTCTATTATACACAGTTGAAGAGCAAAACATTTTAAAGTAAAAAATAAAAATAGAAATACACAATTCACATCCCAAATTTGCCGCTTAAAAGCTACGTGATTTTGAGAAATTTCTTAACCTCTCTACATTTCAGATTCTCATCTGTAAAATGGAAATAAAAATGTAGAACTCAGGTTGTTGTTAAGGTAAATGAGAAAGTGTAAGCAATAAATTTAGCATAATGTCACATAAAAAAGTAGGTTTAAAATAGGGTAACTCTAACTGTACTCTCAATCTTCCCTATAATCCTTTCTTTACCCAGAATAATTTTTGCCTCTGTATTTTTGAGATATCCATTGGATTTGCAAGGATCTAAGATTTATTATTATTATTATTCATACTCTCTCTCCAGGGAATGTCTTTCTAGCAACATTTTCTTGATTTGTTAGCTTCTCTCTCTCTGTCCACCCACAACAAAGAGCTTGCTAGTCTAATTCTTCTCCATGTACTTTGTCAAACCATGTCATCTGCCTTCGGTTAATTAAGCAAATTAATCTGAAGTCTTTTCCAGATATATATGTCACTGAAGTGGGTTATCCAACACCCCGTCAACATATAGAATTGAGGAGCAATCGGATACCTTCTTTGTTGTAGGAAAAATCAACAGCTTAGTAGAGTTCAAGCATAAGGTATTATCTTTGAGATATTTAGCATGAGTATTGCAAAAGCAGAATTGGGAGAGGGAGAGAAAGAAGGAAGTTTCTGTGCTCTTCAGATACAGTTGTTGAACTATTACCATAGAAAAGAGATCTGATTGTCTTAAAGGCACTTGCTTGCAGGAAGCATCACATAAACAATACTATTTAAGTTCTAACTTTACACAGTCCTCTGCTTTAAAAGATGTATTAGACATGCTGATCACATCCTATATGTGTAAAATATAGCCTTATTTCTGCAGCAATATCATGGCCAGAGATCTAGAATAATTTTAAGTACAGTAAATATAGTAGACAAATAACAAAGATGTCCTTCACTCTAGAAATAGTAAAACTAAAAGTGTTGTAATCCAGGTCTACAAAAGTCAGAAAAGAAGTAAAGAGTTTGGAATATTGAATATTTTTCCACATCCCAGAGCTCTCAAAATACAGCATTTTCACTATTAAAATATTGAAACAGGTTATCTCAAGGTAAATAAAACAATTCCACTGTACTTTGAAAGTAAATTTATGGAAAGTATTGTCTTGAGAAGTAATGAGTGTTACAAACTGAAAACATAAATTGCATTCTCATGTCTGTTGGCAGGACTACATGAATAAATATTTTTTAATGTGTTCTCTCCTCCTCCCCATCACACTTTCCCTCTCTTCTTCCATTGTCTCTGACTCTCTCGTACATTATATTTCTGTACTCAATAACTTGTGATAAAAGTCAATCATTAAAATTTTTATTGAATCATAAATAACCTGGGACTTGAATGTAGAAAAACATAATAGTAATCCTCAATAGAGAAAAAAAAAACTTTGATGGAAAGGTGGAAAGACTGAAAAACTATTCAAATTTTGATATGCTCTCTCAATATGGAGGAACATCATGCTATAATTAAGAGACTTAAGTCAGTAGTGATATTTATTAGATGTATGATTTTATCAACCTTATTTTACTTATCTTTGAAATGGCAAAAAGTCTTACACTTCTTCTGTGTGAAAGAAAATGAGATAAGATCAGCTCTGCCACATGTTTATTACAATGCGTGGTACAGAGAAAACCTTTCATAAATGGTAAGTGATGTGTGTGTATTTGAGTTTGTGTGTGTGTGTGCTTGTGTGTCTATGAAAAGCAAAATTAAGCTGAGTGCATGCTTGATAAGCCAACTGATTTGGGGTTTTCATAAATGACAGCGACTACATACTTTACCATAATTAGTAATCTCAAAACTGTTTATCATTTGTGCAGGTGGAAGTCACTGGACAATTACAGACCACTTGGTGAAACACCACAAAATATCTGTGTATGAAATAGATAAGAGCTAATTTTTTTTTTCTAAATCAAATACCTCTGGGCATTATATACTAGCATAAAAAGTAATAATAGCAAGACTCCAAGAGCTAAACAATATTTATGATTGGAACAGTACATTTCCAATAATTCTCAGTTTTATTACACTTCTAGAGTTTTTCCTGAAACAGGTGGATATCTTTCCTGTAATATTCATGGTTTCAGTTAAAAGTGCAGAGTCCTTTGTGACACTTTGTGGACAATAAAACAAAAAAAAAGTGTAATTAATGTCTCGGAAATCTTACAGTCTCTTTAGGAAGTAAGAGGTTAAGCCCTAGCAACAATCATAAAAAGATTCAGAAGAATAGATAATTAATCAGTATAAATTATTTAATAAATGTGACATGCCACTGATAAACTGCTATCTTGTCTGTTGTTTTTTTAATGTGTTAATTCATCCTGGTAAGTATGCTAGATTTGAATCAGATTTACTTTCCTCGCAGGTAACAGGACCAAAGCTGATGTATTGGCTGAATTGAATGACTGACCAAGGGTCAACACTATGATTTGTTCTAATTATACCCATTGGATCCAGAATACATATTTTACATAATTCTCAAGCATTATTGACAAGACATTGAGTAAACACATGGGGAAAAAACCCTTGTTTATTTGCAATGACTATCATGTTATGGTAAAAGGAACTCATGTTTATTAATTAGAAGTGCAAGGCAAAATCACTAGGAGCACTTTCTCAAAGGCTTAAACACCAAGGAGCCTGATTCAGTAACCCCACGTGAAAAACACTGCTATTAAGAATACATAATCAGTACATAATCTGTAAGGTCAAGGGTTCCACAAAAATGTGTTCTGCAGAAAAACAATGTAACCTTCTCTCTCATTCTGAAATTCTAAGAAGCAGTGTAGCATAAGGTAAAGAAAATAATATTTGAGACAGAAAACCTGGGTTTTAATATCTGCTCTGCATCTGGAGACTACTGGCTTCCTTGACCTGCAAATAACAATAATTTTTAGCTTGTAGGTTTCTCCTGAATATCTAATAAATTAATATGTATTAAATTACACATGGTAAACCACAGCATATATATAAACAATACTAATCTTTAAATTGATATTTAATTTTTCAGTGGTTTCAGCACAGAATATGTATGGATAAGCGGTGAGAAGGGAGATCAGACTTTAATTCAGAACCTTTGACTTATTCGAACTTGTGTCCAAAAGAGTGATTTATTTTATCTTAGTAAACAGTATTTATTCTCTCACACACACTCACAAGAAATACATGTAATTTGAAAGAAAAAAATGGGAGAGAACACACGCATTAACTAGGTACGATCTACACATATTTTCTATCTTATTCTATTCTATCACCTTATTCTTTAAATAAGCATTGTTATCCAACAAAATGATTCCTGGTGCTCAGAACTGTATTATATTATGGTTTCCTGGAGTTTTCAAATGGTGAAGGACCTTAGAAATCATAATCTCTGACACTGTGCCCATTGAAAAATGTGGAAGACCACGTGGTACTGCTTGCTATTTGTTTTATCTCTTTTTGCTTCAAATCACAGTATAAATATTGCCTTATATTAGAAATTCCCTTTCTCCCTGAGTCATTTTTTTCCCTCCATTATCAACTGCTTTTGATTAAGTGTAGACAATGGAAAGAAATATTGACTTTGGAGGCCAAAATACCTCAGTGAACACCTTGAATTAATTGGTGCTGCTTCCATCAACTTTAGCAAGTTACTTAACTTTCTTAATCTTTGTGTCTTCTATAAGTAAAATGGGAAGAATAATTTCTCATAGGACCTATGTAACTATTAATAAGAACATATGTTTTACTTTCATAGTATTTACTGGTATTATAGTGGGCTCACTATAAAGATCCTTTCCCTTATTTATTAATTTATATATTATGATGAAGTATCTAAACACTTAGAGAATTTCCGACTTTATAAATATCGTTAAGAAGAAAAACCTGTATCTAGGATATGTAAACCAAAACGTATCTGAGACAGGTCTCAATCAATTTAATAATTTACTTTACCAAGGTTAAGGACATGCCTGGGAGACAAAAATACACGGAATTACAGAAACAGTCTGTGGTCTGTGCCTTTCTCCAAAGATGACTTTGAAGACTTTAAACAGGAAAAGTGGGCTGGAGGGGAAAGATGGAGGGTATGGCAATCCACATGTTGCAAGATGAAAGGAGTAGGTAGGGGAATAATTAATTACGTTTTCATCTGGTGCTTAGTAAATCAGCACTTTACATAACATGAGTGAACACAGAGTAGCTATCTGTATAAATATTTTACCTTTTGTCTATAGCTATCTGCTTAGGAACAAAAGGAAAGGCAGTTTCTTGCGTGACTCAGCTTCCAGCTTAATTTTTTTGCTTTTGGCCTAGTGAATTGGGGACTGAAGTTTTCATTTTCCTTTCACAGATAAAAGTGCAGATACTCAATTTTCCAACTTGACCTTCTTAAAGAGCAGATGTGTATATAGGCGAACAATCAATTACTGGAGAAGTAGGGGAAATGGAGAATCATTTTGGGAGTGGCCGTAATAGCAGCAATCCAATCCTGTCTCCACAGCACCAAAGGCCCAAGGGCCGGTATTTGAGATCTAACAATTAAGAGAAAGTCGTAAGTGAAACAGTGACACCACTCTGCATGATGTTGGAGAAATGCAATATTTTAATTTTCGTGAAAAAACAGAGAAATTCAAATGAGGTCTATTATTCAGTCATTTATTTTAAAAGCTATTTGTCCCCTATAATTTGGGAACTTATTTTACTGAATTAAATATATTTATGTGGAGTCCTGTTAAGAAAACAAATTCGAGGAAGGGGATCCAGGTATGGGAGTTCCCCAAGTGGCGAGAACAATGAACAATTGTTCTGAGAGACAGCTTATTACAAACAATCTGAGGACACAACGACCTACACAGGCACAATAACCTCATTCTGTTGTGGCCCCAGCAGTACAACCTCTTTCCACACGTAGGCCCCTCTATCATGACCCTATAAAATTTCTCTCCAGTCCCTGCCTCTTTGCAGAAAGTCCTATCTCTGCTGTGCTGCCCGCTGCATCCTCACAATGTGTTTTCAAATCTTCTCTAATACATTTGCCTTTCTTTATGACCGTCTTACTAAATACCTTTGCGGCCCACACCAGTGCTAGCTAGTTGTTATCCACCTCATGTTGTTGGCTCGCATGGGGGCTCTGGTTTTTTTATTTCTTTTTTTTTTTTGGAGACGGAGTCTCGCTCTGTCGCCCAGGCTGGAGTGCACTGGCCGGATCTCTGCTCACTGCAAGCTCCGCCTCCCGGGTTTACGCCATTCTCCTGCGTCAGCCTCCCGAGTAGCTGGGACTACAGGCGCCCGCCACCTCGCTGGCTAGTTTTTTGTATTTTTTAGTAGAGATGGGGTTTCACCGGGTTAGCCAGGATGGTCTCGATCTCCTGACCTCATGATCCGCCCGTCTCGGCCTCCCAAAGTGCTAGGATTACAGGCTTGAGCCACTGTGCCCAGCCAGGGGGCTCTGTTTTTAAGGGCAACCCTCCCTCCCCTCTCTCTTTCCCAGCTTGGGACCCTCGGTGGGCTGTGTCTAAGCACGAACACAACTGAAGGTCTCTGGCCATGGCTGCACTCTGCTGAGACTGAAAGTGTCTATGTTGAAGCGTTTGACTGCTGCTGCCCAATCAGGTGAGAGTTCAGAGTTTGCTTTCCCTTTCAGTCTTTCAGTGGATGAACTCTAGTATCTCTGTAGTGATTGACAGCAACTGGCCAGGACCGGTCCCTGGTGTAGCCTGAAGGCCATGAGGTGAACAAGTTTGGCTGCCTTGCATGGAAGGGACAAAGGCCCGCTCCCATCCTTTCTGGTCGAAGGTCCCCAATCCCTCTTGGTGTCTCAACTGGCACACACGCTTTAGGGAATTCAGACCCCCTCTTTCTCACTCTAAAATATCCCGTGAAGACAGCGAGGGCTCCTGCAGACATTCTCAAATCAGGTGATCTCAAGCAGCCTCAGCGGGGAGTCTCCCCATTCCCATCTCCTCACCTGGACTGGCACTGGGCTGAGTTCTCCCTTTACTCATTTTCTTCATAACTGGGCTGGTCACCCAGCGTCAGGGCCCTGCACTGAGGGTTCTTTCTGATATTTGAGCCACCCTGTTAGAAAGTGCACCCAAGTCCCTCTGCGGACATGAGTGGAACTGTAGTCCTCAGAGGGATGCCCTGAGGGAATGTGCAGTTGGTGTCCTCAGCAGACATTGGCCCCCTGTGGCTTTTCATTTTCCAGTCACATCATGGGACAAACCTGTCCTATTTCTTCAGACTCCCCTCTGGGTTGCATCCTAAAACATTGAGACAAATGTAACCCACAGACTCTCAAAGGAAACATCTAATTTTTTGTGTGTAACATAGAATGGCCCCTATACAGAAAATCCTCAAATTAGCCTCCTCACCCTTTTATAGCCAAGACAAGAATAAGGAGGATCAGGGCTAAGGAGAAAGAAAAACTCAGGGACAAGAAGCAGACTCAACTATTGGCTAATTTACAAGCCTCCGGCCCCATCTAATTTGCCCTAAGACACTCCTCCAGGTAGCTGCCATTAGTGCAAAAGGCCAGGCCACTGAAAGGCAAACCATGCCACTAAAATAAGAGGGAAAAAGCTCCACATGGCTTACCTCCTCTGTCACAGGCTCCACCACTGGAAGCAGCGCTGCCCTAAGGGCTGAAAGTCCCCCGGGGACAGAATCTCAGTCCCTGATGGCAATAAGCTGAAGAGTACTCACTGCTCCAGCTGGCTTCCAAATGAAATATCACAGCTAACAAACCAAAGCCAAAGGCAATTCTGGAGGCAAGTAAAATTATACATGTTCCTTTTGAGTTCAGAAGCCGCCTATTATGAAGCTGTCTCCCCTGCCCCTTTGTGGAAATATCTTTTGCTTATATGATAAAAACCTGGAAAACTACTCTCTGGACTGCAACAGGCTTTTAGACCGAGTCACTGTTGGAACTGAGAACATTAAAATAAATAGATTAAATTAAAAGAAGGATGCATAATAATAACTTGGCTAGTTAGAAAATTCTCTTTAGCAGTTAAAAATTTTTTTGCAAGTTTGAAAATGCTCTAAACTCTGACAAGAAATAAGCAACAACAGCCACTTGTGCTGTAGGTCAGTTGCTAAGGACTTGGACTGTCACAATGACATCGGGGTTCAATTTCTGGCTTTGAAAATGAGTCCTTTGTGGGTTTAACAGTTGTGGTACTTTTGCCATGTATTAATTATTTTCTTCTCCATGAACAGCTTCAGATTTCCTGTCCTGAAATTTTCTTTTCTCTGAGTTACCTCTGGGGCAATTCTAGATCTTGTAAATTGCTTACCACCTCTTTGGAGACACCTTGTGTGTTCGTGTTTAAGTTATTCCCTTAGTTAAGGCTTATTCATTTCACATAGGAGATTACTATTAGTAAAATATTTAAAAGCCATAAATATGGGTCATTTGTACTGATTAAAATCTTGTAGTAGGCTGGGCACAGTGGCTCATGACTGTAATCCCAGCACTTTGGGAGGCTGAGGCAGGTGGATCACGAGGTCAGGAGATCAAGACCATCGTGGCTAACACAGCAAAACCCGTCTCTACTAAAAATACAAAAAATTAGCCGGGTGTGGTAGTGGGCACCTGTAGTCCCAGCTACTCTGGAGGCTGAGGCAAGAGAATGGCGTGAACCCGGGAGGTGGAGCTTGCAGTGAGCTGAGATTGCGCCACTGCACTCCAACCTGGGCGAGAGACCGAGACTCTGTCTCAAAAAAAAAAAAAAAAAATTCTGGTAATAAAAGATTTTAAATGAATTTTTCTTTTGAGAACTCTGTAGTGAGAATTCAACTTAATTAAAGCTGGTATTTGGATTGTATGGGTACAGATATTGTTTTTAAAGCCCCTTCTCTCCCTTTAGAAATTTCTTAGTTGATAGAATTTTGTCTAGATTCTCTTTCTGTCTTTCTGTGCATTTATACGTGTTGTGTGTATGATATTTTTATAAAAGAGCTCTAATTAATAAGCTTCAAGAAAAATAAGCACTTAAACATATTGCCAGAAAAACAGAAACTTTAATGCCTTTTAGGTCATATGACTCTATTTAATAGTCTTAAAAATTAAGACAGTTTGAAGTTTATTGGTGAAGTAAAATAAAAATGACTTCAGAGGCCACACATTTGAACTGAATTAGACAAGTCAGATACTGTTTTCCCAATGCTTTAAGGCCATAACTTGCTTCTATTACTTTTAATAGTTATTTGACTTGTCTGTGTTACAGTCATTAGATTATAGGTAAAGGCCTGGGGACATGTGGAGTTAGCCTGGTCCCCTGGCTGGGCTAGGAAGAATTGGACATTATCTGTAGCTCATCTTACACATGATTAAAATTACTCACCACATTTTTCACCAAAAATGAACATTGCTGAGTTAACGTTGTAACGTATCCTTGAGACTACTGTAGAAACAGTTTACATACAACGTGTAGAAGGAAAGTAGAATGTGTTTTTGCAAGCAGTTATAGAAGGTATGAGATTTTTTTTTAAAGGGAATGTAATCTTATCTAACTCAGACGGTTTTAAGGATTGGCCTAACCTAAAAGAGTAATGGGACAAAACTAAAAGCTTAAGCAAGTTGGAAAGGGTTTGTGAAGCGTTAATCTCATAAAAAGTTCTGAGTATGAGCAAGTTGGCTAAGATTTAAAGGGGATTATTGAGTTTTCTGTAGGATGAACATTGAAATAAAAGCACACTAATGCAGGGCCAGAATCTAGGCTTATGTGTCTAAAGAACAGGGTTTTCTTAGAGAATTAGTCCCCTGTTTAACAGAAAACTGTAAAGGGTTTTAAGAGGTTTATGGAAATTTTACTTTACGGTGAAGCTAATAAAGATTGGACAGACTGAGTTAAATTTTAATAACAGGATGGAGGGGCCAAGATAGCTGATTAGAAGCAGCTGGGGTCATGGCTCTCACAGAGCGAAGTAAAAATTGCGAGTGAATTCAGCACCTTCAACGGAAATATCCAGGTTCTCGCCTTGGGACTGACTAGGTGGACAACTCGACCCATGGAGAATGAAGAAAAGCAGGGTGGGGTGATGGCCAACCAGGGATCCGCATGGAGCCAAAGGAACGCCCACCACAAGCCAAGGGAAGCGGCGACTGATTGTGTGACCCCCCACGTGGGATACTACGCTTCTCCGACAGATCTTTGCAACCTGCGTATCAGGAGATCTCCTCCCGAGCCCATGCCACCGGGGCCCTGAGGCCAATACACAGAGCTGTGTGGAATCTTGGCAGCACAACTGCAAAGGCACAGCCAGAGAGTTTTAAATACTCCAGCCCAGGGAATCCTGGCAAGGCAGGAGATCCATTTGTACTTTCCCCTAGGAAGGGGGTTGAATCTGGGAAGCCAAGCAGCCTCATTCTGCAGGCCCCATTTCTGGCACCTCACAAGTTAAGACCCACTCACTTGGAATTCCAGCCAGCCAGCTGCAAAAGGCTGGAGACTGCCTGCAACAGGACCGCGTTCTGGGAGGTAGGGCAGCTGCCATCTCTGCGGTTCAGTCGACTCAGCTGTTCTAGCCTGCTTGCTCTGGAGAATCCAAGCAGTCCAGACAAAGAGGAGTCTCCCACAACACAGCACAGCTGCTGTACAAGATTGTGACTAGACTGCTTCTTTAATTGGGACCCTAATCCTTTCCTCTTCACTAGATGGGGCCTTCCTGTGGAATTTCAGCCACTCCAGTTAGGGTTATATGAACAGAACTACTATCTCTCCCTGAGTTGAAGCCCCCAGCTTCATCATCATGATGATGGGATCAAATTCACACATAACAATACTAACCTTAAATGCAAATGGGCTAAATGCCCCAATTAAAATACACAAAATAGGAAGCTGGATAAAGAGCCAAGACCCATTGGTATACTGTCTTCAAGAGACACATATCACGTGCAAAGACTCACATAGGCTCGAAAAAAAAAAAAAAAAAAAAAGGAGGAAAATTTACCAAGCAAGTGGAAAACAGAAAAAAAGGAGGAAAATTTACCAAGCAAATGGAAAACAGAAAAAAACAGAAAACTGTAACAATTATAGTTTCTGACAAAACCGACTTTAAACCAACAAAGATCAAAAAACTACAATGAAAGGCCTTACATCATGATAAAGGTTTCAATTTGATAAGAAGAACTTAATATCTTAAATATTTATAATATATATTTATATTAATGATTTTTAATTTATTATATAAATTATATAAATTAAATACTAATTTTTATAATATTATTAATATAATATATACCAATGCAGGAGCACACAGATTCATAAAGCAAGTTCTTAGAGGACTATAAAGAGACTTAGACTCCCACAAGAATAGTGGATAGTGGGAGACTGTAACACTCTACTGACAATATTAGACAGATCATTGAGACAGAAAATTAACAAGGATATTCAGGATGTGAACTCATTTGGGATCCAACAGACCTGATAGATATATACAGAACTTTTCACTCAATAAATTAAAAAAGTATGCATTCTACTAATCACTACATGGAACTTACTCTAAAATTGATCACATAATTCGAAGTAAAACACTCCTCAGCAAATGCAAAAGAGCTGAAATTACAACAGTCTCTCAGACTACAGCACAATTAAATTAAAACTCAAGATTAAGAAATTCACTCAGAACCACAAAACTACATGAAAATTGAACAACCTGCTCCTGAATGACCGCTGGGTGAATAATGAAATTAAGGCAGAAATCAAGAAGTTCTTAGAAACTAATGAGAAGAGACAACATACCAGGATTTTTGGGATGCAGCTAAAGCAGTGTTAGAAGGGAAATTTATAGCACTAAAATGTTCACATCAAAAAGCTAGCAAAATCTCAAATTAACAACCTAGTATCACAACTAAAATAATTAGAGAACCAAGAACAAACAAACTCCAAAGCTAGCAGAAGACACAATTAACCAAGATCAGAACAGAACTGAAGAAAAAAGAGGCACAAAAACTCCTTCAAGAAAATCAATGAATCCAGGAGCTGTTTTATTTGAAAAAAAAATTAATAAAATAGATAGACTGGAAGTTAGACTAATAAATAAGAAAAGAGAGAAAATTCTGTTTGTGTTATACAAACAGAAATGACAAGGGGGATATTACCACTGACCCCACAGGAATGCAACCATCAGAGAATATTAGAAACACCTTTGTGTACATAAAGCAGAAGAAATGGATAAATTCCTGGACACATACACCCTCCAAAGACTGAATGAGGAAGAACTTGAACCCCTGACTAGACCAATAATGAGTTCTAAAATTTAGGCAGTAATAAATAGCCTATCAACAACAACAGCAACAACAACAGCAAAAAGCCATGGCCAGACAGATTCACAGCTGAGGTACAAAGAAGAGCTAGTATCCTTCCAGTGAAACTATTTCAAATTACTGAAAAGGAGGGATTCATCTCTAACTCATTCTATGAGGCCAGAATCCTCCTAATATCTAAACTTGGCAGTGATAAAACCGAAAAAAAAACCTTCAGGACAATATACCTGATAAATGTCAATGCCAAAATCCTCAATAAAATACTGGCAAACCATAACTAGCAGCAAATCAAAAAGCTTATTTACCACAATCAAGCTGGCTTCATCCCTTGGATGCAAGGGTGGTTTGACATACACAACTCAATAAATGTAATTCATCACATAAACAGAACTAAAGACAAAATCCGTATGATTATCTCAATAGTCACATTAAAGGCCTTCAATAAAATTCAGCATTCCTTTATGTTAAAAATCTCTCAATTAACTATGTATTGACAGAACATATCTCAAAATAATAAGAGCCTTATATGCCAAAACACAGCCAATGTCATACTGAATGGGCAAAAGCTGTAAACATTCCCCTTGAAAATCAGAACAAGACAAGGATTCCCTGTTTCACCACTCCTATTCAATATAATATTGGAAGTTCTAGCCAGGCAAGAGAAAGAAATAAAAGTTATTCAAATAGAAAGAGAGGAAGTCAAACTATCTTTCTTTGCTGATGACATGATCCTATGTCTTGAAAACCCATCATCTCAACCCAAAAGGTTTTCAAGCTGATAAGCAACTTCAGCAAAATCTTACGATGTAAAATCAATGTGCAAAAATAGCGAGCACACCTGTACACTCACAAACGGCAAGCAGAGAGCCAAATTATGAATAAACTCCCTTTCACAATTACTACACAAAACATAAAATACCTAGGAATACAGCTAACAAGGGAAGTTAAGGACCTCTTCAAGGAGAGCTACAAACCACTGTTCAAGGATATCAGAGAGGACACAACAAATGGAAAAACATTCCATGCTCATGGATGGGAAGAATCAATATTGTGAAAATGGCCACACTGCCCAAAGTAATTTATGGATTCAATGTTATTCCCATTAAACTACCATTGATATTTTTCATATAATTAGAATAAAGTATTTTAAAATTAATTTGGAATCACAAAAGAGCCCATAGAGCCAAGAGAATCCTAATCAAAAAGAACAAAGCTGGAGGCATCATGCTGCCTGACCTCAACCATACTACAAATCTATGGTAACCAAAACAGCATGGTACTGGTAAAAACAACAACAACAACAACAACAACAAAAAACACAACAAAACACACACACACACACAAAATAAAACAGACACATAAACCAATTGACTAGAGTAGAGAAATCAGAAATAACAACATACACCTACAACCAGCTGGTCTTTGACAAACCAGACCAAAAAAAAAAAAAGCAATGGGAAAAGGATTCCCTATTTAATAAATGGTGCTGGGAGAACTGGCTTGCCATTTGCAGAAAATTGAAACTGGACTGCTTCCTTAGACCTTATAAAAATTAACTCAAGATAGAGGAAAGACATAAATGTAAAAACTAAACTTTAAAACCCTGGAAGAAAACCTAAGCAATACCATTCAGGACACAGTCATGAGCAAAGATTTTATGATGGAAACACCAAAAGCAATTGCAACAAAATCAAAAATTGACAAATGGGATTTAATTAAACCTAAGAGGTCTGAACAGCAGAAGAAACTATCATCAGCATGAACAGACAACCTACAGAATAGGAGAAAAATTTTACAAACTATCCATTTTACAAAGGACTAATATGTGAGTCCACAAGGAGCTTAAACACATTTAGAAGAAAAAAATGAACAAAGAACCAGATTAAAAAGTGAGAAAAGAACACAAACAGACACTTTTCAGAAGAGGACATACATGTGGCCAACAAACATATGAAAAAAGCTCAACATTACTAATGATTAAAAATAGCAAATCAAAACCACAATGAGATACCATCTCTCACCACTCAAAATAAAAGTCAAAAGCAACAGATACTAGTGAGGTTAGCGAAAAAAAAAGAAACACTTTTACACTGTTGGTAGGAGTGTAAATTAGTTCAACCATTGTGGAAGACAGTGTGGTGATTCCTCGAAGACCTATATGATTAGACCCTGCAGTCCCACTGGGTATGTACCCAAAGAAATATAAATTATTTTATTACAAACATACGTGCATGCATATGTTCACTGAAGCACTATTTACAATAGCACAATAGTAAAGACAAGGAATCAACCTAAAGGTTCATAAGTGATAAACTGGATAAAGAAACATGGTACATATACTAAATGTAATACTATGCTGTCATTAAAAGGAACAAGATCATGTTCTTTGCAGGCACATGAATGGAGTTGGAAGCCGTTATCCTCAGGAAACTAATGCAGAAACACAAAACCAAACACTGAATGTTTTCACTTGTAAGTAGGAGCTGAATGATGAGAACACATGGACACATGTGGGAAAACAACACACACTGGGGCCTATGGAGGCGGGTAGGGTTGGGAGGGAGACTATCAGAAAGAACAGTTAATAGATGCTGGTCTTAATACCTTTGTGATAGGATGATCTGTAGAGCAAACCACCGTGGCACACGTTTACCTATGTAACCAACCTGCACATCCTGGCATGTACCCTTGAATTTAAAATAAAGGTTGGGTTAGGGGGAAGATTGGATACATTTGTTTATAAGGTTTTATTAAGAATTTGATTTAACATTAACAATACAGTAATATAAAGGTGAAATTTGGTTGTTTCTTTTAAATAAGATTTTTGCATAATATCAAAAAATAATAATTTTTTTTAACCTTTCAGTAAATAACAGAAAAAAGAGAGGAGAGGTGACAGACTCAGCCTCATGCTGTCTTTATTGCATCTTGTTTGGAAAGTTTGGTCTCCCCTCTATTAGCTAGTAAATATTTTTGTATTTTAAAAATTTTGAAGTTATTATTTTGGCTAAATAAATGACTTAGAGTGATTCTGTACTAATCTCCTTTTCTGAGCAACTCCCTTCCAAATCTTGTTGAATAAATGGAACGTATGGTGCATCCTCCCTCCAAAAGAAAAATTCACACTTCTTTATATTACTTAAGGGACCAATTACCATTCTCCCAAAAGTCCCTAGTAATGTCTAAATACCTCACATCACTTTGGGGCAAAAAATGTACGTTTCAAGACAGGTTCATGTTGAATATGTACTCAGTCTCAGAATTCGTCTTTCCCTCTAATTACCTTATTTCTTCCAGGAAAACTACCTAAATCTTTAACTAATAACTTCACCCTAGCTTGTCCTAACTCAGAGGTTTAAAATAGCCCACACTTATTCAGAAAAGCCCTAGAAAGAAATCTAACCCAGTAATCTCTTCAAGAGGGGCAACATCTGCAGTATGTAGATAACCTCCTCATTTGTATACCCTTCACAGAGCTCACACAGCAGCATTCTCTATAAACCTTAACTTCCTAACAGAAGGAATTTTTTTTGTTGTTTAATTCAAAGGATATTTAAAGATTATGTATGAAATAAGGTGAAAAGAACCAGGATATAACAGAGACATAAAAAAGGTTATAAAGTTCAAGAGATGGTTTTGGTAAAGAAGAATATAAAGAAAGAGATTTGTATATGAGGATCTTGTATCGTAAATTCCTGTCCTAAAATGAAATTACTGGTTATTTAAGAAAGAGGGATGTTTAGGCCAGGCACAGTGGCTCACACCTGTAATCCCAGCACTTAGGAAGGCCGAGGTGGGCGGATCACAAGGTCAGGAAATCGAGTCCATCCTGGCTAACATGGTGAAAATCCATCTCTACTAAAAAAAATACAAAAAATACAAAAAATTAGCCGGGTGTGGTGGCAGGGACCTGTAGTCCCAGCTACTCAGGAGGCTGAGGCAGGAGAATGGTGTGAACCTGGGAGGCAGAGCTTGCAGTGAGCCAAGATCACATGACTGCACTCCAGCCTGGGCAACAGAGCAAGACTCCATTAAAAAAAAAGAAAAAAAAAAAAAAGAAAAGAAAACAGAAAGAAAGAGGGATGTTTAGGACAAGAAAGAAAGTCCAAAAATGATGCAGATGGTCTGTATAAGTCATGAAAATGTTCATGAAGGGGAATTTCTAAAACGAATTTTGTATGTGATTAAGTTGGTTATAATTGAAAGGGAATTATTTGGTACAGTCTTTCAAACATTGGTCCCCTATGTTAAGAAATGTTTTCTTAGGGTATTAATGTGATCTTAATAAAATTGCAAGAAGTTTTACTTTTAATGTTTTTTTAATAAACTTTTCAGAGACCAGGCATGGTGGCTAATGCCTGTCATCCCAGCACTTGGGAGGTCGAGGTGGGCAGATGACATGAGGCTAGGCGTTCAAGACCAGCATTGAAAACATGGTGAAACCCTATCACTACTAAAAATACAAAAATCAGCTGGATGTGGTTGCATACCTCCATAATCTCAGCTACTTGGAAGGCTGAGGCAGGAAAATCACTTGAATCTGGGAGGCGAAGTTTGCAGAGAGATGAGTTTGTACCACTGTAATGCAGCTTGGACAACAGAGCAAAACTCTGTCTCTAAAACAAATAACAACAGCAACAAACTTCTCAGTATCATATCTCAGAAATTTAAATTTTTGTAGTGTGTCACTGCTTCCTGCTTTTTCTTCCCTGTAGCATGTTTGAGATAACAACTCTCCCATTCAGTTTTTGTCAGTTCCTATAACTTTCTTTTCTAGTTCTAATTATTACTATGGCATAATGCTAAAATGTTTCATCTTGAAGGTCAAAAAATTAAGCAATGTTTTCCTCTAACATAATTTTGTAACCTTGACTTTTCTTAATATGTCTAAATTCTCATTGTAAATCAAACAAACAAAAACAAAAACAAAAGTCCTTCTCATCCTGTTCTTAAGAGTCATGTATTCCTCTCCTATATTCATAACCCCATACACAGTCTTCCTGTGTCTAATTAAATTCAAATACTTCTTCATCAAGTTTAACTTCCAGGTTATCTAAATGGGCTTCCATTAAGGAAAAACAGTCACACTGCAGAAGGTTTTTCTTTGCCTTTTCAGTAACTGGCTTAAGAAATGATCTTTTATCTTCCAGAATTCAGTATTTTCACCTTCAAATGATGCTATCAACACAATATCAGTCTCTCCCTAATGATTTCTGCTCCATTTACAAGTCTCCCCTGGATTCAGATGGATATCAGTTTCACTTGATATGCACCCCTTTTCTAATGAGTCCCTTCCTCCAGCAAGATCCAATATCTTAGGCCCCACAATCTGGGACAATGACCACAGGGTCTACTGACAGACCAACAACCACACGTAGGGTCAACTCTATGCCACAGACCAGCAGGAAGTAGTTGGAAGATGAGACCTCTGCCCCAATACCAAAGATTTGCCATTGTTCTGTGTAAGGGTACTGCAGTGTCCTTATGAGAAAGCAACAATGAGGAAGGAGCTCCAGGATGAGGAAGATCCCAAGTGAGGAGAAAAATGAACAACTGTTCTGAGACACAGCTCATCACAAACAACCTGGGGACACAATGACCTCATTCCATGGTGGTTCCAGCAGCAAGACCTTGTTCTTCATGTAGTCCCCTCCAGCATGAACCTATAAAATTTCCCTCCAGCCCCTGCCTCTTTGTAGACAGGTCTGTCTCTGCTGTGCTGCCCATTGCATCTTTGCAACATATTTTAACACCATCTCTAATAAATTCACCTTTCTTCACTAATGACTATCTTGGCAAATACATTTACTACCTGTGACACCAACCTTAGTTGCTACCTGTGACAACTTGCAGTTATGGTATGTTTCTTTTAAACACATGCTTTTCTAAAATGTTCAAGAGTTCTTAAAATATATTGAATTCATTTATCTAAAGCTTATCCATGTCAATCTTGCTCATTCATGCACTCAATGAATGAACGGAGTGAGAAGAAAAATTAGCAGATGTCCTATACCAAATAGTCTTTTAGTTGTACTCTCTGGCTGATAACATATTAGTATAATATACAGTTTTTTAACAAGCACTAAATTGGGAGTCAAATGAGTTGATTCTAGCCTAAGGTCTATGACTAACTAGCTGAAGAACTTGAACATGTACTTTCAGTTATGCTCTCAAGTTTCATTTATTTTGTTTGTTAAAAAATGTCAGGCAAACACAAAGCATGGACATTTCTAAAAGTACACTGCAGAAACTTTCTGCATAAGAATGATTTGGAGTTTTTACTTCTTAATAAACAAGATTCCTGCCTGCACTCTGACTCAGGTATTATGTTGTAGCTGATAGTGACAAGTCACAGATTTCAGTCATAGTAAGAAACTATGGAGTGTATGCTTTCATAGGTAATTAAATGTTGAGAGGTCATTTTAAGAGACATGATATGCCAAATATATTAAATGTTACTGTAAATTGAATATTCAATTTTGCTGCTTTACCCAGTGTAAGAATGGACAGTCATACATACATACTACACACACACATATAAATCTATAAATCTTTATATATAATATATATAAGATTTTTATATTTTAAAATATATTTTATAAATAAAAATTTATATATAAATATATTTATCTATAAAATATAAAAATCTTATATATATTATAAATATATCTTTATATAATAGGTGTTAAAGTCAGTCACCAGAAGAAAAGTTGATAATTTGTTGGTATGGGCCTCCATTCTAGCATGAAAAATGCCTGTATCTTGGGGGCTAAGGTAAACAAAACAATAATTTTTCATTGTTGTATGAAGCCTTCTAAAAGAATCCAAGTTCTTAAATAATCTCAGTAATCCTCTACTTGTGCAGTCCTCTCTCCTTGAGTGTGAGCCAGACCTAGTGATTTGCTTCTAACAAATAGAATGTGGCACAAATAATAGAATGTCACTTTCAAGATTAGATCTATGACTTCCTCCTTTTTTGAACTCCTTCCCTTGCCATCATACACTGTCTCATTCTCTCTTTCTCCTCTCTTTCTCCCCACATCCCCTTCACTCTCTCTGTCTCTCACCTTCATGCTCACTTGCTTTGATAAAGCAAGCTGCCATGTTGTGAGCTACCCAATGGAGAGGCCACATGTGACAAGAAACTGAGGACAGCCTGAGGCTCTAATTCTGACAGCCCACAAGGAATGCAATCACATCAAACACCTTGTGAATTAAGTTAGAGGTGGATCTTCCCCCACTGGAACTTGCAGAATGACTGCAGCCCCAGGTGACACCTTGATTGCAACCTTATGGGAGACCTTGAGCCAGACAACCCAAAGAAGACATGACAGGATCCCTAACCCAGAAAACCTGTAAGATAATTAAGGTTGTTTTGAGAAGATACATATGTCAGAATTTAGAATGCAGCAATAGATAACCAATTTATTCTTTATGTTGTATTGACTTTTGATGGTTAAGACTATACTGCTTTTTCAATTCTATATTATGACTTTTCTTCTTTATCTTAAAGGTCTGCAAATTTAGACCTCTTATGACTTGAATTTTCTTTTTTACATATATTTTATTATCTTATGCAGCCATTGTACCCAAACCGGGAAATGTTTGCTGAACTGAAGTTTAAACTGGAGTTTTCAGTTTGAAGACCTAAATGTATATGAAATATAACCAAGAAAATTGTACTTCTGAGTTCTAAGTGAAAATAAAACACAAAGCACCTATCAGGTTAACAATGATAAGAAAAGTTTTAAAATTTTGCCTTAGGCTCTTTATAGTCCTGCCTCAGATCGGGCTTTTGACAGGTTATTTTTGTATACCCTGTGTTTAATTTATTTTTTCTAATTTTTTATTGTCTGTAGAAGTTGCTGATCTCTGGAGGTATTATAATTTCATTATCCATTAAAATCTGCTTGAAATAATTACTATTGATTAGGAAAGAAGGCTGATAAGGTTTTAATGCTTTAATCCAATTGATAAATGTAATATGACTAAGGGATCAGGCTAAGTGGAAGTGACTGTATTATGTATCTTAATATTGATAAATGCTTCCGTCTATTATTTAAAGATGCTAAATAAGAGGTTCCTGAGAAGGAAGGGAACCCCTCCAATTAGCTCATTCTTAAAAGCTCAGCTCTGGAACTTGAGAGTCAGCATGTTTGTCTTTTAGGCCTGAATGACAATTAGTCAAATGTCACAATATAATTGTGGCCCTGGCTAATCTACTAACTGACAGTTGCCTCAGGATGTAATTTTGATATGTGGAATTGCAACTCATCAACAGCTGAGTAACATTTCCTGCCAAGGGCTCAGAACTATATTAAAAAAAGAAATAGAGAAACAAATATGTAAGATACAGATCTGAACTTTCCACTATGAGAAATAGTGGAGATACCCTAGGCTTGAGATATCTCCTCACTCAATAAGGGATCTGCCTCTTACTGCATATGTAAAAAAGAACAGCTGACATTAAGCAATGAGCTTGTGTAAAAGACTACTGGAAATACCAGACTACTAATATATTCCTTAGCAGCTGATGGCTAAGTCAAAAGCAGTCGAACCTTCAAGGAAGACGCAAGTCCAAAGTGGAACTGCAAACTGGGAACATGCTATTGTAAACTGGAAGCGAACCAGGAGCATGTTTCTTTTGCAAAGTAATAGCATAAAAGTGCTTGGGGGGATAAAATAAATTTCAATCAAGTTGCATTTAGAATGTCATTTGCAATTAGTAGGGAGAATCTTTCATATGGATTTCATAATAACATGTATAGAACATATTTCAGTCTCTGGAGAATTGAGAAATATGTTTTATTATTTGACCCCTGATAATAACACTGTGAACAAATTAAGAGAGAACTTAGAAAGTTTATCATTATTTAAGAACGAAAGAAAAAAACAGAAATTGTGAGAAGTTATGAAATTGATTAAAAAGAACACAAAAAATGTGAGCACCACTGATTATAACTAACCTAACTCTAATTTTTTCTGTAAATTAAAAATTTGCTTTAATTCATTGTGTTGGAAACATATATTGTGTATGTCAGTGTATGAGTATATGGACATATTTGCATCCTACAATTATTGAAACATGGAGGGAGGTAAAGATAGGTGTCTATGTTGATGGCACAGGCATATTTTTTGGAGGGAGTTAAAGATAGTTGTCATCGTTGATGGCATTTACTTAAGCAGACATGAATTTCTATCTGGGGAATGATACAAGTTAGTTAGCTTTTCCCCCTGCAACCTTCATACTCTTTATTTGAAATCGTTGTGAAAAAGAGTTACTTTAAGCCAGCTCTAAGCTCTTTATCTCACCCATAAAACATGCTTTTTTGTTTTAACTCCCAGAAATTTCATAAGTACTAACATCCTAAAGCAACACTTTTATAGAAATTTATGAAATCATTTTGAGTTTATAATTCAAAAACGGATCTGAAATGATTATATTTTGTAGCTTCTTGTTGGAGGTAATTTTACCAATCTAAAAATCTCTTCAGACAGGCTGACAATAGGACTGAAATCTGAGCTGACTTCCTTTGCTTTGAAGAAATTTAAACTATTCACCATTTCTACAAGTAATAATGAGCTAACAATAACCCCTAGTGAAAGTGTCCAGTGATATTATTGGGTTAGAAATAATGCATGTTTGGATTTCTTAAAAAAATTATAACTGTTTGAGTCAGTTCTAGGCCATCACTGCCAAAAGCTTTGGTGAAACTTGGCCCATGACCCAGTTTTTGGGCAGTGGAGGGAAAACCTACAGCATATTTCCAGTGGCAAGAAGGTGATCATCAAATTTGGCAAATTTGAAGTGGTGCTAATAGGATTCATGACAAGACAGAAATCTTATTTTTGTTTTTGTTTTTTAATGCACGGGTTCAATTTCCCCATTGATAGGAAAAGGAAGAGTACTGTATTTTTGTGTATATGTATTGTTTATTTGTTTTGCTTTGTTTGATTGAATGGAATGATTAGGAAAAGAAAAGTAGATTCTGCATTTGGTCTAACTTTCTCAAATTAAATTACATTATGGAGTAGGAAGACTTTAGAGATCATATTATCTCATTTCACCTTTGTTATTTTTTTAAATACAACCGGATCATGAAATCTGTTTTACCTTAGTCTCAGGTTAATGTTTTCAGGAATTTCAACATTTTTGAACCTAAAAGAAACATTGGATTATTTTGACACACCTTCTGAGGAATCAGTGCTCAAAGTGTGTGAATTGACTTTGAGGTTAAACGAGCCCACTTCCCCAAGAACTTCATATACTTTAAAGACCACATCCTAAATTTAGACAACCATAGTAAGAGATCAATTTGAAAATGAAATATTATATTTATAATAATACTACAATAAAAACATAATATAAAATTGTAGAGTTTTTAAAATGTTCTAAACACATTTATACTTATGATATTTATTACAACCACACTGATATGTAGGCTGAGGTGGTTTTCCCATACAATATTTGAGGAAACTGAATCCTTAAGGTTTCAATCGTTTCGTGAGATTCAGAGGGAGACAATGACAACACAGACTTACCATCAGCATTTTAAGATTCCAAGTTTCATGCATTCTCCTCTGCAAGAAGTCCACACTTATTTGCAAAATAGTAAGCCAGTGCTCTGTGATCCTGACAACTGTGTCAATTAGAATGGCTACAGTGAGAGTGGGTTACATTCCCATTAAACTTTCTAGGAAATAATGTGAGATTAAGGTTGTAAGGTGTGTCCTTATAATCATCTCAGCTTTATAATCATCTCAGCTAAGTAAAGGTATTTGTCCATGACATGACCCCTAACTCCATGTAGGTGATTGTACTAAAAAGATATAGGAGAAGAAATCAAGTATCTGTAATTGCGAGGAAGCCAGAAGTGCAGTGGTGTTTGTACCCACACATTTGCAGACAAGAGCAAGTACGGGGCCCTATTTGCAGAAAAGTTATTCATAAATACTCCCTTAGAAAATTAAAACAGTCTGCCAATTCATCTGAGGTCATTCTATTTATACAACATGATCTTAAAAGGTCCTTTGCCTCCCTCTTGCAAATAAGGCACCCAGTTTTTGTCACCTCAGTTTTTTCTCACCTTATGATTACAATGATCACTTAGAACTACTGATGAATTAAACCAAAATGAAGTCTCTTCCTCTAGACATTCACTGGAAATGCGCATATGGATTTAGGGATCAGCCGTCTTGTTTTCATCTATAATCAGATCAGTTAATGTCCACTCAGGCACTATTATACAATTTCACGGAATTACTTGCCATTTCTTCACACTTCACGTGATTTTCTCCTTCATTTCTATTGAGAACATTTGCCCTGTGACCTGGAATCTCATTCTCCTTTCTCCAGCTCCTCTTTAAGATTAAGCTAAAATGTAATCTTCTTTTTATAGTGTTTCCTGAGACCTTCCAGGAAATGTATGTTGGCCTCTGTGTTTTTCTCTATCATTGCAATCTTATATTTTAGCCTTTCTTTTTTCACATGAAACATTTTATCATGTGGTAATCATTTGCAAAGCACTATGTGAAACACTTTTCAAGAATTACCATATGTATTTTAAGTTTCAAAACAACACTACAGAATTAAGTTGTATTATGCTTATTTCACAGATAAAAGCACTAAGTTCTGTCAAATTTAAACAACTTTTCAGATAAAACAATTAGTAAATGACAAAGCCAGAATGAAACACAATTTAAGCTGAATACCACTTTGTGTTAAGGACTCACACATTTTTTTCAGTAGATTTTTACCTTTTTATAGTAGGATTTATGCTGTATTGATCTCCGTGTTTTTATAGTCTGGATTAATTTTATAATTTTAAAAGATAAATATCTAGGAAATCAGTAAATTTACTTTGGTGATGGAATGCAGCTTGGAGAAAATGTTAAAATGTGTTTCATGAAGAAACACGGGAAGAATAAAATTTGATGTGGTGTTGGTGATGGTAATGAAGTATATTTATATGGTCATGTTGGGACTCAGAGGTAAAGAGTTTTGCTGCTCAAGATTGTACAAGGTAGGGCTAGGCTCCTGAGTTATCCAATATAAATATTTGCTAAATAGCAATGTACAGCACCAATAAATATCCTACACTATAACACATTTACTTAAAAGTGTCCCTTGGAATCCAAACTGTCTTTTTCACTGAAACATATAGGGACACTTTTGGATGATTTCTTTCCTGATAATAATTTCCTTTCTTTTTCATCACTCCCCAGATGGGGGCAGAACAGAATTTTTTTTTTTTTTTTTTTTCTGAGAAAAAAGAGCTGTCTCTAAGATAAGAGGTACTCTCCACATTACTGTGAAGAAATGCTAATAATCATTCCCCTAGGAAAGAGGACATTTGTTTCTACATGTGAGCCAAGTAAGCATTGTGCCAGTTCATCTGAAGGAAAGAGAGAAGTTCTGGCAGCTACAAAGATTGATGCTCAGCTAAACAAGTCATTAGGTGGCTGGGTCATGTTTTGAAAAATAGATTTTTGCAACACCACCCCCCCACTACTTATTTTAATGCATAAATCAAGGTAGAAATGTTTTATTCTTAAGTCATTTAAAAGACATAGTGTTCACATAAATAAAGCTTTTACTGAGAGAAAAGACATTTGTGAAACCATATAATTATATCCTTTTATTGGACTATTGTTAAAGAATTATATCTTATACGGTATTGCAAATAATTCCCATAAGCATTGTGATTAGGGTGAAATGTTGTTTGGCCATAGATGAGCTCTCCAGCAATATTAATATGAAATTTATTTAATGTATTGTGTTCTATCCTCTGTGGATTGCAAAAAGATATTTTGCTAAGTTAAAAACATTATTAAAGAAACACAAACATAATAATGAGGCAGAGTTACAGTACAGTGCTAGGAAGGACCATGAAGGAGTACATTATTAAAGTAAATTAAATTAAGCATAGACAAATTATGAATATTTTTAGAAAAGAAACATTCTTTCCCTATTCAGGCAAGATTAAAAAAAAAAAAACAAAACAAAACTTTGAGGGACATGGTTTAAGAGAAAAAGACAGAGATAGCAATTAAGAAAATATATTAATCTAGCTAATGACTTTCTTGAAAAGTTAGAAGTTGCAACAAGAACCTTGAATTTGATATTGTCCTTAATTTATAGTCCCTGATGCAAAGGAATCATAGAACTAATGTGGCCTCACAGATAAAGGATTCTGCCAGGCTGCATTCAATACTAATTAAAGTTCTTAAAATGACAGGGTCACAGAACTAAAACAGACCTTGGTTTTCAAAGAAGACAAGGAGCTGGCATTTCCGGCTGAGCATTCGGAGACTGGGCTCCTGAAAATCTGCAGACACTTCCTTTTTTAGTTGTATAGAGAAGACAGATACATCTTTCCTCCTTTGCTTTATTTCTGCTCTCAATGGTTCCCTGTTGTTAGCTCTAAGTTAGGCCAGATGGTTGGAAGAGTTACAGCCTGTGAATCAAGAAAAAGTCTAATTCAAAAGTCAAATTATATTTGTAAATATAATTTCTTGGGAAGAAATAGAGTAGACACAAATCCTGAAATGCTGGCTGAGGACAGGTTCTTCAGTTCAGCACTATGACCCTGATAAGAATTTTGGCCTCTAGTTCCTAGTTGGTCTTTTAAGTTGCTCAGGTAGCCCTAAAAATGATAGAGGAAAAGAGACTGAATACGAAACAAAATAACATATATTTTTCCCTTTCTTGTGCTCAGTAGAAGGTAATATCAACTGGTAGTAGTCATTCGAATCATAATTGTCTGGAAGTTAGAATAGATAATTTCAAATTTTAGAAAGACAAAAGATTCTGTCAATCAACCAAAATCTGGCACTGGGTCTAAATTTTAATTGCAATTATTCTTTTGGCACAAAATTTAAATGATTAAAAGTTACCTTTTGAAGATACACATGTAAATATAGAAGTGATCATATATTAACCAATGACTCAATAACATGTTGGCATTCTTGAGTTAATCAGACTTCCTAAGTTATTTAAATTCCAGAATATGTAAAAGGAACTTAAAAGGGATATGCATAAGTCACCTAAGATATGATTTCAGTAGTTGGGGAGACTGAAGAGATAATGTCCAGGATGCTTGAGAATCAGAAACATGACAAATCAAAGAATAAGTATTGGGTAAAATATTTATAAAGCACAATATAAACTTGATCAATTCAACAACTTTCCTAATGTTCCATTTATTTTCATCTGTACTAAATAACCATAATTTAAATCTTTCTAGAATATCAGGCAATAATAAAACCTTCAATTACATGGTCTTGAATTCCTGCTTCATTAAAAAAATGAAGGAGGGGTAAGAGATGAAGGTTGTTGTTTGTTTCTAGACGGTTCTGAATCATATTATTATGGTTCATCGGTAAATCCTGAAAATGTAGGTTCAAGGAAAAAGAGAATTAGAAAACTCCCCAGTATTCACATCCCTATACACATTTCCCTAAAACAGAATATCTTTTCTCCGAATAAAATCTCAAGTAAAGAAAAATCCTGGTATCTAAATGTGCTCTAGTTTTTATCTGGAATATTTGATTATTAGAAATTTCTTTGTTATAGCAAACTGACATTTATCTTTAAACAATCAGTTCAGAAAGTCTAGGGCCATATAGGTGAAGTGCAATCTTTCTTCTAAATAATATAAGTTAGATTATGTAAAAATAAATTTCCCCACAAATCTTTTTTGATCAATGAAAACTTTTTTCATTTGTATGATATTGATTTCTTTTCTATGCTGATTACTCTCCCTGGACACACTCCAGTCTGTCAATGTCACCATTTGAAAAGTGATGTCTGGAGCTAAATTCAATAATAGGGGTACAGAATAACAAAAAAATACAATTTTTTATTTTTATCCTTACTTAAGATACAACATTTCCCTTCAGGTAGCCTGTGATTTTATTGGGCTCTGGAATTGCCACATTATATTGTTTACTCAAATTGTATTTCCAGACATCTAAAACTGCATGTATATTTTTGACACATGGTGGTATTAAGTAATATTATGCAATTATCTTATTTAATAAATACAGGGCTATTTATTTTTGCCCATTAAATTAAGACTTTGATGATCTAGCTCATTTATCCAAGGTGCCCAGCCTTTGAGATCCAACTTCTTTACCTGTAAAATGGGTAAAGAATCACTTGACTCATGGAATTCTTGTGAGAATTAAAATTAATTATGTAAAGTATTTAACACAATTTTTGACCTAATGACAAAAGTTTCAGAGCCTTCATTATCATAACTATTATTGTTTTCATCCAAATCATTGGTAAAAATAACAAATCCACATTGTACTCTTGGAGTCCATCAATCCATTTATATAAAAACCAAGACGGGCCGTGTGCGATGGCTCACGCCTGTAATCCCAGAACTTTGGGAGGCCGAGGCGGGTGGATCACGAGGTCAGGAGATCGAGACCCCTCTAGCTAACACGGTGAAACCCCGTCTCTACTAAAAATACAAAAAATTAGCCGGGCATGGTGGTGGGCATCTGTAGTCCCAGCTACTCGGGAGGCTGAGGCAGTAGAATGGCGTGAACACAGGAGGAAGAGCTTGCAGTGAGCCCAGATCATGCCACTGCACTCCAGCCTGGGTGACAGAGTGAGACTCTGTCTCAAAATAAATAAATAATTAATTAAAAAACAAGCTGTTTTATCGAACTTCAGTTTCTTAGTTACTCGTAAATACCCGCACCACCTAATTACTCTACTTACAATGTAAATGTCATTTCACATCAAGTTGTGCCACCTAAAGTCAAATAGCTTAGCGATTAATATACCCAGTAACCATTTAATCAAAATTTAAACAACTTTCTAAGTATTTCTAATTGTGTCTGTGGATCACAATTTTACCCCACTCATTTTTGAAACATTTTATTAGCTCTTTTTGCATAGCCATCCTGGATTGCAGTCCCATTGAAAGGCTCACAATTCTATTTCTCTGGGAAAAATAATTGAAATTTAATACAGTTAAAATTTTGACAAATTTGGCACAATGACCTCTTAGAGAAACTGGTATCAAGACTCTTTGCCTTTCTGCTCATGAAGAAAGATATTTTATTTATTTCTAAGACTAACAAGGAGAAAGATGTAACAATCAATCATTAGATAGGAGAGGTCAACATTTACCAGATTTATCATAGGCACTCTGAGATATGACTAAGCTTTCTATGGTGTGAACATCAGTAGGTAATCTATTTTCCCATCTTTCAGTAACAGGACACTGCTTTTTCTGTAGGAACCACTCCTCCTGTTTTCTAAAGGTGTAGAAGGATCAGAAACTACTCATGTTTCAGGAGATGGGCATTGCAACCTATAATTGGCCAATTGGAGTGCTGCTACTTAGGACTTGAAATTGGAAATCGAGGCACCTGGGGCAAAATTAAAGTACGTGCTTCTCTGCAGGGCTGACCCTGTGCTTACATGACTGTGAGTGAGTCTCACTTTAAATTTTGTGCATTAGGACTCATTTGTTTCAATCTGGTCCAGGTTCTAAGTTGCTCTAATTACAAAATGACCCAATTTAGATACATGAAAATCAGGTGTTGAATTTTTTCTTTAACAGTTGCATAAGACACTCTGGCTTTTCTGCTGGACTATCCATATCAGCAGGACAGAAGCCGAGAGATAATGACCCTATGTCTGCCAAAACAGAGTTGGCTTGAGAATTAAGACAGCACAGTGGAAAAAGAGTATGGAGAAGAATGGATCTCTAGAAATATTTTCAGGTCTCTCAATCCAGGTGTGTAAAAAGTGAGTTCATTGTTTTATTTGGTTAATTTTCAAGATAAATTCTGTCTATAGTTTTAGCCAATTTGAGTTAGGTCTCTTTCACTGGACACCAAAATATTCCTTTGTGTCCTTCATGACTCATTCCATCCACTGAACTGTCAGAAAATATTCTCTCTCTCTCTCACAGTATACAGCTTTCTCTTCATACACATTATTTTTTAATTTAAGAAATATAGATTCAGAATATATATGCATATATGTATGCATATATACATATGCACAGATTAAAAATAATAATATATATGTTTCTATGGAAACCAGATGAAGGTTAAGAAATAAAACCTTACCAGTTCCTTTGCAGAAACCTCTGTAACTATATCTGCCTCATTCCTTTTATTAAATAAACATTTTATCATAATCTAACAATATGTGTTTTCCCTAAGCCATATATCTTTTGCTGTTATAGTTCAGAGATTTTTTAATATTGAATAATTTGTACGTAAACTTTCTGGTTTTTTTAGATAAAATTTACATATAGTAAAATTAACCCTAACTAAAACACACTCTGTGGGTTTAGGCAAATAAGTCTCTTCAGGTAGCAACCACCAAAATCAAGATTTAGAACAATTCTACTACCTTCAAATATTCCTTTATGCCCTTCAGAGTGTGGTTTGACACAGAATAAAGCATATGAAGTTCATTTGTGTTGATTACTATAGTTTTACAATAAGCGTGAAATCAGGAAGTGTGAGCCCTTCTGCTTTCTTCTTCTTTGCCAAAATTGTTTTGTAATTTCAGTTCCTTGACAATTTCAGACATATTATATCATGTTTATTTTAATCCAATTCAAAATACCATTTAATATTCTTTCTGTCTTGCAATTTTATCTATAGGCTATTTAAAAATATTGTTAATTTTCAACTATAGTTTTTCATATATAATTTGATAATGATGTCTATTTTATTCAGTTTTTGTAAGATAACACATTTCATAGTCTTTCAGAACTTTTATAGTTTATTAAGATTTGATTATGACCTATTTTGGTTATAATCAAATATATCTTGTTAATATGGTCTATCTTGTTAAGTACTTCCTGCATACTTGAAAAGAATATGTATTATGATACTGTTGGGTAGAATGTTTTAAAATGTTCATTTTGTCAATTTAATAGATATACTTGCTTAGATCTTCTATGTCCTTAGACATTTTCCGTGTATTTTTTCTATTATTTATTAAAAATGGGATGCAGGATTTCAATATAATTTCAGATTTGCTATTTTTCCTTTTATTTTTAAATATTTTGCTTCATGCATTATAAAACTCTGTTTATAAATATACAAATAAAAGACATATTATGTTAGAAAATTTATTATTTATTATTATTATTTATCTTTATTCCTGTTTATATACCTTATTCTGAATTTTCTTTTGCTTGACATCAATATAGGCATTTCAAATTACTTCCTTTTGAATAGTATTTGGGAAGGCATTTTTAGCTGGACATATCCTTACTTTGTTCTTTCTTTACTTAGATTTTTTGAAAATGATATTCTACTTGCCCTAATTTGTATGTTGTTTTTAAGAAGTCTAATAACAATCCAATTCTTTTATCTTTTTAAGATAGTTAAACTTCTTGCTTGAAAGCCCTGATGAGTTGCTTGTTTAATATTTACACTGCAATAGATTTATCTGAATAAGTCTCTGAGTTTACCATGGAAGTGGATCTTCCCTAATACCTGATAGGCCCTCACAATGAAAGGATTCAGGTCTTCTGTTAGTTATAGAATATTATTAGATTCCAGTTTTAAGTTTTAGTTTTTCTTTCGGGTGTTTTGAAATTATCTTAAAGGATTTACATTTCCAAAATTTCCCCTCTTATTACTTCTTTCCTCAGTAGTTTTCAATTTCTTTGGTTCTATAAATTTAATTATAAATATAGTATGTAACCTAACAATCCACTTCATTTCTGTTGGCATGTAACCAAGAGAAATCCATAGAAGATTGTTTATACCAACAATATTCTTATTAGAAAAAAAGGAAATAACTCAAAATATTCATGTATGGTGGAACAGGTAAACATATTGTATATAGCCACACAAAGGAATGCTGTACAGAAATCAGAATGCATTAACTAAATCTACATGTAACAGCATGAGTGAATCTCTCAAACATAATATTGAACAAAAGAAGCCAAACACAATCAAGTGCATACATTTTGATCTTATTTATATAATATTTATAGGCAGGCAAACCTAACCTAAATCAAACCTAACCTAACCAGAATAATGATCAGTCTTACAGGAGCAACAGTCATTAGGAGAAGGAATAAGGAAGCGTCTGCTGTGCTTGTAATATTTTGTGTTTTGTTCACAGCACTCATTAAATAGATGTATTTATTTTATGAAATGATTTTCAAGCAGTATACTTATGATTTTGTGTATTTTTCTATATGTATTTTATTCTTCATCACAATATTTAAATGACACTCATCTTTATAATACATGTCATTTAGAACATGATGAATTATTCTTTGCATTTATTTATGTATTTTTTCTAATAAGTGTTTGGGTTTCACATTCTTTTTTGACCTATACTCACATGTAATTATTCTTGGCCTCTTCTTTTCCAATTTAATGTTAAGTCTGCTGTCTTCTTAACATGAACTGCTGAGTTTTTCTCATACACTATGCTTTGAAGTAGAATAAATAAGTATGGAATTTTTGTACCTTGAAAATGTAGTAATACTTGCTAAAGGAAAACATCTAAGTTTGAAGTTTCCTTAGAAGATTTTGACTATTCAGAGTCCGTATTAGTTATCAAGCAATTAAGATTTTTTAATGTTTTTCTTACATCCTTTTCAAAGTCCAATTTTCAACTTGAGTTATCTCTAAAATTTTGGAGCTGTTCTTTAATATCCTTAGCTTATATAACTAGAAACTTTCTCACTTCTGATGTGTGAGGGTAGACACTTCCTCTTCCCTACCCTCCATCTGTTTTGAGTCTTGCCAGAGACTTTTTAATTTTATTAGTCTCTCAAAAATCCAAATTTAATTTTCTTGATCTTCTACTCCATATTCTATATTAATTTTTATTTAGTAAATATTAAGTTCTTCTATTCTGTATTATGAGCCCTAGCCATTACAAAATACACACTTGATTTATCAATCTCTAAGTGTAATCAATACATTTTAGTTTGTCTTCCAAATTGCAAAGATTGTAAAACGCATAAACTCCATTCTTTCACATCAAAAATTACATACTAATTATTATATTTATCAATGATTTTCTTTTAAAATTAAACTCCACAATCTATTATTTTCTGCAAGTGATCTATTTGGTTATCTAAATATTTAACAGATTGTGTGCATTTCTTTTTTTGAAATGCAAATCTTCCATCAACACAACATTTAAAATTTTCTCTAGAAAGTATCTGCAGGTGACATGTCATGTCAATTTTTGTCAAAAAATATCTTTATATTACTTTCATTTTGAAATATTACTTCATTGTTATAATGATGGAGGCTGACAGTGATTGGTCTCCCAGTATATTAACATTGTCATATTTCTGTCTTCTAGCATCCACTGTGAGAGAAGTCATCTGTCAATTGTTATCTTTTGAAGGTAAACTTTTTTTCTGGAATTATATAAAACTCCGTG
Organism: Macaca nemestrina; assembly: GCF_043159975.1. Classification (NCBI taxonomy): domain Eukaryota; kingdom Metazoa; phylum Chordata; class Mammalia; order Primates; family Cercopithecidae; genus Macaca; species Macaca nemestrina. The sequence continues at coordinate 82,794,153 of NC_092137.1, read as the reverse complement.
CCTTGCCTTTGGTGTTCTTCATTATCACCACAATGTAGATTCATGGAGTGCACAAACACATTGTTTATAGTCACACAAAGCAATGCTGTGCAGACACAAGAATGCATTAACTAAATCTACAGATAACAGCATGGGTGAATCTCAAAAACATAATATTGTACATAAGAAGCCAAATACAATCAACTGTGTAAAGTTTGATCTTATGTATATATGTTTACATTTATAGTTATTTACATAATGTTAATAATGTTTCACTTATCCTGCCTATAATTCTTGTGCATATTGGGTTTCTTAAATCTCTTTCATCAGTTCTTTCATTAATATCTCATCAGTTCTATATTGTCTCATAATTCTTCCCTCAAATATTTTCTTTGGTATACTTTCCCATTACTTCTGAATCCAGTCAGTGGAAAGAATTGATCTAAATAAGTAGTCAATAATAGTAGAAATGCAAGCCTTCTTCATTACTTTCATTGGTGCACTATTATCATTTGACTGAATGTTTAAATAAACCCATTAAAATGTAAGTGGCTTGAGGAGAGTGATCACTTATTACTTATCTCTGTGTTTCCTATAGTACCTAGCTGAATACAAAGATAACATTGGGCATCTATTTTTAACAATTTATAAATGCAACTATAAAACCTTTAAAAGTACTTTATAGTTTTTTTTCCAGATATTGTATCCTTTGTATTCACAGGTCAATCTAATAAAGTTAATATATCTTCTAAAAGACTGAAATTATTGAATATTGTAGGAGTATCTGCTTCACTGTATTATTTAGAAAAATGAGGAGTTTGATCAAAAGGTAATATAACTTTCCCTCAGCAGAAATGACAGTTGGAACCAGTATCAAAACATACCAATAGCCATGCAAGTAATTTACAGGATATTGAAACAGGGTTTTGAAGTATTGTAATGCTTATTTTCTCCTTGTTTATTAAGACATTTTATAGTGCTGATAATTATTGAGACGTGTTATTGTATAGAGACATTAAATACAAGAACTGTAAAATACTTGAAAGTGATGGCCTGTTTGTGGAGGAACAAAGTGAGACATGAAACAAATGCCTGAGGGCAATATACTCTTCTGTCTACAGTTTGTCTTAACTATCGTGAATATTTCAAATAAATGAGTTGTGGGGGGGAAAAGGTTAAAAAAGCCTCTGAGATGAAAAAATAGTGGGTGCATAAATGATATGAATTTAGAGACTCTAAAAAGAACATGTTTTCTTTCATATATCACCTAAGTCCTATCTGTTCTTAGTTTTTTAGTTTTTTTGTTTTTTTAAGGGGAATCAAGAAACCTTTATTTTATTCTTGAGTCTTTCTCTGTTTGACATTGAAGAAGCCAGTTTAACTGTCTGGGCCTATGTTTACTCATCTAAGAATTGAGTGGAATTACCTTTGTAGTAGAACCCAGAGGGAAATAAATTGTGCATCATCATAAAGATGCTGACTAGTATTTATTGAAATATTTACTAAGGTGATAAAGAATGCACTTGTAATAATTTGCATAGTTTGTTCACCAGAGGGTGTGTCTGCTTTTCACTCGACTTCTATGGACAGGGACATAGCTGGAGTACTTGGTAACAGCAGTTTACATGTAGTGAATGTATCCATACTGGGTGAGCAAACAAAGACATACAACTTGCGTTTTTTAATAGATTGAGTTGTCTAGAGTTGTGTGACATGTAAACAACAAGGAATATTGTTTAATGTGGGCCCAAACTTGCAAAGGAGGATCACGAGGTCAGAAGTACAAGACCAGCCTGGCCAAGATAGTAAAACCTCCTCCCTACTAAAAATACAAAAATTAGCTTGACGTGGTAGTGGGTGCCTGTAATCCCAGGTACTCGGGAGGCTGAGGCAGAGAATTTCTTGAATCCGGGAGGCAGAGGTTGCAGTCAGCTGAGATCACACCACTGCACTCCAGCCTCGGGGACAGAGCGAGACTTTGTCTCAAAAAAAAAAAAAAAAAAAAATATTAACAATAAGGTTATCTTCATGTCACTTGTCTTTTGTTTATAAAAATAAATTAGAGCTAAAATAATATTTATGATTAAAGCCTTTGGGTTATTTTAAGTTCCAACTAAACATATTTAAAAATTTTAAGCTGTAAGAATTTTATTTTATAAAATTAACAATTCAATGAAAAATTCGACATAAAACATTGAATGACATTTTATTCATTTTAATTTTCATTTATACCTTATACTTTACAGTAATTTTTAAAGACAGATTAAAACCACTATTTTCCTAGAATAATGCCTTTGTAATTAAGAAAAAAAAACTTGAAATTTGGAAGAAGGCTGGATTTCTTTAGTTAAGGTATTTTAAGACTTTCAAACTAATCAGGGAATATATTTTGTCAAGTAACTTTTTTAAAAAAATAGGCTAATCCTTTTAGGTTTAATTTACTCCTAATGAATGCACATCATGATACTTTTTTTCTGATTTTTTGAATCCATAAAGTCAATCCTCACATTGTATAAAACAGAGCTTTTTAATTTTATTCAAATTAATGATTTTTGTGATACAAATTTTACCTTCTTATTAGTAAAAAGGAAAAATTGGGAAAGTATGGAATTATCTTTGTAATTACCTTCCCCCCCAAATTATTAAAAATACTATGGCTAAAGGCAAATATTTTTAATGTTTTAAATTATATTTTTCATTTATTATTTATTTATTTATTTACTTTATTTTTATTTTTTTATTTTTTTATTTTTTTATTTTTTATTATTATTATACTTTAAGTTCTAGAGTACATGTGCATAATGTGCAGGTTTCTTACATATGTATACTTGTGCCATGTTGCTGTGCTGCACCCATCAACTCGTCAGCACCCATCAACTCATCATTTACATCAGGTATAACTCACAATGCAATCCCAACCCCCTCCCCCCTCCCCGTCATAGGACCCGGTGTGTGATGTTCCCCTTCCCGAGTCCAGGTGATCTCATTGTTCAGTTCCCACCTATGAGTGAGAACATGCGGTGTTTGGTTTTCTGTTCTTGTGACAGTTTGCTAAGAATGATGCTTTCCAGCTGCATCCATGTCCCTACAAAGGACACAAACTCATCCTTTTTGATGGCTGCATAGTATTCCATGGTGTATATGTGCCACATTTTCTTAATCCAATCTGTCACTGATGGACATTTGGGTTGATTCCAAGTCTTTGCTATTGTGAATAGTGCCGCAATAAACATACATGTGCATGTGTCTTTATAGCAGCATGATTTATAATCCTTTGGGTATATACCCAGTAATGGGATGGCTGGGTCATACGGTACATCTAGTTCTAGATCCTTGAGGAATCGCCATACTGTTTTCCATAATGGTTGAACTAGTTTACAATCCCACCAACAGTGTAAAAGTGTTCCTATTTCTCCACATCCTCTCCAGCACCTGTTGTTTCCTGACTTTTTAATGATCGCCATTCTAACTGGTGTGAGATGGTTCTCATTGTGGTTTTGATTTGCATTTCTCTGATGGCCAGTGATGAAGAGCATTTTTTCATGTGTCTGTTGGCTGTATGAATGTCTTCTTTTGAGAAATGTCTGTTCATATCCTTTGCCCACTTTTTGATGGGGCTGTTTGTTTTTGTCTTGTAAATTTGTTTGAGTTCTTTGTAGGTTCTGGATATTAGCCCTTTGTCAGATGAGTAGATTGCAAACATTTTCTCCCGTTCTGTAGGTTGCCTGTTCACTCTGATGGTAGTTTCTTTTGCTGTGCAGAAGCTTTTTATTTTAATTAGATCCCATTTGTGAATTTTGGCTTTTGCTGCCATTGCTTTTCGTGTTTTAGACATGAAGTCTTTGCCCATGCCTATGTCCTGAATGGTACTACCTAGGTTTTCCTCTAGGATTTTTATGGTATTAGGTCTAACATTTAAGTCTCTAATCCATCTTGAATTAATTTTCGTAGAAGGAGTAAGGAAAGGATCCAGTTTCAGCTTTCTACTTATGGCTAGCCAATTTTCCCAGCACCATTTATTAAATAGGGAATCCTTTCCCCATTTCTTGTTTCTCTCAGGTTTGTCAAAGATCAGATGGCTGTAGATGTGTGGTATTATTTCTGAGGACTCTGTTCTGTTCCATTGGTCTATATCTCTGTTTTGGTACCAGTACCATGCTGTTTTGGTTACTGTAGCCTTGTAGTATAGTTTGAAGTCAGGTAGCGTGATGCCTCCAGCTTTGTTCTTTTAACTTAGGATTGTCTTGGAGATGCGGGCTCTTTTTTGGTTCCATATGAACTTTAAAGCAGTTTTTTCCAATTCTGTGAAGAAACTTGTTGGTAGCTTGATGGGGATGACATTGAATCTATAAATAACCTTGGGCAGTATGGCCATTTTCACGATATTGATTCTTCCTATCCATGAGCATGGTATGTTCTTCCATTTGTTTGTGTCCTCTTTTATTTCACTGAGCAGTGGTTTGTAGTTCTCCTTGAAGAAGTCCTTTACATCCCTTGTAAGTTGGATTCCTAGGTATTTTATTCTCTTTGAAGCAATTGTGAATGGAAGTTCATTCATGATTTGGCTCTCTGTTTGTCTGTTACTGGTGTATAAGAATGCTGGGATTTTTGCACATTAATTTTGTATCCTGAGACTTTGCTGAAGTTGCTTATCAGCTTAAGGAGATTTTGGGCAGAGACAATGAGGTTTTCTAAATATACAATCATGTCATCTGCAAAGAGGGACAATTTGACTTCTTCTTTTCCTAACTGAATACCCTTGATTTCTTTCTCTTGCCTGATTGCCCTAGCCAGAACTTCCAACACTATGTTGAATAAGAGTGGTGAGAGAGGGCATCCCTGTCTTGTGCCAGTTTTCAAAGGGAATTTTTCCAGTTTTTGCCCATTCAGTATGATATTGGCTGTGGGTTTGTCATAAATAGCTCTTATTATTTTGAGGTGCGTTCCATCAATACCGAATTTGTTGAGTGTTTTTAGCATGAAGGGCTGTTGAATTTTGTCAAAGGCCTTTTCTGCATCTATTGAGATTATCATGTGGTTCTTGTCTTTGGTTCTGTTTATATGCTGGATTATGTTTATTGATTTGCGAATGTTGAACCAGCCTTGCATCCCAGGGATGAAGCCCACTTGATCATGGTGAATAAGCTTTTTGATGTGCTGCTGAATCCGGTTTGCCAGTATTTTATTGAGGATTTTTGCATCGATGTTCATCAGGGATATTGGTCTAAAATTCTCTTTTTTTTTGTTGTGTCTCTGCCAGGCTTTGGTATCAGGATGATGTTGACCTCATAAAATGAGTTAGGGAGGATTCCCTCTTTTTCTATTGATTGGAATAGTTTCAGAAGGAATGGTACCAGCTCCTCCTTGTACCTCTGGTAGAATTCAGCTCTGAATCCATCTGGTCCTGGACATTTTTTCGTTGGTAGGCTATTAATTATTGCCTCAATTTCAGAGCCTGCTATTGGTCTATTCAGGGATTCAACTTCTTCCTGGTTTAGTCTTGGAAGAGTGTAAGTGTCCAGGAAATTATCCATTTCTTCTAGATTTTCTAGTTTATTTGTGTAGAGGTGTTTATAGCATTCTCTGATGGTAGTTTGTATTTCTGTGGGGTCGGTGGTGATATCCACTTTATCATTTTTTATTGCGTCTATTTGATTCTTCTCTCTTTTCTTCTTTATTAGTCTTGCTAGCGGTCTGTCAATTTTGTTGATCTTTTCAAAAAACCACTCCTGGATTCATTGATTTTTTGGAGGGTTTTTTGTGTCTCTATCTCCTTCAGTTCTGCTCTGATCTTAGTTATTTCTTGCCTTCTGCTAGCTTTCGAATGTGTTTGCTCTTGCTTCTCTAGTTCTTTTAATTGTGATGTTAGAGTATCAATTTTAGATCTTTCCTGCTTTCTCTTGTGGGCATTTAGTGCTATAAATTTCCCTCTACACACTGCTTTAAATGTGTCCCAGAGATTCCGGTATGTTGTATCTTTGCTCTCATTGGTTTCAAAGAACATCTTTTTTTCTGCCTTCATTTCGTTATGTACCCAGTAGTCATTCAGGAGCAGGTTGTTCAGTTTCCATGTAGTTGAGCGGTTTTGATTGAGTTTCTTAGTCCTGAGTTCTAGTTTGATTGCACTGTGGTCTGAGAGACAGTTTGTTATAATTTCTGTTCTTGTACATTTGCTGAGGAGTGCTTTACTTCCAATCATGTGGTCAATTTTGGAATAAGTGCGATGTGGTACTGAGAAGAATGTATATTCTGTTGATTTGGGGTGGAGAGTTCTATAGATGTCTATTAGGTCTGCTTGCTGCAGAGATGAGTTCAATTCCTGGATATCCTTGTTAACTTTCTGTCTCGTTGATCTGTCTAATGTTGACAGTGGATTGTTGAAGTCTCCCATTATTATTGTATGGGAGTCTAAGTCTCTTTGTAAGTCTCTAAGGACTTGCTTTATGAATCTGGGTGCTCCTGTATTGGGTGCATATATATTTAGGATAGTTAGCGCTTCCTGTTGAATTGATCCCTTTACCATTATGTTATGGCCTTCTTTGTCTCTTTTGATCTTTGATGGTTTAAAGTTTGTTTTATCAGAGACTAGTATTGCAACCCCTGCTTTTTTTTGTTCTCCATTTGCTTGGTAAATCTTCCTCCATCCCTTTATTTTGAGCCTATGTATGTCTCTGTGTGTGAGATGGTCTCCTGAATACAGCAGACTGATGGGTCTTGACTCTTTATCCAGTTTGCCAGTCTGTGTCTTTTAATTGGACCATTTAGTCCATTTACATTTAAGGTTAATATTGTTATATGTGAACTTGATCCTGCTATTATGATATTAACTGGTTATTTTTCTCGTTAGTTGATGCAGTTTCTTCCTAGCCTCGATAGTCTTTACATTTTGTCATGTTTTTGCAATGGCTGGTACCGGTTGTTCCTTTCCATGTTTAGTGCTTCCTTCAGGGTCTCTTGTAAGGCAGGCCTGGTGATGACAAAATCTCTAAGCATTTGCTTATCTGTGAAGGATTTTATTTCTCCTTCACTTATGAAACTTAGTTTGGCTGGCTATGAAATTCTGGGTTTAAAATTCTTTTCTTTAAGAATGTTGAATATTGGCCCCCACTCTCTTCTGGCTTGGAGAGTTTCTGCCGAGAGATTTGCTGTTAGTCTGATGGGCTTTCCTCTGTGGGTAACCCGACCTTTCTCTCTGGCTACCCTTAAGATTTTTTCCTTCATTTCAACTTTGATGAATCTGGCAATTATGTGTCTTGGAGTTGCTCTTCTCGAGGAGTATCTTTGTGGCGTTCTCTGTATTTCCTGGATTTGAATGTTGGCCTGCCCTACTAGGTTGGGGAAGTTCTCCTGGATGATATCCTGAAGAGTGTTTTCCAACTTGGTTCAATTTTCCCCCTCACTTTCAGGCACCCCAATCAGACGTAGATTTTGTCTTTTTACATAATCCCATACTTCTTGCAGGCTTTGTTCATTTCTCTTTCTTCTTTTGATTTCTCTTCTCACTTCATTTCGTTCATTTGATCCTCAATCGCTGATACTCTTTCTTCCAGTTGATCGAGTCGGTTACTGAAGCTTGTGCATTTGTCACGTATTTCTCGTGTCATGGTTTTCATCTCTTTCATTTCGTTTATGACCTTCTCTGCATTAATTACTCTAGCCATCAATTCTTCCACTTTTTTTTCAAGATTTTTAGTTTCTTTGTGCTGGGTACATAATTCCTCCTTTAGCTCTGAGAAGTTTGATGGACTGAAGCCTTCTTCTCTCATCTCGTCAAAGTCATTCTCCGTCAAGCTTTGATCTGTTGCTGGCGATGAGCTGCGCTCCTTTGCCGGGGGAGATGCGCTCTTATTTTTTGAATTTCCAGCTTTTCTTCCCTGCTTTTTCCCCATCTTTGTGGTTTAATCTGCCTCTGGACTTTGATGATGATGATGATGTACTGATGGGGTTTTGGTGTAGGTGTCCTTCCTGTTTGATAGTTTTCCTTCTAACAGTCAGGACCCTCAGCTGTAGGTCTGTTAGAGATTGCTTGAGGTCCACTCCAGACCCTGTTTGCCTGGTGTCAGCAGCAGAGGCTGCAGAAGATAGAATATTTCTGAACAGCGAGTGTACCTGTCTGATTCTTGCTTTGGAGGCTTCCTCTCAGGGGTGTACTCTACTCTGTGAGGTGTGGGGAGTCAGACTGCCCCTAGTGGGGGATGTCTCCCAGTTAGGCTACTCAGGGGTCAGGGACCCACTTGAGCAGGCAGTCTGCCCCTTCTCAGATCTCCACCTCCCTGTTGGGAGATCCACTGCTCTCTTCAAAGCTGTCAGACAGAGTCGTTTGCGTCTGCAGAGGTTTCTGCTGCTTTTGTTGTTATCTGTGCCCTGTCCCCAGAGGTGGAGTCTACAGAGACAGGCAGGTTTCCTTGAGCTGCTGTGAATTCCACCCAGTTCGAGCTTCCCAGTGGCTTTGTTTACCTACTTAAGCCTCAGCAATGGCGGGCGCCCCTCCCCCAGCCTCGCTGCTGCCTTGCAGTTAGATCGCAGACTGCTGTGCTAGCAATGAGGGAGGCTCCGTGGGCGTGGGACCCTCCCGGCCAGGTGTGGGATATAATCTCCTGGTGTGCCTGTTTGCTTAAAGCGCAATATTGGGGTGGGAGTTACCCAATTTTCCAGGTGTTGTGTGTCTCAGTTCCCCTGGCTAGGAAAAGGGATTCCCGTTCCCCTTGCGCTTCCCAGGTGAGGCGATGCATCGCCCTGCTTCAGCTCTCGCTGGTCGGGCTGCAGCAGCTGACCAGCACCGATTGTCCAGCACTCCCTAGTGAGATTAACCCAGTACCTCAGTTGAAAATGCAGAAATCACTAGTCTTCTGTGTCGCTGGCACTGGGAGTTGGAGACTGGAGCTGTTGCTATTCAGCCATCTTGCTCCGCCCTATTTATTTACTTTTGAGATGGAGTCTCACTCAGTTGTGCAGGCTGGGGTGTATTGGCATGATCTTGGCTCACTGCAACTTCCGCCTCCCAGGTTCAAGAGATTCTCCTGCTTCAGTTTTCAAAGTGTCTGGGATTACAGGTGCATGCTACTATGCCCAGCTAATTTCTTATATTTTCAGTAGAGACTGCATTTCACCGTGTTAGCCAGGGTGATCTCAATCTCCTGACCTTGTAATCCGCCTACCTTGGCCTCCCAAAGTGCCACAGCGCCTGGCCTCTTTTCATTTAATTTAGTTGCAATCACACACTTGCATTTGCAATGTCTGTACAACGACAATCTGTATGAGTGGATGATATGCTTTATTTGACATTTCTCCATATAAGGTATTTGTAAAAATATTAAAATAAACGTTTTGATCACCAAGTATAGTATTTGCATAGATATGTTGAATTAATCGAGATTTCCATTTTTTCAAACTTTTCTGTGCCTATCATTTAAAAATGGGCATTTTAGCTGGGCATGGTGGCTGTAATCCTGTAATCCCAGTACTTTGGGAGGCTGAGGCAGGGGGATTGTTTGAGCCCAGGAATTTAAGACCAGCCTGGGCAAATAGTGACATATCGTCACTATAAAACTTTTTAAAAAATTAACTGAGCAGGTGGCATGAGCCTGTAGTCCTAGGTATTCAAGAGGCTGAGGTGGGAGCATTGCTTGGGTACAGGAAGTGGAGGTTGCAGTGAGCTGAGATTACATTACTACACTCCAGACTGGGTGACAGAGTGAAGCCCTATCTCCAAAAACAATAACAATACAAATAAACAGTTACTTTTAATATTAGTGTTTCTCAACCTTAGCTGTATGTTAGAATCACTGGGGGAGTTTTTAAAATTGTCGGCTAACTCCTATGTTGTTTACTGGAATAATTAGTTAATCAGAATCCTTTGGAGTGGGACATAGATCACAGTGTTTTATAAACTTCCTAGGTGGTTTTAATGTGTAACTAAGGTACAGCAGTACTGCAAATCAAAAGAGTAATAGTTGAAATTAATAGGCCTTACTTGGATAAATCTTAATGAAGCATTACTGTTGCTCTTCCCAACAATTAAGAACATGAGCTTCTTAGAACTGAGACAAATAATTTTGCATGTGTGATATATTTCTTTCGATAAAGCTCAAGTTTCCTACTCAAGTTTTCAGCTAGTTATTTACCATCCAAAATTATGTTTAATGACTTACGCAATACTCATCACATGTCCTGGAAGAAGTTCAAATATGAGTGCATATCTGTTACAAAAGTTCTTCTACTTGTTAATGTAAACAAGGTTTTTCTGTAGGAAATCACATTCGTTAAAGGAATCAAATAGATGTTAAACCTTGTCTCATTCTACTATGACAAAATTTTCATCTAAGAATATATCATTAAGACAGACATTTAAATAAAAGCTAACATTTTACAGTTTTAAATGTTTTCAACCTGTTGCTTTAAATTATAATAATATATTTTCTAACAGTCAGTGAGATCTTAATTTATAATGGCCTTCTTGTTCTGAATGAATGGTTATCTTATCACATTGTTTTACTACTACTATTTAAAATTGTGGTATGTAAATTGAAAGCGAAGTTGTTCTGAATACATTCTTCTTCACTGTGCATCAGATTTTAATTTCAGTTACTAAAATGAGGTAGCAAACCAGTCTTTTGTTTCCTTCTAAATTCAGGAAAAGTTTAAATGCTTAGGAATTATTATTTTCCACATGGGTTGAAGGAACCGAAGTAAAAAAGCTCTATCTAGGTCTCCTGTACAGAGGCATGTAGTTTAATAGCTTTTCCAATTATCTTTCCCTTAGCCATTTTTTTTTAACATTTTCAAAGAGAATGTTTTGGGTATATTTGTAAATTATTATTTTTCCAAATTACATAATACATTACAGTTTTGCTGCTAATATAATTCCAACATTTTGACTTACTTTTAGTTTTCTATATTGTACAATATTTAGTAGAATTTGTATTTGTTGCATACATTTTGTTAATTAGTAAAATCATCCTGTGCATTTCCCTATGACTCAAGATTTGGCACATTCCATTATTTTTTATTTTTCAATTTAACTTCAAAATTAATACAGAAATAGAAATAATAATGAGATGTACTTTGTGATAAAATGAGAAGCATCTCTGTAAATTTGAAGATTTCTTCTTCTGGCAGTAAATATATGCTGCTTGTGTGACAGGAACAGCCACATATATTTGGGTGAACAGTTACAATTATTGATTTTTTTTTCTTTTTTCCCATGTGCTTCTGTAACTGATTTGATATTTCTTATTAGCCTTTCAGCATTCTCATTTTCATGATTTCTCTTCCATTTAAAGTGATTTTTCTATTTAATTTACTTGAAGTTTACAGGAAAAGCTTAGGAAAGCTAATATTCTAATATTATCTCCAATTCATACCAAGTCTACTGAGTTTTATTCTAGTGTATTCAGTTTTCATAATATTTTTGAAGAATAGCTCTTTGTAGCCAATTTTACAGATGAGGAACTAGGTATATGAGAGAAAAGAAAAAAAGTAGAGTTTAAATACACAAGTGTGTAACTCAGAATTCTAGGCCATTTATAGTATAGCATCCCACAAGCTAGTCAAATGTTTACATTGATGCAAACTCAGCCAAAAGAGCAACTTCTAAATAATTAGTAGAATATTAAACTTTAGCCAAGGATTCTAAGTAAATTAGGAGAAAAATGAAAGACAATGAAGAATAGGTATGCATCGAAAGTCACATACTCTTCAATTATAAATGGGACCAATTATGATCATGACTGAAGATTAGGTAAGATATTGTATCAATGACCCAGAAGATTAGGTAAGATATTATATCAATCACCCATAATAGTTTAATTTAATATTTTAGAAAATAGACCTCTAGAAACAATTTGTTTTCTTTTTGTAAATTCTGGTTCCAAAAAAATATGTTAACTAAACAGCAAAATGCTGCAGTCACATAATATAACTAGGAGACTGATTTGATTTTTTGCCCAAGCAAATTTGCCAGCATTTAGCAAATAGAAGCTTGTATTCTAAGATATTTGAAAATCCTGGCAATGATGCCTGAATCCTCTGGCTTTGGATTGTTTACTTCTGAGCTCTCTCGCTATATGAAAGAGAGAAAAACAAGCCATAAACCCACTCAACATAATTTATTGACAGCAAAGCGTATTTATGCTTCTATTTTGATAAACAGATGAAGTGGCAATTTTTGAAACCCTCTCCATGCTTTAAAAAGAAGGGGAAATGCATGTGGCAAAACACATTTGGAAATTTAGCAAACCTCAGATGTTTATTGTGAGATGTTTGATGAACCTAAACACAGCTGTGTAAACTTCTACCATGAGTATGGCATTTTCCCTCAAAAATAGCCAATACCTCTTCATGCTAGCCGTGTACTGATAATACCATTCGATTAATAAGTAGCTTTGTTCATGAATAAAATATTTTTAAATGAGAAAAACTTGCTCTCAGCCCATGCATAAGCTAATATGCAGTGATGAAAACACTATTTCTGGAATAATTTAATATCCCGAAAGTGCCCTAATAGTTATTACAAAAGACCCACTTTAATTTGAATGTGTGTATTAGCCTGTGAACTGTAGATGGAAAGTCTACTAGCATGATTTGTATGGCAGGATAAGGTCAAAACAACAACATATTATTTTAAATAATTCCATGTTTTTAATTGACACAATGTAATTTTTGTGGGATAAAATTAGTAAAAACAATTTAAGGGGTTTGTGGGTGATGTGAGTAAAAACCACCTGAAAATGCAGAAAAATTAAAAGACTGTGCTTGAAACAGTCCCTGTCCCATAATAAGATTGCTTATGCCTGGAAATGCATTAAAAAATGGCACATGTTTTCACAATAACAAAACAACAAACTAAAAATAAAACAAATACAAGAACAAATATTGTTGATAATATAGACATTCCATGATATTCACTTATTTCATTCTTATTCGTATAATAGTTGTAGCCATCTTTAGCTTCGTGTATTTTAGTTTCTTCTTTGCTAAATTAGTGTCCATGGAAGTTGAGAAGTTATTGGGAAAAAAATCAGAGTCCTAGAGATTTGTGCAATAATATTAAAAGGTGATAGTGGGTGTTTAATTAGAGTTCCAACAGGAAAGGAGGGAGAGAATAGGGTATAACAAAATATTTGAAGAAATAGTGTGTGAAATCTCTCAAATTTGGTGAATACAAAAATATGTAGATTTAAGCAGCTCTACAAATCAAAGCAGAATAAAATTTCACTCATGCACGTTACAGTAAAACTACTGAAAACTAAAGATTGAAAAGAAGATCTTTAAAGCAATTAAGATAAAACAAAGTTTACATGGGGAATAATGGTTCAGATCAGTACTGACTTCTCATCTGAAAGTGTTGAAACTAGAAGATAGCGCATAAATTAAGTGCAATGAGGAAAATAAGTTGCCAGATCAAACTTTGAAATTCAATGTGTTATCTGAGAAGAAAAAAAAAGCCTTCTAAAACAAAGAACAATGACACAGTTTTGTTGAATAAACCTGCCCTATAAGATATGCCAAAGAAAAATTGTCCAAAATGAAAATATGATACTTAGTCACAAAAGGATAATGCACTTTAAAATATATAATTATCTTAGTAAATAAGAAAGCTAACTCTAAATATTCAGTTTCTTTATATAGATTCAAAGTTGATGGAGTACTGCCAATGCAATAAGACAAGAAAAAACACCAGAAAAATAATTCTATTTGGATATGATATGACTGTGTTGTAGAAATCCAAGAAATATACAGAAAACCTAAAATTAAATGTATTAAGGTCACAGTGCTTAAGGTTTATTTTATTGAAAATTGTATTTCAGGTACTAGTAACAAAAAAATGGAAGCAACAGAAATCAGTTCTATTTACTGTAGTGTTAGGTAGTGTTAAAAATATACTTAGGAATAAATTTACCAAAACTTTTCCAAGACCACTACACTGGAAATTATATAATATAACTAAATGAAATTAGGAAAGACCAAAGGTCAAAATATACTATATTTATATAGTCTACTCAATGCTGTTAAGATCCCAATTGTCTCATTTGATCTTTAGATTCTATATAATCACAACTGTATTCAAAACAAACTTTTCCTTTGTTGAAATTGCCAAGCTGAATCTAAAATGTTCATGAAAATGCAAGGACGTAGAATATCCAAAGCAATCTTGAATAGTAAAAATAAAATTGAGAGAACTACTTTACCTAATTTTAAGACAGTATGTTACTGGCATAAGCATCAATGCATAAATACAAGAACGCTCAGAAATAGACCCACATTTTGTGATTGCTTTTCTTTAATTACAAAGGTGATAACACAATCTAATAGACAAAGTAAAGTATTTTCCCAAAATGGTGATAGAAGCTACATTTCAAAATGAAACCTGGATTTCTACCTCACATCTTATAGACTTATTAATTCATACTTACAATAGTTATAAACATACAATACAGAAAAGGAAATATTTTAGTGAAAAACTACAAGAAAATCTTCATGATAAAGTGGTGGGCATATAAAGCACATAACTCTTAGGCTGCATCAAGCAATAATTTTTTAATGCTAAAAAATTAGACTTCATTGGCCAGGCGTGGTGGCTCACACCGGTAATCCCAGCACTTTGGGAGGCCAAGGCGGGTGAATTACAAGTCAGGAGATCAAGACCATCCTGGCTAACATGGTGAAACCCTGTCTCTACTAAAAATACCAAAAAAAAAAAAAAAAAAAAAAAAGGCAAGCATGGTGGCAGGGTGCCTGTAGTCCTAGCTACTTGGGAGGCTGAGGCAGGAGAATGGTGTGAACCCAGCAGGCAGAGCTTGCAGTGAGCCAAGATCACGCCACTGCACTCCAGCCCAGGTGACAGAGTGAGACTGTGTCTCAAAATAATAATAATAATAAAAATAAAATTAGACTTCATCAAAATGTAAATGTCTTATCATCAAAAGAAATAGTCAGTGAATAGTGAAACTGTAGACGAGGAAAAATATTCACAAGGCAATTTCTTTTTTTTGTTGTTGTTTTTTGAGATGGAGTCTCGTTCTGTCACCCAGGCTGGAGTGCAGTGGCAGGATCTCAGGTCACTGCAACCTCCTTCTCCTGGTTTCAAGCAATTCACCTGCCTCAGCCTCCTGAGTAGCTGGGATTACAGGCACACACCACCAAGCCTGGCTGATTATTCTAGTTTTAGTCGAGATGGGGGTTTTATCATGTTGGCCAGGCTGGTCTCAAACTCCTGACTTCAAGTGTTCCACCTGCCTCAGCTTCCCAAAGTGCAGGATTACAGGGATGAGCCACCATGCCCAGCACAAGCACATATTTTTAAAAAAATGGTATTCACTATATGTAATTTCTATACTCAATGTAATAAAGTTTTCTAAATGGCTAATAGCAGCCCATAGTCCTTAACATAATTAAGAATTAGAGAACTATGAATTAAAATAATATGAGATACCACTGTGTTCATCAAAATGGTTAATACAAAAGTTTGAGAGAGAGATGGAAAGACAGCACCAAATATTGGTAAGTTTCTGGGTCTAGAAATTTCACTGTGAGTGGAAGGTAAAATGGTACAATTATTTTTTTAAAAAATCTGGTAATTCATTATAAAATTCAATATATTCCTACCTTATGACCCAGCCATACTTCTCCTATGCCTTTACCCATAGTAAATAAAAATATATATTTTAAAGTTGTACAAGAATATTCATGGAAACTTTATTTATCATAACCCAAAACTAGATAAAACCTATGTGTTTATTAATAGGAGAGTAGATAAACTGTAGCACGTTTATGCAAGAAAATACCAAAGTATTTATTTATTTATTTTTGTGATGGAGTTTCACCCATGTTGCCCAGGCTGGAGTGAAACGGTGTGATCTCAGCTCACCACAACCTCCGCCTCCCAGGTTCTAGCGATTCTTTTGCCTCAGTCTCCAGAGTAGCTGGCATTACAGGGATGCGCCACCACATATGGCTAATTTTGCATTTTTAGTAGAGATAGGATGTCTCCATGTTGGTCAGGGTGGTTTCAAACTCCTGTCCTCAGGTAATCCGCCCGCCTCAGCCTCCTAAAGTGCTGGGATTACAGGAGTGTAATCCATGCCTGGACCAAAGTGTTTTAAAAAATGAATGCATTGATGATAAATAACATTTATGAATCTCAAAAATGTTGTTCATATTAAGAAAAAAGTTCCAAAAATACATAATATACGCTTGTATTTATGTGACATTCTAGAATGACAAAAATTATTCTACAGTAGAAAAAATTAGCACAGAATTGTTGCTTCCTGGTGATAGAGCAGGAAATGACTGGGATGGGGCATAAGGAGATTTCTGACTGATGGTAAAGTACTATAACTGGCTGGGGTTTCAGGTTACATAGGGTTATGCATTTTTCTAGACTCACTGAATGTATACTTATGTACATTTCATCATATGTACATTTTACATTGAAAAGAAACTGCTAATGTATTCATGATATGCATGCTGTGGTAGTTATAAAAATTACCTTAAAGCATATCAAAAGTAAGATGAGTAAATGGTTATGTAGAGGAATAGAGATATGAGAGAGTAAGTATAATAAAATATTATTTTAGATGGCAGTTTTCTAGATGTTCTCTGTAAAGTTCTTTTTAAATAAAAAGTTGGGTAAAACTAAAATTGTCTTATGTAATTTAATATTTTGCTTTCAAAGCTCTATTATCCCCAGCAGTAATTCCATATCTGTCATGCTCATCATTCAGAAATGATGGGAATCTAAATGTGAAAGTAATGGTGTTAAATCTTGGCTAAATACTCTTTAGCCAACTAATCAGTGAATGATTCATATTTTTAACAGAAGGTTAGATTGTTGATCATGGCCAATTCCCTCCCATGTTCCACACCTCAGGTCAACTGTCTAACAATTATCTCTGAGTTTTCCCTCAGCTCAAATGTTTTAGGATTAAGAGTCAGAGTCTATAGTCTCATACTTAAAAGCAATATAAGAACATTTGGTGTGTGTAAAAACTACTTGAAATTGTACAGCCTTTTGAATTATGTAGGCTAGGATGCAAATGCCAGCTCAGTCTCTTACTCGCTGTATCCAATAATTGTGTTAGGATGACATGAAATAGTGCATGTAAAGCCTGTCTCTTTCTCTCTTTTCTCTCTCTCTCATACGCACAAGATAGGATATTAGCCAGAGGCTCAAACCTGCACAGTTCATCTAGAGTTTCAGAGTAACAACCGAAAAAGGTTTGTTTACCATTGTCTAGATATTTGAAAAAACTTGAACCATAGTATGATTTAGCTGAAAACCACTGGCTATTCAACAATAATCACCACAGGCACCTACAACTTCTTAGGAAAGAAAAAAAACACTTGGCGGTAATCTGTATTGTCATTTCGAATCCATTTTCACATAGCTTTTAAATAAGATATTTGAATAAAATATTCAATCTATTAGACAAATAATATTGTTGTAAAATAGCAAGACTATGTGCATATATGTAAAGCACAAAACGTCAGTACAAAAACATACTTAAGTCATTCTACTGCACTGAGTAAGATGAATTTGCACCGTCTATCCCAGAGGCACTGAGTACAGTTATCTAGTTCTAGGTCTCCCTCAGAAATTGCAGAATGCCTTTGTCTAAATCATAGAAAAATCCTAGGCTTAAGTTTTCACTTGTGGGTTGGGAGGACTGCACTATTTATGTTTTTATGTTTTTCCCCCATTTATTCCTTTTATTAAGAGATTCTCCCACATCCAGTACAATGAACCACATAAGATAAATAATATAATGTTTCTCCAAGTGTGGTCCTTGAACTATGTAACATCAGAATCACTTTAAATGTTAACGAGACATACTCATCTTGAAAACCATTTTATACAATGAGACCAAATGGGGTAAGAATTAAATTTGTAGAAAATAACCCCCTCCTGAGTGTAGTTAACAACATTGGTTGAACCTTGGAATCACATGGGAATTTAACTAATAAGGATACCCGAGTCACTTCAGAGAATTTGATTCAATGGATTTTGGGTGTTATCTGAGGATTGGAATTGAGAAAAATCTTTCCAGGTGATTCTAATAGTGGGAATAATGACTGCCCTTGTTCTAATCCAGAGTTTTTCCACTTAATGTATATCTAAATGATAAGAGGATCTGGTTAAACTATAGATTCTGATTTAGTACATCTGAGGTTGAATGAGAGACTTTGCATTTCGAACAAGCTCCCAGATGATGCAGATGCCACTTATCTCAGACTATCCTAGGTAGTCGTTAAAAAAAATCTTTTGCAAACAGAATTATATTATATATTATATATTATTGCTTTTGTATACTTCTGGGAATCCTGCATAGTCAACCTTTTGGTTTTCTGTCTGTGAAGCATTCCCTGAAAACAGCACCAACATATTTACAGAGCTCTCTTCAAAACAGAAAAACATTTCTAAATAGATTATATCTAAAATAATAAAAAGAAAAAAGGAATCAAACAAAAATAACTAGATAGAAAAATTAATAATAATAACGATGATTTGATGAATCTATGTGGAAGAGAATCTGAATGCCTCAGAAGTCTATGAAAAGAGGCAAGTTTTAAATTGAAATGTGATTCAAGAGGTTGAGACACCCATTTTGACTATGAAACAGGGTAACAATTTTCTGCTTCTATTCCTCCATGGCCATTCTCTGTCCACAGTTGAAGGGATGTTAAAGACTTTTTTCAGCATCACTTAGGCTTTTGAAAAAGTGATGAGAACACCTATCCTTGGAAGAATTAAATAAGGGGAATCAGCATCAGTACTGGCAGTCCTTGTGTATTCTTGGCAGCTCAGCACAAGGCTATTGGCAGGATTGAAGGAGCTAAAATTGTTCCCACTCTTGCACCCGCCTTGTATTGTAATTTCAGCAGGAGTCAGAATTTGGCAGATAAGTCAAAGGACTTGAATATTTTCATTTCTCTTCATGTCATTTATTTACAGAGTACCTCTCTCATTTTTTCTCTTCTGTCAGAGAGCTGACAATGTTTTACCAAAAATAGGTAGAATTGATATAGAGGAAACGTGACAAAATTGATTATTGAAATTAATTGAGTATTAGAGATTCAATAAGTAGTTTAAGCTGCTACAATTTTGTTATCAGTACAGTGGACACTGATCACATTTGTGTATTGAGCCCTTGAAACATAGATGGTTTGAACTGAAATACAATATGAGATAAGTGTAAAACACATACCAAATTTCAAAGATTTAGCATGATCAAAATGGAATGAAATTAGAAGTCAATATGATGAAAGATCCCAAACTAATAACTATCTACCTTGAAAAAGTAGAAAACTTTTAAAAACTATGGATTAACCCAAGTCATGTGGAAGGAAGAAAATGATAATGGTTGAGCATAAAAAAATTTAAATAGAAACTATAAAATAATAGAAAACCACATTTGTTATTTGAAAGATCAACAAAACTTATAAAACCTCTAGCAGAGGTTTTTCAGAAAAAAGAAAAAAGTTTCAAATTACTAAAATTAGAAATTAAATAATGTATATTACTATTGACATAGAAATAAAGATGATTATAAATACTATAAATAATTATCAATAAATTAGATTTAAAATAAAATTGAGACGTTTCTAAAAAGCTACAATTTACTAAAACTGACTCAAGAAAAATATAAATTGTAAATATATAAAAAATAAAGTAAATATATACTATTTAAAAAATCTCAATTTCAGAAGATTTTAGTTCTGATTCTATCAAACATTGAGAGAATGAATACCAATTCTTTACAAACTCATCCAAAAATTGAAAGAGAAGGGTACACTTTTTTTTTTTAAGATGGAGTCTTGCTCTGTTGCCCAGGCTTGAATGCAGTGGTGAAATCTTGGCTCACTGCAACCTCCGCCCCCCTGAGTTCAAGCAATTCTCCTGTCTCAGCCTCCTGAGTAGCTGGAACTACAGGCACACGCCACCATGCCTGGCTAATTTTTTGTATTTTTAGTAGAAACGGGGTTTCACCACGTTAGCCAGGATGGTCTTGATCTCCTGACCTTGCGATCCACCTGCCTCGGCCTCCCAAACTGCTAGGATTACAGGCATGAGCCACCACATCTGGCCAAGAAGGGTAAACTTTCTAACACATCCTATAATATAAGTATTACCCTGTTAGCATAACCAAATGAAAATGTCATGATAAAGAAAAAGAACTGGAGACAAATATATCTTATGAAAATAATGCAAAAAGTCAACAAAATACTAACAGAACTGTGCACTGTACAAAAAGATTTTATATACCATGGCCAAATGGAGTTCATCCTAGGAATTCAAGGTTGGTTCAACAGACAAAATAATCAGTGTAATATACCATATTAATACAGTCAAGTGCCATATAAGGACATTTCAAACCACATAGACAATGGTGGTCCCATAAGATCAAAATGAAGCTGAAAATTTTCTATTGGGTAGTGACATCATAGTTATCATAATTGTAGTGCAATGCATTATTTATGTACTTGTGGTGATGTGGTTTGAACAAACCTACAATGCTGCAAATCATATGAAAATATAGTACATACAACTATATATAGTACATGGTACTTGATAGTAAATGACTGTTACTGATTTTTGTGTTTATTAGACTATACTTTTTTGTATTTTAGAATGTACTTCTATTTACTAAAAAATTGTTAACCATAAGAGAGCCTCAGGCAGGTTCTTCAAGAGGTATTCCAGATGAAGGCACTGTTATGGTAGGAGATGACAGCTGCATGCATGGTGTTGCCCCTGAAGACCTTCTAGTGGGGCAAGATAAGGATGTGAAAGACAGTGATATTGATTATCCTGATCCTGTGTAGGCCTAAGCTGTGTGTGTATTTGTCTCAGTTTTTAACAAAAAAGTTAAAAAAAATTAAAAATAGAAAAAAGCATATAGAATAAGGACATAAAGTATTTTTGTACAACTGTGTGTTTGTGTTTTAAGCTATGTGTTATGAAAAAGGAACAAATACTTTAAAAATTAAAAACTTTACAAAGTAAAATAGTTACAGTAAGTCAATATTAATTTATTATTGAAGAAAAATTTTTCATAAACTTAGTTTCCCCTAAGTGTACAGTGTTTATAAAGTCTATGGTAGTGTACAGTAATGTTCTAGGCCTTCACATTCACTCACCACTCACTCACTGACAATTCCAGTGCAATTTCTAGTCCCACAAGCTCCATCGAAAATATGTGCCCTATGTAAGTCTACCATTTTAACATCTTTTATGCTGTATTTTTATTGTCTTTTTTCTATGTTTAGGTACACAAATATTTCTTGTTGTGTTCCAGTTGTCCAAAGTATTCAGTACAGTATCATGGTGTAACAGGTTTGTAGCCTAGGAAAAACAGGCTGTACTATACAGCCTAGGTGTCTAATAGACTCTGCCATCTAGGTTTGTGTACACTCTGTGATGTTTGGAAAATCTGTGATGTTTGGAAAATGATGAAATCGCCATATGTTGCATTTCTCAGAATGTATTCCTGTTGCTAAGCTACATTTGAATGAAGAATGGACAAAACCACAGGAAGACTTGCAAAGCCATGAAAGAGCAAGCGGCTAGGAAGCAGTTGTGCCACCCAGAACCTGGCCATCAGTGCTGCTCCAGACTTCCAGTAGGAGGAGCCACAACAGGTGCTGGGCCCACTTGGGTCTGGGCCTTAGGTTGGCCCTGCTGCCAGCATTCAGCCCGGACTCCAAGCACAGAGCATGGGCTGACTCCTCACCTGCCTTCCAGATAATGCGCCTGGAGCAACTAAGGGAATACAGGCCAAGGTCCCTCCTACTTCCTGGTTGTTGCGGAGCAAAGAAGATGAGCAATAACTAATTATATTCTTTAGGTCTATAGTTGAAAAATTTGTAGGAAGAGATTAAGGTGGTGGATAGGACGCAGGACTAGCTTGCAACTCCTGCTCAGAAGGGCAGAGCAGCATGTAGACACTCACATGGTGAATTTTTGATCCAAAAATTACCATAGCAACATACCAGAAAAGCTAAAAGAATTCATAGACTCTTTGAAGAAAGAGTCTTTGCATCACCACTGCAGGCTCCCTGAGATGACAAAAAACTGATTCTTTCTCAACTGGGAGGGCCATGGCCTGGGGCAAGTTTTCAGCCCTGGTCACCAACTGCCTGGAAATAGACGGTGCTACTGGGGTGGAATGGTGGGTGCTGTCCAGATTTTATAACTTTGGACTGCATAGGAGTGGGGTGAGGCCTGTGACTACCAGCTTTCCCCCACTTCCCTGGCAATCTTTATGACTCAGAAGAGACAGCCATAATACCCCTGGGAACATAACTCCATTGGACTGGGAACCACAGCCTCATCCCCCATAGCAGCCAAAGCAAGCCCCACCCAAGGAGTGGCCGAAGTTAGACCTGTCTATTTCTACCCCCACCTGGTAGTCTTTCTCTACCCGCCCTGGTAGCCAGATAAAAGTCATAATCTCTTGGGAGCTCTATGGCCCTTCTCACTGCATGAAAACCTGAATACTTAACCAAGCATACCTAGGGCAAGTTTGCATCCTGTCTATAGGACCACAGCTGATGAGCACCTGAAAGTGCCACCTCCTGGCTGGAGGCCAACCAATACAAAACCAGTGCATTTCACAAAAACACAACAAAAACCCTCACAGAGTACACATCACTCACCTGCTACCTCCACCAGAGCAGGTGTTGGTATCCATGCCTGCAAGAACTGAAGACAGATTACATCACAGGACTCTTTGTAGGCACTTCCCAGTACCAGCCCAAAGCCTGGTAGTTCTGCTGGGTGTCTAGAACCAGAAAAGCAAAAACAATCACTACAGTTTGGTTCTCAGGAAGCCCCATTCCTAGGGGAAGGGGGAGAACACTACATCAAGAGAACAACCTGTAGGACAAAATAATCTGAACAGCCCCCTGAATCCTAGATCTTCCCTCTGACATAGTCTACCAAAATGAGAAGGAAGCAGAAAACTCTGGCAATATGACAAAACAAGGCTCTTTAACACCCCCACAAGATCATACTGGCTTACCAGCAATGGATCCAAACCAAGACAAAATCTCTGAATTGACAGAAAAAACAATTCAGAAGGTCAATTATTAAGCTAATCAAGGAGGCAGCAGAGAAAGGTGAAATCCAGCTTAAAGAAATAAAAAACATGATACAGGATATAAAAGAATAATTATTCAGTGAAATAGATAGCATAAATAAAAATCACAACAAGAATAAAACAAGCAGAAGAACAAACTTCAGAACTCAGAGACAAAACTTTCAATCCATCAAAGACAAATAAAAAAGAATAACAAATGAACAAAACCTCCAAGAAGTTTGGGACGATGTTAAACATCCAAACCTAAGAATGATTGGTGTACCTGAGGAAGAAGAGAAATCTAAAAGTTTGGAAAACATATTTGAAGGAATAACTGAGGAGAACTTTCCCAGCCTTGGTAGAGATCTAGACATTCAACTACAAGAAGCTCAAAGAACACCTAAGAAATTCATTGTAAAAATATTATTGCATAGACACATAGTCATCAGGATCTCTAGAGTTAAGACGAAGGACAGAATCTTATTAGTGGTGAGGCAGAAGCATCAGGTAACCTATGAAGGAAAACCTATCAGATTAATAGCAATTTCTCAGTAGAAACCCTACAACTAGAAGAGATTGGGGTCCTATTTTTAGCTTCCTTAAACAAAACAATTATCAACCAAGAATTTTGTATCCAGTCAAACTAAGCTTCATAAATGAAGGAAAGATATAGACTTTTCCAGACAGACAAATTCTGAGACAATTTGCCACTGCCAAACTAGCAATACAAGAACCACTAAAAGGAGTTCTAATCTCAAAACAAATCCTTGAAATACACCAAAATAGAACCTCTTTAAAGGATAAATTTCAGAGGACCTATATAATAGCAACACAGTGAAAAAAATAAACAAAAAGTATTTAGGCAACAACTAGCATGATGAATAGAATAGTACCACACATGTCAATACTATCATCGAATGTAAATGGCCTAAATGCTCCACTTAAAAGATATAGGATGGCAGAAGGGATAAGAATTCACCAACTAAGTTTTTACTGTCTTCAGGAGACTTCTGTAACATATAAGGAATCACATAAACATAAGGTAAAGAGGTAGAAAAAGACATTCCATGCAAATGAACACCAGAAGCCAGCAAGAGTAGCTATTCTTACATCAGCAAAACAAACGTTGAAGCAACAGCAGTTAAAAAAGACAAAGAGGGGCATTATATAATGATAAAAGGACTAGACCAACAGGAAAATATCACAATTCTATATATATATGCACCTAACACTAGAGCTCCCACATTTATACAACAATTACTACTAGATCTAAGAAATGAGATAGATGGCAACTCAATCATAGTGGAGGACTTTAATACTCCACTGACAGCACAAGACAGATCTTCAAGAGACAAAGTCAACAAAGAAACAATAGACTTAATCTATACCCTAGAACAAATGGACTTAACAGATATTTGTAGAATATTCTTTCCAACAACTACAGAATATACATTCATTAACACATAGAACATTTTCCAAGATAGACCAAATTATAGACCACAAAACAAGTCTTGGTAAATTTAAGAAATTTGAAATTATATCAGGTATGTTCTTAGACCACAGTGGAATAAAATTGAAAATCAGCTCTAAAAGGAACTCTCAAACCATGTAAATCCATGGAAATTAAATAACCTGCTCCTGAATGATCATTGGGTCAACAATGAAATAAAGACGGAAATTAAAAATTTCTTTGAACTGAGCAATAGTAGTGACACAACCAATGAAAACCTCTGGGATACAACAAAAGTAGTGCTAAGAGTAAAGTTCATAGCATTAAATGCCTACATCAAAAAGTCTAAAAGAGTACGAACAGACAATCTAAGGTCACACCTCACAGAACCAGAAAAACAAGAACAATCCAAACCCAAATCCAGCAGAGGAAATTAAATAATGAAAATCAGAGCAGAATTAAATGACATTGAAACAAACAAATAAACAAAAACAGTAAAAAAGATAAGTGAAACAAAAACTGGTTCTTCGTAAAGATAAAATTGATAGACCATTGGCAAGATTACCCAAGGAAAAAAGAGAGAAGATTCAAATAAGTTCAATTAGAAAAAAAAATGCGAGGTATTACAACTGATACCACAGAAATACAAAAGGTTATTCAAAGCTACTGTGAACACCTGTACACACAAAAACTAGAAAACCTAGAGGAGATGGATAAATTGCTGGAAATATACAACCTTCCTAGATGAAACCAGGAAGATAATAGAAACTCTGAACAGACCAATAACAAGTAGCAAGATTGAAATGGTAATTTAAAAAGAGACAACAAAAAAAAGTTTAGGACCAGATAAATTCACAGATGAATTCTATCAGAAATTCAAAAAAGAATTGGTACCAATCCCACTGACACTATTCCAAAAGATAAAGAGGGAATCCTTGCGAAATCAGTCTATGAAGACAGTATCATGCTAATACCAAAACCAGGGAAGGACATAACAACAACACAAAAAGAAAACGATAAACCAATATCTATGATGAACTTAGATGCAAAAATCCCCAACAAAATGCTAGCAAACCAAATCCATCAGTATATCAAAAAGATAATCCACCAGGATCGAGTGGGTTTCATACCAGGGATGCAGGGATGGTTCAACACACACACAAATCAATATATATTATATACTATAGAAACAGAATTTAAAACAAAAATCACATGACTATCTCAGTAGATGCAGAAAAAGGTATGGACAAAATCCAGCATCCTTTTATGATTAAAACCCTCAGCAAAATTGGCATAGAAGGATACCTTAAGGTGATAAATGTCATCTACAACAAATCCACACCTAACATTACACTGAATGGGGAAAAGTTGAAAAAATTCCCCCTGAGAATGGAACAAGACAAGAATATCCACTTTTACCACTTCTATTCAACGTAGTACTGGAGTCCTAGACAGAGTAATCAGACAAGAGAGAGAAATAAAGCACATCCAAATTGGTAAAGGGAAAGTCAAACTATCACTGCTGATGATATGAACATATACCTAGAAAACCCTAAAGACTCATCCCCAAAGCTCCTTGAACTGGTAAATGAATTCAAGAAAGTTTCAGGATACAAAAGTAATATACACAAATTCATAGCTCTGCTACACACCAACAGCAACCAAGGGGAGAATCAAATCAAGAACTCAACTCCTTTCACAATAGCTGCCAAAAATATATATTACAAAATACTTAGTAATAGACCTAACCAAGAAATTGAAAGATCTTTACAAGGAAAATGAAAAAAACACTGCCTAAAGAAATAAATCACACAAACAAATAAAAACACATCCCATGCTCATGGATGGGTAGAATCAATATTATGAAAAAGACCAGACTGCTAAAAGCAATCTACAAATTCAATGCAATCCCCATCAAAAATACCACCATCATTTGTCACAGAACTAGAAAAAAATTCTAAAATTCATATAGAACCAAAAA
Organism: Macaca nemestrina; assembly: GCF_043159975.1. Classification (NCBI taxonomy): domain Eukaryota; kingdom Metazoa; phylum Chordata; class Mammalia; order Primates; family Cercopithecidae; genus Macaca; species Macaca nemestrina. Next base: position 82,767,665 of record NC_092137.1, on the reverse strand, counting down.
AGAGACCACATAGCCAAAGTAAGATTAAGCAAAAAGCACAAATCTGGTGAGATCACATTACCTGACTTCAAACTATACTACAAGGCCATAGTCACCAAAACAGCATTGTATTTTTATAAAAATTGATACATAGACCAATGAAACAGAATAGAAAACCCACAAATAAGGTCAAATACTAACAGCTAACTGATCTTCAATAAAGCAAACAAAAACAAAGTGGGGAAAGGACACCCTACTCAATAAATGGTGCTGGGAAAATTGGCAATTCACATGTAGAAGAATGAAACTTGATCTTTATCTCTCACCTTATACAAAAATCAACTCAAGATGGATCAAAGACTTAAATCTATGACCTGAAACCACAGAAATTCTAGAAGATAACATCTGAAAAACCATTTTAGACATTGACTTAGGCAAAGACTTCATGACCAGGAACCCAAAAGCAAATGCAGCAAAGACAAAGATAAGTTAATGGGACTTAATTAACTAAAACACTTTTGCACAGCAAAAGAGATAATCAGCAGAGTAAATAGACAACACATAGGATGGGAGAACATCTTTGAAAACTTTGCATCCAACAAAGGACTAATAAATATTAAAACTACACAGAACTCAAACAAATCAGCAAGAACAAAACCAATAATCCCATCAAAAACTGTGCTAAGGACATGAATACACAATTCTCAAAAGAAGATATACAAATAACCAACAAGCAAATGAAAAAATGCTCAACATCACTGATGATCAGGGAAATGCAAACAAAAACCACAATGTGATACCACCTTACTCCTGCAAAAATAGCCATAATCAAAAATTAATTTAAAAAAAATATGTTGGCTTGGGTGTGGTGAAAAAGGAACACTCTTATACTGATGGTGGGAATGTAAACTACTAGAACCACTGTGAAAACAGTGTGGAGATTTCCTGAAGAACTATAAGTAGATCTGTCATTTGATCCAGCAATACACTCCTCGGTGTCTACCCAGAGGAAGTCATTATATCTAAAAGGTACTGATACCTGCACATGCATATTTATAACAGCACAATTTGCAATTGCAAAAATATGGAACCAGCCCAACTGCCCATCCATCAATGAATGTAAAAAGAAAATGTTATATGTATATATTTATATACACACACACATACACACACACACACACACATCATGGAATACTATTCAGCCACAAAAAAAGTAATGAAATAAAGGCATTTGCAGCAAGCTGGATGGAATTGGAGACTATTATTGTAAGTGAAGTAACTCAGGAAGTGAAAACCAAACATTGTATGTTTTCACTTATATGTGGGAGCTAGGCTATGAGCACGCAGAGGCAGAAGAAAGGGAAAGGGTCGGGGGTGGTGAGGGATAAAAGACTACGCATTGTGTACAGCGTATGGGTGATGGGTGCAACAAAATCTCAGAAATCACCACTGAAGGGCTTATTCATCTAACCAAATGCCATCTGTTCCCCCAAAAACCTATTGAAATAAAAAAATTTTAAAAACCCACATGACCATTTCAATAGATATGTGAAAAACAATTAACAAAATCTGACACCCTTTTGTGACAAAAGGAACATCAACAAGTAGAAATACAAAAGAACTTCAATCCGATAAAAAGCCACATCTAACATTACACTTAATGGTCAAAGATTTCCTTCTAATATTGAACCAAGGATGTCTGTCCTCCTTACTTCTACTCAGCATTGTACTAGAGGTTCTATTCAGGGTAATGAGATTTTAAAAAATAAAATAAAAAAATAAAAAATAAAACAGAAATAAAATTATTCAGGTTGGAAAGAAACAAGTTAAAGTCTCTTATTTACTGATCACATTATCCTGCATATAATTATACAGAATTTCCAATGAAACAATTACAGCTAATAAATTAGTTCGGCAAGGTTTCAGAACACAAAATCAATATAGAAAAATCAACTGTATTTTTGCACACTATCAATGCATAATCCAAGGATAAAATTGTTTAAAAATCCCATTTATTATTATAACATCAAACACAACAAAGCACTTAGGTGTAAGTATATGTAAAAATGTACAAGACTTGTATAGTAAAACAGTATAATACAAAAGAAATTAAGTAAGACAAGTGAATAGAAAGTTATCACATGTTCATTGATCAGAAGATTTAATATGTTAAGATATCAATCCCCCTAAAATTGATATAAACATTTAATGAATGCCCTATAATATGTGCAGTTTCTTTTGTTTGCTTGTTTTTGGTTCGTTTGGTTTTGGTTTTGGTTGCTTTTTTTTGTTTTGTTTTTTTGGGAGAAATTGACAAGCTAATCTAAAATTATATTTGTTAAAGCAAAAAAACCCATATTAGGTAAGATAATTTTTTGAAAAAATACATGGAAAGATTCCCACTTTTCAATTTCACAACTTACAACAAGAAAGCTCCAGTAATCAAGGCAGTGTGGTACTTGCATAATAATGAATATAAATATATTAAATACAAATGAGAATACTGAAATACATTTATAGTCAATTTTTTTTTTGACAACAGTTTCAAGACAATTTATTTTGGAAAAAAACAGTATTTTCTACAATGTTGCTAGGACAATTGGATATCCACATGCAAATAATAATAATGATTTGAACTTTTACCTACTATCATGTAAAAAAAATTAACTGTAAAGCCATAATATTTAAATAAATACATTTGACAATAGAAATTAAAACCATTTGTGCTTCAAAGTACACTATTGAGAATGTAAAACACAACACGCAGAATGGGAAAAAATATTTGCAATCTATATATCTGGTAAGCTTCAGTATTCATAATATATTAAAATAACTACTATAAATCAACAACAAAAAGACAAATACTCCATTTTTTTAATCGACCAAGGATTTGACTAAACATCTTTTCCGAGATGATATACAAATGGCCAATTACCATATAAAAACCTTATTAGTTAATCTCATTAAGAATATGCAAACTGTAGGATGAGGTGGCTCACACCTGTAATCCCAGCACTTTGGGAGGCCGAGGCAGGCGGATCACGAGGTCAGGAGTTTGAGACCAACCTGGCAACATGGTGAAACCTCGTCTCTTAAAAAAATACAAAATTAGCTGGGTGCGGTGATGCATGCCTGTAGTCCCAGCTACTCGGGAGGCTGAGGCAGGAGAATCACTTGAACCTGGGAAGCAGAGGTTGCAATGAGCCAAGACTGTGCCACTGCACTCCAGTCTGGGCAACAAAGTGGGGCTCCATCTCAAAAAAAAAAAAAAGCAAACCAAGAACACAATGCAATAACACTTTATGCCTACTAGATGGCTTTTAAAATAGGAAGAAAGAAACTTGCAAGCATCAATGATGATGAAGAGAAATTAGAGGCCTCACACTTTGCTGAGAACAATGCAAAATGGTACAGCTTTCTTTTAAACATATTTTGGCAGTTTCCATATTTTGACAGTTTCCATATAACCCACAAATCCCACTCCTATATATATAGCAAAAAGAATTGAAAATCTATGTTCACACAAAAACTTGTATACCATGTTCATAGTAGCATTATTCATAGCAGCCAAAATTTAGAAACAACTCAACTGTCCATCAATTGATGAATTAATTTAAAAAGGTATAATTCATGAAATAAAATGTTATTCAGCCATAAAAAATGAAGTATTGCTTTCTGGTCCAATATTGATGGATCTTGAAAATATTATGTAAAAAAAAACCCAGACATAGAAGACCATATATAATGGGTTTCCATTTATATGAAATAGCAAGAATGAATGAATGTGTACGAAATTAATGGTGTTGGTTACCTTGGTGAGTGTAGATATCAATAATTATTCCTAATGGGTACTTGGGATTTTTTTTTTGTGTGTGTGTGTGGGATGATAAACATGTTTTGGAATTAGTCGAATGATAGCAAGCTTTTTGAATATGGTTAAAATCTGCCAAGTTGTATGCTTTAAAATTGAATATTTTTTGGTATATAAAATATTTATCTCAATTATTTTTCAAAAAGCTATTTCTGAAGGGATCATAAAGCTTAAAAGCAATTTAAGTGTTTCAGAACACTACCTCAGAAAATTTATAGGAATTCAGAGATACTCAGTATCCATCAAGTACAACTTACAATGCCTAGTATTTATTCAATTAATTATGTATTCAAATAAGCAAGAAAATACAACCATAATGAGAAGAAAACCCAAACAGTCAAAATTGACCCACAATTAACAAAGCCATGAGAATTTTCAGGCAAGAGTATTAAAAAAAAGTAACTGTATTTATTACTTAAAAACTAAATTGTCTAAATAATATGTAGAGAATTGACACAAATCAATAGAGAAGGAAGCACCAATCCCTAAAATGTATAGAAGACTCCCATCCCTAAAATGACAGCTATAATAGATTATTAGCATATTAGAAATTGCACAATGAAAGATTTGTAAACTAGAAAATGCAGCAACAGAGACTGTCATAACTGAAACAGAAAAAAAAGATTTGAGTCTTCCTCTCTATGAACATGGAATATCTTTTCATTTATTTACTTCTTTAATTTCTTTAATCAATTTTTAATCTTTCTCATAAAGGTCTTATACATATTTTGCGAGATTTATAACTATGTATTATATTTGGGGGCAATGCTAATGTAAATGGTAATGGCTTTTTAATTTCAAATTCTACTTGTTTATTTCTAGTATAGCAATTGACTTTTGTATATTAACCTTTTATCCTTCGACCTTGTTATAATGACATATAAGTTACATGATTTTTTTCTATCAATTCTTTCTTTTTTTTTTTTTTTAAGAAACAATGTCTCGATGTCTCACTCCACCTCTCAGGCTTGTGTGCAGTGGCACGATCGTAGTTCACTGCAGCCTCAAATGCCTATGCTCAAATGTCCCTCCTGCTTCAACCTCCTGAATATCTGAGAATACAGGTGTATGCCACCATGACTGGCTAAGTTATTAATTAATTAATAATTTACAGTTTTTTAGAGACTAGATCTTACTGTGTTGACTGCTGGTCATGAACTCCTTGCCTCAAGCAATACTTCAGTCTTGGCCTCCCAAGTAGCTGAGATTATGGGAATAAGCCACCACTCTGAGATTTTTTTGTCAATACTTTCAGATTTTTTTGCATGCATAATTATGTCCTCTGTGAATCGTTTCGTTTTTTCCTTCTCAGTCTGTATGTTTTATTTCCTTTTCTTGTCTTATTGCATTATCTAGGACTTCCATATGATGTTGAAAAGAAGTGATAAGACAGGGTATCCTTGCTTTGCTTCTAATCTTAGTGGAGAAGTGTGTAGTTTCTTAAAATTAAGTATGCTGCTAGATGCAGGTTTTTCACAGAAGTCCTTTTCCAGTTGAGTAATTTTTCATCTATTTCTGGTTTGCTGAGAGTGTTGAACATGTCTTGGATTTTGTCAATCAACTTTTCTGTAACTATCAACATGATTATGTATTTTTTCTATAGTCTGTTGATGTGATAAGATTACATTAATTGATTTTAAAACATTCATCCAGGCTTGCATACTTAGGATAAATTTCACTTGCTTATGATGTATCTTTTCACACATTATTGTATTTGATTTACTATTTTGTTGAGGATTTTTGCATTTATGTTCATGAGAGATATTGGTCTCTAATTTTCTTATAGTTTCTTTGTCTAATTTTGATATTAGGGTAATTTTGGTCTCTTAGAATTGGTTAGAAAGTAAACCCTCTGTTTCTAACATATGAAAGAGTTTATAGAGAATGGGTATCATTTCTTCTTTAAATGATTGGTAGAATTCACTATTGGACCCATCTGAGCCTGGTGCTTTCATTTTGGAAGGTTATTAATTAATACAATTCCCTTAATACAAGTAAGCCTATTTAAAAGATGGACTATTTTTTTTTTTCTTCTGTGGGTTTTGTTAGCTTGTGTCTTTAAAGGAATGGGTCCATTTCATCCTGGTTATAAAATTTGTTACTCTTGTTATTTGATGGCTGATGTTTCAATATATATTCCCACAATTTTCAGTAATCTTTTCTTACCTACTTCACTAAATATGTGTCTTTCCCACATGTAATAATGGTTTTCTTCTTTAAAGACTAAATCTTACCATGTTCACTGCTGGTCATGAACTGCTTGCTTCAAGCAATACTTCAGTCTTGACCTCCCAAGTAGCTGAGATTATGGGAATAAGCCACCACTCTGAGATTTTTTTGTCAATACTTTCAGATTTTTTTGCATGCATAATTATGTCCTCTGTGAATAGTTTTTTTCTTCTTTCTCAGTCTGTATATGTTTTGTTTCCTTTTCTTGTCTTATTGCAGTATCTAGGACTTCCATATGATGTTAAAAAGAAGAGATAAGACAGGGTATCCTTGCCTTGCTAATCTTAGTGGAGAAGCATCTTTTAAAAATGCCAACTACTACTACTACCGTTAATATTATTCTCATTACATATATTTGTTTGTCTCCAAGGAAGTTGACATAAAAGATTTAAACCAGACTGTCTAGATTTAAACCTCTAAATTCCTTGCCCTTGGGTAAGAAAATTAATCTTTCTAGTCCACTTTTATGTTGAGTTAAATAAAGGTCAGACTCAAAAAGTTGCTTTGAGGATTAAATTAGTTAGTAGAGAAAAGCACTTATAAAATTACCTAACACATTGTAAGCACTTCACAAATGCTAGCCCTATGTTTGCTATTATAAAGTTATTGAATCTTGCAGACTACCTGTAACTTGTTCATCTTCTCATCTCCCAGTACCTATCACAATAGCTGGTGCAACAGACTCTTTGAGTTAAGTGGCACAAGCGATTAAGAAATGGAAGTTGGCTCTTTCCCCTTCCTCTGTAGAATCAAATTTTATGAAAAAATAATACTTTATAAAAACAGCGTCAAGAGATCTGCCAAGTTAGCCCATATTACTTAAATGGTAGGGATGGTATTCGTAAGTTGTACATGTCTTCCTAATACTTTTAATAAAGAAAAATATTTTACTTTCTGTAATACAAAAGTATGTCACATGAGGATTGTGTAGACACATATTTGATAATAGAAAAAGCATTAGGTTTCTTAATATTACATTTGCTATAAGTTATGCTGTGTTATGATATATGTAGCTCCCATGAAGTTAATCTTTTTCTGTAAATGTGACCACAAATGACCAACTTAAGGAAATTTTAAATGAGTGGAGCTTATTGTGTTGGAATAATTCTAAAGTTCATAAAATGATAACATTTGCAAACTTTAAACTTGTATATGTTCTATTCAATATCACAATTCAAAATTAATGAAAGTAAAAAGTAGCTATAGATTGATGTACCAGAGTGCATACTGCTTGCCAAGTGGTAAAAAAAAATCAATATATCCTTGAAATTGAATTATGTTTTTATACTTGTAAGATATTTTGCAAATGTTTGACAGTTTATTTTCTTTAAGGTATCAAATTTTTTGGCATACATGTAGATTCTAAGTTTTGCAAAGCTATTAGAAACAAAATTTAGATTTAGCACTTGAGAACAAGAAATATAAAACTTTAAATATATTTAAATGTTGTATTTCTTATGCATAATACAGTGTAGATAATAAATACCATTATACCCAGTTGCTTAAAAAGAAAAAAAAAAGCAACCTATTTTATCGAATGTACATACCATGAATATTAGGTCTATCCTAAATTACACAGGCATTTTTAAGTTGTATTGCATAATATTTAGTGTATAACAAAAAAGGTATATAATTTATATGCGAGGTATAAACCATAAAGTAGATTTCCATAAACACAACTGATTGTTACCAACACTGCTGCCTGCACCTGGTGCTGTTTCACCATCCATTCTCCTGCCTTTCTCACTAAACTTCTGATACATGGATTTCGTATCATCCCTTTGCTTTGTTTTTAATAATTTTATTATATATTATTTCTAAAAATGTGTTGTTTAGTGGAATTTTCCTTCAAAGTGAGTATGCATTCCACCAGCACTCACAATAATATTTCTATTGAACAAGAAGATTCAATGTTATCTCACTATGTTGATTGTTACCTGTCACTGAAAAAGTAAGAAAAGGTGACATTACTATTTTGGCTGATGTACTTGATTTTGATTATCAATGAAAAATAGAATTGCTATTTTAATAATGGGGGGCAAAGATGGGACAATATATATTGGCTGCCTCCCAATAAATTCTCTATCCAGTTATCCAGTAGTTAAAGTTAAAAAAAAAAAAAAAAAAAAAAAAAAAAGAAAGAGAAAAAGAGAAAAAAAGAAAGAAAGAAAGACCATGGCAGCCAAATAGTAGCAGAACTACCGAAGAGCCAGAGGCCTCATTAGTAAAAGTTTTGGTCTTCCTAGCAGGTGAATTGCCCCAATGTGATTACTTGCTTACTGAAAAATAGAGAGCACTGAATAAGCATAAGAGGAGATTAGACATGACAACTACATCTTAAGTATATTTGCAGATATGAATTTTAGTAACTGCCTCTATTTACTTTCTTAAATGTATGTTAAGTTTCATTCATCTGTTTACAATTCACCTACTACTTTCTTTACCAGTTCACAGTCATAGTCAACTATAAGTTTTTTCACTCTGTTAAGGTAGAATTAGAAATAAGCAGAGGAATGGCATCATCTAGAGACGAATGCCATACCCATTAAAGGACTACCATGAGTGGAAAAGGTAAGCATGCTTTTGCTTGTGTGGCAGAGTTATGTTGCATGAAAGCATGTTGTTTGGAAGTTTGAATATATGTAGAAGGTTAGTAAGGAAGCTGTAAGGTAAAAACAAGGATGTTGGATAACTGTCAATTGGTACATAACCATTCCAAACTCTTGCTAAAAGATGTTTCTCTTCTACAGAATCTACATGACTAAAAATCACCATTTCTCAGGCACCCAGATATGAAAGTTCTACATCAAAGTTAGCTTTCTTAATTTGTGTGGTATATGAGAGACAGAAGGAAAGTAGGAATTCCTTCTTCTTGATGCTGTGGTTATACCAATATTGAAAATTTCCAGGATCAGCATTTCAGGTTGTTGTTAAGATTTCTAAAGAAAAATCTGTACGCAGTTTAGATAATTGCACTTAAGTATGTAGAAAATGAGTGCAGATTTTGAAAGTCCATTCATTATTTTCATGTTTATCCAAAGAATGTTGAGGTGGAAGCAACAGTGGCTTTTTGGTCCTCTGATCTCTTTGTGACTTTTGAACCCATGTAGACCACATGCCTGCCTCCTTGTTTTCCACTTTTTTGACTATGGAAGTGGAAGGTGTGATCCTGGTGGACCTGTTTGATAATCTTTTTCTGGGACCCATTCCTGAAGGTCCATCTGAAAACCATTGCCCTAGCCATTTAATTTTTAAGCACTCCAGTTTTTAGTTGAAATTTCTGAATGCTAAGAGCAGAATGCTGTCTATTTTCTAAAACTGAAACCTACATGTTTAGTAAAACAGATTTGTACCTACATGTAGTAAAGTAACAGTTATACACATAATTGCTAAAAAACTTTTCTTCAGTTGGAAGAAAAACAAAAAACAAGCATGCAGGACTTAACTATTAGTTGAATCTTTCTTTACAAATCTGAACAATTTACCCAAACCAGAGAGTTACAAATAGAAGACCTTTCTCTCCAAGTTGATCTTAAAGCTTTAAGAATTTTATGAGAATAGTTTTTTGATACTCTTACTGTTTATACAGAATGAGTTGAAACAAGAACTGAAATATGTGCACATTATATTACAATGTATAAAGGGAGCTTTTAATAGTAGTAATAAAAATCCAAAGCTCTTTAATTGAACCAACTAATATGAAAAGCAGAAGAAAGAAATATACTCAGCAAGTAATAAAAATGGCAAACAAGATATTTTAACTTCACAGATTTGGGCACATATAGAAAGGGTAAACTACCATGGTCTATGACATAGTCTCAGGAAGTCCTGAGAACATGTGCCCAAGGTAGTCAGGTTGCAACTTGATTTTATGCATTTTAGGGAGACAACAGTTACAGGCAAAGACATAAATCAATACATGTAAGGTATACATTGGTTTGGCCCAGAAAGACAGAACATCTTGAAGTGGGGGCTTCCGGGTCATAGATGGATCCAAAGATTTCTAATTGGCAATAGGTCGAAAAAGTTAAGCTCTGCTTGAAGAGTTGAAGTCAGCTTGAGTTAATAAGATCGGGGGGTTTTGGAATCCAACGTTCTTGTCATGTAGCTGAAGCCTCCAGGTTGCAGGCTTCAGGGAGATTACATAATGAATGTCTCTTATGGAACTTTAAAAGGTGTCAGACTCTCCAGAACAAACCTAGTAGGGAAAGGAGATTCTTCACAGAATGCAAATTTCTCCCACAGGAGATAGCTTAGCAGGGCCATTTCAAAATATATCAAAAATATATTTGGGGGTAAAATATACTTTGATTTCTTTCAGGGCCTGCTATTTGACATGTGATACTCTACCTGAGTCAGTTTGGAAATTGATATCTTATTGCTACTCTTTTGTCCATCTAAGGTCTCTGTTTTTATGTTAATGCTGGTCAGTTGTGTTTAAATTCCAAAGGGAGGAGGTACGATGAGGCTCAACCTTCACTTCCCATCATGGTCCAAACTTGTTTTTCAGGTTTCTTTGGGATCCCCTTGGTCAAGAGTGGGTCGGTACAGTCAATTGGTGGCTTAGAATTGTATTTTTGGTTTACGAAAGCAAAATCACAGATAGAAGCTCACCCTTTGTTGTTTTTTCGAATAACAAGTTGTTGATTTTATCAACAGAAAATATGATATAAATAAATAAGTGCTTCCACACTTAGATATTTTAAAAAATCTAATAGGATGGGGTGGTCAATAAATGCCATTTTTCAAAGAGTCAAGGGTTTAACTGAGAACGACTGAATTCTCTTTGATAGTGTGATATCACTGCCAACACTAATGTGATTTAAGACTGAAAAAGAGAGGAACATATTTGGCATGAGGATTGTAATGATCCTCGGATTTCTTTCTTGAGTTAATAAAACCTAATCTAAGAGATGAGATGGATTATTTGGACTAGGTGCAACTGTGTAGACAGCACGTGTGACAGAGAGTTTGAGAGTTTAATCCAGGCCAGAGGACAGAGGCCACTCATGACTTAAGCCACGATATGCACGTGCTTTAAATAATATTTATTCACCTATGCCTTTCAATGCTATGTCTTCAGTCCTGATCTCTCGACTAACATCACCTTTCATTAACAGGCAGCCCAAATAAGACACATCCAAAACTAAACCCTCGATTGATTTCTTCAGATTTACCCTTCCCTGAATAGTCTTCAAATATAATACATGAAAAGTACATTATAAAATCTGTTCATTCTAAAAATACTGTAATTGTAGTCGATTCCTTCTTTATTTTACACCCTGTGTCCAATTACCAGCAAATTTTAATCTTTTTTATTCTACATTCAAAATATATTGAGAATCTGAATTTTCTAGATATTGTCACCCTTATCTCTCTAGGTTCTGGCACTTATCTCTACCCTGGACTATCACAATGCCCTCTATTCTTGTGCCCACTAGTTTCTTTACATGGAACTCAGAGTTATTCCAAAAATAACTAAAATCAAATTATCTGCTCAAAGATTCTCAGTGGCTTCCTATACAATTAATAAAATGCAAATCCACCATGACCTATAAAATACGACGTACGTTGCCTATCCAGTAACTCAGTGACCTCATACTCTACTCCTCTCCCTCTTTCTCATTCAGCTCTAGTTTCACAGGTGTGTTTTTTCTTTTTTAATTTCAATACATGTGCAGATTTTTTATGTGGATATATTGTATAATACCCAGGTTTGGGGTATGGATCTAGTCACCCAGGTAGTGGGCTTAGTACCCAAAGGGTAGATTTTTACCTATGTCTTCCTCCTTCTCTTCCCCCTCTAGTAGTCTGCAGTACCTATTTTTCCCACGTTTATGTCCATGTGTCTTCCCATGGTTCTTCTTAATGGACTTCAATCACACAAACATGTTATATCTAGCTTGGGGCCTTTGGCCATCCTATTGCCACTAATTAGAACAGTCTTCCCCATACCACCCCCCGCCAAAAAAAAAAAAAAAAAAAAAAAAAAAAAAAAAAAAAAAGACTTCATTGATTTCTCTTACTCCAGACATCTTCTCAAACACCATCTTATCAGAGAGGGCTTTCCAAACTATTCTATGTAAGTTCGCTCTCCCATCCTTGTCACTGTTCACCAAATATTTACAACCTGGCTTTTTATGTGTTTATTTTTTTACTGTGTCTACCCCTCTACTAGGTGTCCCTGAGATGAGGGACTTCAACACTGTTTAAATGACCTACACATGATATAGCCACTCAAAAATTATTTGTGAAATGAATGAATATAAGAAGAGAAAGTAATCAATAATTAGGAGAGTTATTTAGCATGCAACTAGGATGTATGAGTAGATTAAACCATGTGAGAAGATAAAACTAGGAAGTAATGCTCAAATAAGCAGCATGATTAATGACCAGAATATGGCACAAGAATCCTTAAATTTAATTCAGGAAGCCTATTTCACAAACAGCAGGCCTACTTTGGTAAATGTTTCTAGAAGAGAAAAACAAAAACAAACCACTGGTTTTCTTCTTTCTGGTTTCCTTTTCCTGATGATTTGGAGTTCAACAAGATTTGGGCACAGGAGACTTCAGTACCTGATACAGAATCAGATGCTGAGAATGTAATGGTAAACAAGATGTAATCCCTGCTTCCAAAGAGCTCACAGATTCAATATGGGTGGTGGTGGCAGAGGAAAATGAAATGCAGCAGGCCTTATTGGAGTGGTGGTTGCATGCTTCTAGGAATGGCTTTGCTACACTAGAGGATAGCTATTTCCTCCTGTGCCTTCCTTAGTGGTAATGACAGGACAATATGCTCATGAATTTTAAGGAAGAACTTTTCTCACTAAAAGCCAGAGAAGAAAGACAAATTCCACATGATATGCTTATATATGGAATCTAAAAAAGTTGAAGTTATAGAAAAAAATTTGGAAAGTAAAATAGTAGATACCAGAGGCTCGGTCTGTGGAGGGTAAGTGGAAAGATGTTGGCCAAAGGACAAAAAACTTCAGTTAAAAAGAATTAGTTTCAGAGCTGTGTTGTACAACTTGGTGACCATATTTAATCACAATGTATTATATTCATGAAAATCACTAAGAGAGTAGATTTTGTGTTCTTACCACAAAAAAAGTGAGTTAATGCATATGTTAATTAGCTCAAGTGAGACATTCCACAATGTGTATATATTTCAAATATCATGTTATACACCATAAACATATACATGTTTTATCTGTCAATATAAAAAATATTTTAAAAATAAGAAATAAAACGATTACAGGGCAATGAAGTAAGACTAGTTTTGCCATACAGTGTAACAACTAATTAAGATGAGAAATCAGGCAACTAGTGATAAATATTTTTTTTAATTAAAACATCCTCGACCATTAGGAAGAAATAAAATATAAATAAATATATACTCACCAACTATATAATAATTTCTCACTTTGCGTGATTCGAATACGTTTATTTTTTGAATTGTGCCCAAAGCGTCTACAATGATTAAGTCAAAGAAGCAAATCAGAATATGGTCTAATTAGACAACTAGTGGCAAATCTAAACATTTGAAGGAAATGGTTCATGAGGCTCTAAGTAGAACCAAATCCTAGGACTAAATAAGAGTATGGTTAGTTCTAAATTGCAATGATGGTTTACATTATTATGGGCTTTTATAGTTTGATAACTGTTTTTCCTCTATATTATCTTGTCTAATTGTCACAAAGACTTTTTGCAGATAAAAGTTAAAAGCAGCAGCTTTATAAATAATGGCTAGCCCTTATGGCTTTTTTTTTTAAATGAAAAAAACCATTTTTTAGGAAACCCCATTTTTCTTATGAAAAACCCATTCTCTCGTGAAATCCCATTTTTTTCTTATGAAAGGCTATCCACATGTGTAGTCTAGATTGATTAAATCCTTTACAGTGTGCCCGGAAGAGCATTAAAAACCTGTCCAGGGTAAGGAGTCTCTACAACCAGTGGTTCAATTCCACTAGCTTTGAATATTATTGGTCTTCTTAATTATCTTATTATCTTAATATAGTTGACAAATGATGTTCTCAAGGAATGCAAAAAAAAAAATTGTCCTCTACATTACCATATATAAGTAGTTGTAAACTTGTGGTTTCAGCAAGTGTATGTTGGCATCTTAGATATATAAAGAAAACTAGATTGTTGACTAGCAAGTGACCTAAGCAACTTTCCATTTTGCTGTTTGACCTAGTGTTAATCATATGAAGAACAGGAGACAATTATATAATTGTATTCTGAATCTATAATGGCAGAATTATGTTGATTTTTGTTAAGATCAAGAAATACTTTCAAAAGAAATGCAGAAATCATTAATTTACAATGCATCTAAAAACTTTGTTTCCAAATGATCCGACTGTGTCAGTTTTCTAAAATGTATGCATTCTGTCATTTTTTGATCCTTTTATATCTTTGACAGACTGAGTGTTTGATACAGCAGTATCTTAAGCTCTGCTAAAGAAAACACAGAGCTGATTTGCAACATGCATTTTTTAAAAACCGACTTAGGTATTGGTGTGCTTATTTCTAAAAGGTCTCACTTGGACTATTGTTACCTTTTTTACTGTGATAAGAAATGTATAACAAATTTACCGTTTGATCATTTTGAAGCATATAGTTATGAAGTGTTGGATACATTTATATTGTTGTGCAAAAGATGTCTAGAATTTTTCATCTTGTAAAACTGAAACTCCATACCCACTAAACACTGATTTCCCTCTCCTTCCTCTAGTCCTTGACAGCTACCTATTTCAACATTCTTTTTCCATCATTCTGAGTATTTTAGGTACTTTCTATGAGTTAAACCATACAGCATTTTGTCCTTGTATAACTGATTTATTTCAATTAGCATAATGTCCTCTAGATACACCCGTGTTGTTGCATGTGTCAGGATGTCCTTGTTAAGGGTGCATAATATTCCACTGTATTTTATTTATCCATTTATCTATGAGCATTTGTATTGCTTCCACTGCATAGACAAGGTTAATAATCCTGCAATTAATATGTTTGTGCAAACATATCTTCAAGATTCTGCTTAAATTATTTTGGATATATACCCAGAAGTGAGACTGTGACATCACATGGTAATTTTATTTTTAATTTTTTAGTAACATTCCTACTGTTTTTCATAATGGCTGCACCAATTTTTATTTTCATTAGCAAAGCACAAAGGTTCCAATTTCTATGAATCATTGTCAGCACTTTTTATTTTCTCTTCTTTGGATAGTGGCCACCCTGACTGATATAAGGTAATATCTCATTTTGGTTTTGATTTGGACTTATCTTATGATTAGTGATGTCCAACATTGTTATATATTCTTGTTGACCATTGGTATATCTTCTTTGGAGAATTGCTACTGAAGTCCTCTGCCCATTTTTTAAAAATTGGTTTTGTTTGATTTTGTTCGAGAGTTCCCTTATATATTATGAATAGTGACCCCTTATCAGATACATGATTTGCAAATATTTTCTCGCATTCTATATGTTGCCTTTTCACTTTGTTGATTATGTCTTTTGGTGCACAGTTTTTGAGTTTGATATCCCATTTGTTTATGTTTTCTTTTGTTTCCTGTTTTTGGTGCCATATTAAAGAAATCATTGCCAAAACCAGCGTCTTGAAGTATTTCTTCTAGGATTTTATCTAGAAGTTTTATAGTTTAGTTCTTAGGTTTAGGCCTACAATTCATTTTGCATTACTTTTATATAATGTAGAGTAGGAGTCCAATTTCATTCTATTATACATGGATATCCAGTTTTCCCAGTACCATTTGTTGAAGAGACTGTTCTTTCCCCATGGTGTAGCCTTTGACACCCTTTTTGAAAACCATTTGGACACATATGCAAGGTTTTATTTCTGGCTTCTCTCTTCTGTTCCATCGGTCTATATGTGTGTCTTTATGGCAACATCATACTGTCTTGATTACTATTACTTTAAAGTATGTTTTGAAATCAGAAAATGTGAGGCTTCCAACTTTGGTCTTCTTTTTCAGATCATTTTTGCTATTTGAGTTATTTTTAAATTATATTATGTATTTTAGAACTTTTTCCTATTTCTAGAAAAACAATCTCTGAAATTTTGATAGGAATTGCATTGAATCTTTGGGTTGCTTTGGGTAGTATAGACATTTTAACAATTCTAAGTCCTCTAATTTTTAAGCATGCGGCTGCATGAATGTTTAGACTCTCCTTTTACATGAATGTGCCCTACAAATGTTGAGGTTCACCTGTAGGCTGTGATATAGAGAGCCTTTCCAAAGTAAAATGTATCTTGATTATGGAACCAAAGACTTATGGGATCAGGGCACTTCAGAGATGGGAAGGAGCTCGCTGTACTTCTTGTCATTTGGCCCAAGAGTGAAAACTGCTGATAGTTTTCTATGTTAAAAAAGAAACTACTGTAAATGTAGTGCCTTCAGATGGCACCCATTTATTGTTTCGCAGACTTTCCAGATCAGAATTCAAGGCACAGTTTAACTGGATCCTCTGCTTATAATCTCACTCAGCTGAAATAAATGTTCTTGCTGGGCTATAATTTTACCTAATATTCTTCCAGGCCCATGTGATTGTGGTAAATTTCGGGATCTTAAAGTTGTAGGACAGACGACCTGAACTCTCAGACGCTACTTCGTTTTCACATAGCCTCTGGTGTCTGTCATTCTGTCATTCTACTCTCTACCTCCCTCCCTGAGATCAACCCAACCCAATAAATGTCACAAGTATCACCCATCTTCCACCTTCATGCTACATTTAAATTTATTTAGCTTATAATCTTTATAGATGAAAATGATGTAAACATTCCTGTGAAACTATATTAAATAGATCATTCATTAATTTAGTGTTAAAGTTTTACTGAATCTGTGTACTTTTAATCAAGAAACTATTTGAAGTATCAGAATGTAGAACAGAAAAAAAGACCAAATGGCCTTTTGAGATATCCATTGTTGGTAGGGGATTTGCAGTGAAGCTGCATGTTTCTGCTTGATGGTGACTTGGATTTTTATTCTCATCTGTGATTTTGTTCAGGTTAATTCTAACATTTTAAAGGGGAGATTTAGGCTCAGCGAATCTTGAAATGAGACTAAGATTGTGCATTTTTTAACACATGCTCAGGTATTGCAACAACAGCATCAATTTGTAGCTTGTTACTCAGTGGTTCTCAACTCAGCTGAACGCTTGCAATAACTGGAGATCTTCAAAAAACGCAGTTGGAATCTAAGGCAGGTGCCAAGCTTTGGTATATTTTAAAAACTCCTGAGGAGATGCTAATCAACTGCCAGGGTTGGAAATCACTAGCATCCACATTTCAATAATTCCTCAAAACCCCAGCCACTTTTTCTGTTCTGTAAGCCTCTCCTTAATAAACTTCCTGTCAATTCCATTCCTTTCCCTCCTCCCACTTTCCTGATAATCTGTAGCACCTTCAAGTCAAAGTCATAAGATGTATTTTAACTTTTATAAATTCACTACATATTTTCAATGTGTTAGCCTTGTATCCTCAATAATACACTTTTTCTGTGAATGCAAGGGCTCAGTTACCTTTAGAGTAAATACAGTGTTTAAACACACAGATTGAGTTTAAATTTGGAAAAAAGGAAATGCTTCATGGTCAATTAATAGTAAATAATATTTGAAAAACAGCTTAGAAACTACTTTCACACATTTTCACTTTTGTTTTATAGCATTCTTGTACATTATGTGGTTTTCAATACGTATATCACTTAAGAGAAAGAAGAGGTAATTTTTTGAACAAGGGTAATACATGCTAGAGCCAAGATCAGACACTGGTCCTTTGATTCTAAACACTGTGTGTATGTTTCTCACAAGACTTCATCGTTTTTATATCATACAAAAAACAATACTGGGTATGCTTTCTGTTTTCTTAGCAACCAGATTACTTTCACATGCATTGACTCACTTAAAATTGGCAACAATCTATAATTAACTTGATAACCAACTTCAGCCAAATAATTTATTTGAATTAATCAGTCTGGACATTATAATAGACAAGTAGTCATGCCAGGAACTCCAAAGACAATGTTTGGAACAATTTGATATTTATAATGTTGGCATGGATGTCAGATAAAATATAGAGTCATCCAGAATTCTAACTCTCCTTTAACTCTGCATCACCCAATAGCAATAACATACCCTTGTATAGGAATTAATATATGCCAGAACTGAAATAAGTACTTGATCTGTTTAAGTCATTTTAATGCTCACAACAGTCCAATTAGTTAAATTTCTTTCTTTCTTCACTTTTTTCTTTCTCTTTCTTTTCTTTTCTCTTTTCATTTCTTTTCTTTTCTCTTTTCTTTTCTTTTCTTTTCTTTTCTTTTCTTTTCTTTTCTTTCTTTCTCTCTCTCTCTCTCTCTCTCTCTGTCTCTCTCTCTCTCTCTCTTTCTTTCTCTCTCTTTCTCTCTCTCTCTCTCTTTCTTTCTTTTTATCTATCTTGGAGGAAAAAGTGCAGGCACGGACTGGCAACTCTCCCAAGTTCATCTATTCATTAAATGGCAATGCTAGGATTAAAAAAAAATCAGTCAATCTTCAGAGTTCTTCCTTTAAAACAGGGGTAGGCATAATTTTTAAAAGTACACAGCTATACCCATTTGGTTAAATACTCTATGGGATTCCTTTCCTCACTACAATGGTTAAGCCCATTGTATGTGGGCAGAGTCAGAAATATTTATTATCTAGCCCTGTAAAGAATTTTTTTTTTTTTTTTTGGCGGGGGACAGAGTCTTGCTCTGTCTCCCAGGCTGGAGTGCAGTGGTGTGACTCAGCTCACTGCAACTTCTGCCTCCCGGGGTCAAGCGATTTTCCTGGCTCAGCCTCCTGAGTGGTGGGATTACAGGCACATGCCACCATGCTCGGCCAATTTTTGTATTTTTAGTAGAGACGGAGTTTCACCATGTTGGCCGGGATGGTCTCGAACTCCTAACCTCGTGATTCGCCTCCTCGATCTCCCAAAGTGCTGGGATTACAGGCATGAGCCACCGCGCTCAGCCTAAAAATGTTTGTTAATGGCTGTTTTAAACGAATGTGCTGTATTTTCTGTCCAATTAGGCCATCTAAACATCTGAAGCATGTATTCATATGTCAACGTGTTCTACACATAGAGTACTTACCTAATTTTTCCAAATATTATATTGAAAAGCATAAATTTGTACAGTGCTTTTATTTTTTACTTAAAACTCTCACAAACTTTATCTCCAGTTCCATAATCACTGTATGAAATAAGGTCAATGATGAGTCTTTTCATTAAACAGATCAGAAAAGCCAACCCAATAAATGTCACAAGTATCACCATGCAGACCTCCAAATTTTCAGTCTACATCACCATGACATCATGAGACTAACACTGTATCAGTATATTACTGACCTTCATAATGGCTTACAAAAACATTTATATTCAATAAATACTTGCTGAAAGCTTGCCATATTCCAGGCCTTGCATAAATGTTAATTCACACTTTGAGAGGCCAACGCGGGCGGATCATGAGGTCAAGAGATCAAGACCATCCTGGCCAACATGGTGAAACCCTGTCTCTACTAAAAAAACAAAAAAATTAGCTGGGCATGATGGCGGGCGCCTGAAGTCCCAGCTACTCCAAAGGCTGAGGCGGGAGAATCGCTTGAACCCCGGAGGCGGAAGTTGCAGTGAGCCAAGATCATGCCACTGCACTCCAGTCTGACAACAGAGTGAGACTCTGTCTCAAAAAAAAAAAAAAAAAAAAAAAAAAAGAAGTTAATTCGCTTTGTGCTCATAACACATCTCTGAGGTAAGAACAATAATATCATTTACATAAATAATAACATAAATTACAAAACGGAGGCACAGGTTTTAATAGTTTAAGGAGCTAACCCAAGGTAATGCTGCTACTGAGTTATGGAATTCATGTTTAACCTGAGGGGTCTAAAGTCCTTGATTATAATTATTTCACTACCTTGACTCCTGGGGAGCTCATGAATCAAGTCTGTGTATTTTAAAATGTGAATCTAGTTGAGATTTGAGAATTCATCTTAAATGCTTTTAGAAAACATGTTAATTACTCTCATTTTGATGACTCACCAATAAAAATAGAAGTAAAAATAATTTTGATATAATTCAAATCAAAGACATATTTAGTGTAAGTACCTAATTGGCTAAAATACATGCATTCACATAAAATTTCTTTCATTTGCCTTTTTCAGACTTTAACATAGTTAATTTTCTAATATTTTACAAATAAGCTGAACACATGTTAATTATGTTTGATTGTTTGGCTCTAAAATCGTATAACTTTAAACACATTAAAAATGAAATTGAAAAATGAAAATCCATCTAAAAAGGTACACATTGTAGAATAACACTTTCCTGTATACTTTGGCCAATGAATTGTGAACAGCTGTTTACATGTATCATTTTCAAATAGAAGCTTTAAGATTGAATCCGTGTTCCAACACATCTTCTGATCCGTTTGCAGTGGTGACTTCAATATATTTCAAATGACATGGGGTAATTACATGAAACAAATCCAAAGTGAATGTGTAATTAGAGTGGGAGATAAACCTTTACTAATTTATCTACAAAAATTTTGAATCTTTTGCTACTGATTCTTATTACCATAATTGTTGGTTGAACTTCATATATATATATATATATATATATATGTAAACTTTGGAATAATCTCAAACTTACAGAAAATTTGAAAGACATTTCTGTCTCTGTGTTTACATGTGTGTGGGTGGGTGGGTGTATCTGTGATAGAATTCGTTCTATATCATATGAAATTAGGTTGCAGGAATTATGGCCCTTAATTGGTAAATTTTTCAGTGTTTTATTTCCTAAGAATGAGAAGATTATCTTAGAGAACCATCATAAAATTTAACATGTTTATATCACCTAATCTACAGTCCATAATTTAAATTTCATCATTAGATTTTTAAATTTTTTATTTTTCTTTAGCTTTTTCTTTATACTGGTCCAGAGTCCAGGCCAGGGTCATGCATTACATTTAGTTTTTATGGTTTAAGCCTGTAAGTGTTCCTCAGCTTTTCTTTATATTTTACTACATTTTTGAAGGACATAGGACAGTTATTTTGTAGAATGCCACTTGTTTTTTATTTGCCTGATGATTCCCCATGATTATATTTAAGTTGTGCATTTTTGTCAGCAATACCACAAACATGGCTCCCTGTTTCTGTCAGTAGACGTATCTAAAGTCATGAATTAATTTGTCCCATTATATTGACTTGTCCCATTATAGAGGATGTTAACTCTGATTACAGGATTAAGGTAATGCTCTTCATATTTCTCCACTATAAAATTACTTTCTCTTTTGTAATTGATAAGTAATTCATAGGAGATGCTTTGAAACTCTTACTAAACCTCCAACCACTGATATTAGTATTCATCATGACTCTTGCCTAAATCCATTGTTACTATGATAATAGCAAAATGATGTTTTGAACTCCATAATTTCTTCTATTCTAAGGATGTTGCCTCTCTTTCCTTCCTTCCTCCCTCCCTCCCTCCCTCCCCCCCCTTCCTCCCCCCCTCTTCCTTTCTCCCTCCCTTCCTCACTTCCTCCCTTCTTTTCCCCCTCCCTTCCTCACTTCCTCCCTTCCTTTCTCCCTCCCTTCCTCACTTCCTCCCTTCCTCCCTTTCTCCCTCACTACCTTCCTTCCTTCCTTCTTTCCACCTTCTTTCTACCTTCCTTCCTCCCTTCCTTCCTTCCTTCCTTCCTTTTTTCTTTCTGCCTTCCTTCCTTCTTCTTCCTTCCGTCATATATATGTGTGTATATATATATGTGTGTGTATATATATATAAAAGAGGGAGAGAAATAAATAGGAGTAAATGCGCATATATTTAAACATGCATACATATAAATAAATGCATATATATGCACACTTTCTCATTTATAAATAAATGCATATATACATACGTTATATATATATAGAGAGAGAGAGAGAGAGAAAGAGAGATAATGCATTCCTTACTTTCTGGAACACAATGCTGTTCTAGACTACTTTGCTTTGTCTGCCGCCAGATCTGGAATAAGTCATTTCTCCAAGGGGTGCTGGTTCCTTTTAGTAGAGAAGCCATTTTGAAACCAAAATCTGAGAACAGGAAGGGGTTATTGCTGATAATTAAGTGTCATCTTCTAACTAAATTCAAAGCAAAACTTCTTTTACTGTCTTATCCAAATTGCTATTGGTAAAGAGAAGGTATATGAGTATGTTCCTTTTGAAAGAATTATACTCTGTTTTTCCTCTAGCACAAATAAAGATAAATAATAATGAAGATCTACAAAGTACTGAGCAAGAAAAACATCAATCAAATTCTAAAAATTATATTTGTCTTTGATAGGTTTTAATGCTGTTGTTCCTCATATAGACTTGAGAATTTCCTGCATGTTAAAATATACATAATAGATATTTTATATCTTATTTTATTTTATTATTATTTTTGAGATGCAGTTTCACTCTTTTTGCCCAGCCTCCCAAGTAGCTGGGATTACTGGCACCTGCCACCATGCCCGGCTAATTTTTTGTATTTTTAGTAGATACGGGATTTCACCATGTTGGCCAGAATGGTCTCCATCTCTTGACCTCGTAATCCGCCCACCTCGGCCTCCCAAAGTTCTGAGATTACAGAAGTGAGCCACCACCTTCCAGCCTTTTTCTGTCTTATTTTAAGGAAATCAGGAAAATTGCTTTATTTCCTTTGAGAAAAAGCACAGCTTTCTAATATTTCAACATCTAAAAATTGATTCCTAACAGAAAACATAATGACTTTCCTTAATTGCCTTCGTCATTCATTATCTATTTTGATATGTAAGCGTGTCTCGAATATTCACATCCTTGAAGTGTTCGGATCAATTCTCACCCAACTACTTTGTACAGTTTTCTCCTAGTAAGTCATTTTCTGAAGACATTGTGCTAAAAAATATTAGTAGATTGTTGTGTTGCATGAAAATGTTAACATATCTTGACTTAAAAATAAGTATATATGTGTGTGTATATATATGTGTGCGTGTGTTTATTTCTGTATATATATCACATTATACAGATGGGAAATAAATAATAATTTAGTTTACACAGTTACTTTTATGGGTGCATTTATCTATTTTTATGATGGATTCATCTGCTGTGAGTAGTTAGTCATCACTAAACCTTGTCTTTTGCATCCTGGGCTTAGAATAGATATGGAAGTTTTCTTTTCACTGTTTAGCTTGAGTATACATTGTGAAGTATTTTCAGTAAATGACTCCTAGTTAAGTCTATAACTACAATAATATGTCTATATTTGCAATAATATAATCCAGGAACATGGAGTAGAGAGAAAATATTAAGTCACTTTTAGGATGGAATCATCAATAAGTATTACAGATTGACACACACGCTTATATTTAGTATTTAGAGATATAACACCATCAAACTTTAACATGGACATTATTATTTAGGGATATAAGTATGCTAAAACATTGATTGGTGATGATGCTAGGCAGAATTCTAAGATGATTCCCATGACCATTGCCACCTGGTATTTTACTTGTGATTATAAGTTATGAGGCAAAAGTATATTGTAAATGCAGTTAAATTTACTAATCAGTTGACCTTAAAATGGGGAACTTGGCTGAGTGAGTGCAACTGACATGAATCCTTAAAAGTAGAGAGGTTTCTCTGACACACTCACAGTGTGAGGAGGATTTAATCAGAAGAATCCTGTTGCTGGCCTTGAAGGACTAAATTGTGATATTGTCAGAGAAAATGAGGACCATGGCATGGAAATTTGAGCAGCTTAAAAGATGACAGTGTTTTCTGGATGGCAGCTCATAAGGCAGCAGCAATATAATTCTTAAAACTGCAAGAAAAGATTTCTGACAACCACTGTAGTGAGGCTGGAGGCAGATTCTTTCTTAGCTAAGTAGGATCAGATGAGAAGCATCAGATAAGGAGGCAGTCAACCAACCCTTGGAGTGTGAGTCCTGAGACAAGAATCTAACTGCTGCAATTTACTGTGTTAGAGTTTGCATGGATTGGGAGTCTAACATGGTTCAACTGGATTTTCTAAACGTGAAGCATTGTATTTGTAAAGCTTTGATAGAATCTTGAACTCCTCCAGAACCTTATAGTTCTTTTAAGTAAATAGATTACAAGGCTAACCCCACACTAAAATTTCTTATGAGAACACACCCCAACTACAGTTAGAAGTTCTACCTTACAAACTCAAGTAATACAGGGGCTCTTGCATTTTAAAAAAACAAATAGTCTAGTATCAGAAAGTGATTGCAAGGAACACATGTGGTGTATGTATTCCAAATCAGAGATATTTGCTGTATTTGGATAAGAATTAATCTTGTCAGTAAACTTTACCCAACTCTCCCTACAAAATAAGAAAATGCAGATACTTCTATAGCCTCTCTTGAAATTAGGACACAGAAAAACCAAACCTAGAATTTTGATTTAGGGGCAATTATATAAGGAATACCCGAGGGGAAAATATTTTGATGGCAAGAGATGTAGCAGTATTGATGTTCTAGGGTACCAATAGAGGTGCAGTATTGGTGTCCAGGGAAGGGTAGTGGCAGTGTGGACTGGCTGACCCGCGGTCCTGACTGAGCTGATGAGCAGGAATGGATGGGAAGTTGAGGAGGTAGGACAAAACTTATTAGATGTTTACTCTGTCCAAAATCCTGAGATTTGCCTTATACATTGTGCAGAAAAGAGTTAACATAACAGGTAGCAGGCCCCAAACTGGTATCCTTTAAAAGGCTTGTTTGCTAGCCATTGGCTGACATCTAGAAAGTTGGATTTTAGGAGTATTCTCATCATTCACAAACTGACAAAGTAACCCACTGTGCACCAACTGTTTGTGCATATAATGTGTGTTCTTTGCTTCATACCTGCTTTCCTTTTGAGAGTGTGGAATTTTGATATGCCCTAGGTAGAGGGCACCTATTTCACCCCAAGAAAAACTCTGGAAACTGAGTTTCTAATGAGCTTCCCTGGGCAGGAACATCAAAAGCATGTTACTGCATTTCTGTTGCTGGGGAACAGTGTCCTCTGTGTGTTCTGTCATGGGAAGGAGTCAGCAAAAGGAAAGCTGCACATGATTTCTTCAAGGCTCCACCTCTGATTTTGCCCTTATGATCTGGCCATGTATCCTTACTAAATCACATTCATAAATCTTGTCATGAGTATTATTATATGCTGAATCCCATGAGTCCTTCCATTGAATCTCCTAGATTCAGGATCTTGGGGACACTGACACATACATACATCGTTTACTTTCCCAATAGCTACTAAATGGATTTATTCCATTCATTTTGAGAAATTAGAAACCATACTCCACATTGCTGAAAAAATTGTGCAGGTTACAGGGTTGTGTAATGACATCACTAGCAGGCAAACCTCTGTGTGTCTAACAAGGTGTTTTAGAACTGGTTGAGTTGTAGACCATGTTAAAATGGGAATTTGAAGTATTGTCTTGGCCTACAGTCATCCTACTGTCTAAACTGTCACCTTCCTATGTAAAATCCTCATCACTCAGTCACTAATCCAGTCAATAATATGTCATTTAATAAATGTTCCTTGGGTTTTTAGTCCCAGCCAAAATATGGGCTCTGCTAATCACACCCGACTACTTTTCTGAGTAGTTCAGTCCATATTTGAATAGTTAGTATTGCAAGGATAACTTTCTGAACAATAACTCACAATCAGCACTCTTTATGTGCTTACCTCTGGGTTATTCTCTCATTGTGGCCACTAAGTAATTCTTCTCTTCCACAGTTCTGAGATTATAAATCTTAGATTTTTTTTAGTCTCAAATATTACATACAATTATATCCTAGTTAAGAATTGATGCCAATGATCAATATTTGATATCACTATTTCTAAACTCAAGCTTTTCCAACCTTTCCTGCAACTCTCAAAATCAGGACTAGATCAAAATAATTTGTCCAGATGTGGCTCTATCTGAAGAGCATAGTCCCTGTAAAGTACTTAAGTAGTCATTGTTTTAAAACTCATTCTGAGTCAAAGCCATTTCTTCATCAGAAAAACCTCATTGTTAAATATTTTATTTCCTAGCTTCAAAACTGCAGGCTTCTACCCCTGTTGATCATTTGTATGTCGTCTTTGGTGACATATCTGTTCCAGTACTTAGCCTATTTTTCAATAAGGTTATTAACCTTTTTTTTTTGAACTATTGAGTTTTGGGTGTTTCTTATTTATTTTGCAGATTAACTCCTTATTAAATATAGATGCTCATGGACTAATGACAGGGTTACATCCAGATAAACTCATCATAAGTTGAAGATAATGTAAGTCAAAAATGCATTTAATCGTCGAACCTACAGAACATCATAGCTTAGCCTCCCCTACCTTCAATGTGATCAGAACACTTACATTAGCCTACAGTTAGGCCAAATCATCTAACACGTAGCCTATGTTATAATAAAATTTTGAGTATCTCATATAATTTGTTAAATACTATACTGGAAGTGGAAAATACAATGTTTGTATGGGTGCTCAAAAAATAGTTTCTATGAATGGGCATAATTTTTACACTATTGTAAAATAAAAGCATTATAATTCAAATTTATTATAATTCAGGACTATGTGTATACAGTTTTCAAATATTTCCTCCCATTCTATAGATTGCCTTTTCACTCTGTTGATTGTTTCCTTTGTTGTGTAAACACTTTTTAATTTGATACAGTCTCATTTGTCTATTTTGTTTTGTTGCCTTTTCATTTGTGTCATATTCATAAAATCACTGCCAAATCCAGTGTCATGAAGCTTTTCCTATTTTCTCTTTTTTTTTATTTTAAACTTTGGATATTTTGCCCTCAACTTGAACATTTATTTCTTTCTATATTGACAAAATCATATATATTTATGACTGGGGAAGGATTTGAGATATGTTTGTCAAAGGATACAAAATTTCAGTTAACTAGGAAAAATAAATTCAAGAGCTCTGTAGTTCAATGTGGTGACTATAGTCAATAATAAAACTGTATACTTGAAAATGGCTAAGAGAATAGATGTTAAATATTCTTACCACAAAAATAAGTATGTGAGGTAATATGTATGGTAATTAGCCTGATTTAACCATTGCACGATGTATACATATATCAAAGCATCATTTACTACCCTGTGTTTTCTTTTAGGAGATTTAGAATCTCAGGAATTACATTTAAGTCTTTAACCTATTTTGATTTAACGTTCGTGTAATATATAAGGGCCCGATTTCATTCTTTTGTATGTAGAGATCCAGTTTTCTCAGCACAATTTCTTGAAGAGACATCTTTTCCCCATTGTGTATATTTGGCACCATTGTCAAAGATCAGTTGGCCATATGTGCATGGATTGATTTTCCGACTCTTTCTTTTGTTAAATATCACTAATCTTCAGAGAAATCCAAATAAACCCTCCACAAGGATATGTCCCCTCACTCCTGTCAAGATGGCAATTAAGGAAATAAAACAAAAAACAAGTGTTAGCCATGGAGAAATTGGAACCCTCAAACACTGTTGGAAGTGCAGATGGTACAGCTGCTAGAGAAAACCATATGGGGGCTCCTTAAAAACTTAAAAATATAAAACTATCACACCCTTTGATCCAGCAATCCAGTGTCTGAATATATATTCAAGAGAACTGAAATCAGAGTCTGGAAGGTACATTGGCACGTCTATGTTCATTGCGGCATTATTCACAATAGCCCAGACGTAAAAGAGGTGTCTATCTACAGACAAGTGCATGAAGGAAATATGTGATATAGACATAAAATGGAATACTCTTCAGTCTTAAAAAAAAAAAAGACATTCTGTAGCATGACATGCTTAATTTAAAAAAATAAAGTTATTTTGAGGAAAGCTTTATAGTTCTTTGGTAGTATGAAAGACAAAAATTGGAGTATCTAACTTTACTTAAGACAAAATAATATTATGTTAGAATTTACTTTTTCTTTTGTGATTATTGCAAAAATAGCCCGTAGACATATTAAATTCATCTCATTTACATTAATACCATAGACAGCTTAATACCACCTCATTTTCATTGAATATTATAAGTATTCTTCACTTTTGCTACATACTTTTCCCACTTTAATTATTTTCCTCAACAACTTTTTATTGTGTTTATGCCATTTGGTATCCCACAAACACATACACATAAATGTATTGCAATTGTTATGGTTTTATTATAGTGCACTTGTTTCAAATAATCAAGATTAGTTATTGTATTAACTTGGTCTGCCATAACAAAATACCCAAGACTGAGAAGTTTAAACAACAGAAACTTATTTCTTAAATATCTAGAGGCTGGAAGTCCCAGATCAGGTTGTTAGCATGGTAGGGTTCTGGTGAGCACCCTCTTCCTGGCTTGCAGATGGCTGCCTTCCAGCTGTATTCGTAACATACAGGAGATAGACATTTCTCTCCCTCTCTTCTTATAATGCCACCGATTCCATAGGATGAAGACTACTCACTTATCACCTCATTTAGTCTTAATTACCTCCACAAGTGCCATCTCCAAGTACTGTCACATTTCAGGTGAATGCTTCAACATATGAGTTTTAGGGAGGAGGCACAATTCAGTCCATAGCAGTTTTAAAGTAGGTCATAAGAGATTAACCCTTATTTTATAGATGTGTTAACTCTACGGAATTATAACAATTTCATACATGTTGTAGTTGTGAGTAACTAGCTCTGTAATTGAAATCCACAATAGCACGGTTGAGTCTTTGACAGTTGCAAAAATCAGGGGTAAGGACAGAATCCTGATAGAATGAACCAACCAACCTTTGGTCTTGCAGTAAGATGAAAAGGTTAACTTCATTTCTTTACATAGACCAAGCTTTGGTAAATGTTGTCAGCATATTTTCTCCCCTCATTTAAATGTTTGAGCTGGTAAGGTTTAACATTAAATCTCCAATTTCCTTTATTGTACTGGAATTTATCTTTTTTAAATTCTTGAATTATGTGGGTGCATAAATTATTAACTAAAATTAGGAATGACTTTATATTTGAAATTGGTACAAAGAGAAAAAACTGAATTGTGACTAATTCTAAGTGTGATGCCTGGGTTTTTGGATGAAGGAAATAATTTCAAGGTAGGATTTTAAATTTACATTTTCCTCTTTGTAAATTATGACCTCTGTTTAATTGTCCAAGTGTAGCTTTTAATCAAATCGACTTTAGAAAATGAGTTTTACTTTATGTTACATTGTCATTCCCTTATGCAGGTAGATATCTAAAGTAGGAGGGGCAATAATCTGGGGGAAGGACACTTTAGACACTTTCTGGGACCTGATTTTCATGAGGTTTATCATATATCCTTACATATAAGAAAGTTTTTTTTTTTAATTTTTTTAAAATTATTATTATACTTTGAGTTCCAGGGTACATGTGCACAATGTGCAGGTTTGTTACATATGTACAATTGTGCCATGTTGGTGTGCTGCAACCATCAACTCGTCAGCACCCATTAACTCGTCATTTACATCAGGTATAACTCCCAATGCAATCCCTCCCCTCACCCCCCTCCCCATGATAGGCCCCGGTATGTGATGTTCCCCTTCCCGAGTCCAAGTGATCTCATTGTTCAGTTCCCACCTATGAGTAAGAACATGCGGTGTTTGGTTTTCTGTTCTTGCGATAGTTTGCTAAGAATGATGGTTTCCAGCTGCATCCATGTCCCTACAAAGGACACAAACTCATCCTTTTTTATGGCTGCATAGTATTCCATGGTGTATATGTGCCACATTTTCTTAATCCAGTCTGTCACTGATGGACATTTGGGTTGATTCCAAGTCTTTGCTATTGTGAATAGTGCTGCAATAAACATACGTGTGCATGTGTCTTTATAGCAGCATGATTTATAATCCTTTGGGTATATACCCAGTAATGGGATGGCTGGGTCATATGGTGCATCTAGTTCTAGATCCTTGAGGAATCGCCATACTGTTTTCCATAATGGTTGAACTAGTTTACAATCCCACCAACAGTGTAAAAGTGTTCCTATTTCTCCACATCCTCTCCAGCACCAGTTGTTTCCTGACTTTTTAATGATGGCCATTCTAACTGGTGTGAGATGGTATCTCATTGTGGTTTTGATTTGCATTTCTCTGATGGCCAGTGATAATGAGCATTTTTTCATGTGTCTGTTGGCTGTATGAATGTCTTCTTTTGAGAAATGTCTGTTCATATCCTTTGCCCACTTTTTGATGGGGTTGTTTGTTTTTCTCTTGTAAATTTGTTTGAGTTCTTTGTAGGTTCTGGATATTAGCCCTTTGTCAGATGAATAGACTGAAAAAATTTTCTCGCATTCTGTAGATTGCCTGTTCACTCTGATGGTAGTTTCTTTTGCTGTGCAGAAGCTCTTTAGTTTAATGAGATCCCATTTGTCAATTTTGGCTTTTGCTGCCGTTGCTTTTGGTGTTTTAGACATGAAGTCTTTGCCCATGCCTATGTCCTGAATGGTACTACCTAGGTTTTCCTCTAGGGTTTTTATGGTATTAGGTCTAACATTTAAGTCTCTAATCCATCTTGAATTAATTTTCGTATAAGGAGTAAGGAAAGGATCCAGTTTCAGCTTTCTAATTATGGCTAGCCAAGTTTCCCAACACCATTTATTAAATAGGGAATCTTTTCCCCATTTCTTGTTTCTCTCAGGTTTGTCAAAGATCAGATGGCTGTAGATGTGTGGTATTATTTCTGAGGACTCTGTTCTGTTCCATTGGTCTATATCTCTGTTTTGGTACCAGTACCATGTTGTTTTGGTTACTGTAGCCTTGTAGTATAGTTTGAAGTCAGGAAGCGTGATGCCTCCAGCTTTGTTCTTTTGACTTAGGATTGTCTTGGAGATGCGGGCTCTTTTTTGGTTCCATATGAACTTTAAAGCAGTTTTTTCCAATTCTGTGAAGAAACTCATTGGTAGCTTGATGGGGATGGCATTGAATCTATAAATTACCTTGGGCAGTATGGCCATTTTCACGATATTGATTCTTCCTATCCATGAGCATGGTATGTTCTTCCATTTGTTTGTGTCCTCTTTTATTTCACTGAGCAGTGGTTTGTAGTTCTCCTTGAAGAGGTTCTTTACACCCCTTGTAAGTTGGATTCCTAGGTATTTGATTCTCTTTGAAGCAATTGTGAATGGAAGTTCATTCATGATTTGGCTCTCTGTTTGTCTGTTACTGGTGTATAAGAATGCTTGTGATTTTTGCACATTAATTTTGTATCCTGAGACTTTGCTGAAGTTGCTTATCAGCTTAAGGAGATTTTGGGCTGAGACAATGGGGTTTTCTAAATATACAATCATGTCATCTGCAAACAGGGACAATTTGACTTCTTCTTTTCCTAACTGAATACCATTGATTTCTTTCTCTTGCCTGATTGCCTTAGCCAGAACTTCCAACACTATGTTGAATAGGAGTGGTGAGAGAGGGCATCCCTGTCTTGTGCCAGTTTTCAAAGGGAATTTTTCCAGTTTTTGCCCATTCAGTATGATATTGGCTGTCGGTTTGTCATAAATAGCTCTTATTATTTTGAGGTACGTTCCATCAATACCGAATTTATTGAGCGTTTTTAGCATGAAGGGCTGTTGAATTTTGTCAAAAGCCTTTTCTGCATCTATTGAGATAATCATGTGGTTCTTGTCTTTGGTTCTGTTTATATGCTGGATTATGTTTATTGATTTGCGAATGTTGAACCAGCCTTGCATCCCAGGGATGAAGCCCATTTGATCATGGTGGATAAGCTTTTTGATGTGTTGCTGAATCCGGTTTGCCAGTATTTTATTGAGGATTTTTGCATCTATGTTCATCAGGGATATTGGTCTAAAATTCTCTTTTTTTGTTGTGTCTCTGCCAGGCTTTGGTATCAGGATGATGTTGACCTCATAAAATGAGCTAGGGAGGATTCCCTCTTTTTCTATTGATTGGAATAGTTTCAGAAGGAATGGTACCAGCTCCTCCTTGTACCTCTGGTAGAATTCAGCTGTGAATCCATCTGGTCCTGGACTTTTTTTCATTGGTAGGCTATTAATTATTGCCTCAATTTCAGAGCCTGCTATTGGTCTATTCAGGGATTCAACTTCTTCCTGGTTTAGTCTTGGAAGAGTGTAAGTGTCCAGGAAATTATCCATTTCATCTAGATTTTCCAGTTTATTTGCATAGAGGTGTTTATAGTATTCTCTGATGGTAGTGTGTATTTCTGTGGGGTCCGTGGTGATATCCCCTTTATCATTTTTTATTGCATCTATTTGATTCTTCTCTCTTTTCTTCTTTATTAGTCTTTCTAGCGGTCTCTCAATTTTGTTGATCTTTTCAAAAAACCAACTCCTGGATTCATTGATTTTTTGGAGGGTTTTTTATGTCTCTATCTCCTTCAGTTCTGCTCTGATCTTAGTTATTTCTTGCCTCCTGCTAGCTTTCGAATGTGTTTTCTCTTGCTTCTCTAGTTCTTTTAATTGCGATGTTAGAGTGTCAATTTTAGATCTTTCCAGCTTTCTCTTGTGGGCATTTAGTGCTATAAATTTCCCTCTACACACTGCTTTAAATGTGTTCCAGAGATTCTGGTATGTTGTATCTTTGTTCTCATTGGTTTCAAAGAACTTCTTTATTTCTGCCTTCATTTTGTTATGTACCCAGTAGTCATTCAGGAGCAGGTTGTTCAGTTTCCATGTACTTGAGCGGTTTTGATTGAGTTTATTAGTCCTGAGTTCTAGTTTGATTGCACTGTGGTCTGAGAGACAGTTTGTTATTATTTCTGTTCTTGTACATTTGCTGAGGAATGCTTTACTTCCAATTATGTGGTCAATTTTGGAGTAAGTGTGATGCGGTGCTGAGAAGAATGTACATTCTGTTGATTTGGGGTGGAGAGTTCTATAGATGTCTATTAGGTCTGCTTGCTGCAGAGATGAGTTCAATTCCTGGATATCCTTGTTAACTTTCTGTCTCGTTGATCTGTCTAATGTTGACAGTGGGGTGTTGAAGTCTCCCATTATTATTGTATGGGAGTCTAAGTCTCTTTGTAAGTCTCTAAGGACTTGCTTTATGAATCTGGGTGCTCCTGTATTGGGTGCATATATATTTAGGATAGTTAGCTCTTCCTGTTGAATTGATCCCTTTACCATTATGTAATGGCCTTCTTTGTCTCTTTTGATCTTTGATGGTTTAAAGTCTGTTTTATAAGAGACTAGTATTGCAACCCCTGCTTTTTTTTGTTCTCCATTTGCTTGGTAAATCTTCCTCCATCCCTTTATTTTGAGCCTATGTATGTCTCTGCATGTGAGATGGGTCTCCTGAATACAGCAGACTGATGGGTCTTGACTCTTTATCCAGTTTGCCAGTCTGTGTCTTTTAATTGGAGCATTTAGTCCATTTACATTTAAGGTTAAGATTGTTATGTGTGAACTTGATCCTGCCATTATGATATTAACTGGTTATTTTGCTTGTTAGTTGATGCAGTTTCTTCCTAGCCTCGATGGTCTTTACATTTTGGCATGTTTTTGCAATGGCTGGTTCCGGTTGTTCCTTTCCATATTTAGTGCTTCCTTCAGGGTCTCTTGTAAGGCAGGCCTAGTGGTGACAAAATCTCTAAGCATTTGCTTATCTGTAAAGGATTTTATTTCTCCTTCATTTATGAAACTTAGTTTGGCTGGATATGAAATTCTGGGTTTAAAATTCTTTTCTTTAAGAATGTTGAATATTGGCCCCCACTCTCTTCTGGCTTGGAGAGTTTCTGCCGAGAGATCTGCTGTTAGTCTGATGGGCTTCCCTTTGTGGGTGACCCGACCTTTCTCTCTGGCTGCCCTTAAGATTTTTTCCTTCATTTCAACTTTGGTGAATCTGGCAATTATGTGTCTTGGAGTTGCTCTTCTCGAGGAGTATCTTTGTGGTGTTCTCTGCATTTCCTGGATTTGAATGTTGGCCTGCCCTACTAGGTTGGGGAAGTTCTCCTGGATGATATCCTGAAGAGTGTTTTCCAACTTGGTTCCATTTTCCCCCTCACTTTCAGGCACCCCAATCAGACGTAGATTTGGTCTTTTTACATAATCCCATACTTCTTGCAGGCTTTGTTCATTTCTTTTTCTTCTTTTTTCTTTTGGTTTCTCTTCTAGCTTCATTTCATTCATTTGATCCTCAATCGCTGATACTCTTTCTTCCAGTTGATCGAGTCGGTTACTGAAGCTTGTGCATTTGTCACGTATTTCTCGTGTCATGGTTTTCATCTCTTTCATTTCGTTTATGACCTTCTCTGCATTAATTACTCTAGCCATCAATTCTTCCACTTTTTTTTCAAGATTTTTAGTTTCTTTGCACTGGGTACGTAATTCCTCCTTTAGCTCTGAGAAGTTTGATGGACTGAAGCCTTCTTCTCTCATCTCGTCGAAGTCATTCTCCGTCCAGCTTTGATCTGTTGCTGGCGATGAGCTGCGCTCCTTTGCCGGGGGAGATGCACTCTTATTTTTGGAATTTCCAGCTTTTCTGCCCTGCTTTTTCCCCATCTTTGTGGTTTTATCTGCCTCTGGTCTTTGATGATGGTGACGTACTGACGGGGATTTGGTGTAGGTGTCCTTCCTGTTTGATAGTTTTCCTTCTAACAGTCAGGACCCTCAGCTGTAGGTCTGTTGGAGATTGCTTGAGGTCCACTCCAGACCCTGTTTGCCTGGGTATCAGCAGCAGAGGCTGCAGAAGATAGAATATTGCTGAACAGCGAGTGTACCTGTCTGATTCTTGCTTTGGAGGCTTCCTCTCAGGGGTATACTCCACCCTGTGAGGTGTGGGGTGTCAGCCTGCCCCTAGTGGGGGATGTCTCCCAGTTAGGCTACTCAGAGGTCAGGGACCCACTTGAGCAGGCAGTCTGCCCCTTCTCAGCTCTCAACCTCCGTGTTGGGAGATCCACTGCTCTCTTCAAAGCTGTCAGACAGAGTCGTTTGCGTCTGCAGAGGTTTCTGCTGCTTTTGTTATTGTTTACTGTGCCCTGTCCCCAGAGGTGGAGTCTACAGAAACAGGCAGGTTTCCTTGAGCTGCTGTGAGCTCCACCCAGTTCGAGCTTCCCAGCGGCTTTGTTTACCTACTTAAGCCTCAGCAATGGCGGGCGCCCCTCCCCCAGCCTCACTGCTGCCTTGCAGGTAGATCACAGACTGCTGTGCTAGCAATGAGGGAGGCTCCGTGGGCGTGGGACCCTCCCGGCCAGGTGTGGGATATAATCTTCTGGTGTGCCTGTTAGCTTAAAGCACAGTATTGGGGTGGGAGTTACCCGATTTTCCAGGTGTTGTGTGTCTCAGTTCCCCTGGCTAGGAAAAGGGATTCCCTTCCCCCTTGCGCTTCCCAGGTGAGGCGATGCCTCGCCCTGCTTCAGCTCTGGCTGGTCGGGTTGCAGCAGCTGTCCAGCACCGATTGTCCGGCACTCCCTAGTGAGATGAACCCAGTACCTCAGTTGAAAATGCAGAAATCACCGGTCTTCTGTGTCGCTCACACTGGGAGTTGGAGACTGGAGCTGTTCCTATTTGGCCATCTTCAAGAAAGTTTAATAAATATTTCTAGGAGCTAATTTGCCTCAATTTGGGAAAATCATTTTTATAAGTAGTGTTCACTATATTTGAGCATTTGAGGGAAGAAAATAATGTATGGATTACAATCTCTGCTCTCAAGAAAATAAGAGAAGCAAGACTTTTTACTGGAGAAAAAAATAGCATAATATATAATCGACAAAGTGCAATACAGATTGTAATTTTTGGAAGCCTTCATTGGAATTTAGTAGCTTTAGATTAATATTAAATGACAGATAATTTGTATAGCTGAGTACAAAGGAATGTGGGGAAAATAGAAATATTAAAGCAAGCAAGAATTGAAGTTAAAATATGAGGTTGAGCAGAGGGTTTACACAGGACTCTAGTGAGAATAGATAAAGTAATAAGGATCCAGTGTGATGTTTTTGGGTTGTTATGTTTTTCCTTCTTAATCAGAATTTTGCATGGCTATTTTCTATAAGTTTTACAGGTTGACCAGTCTGATTCTCATTGACATTTCTGTGCTATAGATATATTTTGGCAGTTCTGTCCAGCTTATCATAACTATTTTCTGTGAGAATATCTGTCTCCTTTCTTAGGGTTGCCAATCACTCTGTTCACGAAGTACTACTGTTTCCTCAACTCTGTCTACTTGCTTACACCAGGAGTAAACATATGATCCAGATTTATTAAAGGGATTATAAAATTGGGGATCAGAGACAACTAATAAACTTCTGTTTGCTGATGAAACTGAAGGACATTTAAAATATGTGGACAGAGAGACCTTAGAAAATTGTTTTGATGAAAGAAAAGATTGAAATAGATGTGAAAATAGACACAGGAAGATGTCAAAGAAAATTGCCAGCTTTTGATTGCTTCCCAGTTCATATTTTTCTCTTTTATCTTTCCTCTTCCTTTGTTCCTTCCTTTCTCTCCTCCTTCCTTTCACTTCATTAGGTGTTTAGATACCTTCTGTAACATGCACCTACAAATCAGTTATGGAAGAGACCACAGATGTTGTGGTATATTTAATTTTAGTAGTAGTGTATTTTCTTTGATTAACCCATGGCCAGTGCAAATCAAATACTAGAAATTATAATACACTAACAAAGCCTAATACCAGAACTGTAAGGTGAAGTGAGGAAATTAATCATTAAAAACAGAACCACAGAAAATCAATTTGATTGGGAATATCATTCCCACATTTAACTCCAGGCTGGTATAACCTGGGAAACTAGTTTGCTTTTGAAACAAACCTAGTCTAGGATAGTGATTTTAACATTGTCAGTTTTCAAAGCATGTATCTACTTTTTAAATTTAGTTTTGAATATTCTCAAAGTAATTAATTGGTTTTACAAATTAAACACCAAAAATATACATGGGAAAACATATTTTACTACATTTTCTAATTTACCTTCAAATAAATCCATTTAGTCTCTCAGAAAGAGTTCGTACATACATTTTCTTGGAAACTTTGAAATCTGCATTAGAACCCAAATCTAAATTAGTATATTTAATAGATGCTATTGTTTTATGAACCACAGGGTCAGAAATATCTTCAGTCTAGCTTTGTTGAAGTTTTGCAACTAATCATTGTTTCTGATATGAATTAAAGTTGCCATTGTATGAAATAATATATTTTCAGAAACAATTGTCATAGATATTCTCCTTAAATAGTTCTCTTTATTTATGTCTCTTTTCAAAATATATTCCTAAGTAACTTCAATGTGTTAGATTCAGCAGAAATAACACTTTTCATCTTACATTGAAGTGTGTTTTCTCTTTTAACTTTTACTCTATTCACAGTATTTTGTCTTCCATGTCTTTCTCTATATTTCAAGAAGCAAATTGAGATATCAAGATGAAAATGCATGTATGTTTGCATATAATATAAAGGCTTGCCATTACTGTTGTAACATCAATCTATTTTATACAAAAATTGATCATCCAGTGATTATTGAAAACTAGGTTTCTTTATGGACACTAACTATATAACAGGAAGAAACACAGGTAAATTTTCACAATTTGATCTTAACTGCAGAGAAAACTCATGCAAAAGAATTTATCAATGAGGTCTCTGTTTAAATGTTCCATTGATGACATCGAATATTTTGAGTTGCTAAGTTAGATATTTTTACTTTATTGACTGATCTATTGCACCCTTAGCTTTTGACCAAGATGGAGTAAAATGAACGGATTTTGTACTCCTGCCTTAAACAATGAGTGACCCAGACATAATATGTGAAACAACAGTTTACGGATATTGGACAATAGCCAGCACAGGAAAGTTAACACAGAGAAAAACAGACAAACAAAATAGCCCTGTAATTGCCCCAGTGTTTTACTTGTCAAGAATTTCTAAGCCACAATGCATAAAGGGGGTACCTAAACCCAGTCTTATGTTGAAGAGACAGAATTGTGAATTTGGGAGGCCAGTTTGAATTTCCAGGGCAAATTATAGGAGAGAAGAGAGGCTGCATGGAGAGCAGAGAGTTGTATACAGAAAATCACACCAGGTTTCCTTCAAGTCCTCAGCAGATGATCAATCAGAGAAAAAAAATATATAAAGAAACTACCCAAGGTTGAAGACAGACCCATCAAAAACTAACCACAAGAAGAAAAAGATATATGAGATATGAGGGGTATTTAATTTACTTGACTACAGCAATCACTTCATTGTATATATTTATATCAAGATAAGTACATCAACATATCACATTTTAAACTTTAAATATATATAATAAAAAAGAAAATTTCCCCAAGGCAGGTGGATCACAACGTCAGGAGTTCAAGACCAGCCTGGCCAAGGTGGTGAAACCCCGTCTCTACTAAAAAACTACAAAAATTAGCCAGGCATGGTGGCAGGGGCCTGATATCCCAGCTACTCAGGAGGCTAAGGCAGGAGAATGACTTGAAGACAGGCGGAAGAGGTTGCAGTGAGCCAAGATTGTGCCACTGCTCTCCAGCCTCACTCTGTCACCCCCTGCAAAAAAAAAAAAAAAAAAGAAAGAAAGAAACTTTCTCAGAGATCAAACAGAGCTACAAATAGTTTGCATTTCTACCTGCCAACATGGAAAAAAACAAACTTATAGTGGATTGAACATTAGACAGGATATTCAGAAAAGTATGGCCTCAGTAGTTTGGAAAAATTAGCTCTAGACTAATAGCTCTCTGAAAATAAGCTTAGAAACAAGACTTGGAAACATCAAACCTTTCCATTGACTTAACTGTGTCCTAAAACAAAGCTAAGAAATATTTACAGAACACTTAAGTATCTAGCACTAAGCATGATAAAGACAATATTCAACACCTTAAAAAAATTACCAGGCATACAAAGAAGCATAAA
This sequence comes from Macaca nemestrina, assembly GCF_043159975.1. Taxonomy (NCBI): domain Eukaryota; kingdom Metazoa; phylum Chordata; class Mammalia; order Primates; family Cercopithecidae; genus Macaca; species Macaca nemestrina. The sequence goes on along the minus strand of NC_092137.1, from coordinate 82,728,732 downwards.
AACATGAATTATTATAAATAAATCCACAAAAAGATATAGTTTCAGAAATAATATAGATGTTAGAATTAGTACACAAGTATAATAAAAAACTTATTGTAACTCTATATATTCTACCAGATAGCGAATATATGAGCATGTTAAAGGGAGAAGTAAAAAATTTAAAAAGCAAAATTAAACATCTAGAATAAACAACAACAAAAAAGTCCGATATGAAAAATACCCCATATGGAATTAACAACAACATACACATTGCAGAAGTGCGCTTGTACTGACAGCAATAGAAATGACCCAAAATAAAACATACAAAGGGGAGAAAAATAAAAATAGATAACACTGTAGTAAATTAACAGTGCATCAGTGAACTATGAGACAACTTTCAATGGCTTAATATATGTTTATAGTGATTGGAGACCCCAAAGGATAGAAATGATGGGGGTGGCCTAGTCTTTGAGAAATAATGACCAAAATTGTTCTAATTTGCTGAAATATATAAACGTACAGACCCAAGGAGCTCAACAATCCAAATCTCAATTACAAAACAATATGAAGAAAACTGCATTAAGATACATCATAGTCAAATTTCTCAAAACCATTGAGAATGAGACAATTTTAAAAGCAATGGGAAAGGACACATTACATACACGTGAAAAAATATAACAATAGCAGAAGACTTCTGGTCAAAAAAAGATGCAGGCCACAAAACAGTGGAGCACTATTTTTAAGGTACTAGAGGATAAAACTGCCAACTTAGAATTTTATGCCTAGAAAAAATACCTTTCAAAAATAAAGGTGAAATGAGTACCTTTCTGAAATACAACAGCTGGAAGAATTAATCAAGGCAGACTTCTACTCCAAAGAATGTAAAAGCATTTTTTTTTTTTCAGTCAGAAAGAAAATACCCAGTGGAAATCTGGATCTATGCAAATTATTAGGTGCAATGGAAATGGTAAAATGTAGCTAAATAAAAAAATTCTCTTGTCTTTTAAAAATCTATAAAAGATAATTGACTGTTTTAATGAAAGTAACAAACTTTCTGAGTGTTCTGAGTGTCCCATATCTAGATTAGGACAGTAAGTACATGGGTGTTCAGATTTCTCAAATCCTATCAAATTCTGAACTAAAATCTACACAGCATTTTTTGTGTAAATTATACCTCAAAAATAGTTTTGCTGGACCAGTGAAATAATTTTGTTATAATTTTAAATATATGGAATATCAGTGACTAAAGTTCTATATTTTCATCTGTTTATTCTTAATTTGTGGTATTTTATGTTATTAATTATTTTGAATCTGTTTCCTAATATTGTTTAATAAAATGTTCCAAAGTGTGTGAATGTTTTCCATTCCAACTATCATAATAAGATGTTAAGTTCAGAGTGAAAACTCAGTGAATAATTAGAACATTCTATGTAGATGGAATAGACTACCACTGTCATACTCTCCAATTACAAAAAAAAATCCATTGAGATTGGTATAATTAATTATTAGTATTCCCAATTTATCTGTTTTCATTTTAAGGTAGATAGATACAGGGGTTATCTGATGTCTAAGTTAATGACTGCATTTGTTTCTCAATTATACCATGCCATGTGCAGTAAAAAAAAAAAGCCCAGGGAACAAAGTCTTAAAATGTATTAGTAAAGATTTATATAATATGGAAAGAAGAACTTAGTTTTAAGGTATGCTAAGTTTTGCATGCGACCATGGAATTTCATTATTGGAGATCTTCCATAAGTGATTTTTTAAAAAAAGCCTTTTAAAAAATTTAGATTCTTCTTTACTGAAAACTGCAGATCCCTCAGATCTCAAATTCATTTGTGTTGGTGTGTAACTTTTTTTCAGCACTGCAGTCATTTCAACTGATCCAAATGGAATTACTCAAATCCCATTATTCAAATCAATCTTCCATAATGGAAGAAGACATTGTTAGGATTTCATTTTAAATATCTGAATCATAGGGGTCAATTATTTTTGTGGAAATTGCTGTCTATCTTGTCGATGTCCTTCATGTGGATGCTTTTTATTTCTATTTCAGCTAAGACATGGAGATTGTAATTTCTTTTAAATACCTACTAAATTACAACTGTTTTGTCAAAAATATAACATGTTACATGTGTGCCACATTTAGCTCTGGCCTCCAATTCTTCCAAACACAAAAGCTCTATTACTGGAAACTGTCAGTTGAACTGTTTCATAACTGTCAAATACATTGTTACTAGGGAACTTCAGCAACCATGTCCCTTTTGCCATATTCAGCATATTGACGTTTCCTTTAAATCGGGGTGACAAGCCAAGTATAGATTTGGCAGTTATCTTAGGGGTTTAATTAGTAGCAGCTGGAGATGCTGAATTCCCAATCCCTCATGTCGAAAAAATACTGAATTTCCACCTGATTTAAAACTCCTCCCTCTTTTGATAATCACACTAGCCTTCCACCTTGGAAACTTCTTTATCTCCAAATCACTCTTCCTGACTATTGGTTACACTGAATCTATTTAAATATCTGAAAATAGGAAGAAAATCACACTAGTGTGCATGATTGATAGCAAATGCATTTTTGCCCTACTTCTAAGAGATTATTTTACATGTGACATCTGATCTTTTCCCCACTGCTCTAGACCAGAGGTTCCAGTCCATTGTTGTTTTTCTACCAGCTGCATCTGCATCACCTGAGAATTGGTTAGAAATGCAAATCTTCAGTCCTCTCACAGATCTACTAAATAAGAAGGTCTGGAGGTGGGGGCCAGTAATTTGTGTTTTAACAAGTTTGAGAACCACTGATTTAGATGTGTAATCCCGGCCAGGTGTGGTGGCTCAGAACTGTGTCCCAGCACTTTAGGAGACTGAGGCAGGAGGATGGCTTGAGCTCACTAGTTCAAGACCAGCGTGGGCAACATAGAGAGACCTTGTCTCTGCAAATAATTTTATATATCTATTACATACATTTTATAGACACAATATACACGTTATATAATACAACATAGACCATCTCTGCAAATAATTATATGTATACATATATAATACATACATGCTATAAATATAATACACATTATATATAAAATACACATATATAATATACACACGTGTGTGTGTGTGTGTCCGTGTGTGTATTAGCTGGGCATGGTGATGGGCACCTATGGTCCCAAGTACTTGGAAGGCTGAGGTGGAAGGGTCACTTAGAAGGGCAGTGGAGGCTATAGTGAGCCATAATCATGCTACTGAATTCTAGCCTGGGTGAGACAGTGATATTCCATCTCAAAAAAAAAAAGAATAAGGAGATATATAGTATTACTGTATCTCTTTACTCCTATCTCTTTCTTCAACTTCCCTCCTTTAACTTCAAGATATATATTTTGCTTCCCCAAACTTTATAAGGAATATTATTTAAATCTGTAAACTTTAGTGAATGAATAAAGTTTTACCTGATTTTCTTGATTCCAAACCCAACATTTTCAGGGACATGTCTTAAATGATCAAAAGTGTGCCCTGTTTCTGTCCCTGGATTATTCAACTGTGGCCAACAGATAGTAGTTTATATTTGCCATAGCTTTTCTCACTGCAATCCTGTGGGCTATGAGAAAGAAAGGAGAAATATAAATTCCCGGAAGAACGAGGTAGATAGGAACATAATTCCAGAGAGACCAAGTCTACATTCATCAGAATCTGGAATCCCTATGCCCTTAAAAAAACTCTCACCTTCAACTGGATCCTGAGTGCCTTATGAACATCTTTACATAGTACATTAACATTTCCTTCATGTATGGTTTGGTGCAGCTCCTGATTTTGGTTCCTGAAGAACTCAATCAGTAGTAATTGCTGATCTTAGTCTTTTTGTGTGTGGGTGTGTGTTTCTTTTTTAAAATTAAATTAAATTTAATTTAAAGTTCTCTGAGAAATGTGCAGGATGTGCAGGTTTGTTACATAGGTAAACGTGTGCCTTGGTGGTTTGTTGCACCTATGAACTCATCACATAAGTATTAAGCCCCACATGTACAATTTATCATGGAGAATTGACTTATCATCATTAGATCACACATTACTCCAGTGAGTTGGAAAATTCCCTCTCCATCAAAGATAATATTTCATCATTAAGGTCCCTAAAGAATGATATCACTCTTTCTTGGTAGCTGCTTCTTTCTAGAAACTTGGGACAAGTTTGTCAATGATGTTGGAAAATAGTTGAGTGGTATGTATCACAGACTCATTTCACTCCAATATGCTATCTCATTTAATATCTTAGAAAACTGCAGTAACTTTTCTCACATCTGGGATATAACTCGAGGAATTAGGTGCTGAATGAAACACAAAGGATTTTGTGGTTTTTGGAAATTATCTTGTATGTTGAATAATATTGAGATGTTGTCTTGATTCAGTGATTTATTGAGTGACTTTATATATACTGAGTTATGTTGTCCCTGCCATGTTTCTTTATCATGAAAACAGAGATCATCCCCACAGTTTACTTTTTATTTATTTAACCTGACATTATTATTTATCAATATGTATTTATTCTTTATTACTTATCCCAGGAGATTCTTGCCTAGGAAGTTAGAGCTGCATGCATCTTTATTGTACATTTAAGAAACCTCTTAAAATGCAAAATAAGATACAAAATCTACAAGAGAAAGTCTCAAACTATGATTTATGCCAAAGAATCTTTGAAACCATTACATCAGAATCCTTGCCTTACTCTGTTCATATATGTCAAGTTATTATATTATGGCCTTTCTTCAATCCTAACCAAGCCCTTGCACTGAGAGAACTGCCTTAAACCAGATGTAAAAGCTCAGTAAATATACTTAACTTTAGTGTCCCACTCTGGGACATTACTAAGGCCCTAGAAAATTGCCATTTTCCAAAACTCAAATCTGTCTTAGTAAAGGTTATTTTGGTTAAGTTTGGGAAAGGCAGCATACATATGCAGCTACCATAACGTATTCAGATTGTACATTTATTCTCACTACAGTGAGTTGTACAGAGAAAATGCAGTCTCCATAATTAATTTGGTCCTAATTATTATACCCTATCTGGTGCCTTAAATATCCTCACCTCAGTTCTAGTTGATGTTATGAAACCACTGAGTCTCCAGTGGCTTTCATTTTGGACCATAGTAGTAATCTGGAAATGGATTCCTTCTCACCTGATGTCAGCACTAAAATCAACTAACTTCCAAGTATCCTCTTAGGGTGATCAGAAAATAATAAATTTCTCCCAGGAATAACAGTAGCATAAGTCAATGTTCCATTCTTCTTAATCTAATTTTACTGCCAGAATTTCATGACATCGGGGTTCTCAAAGAATGCACTTTTGAGAAACAATGGAAGAATGAGACACAGATTACCATTCTATAAACAACTAAGCTAGAGTCTCATGTCTGAATCAGGACTTCTTGATAAATATGTAATTGATAGATGTAACTTAGAGGTTAGTCTCGAGTTATGATTCTAATTTCTCTCTCATGGTCTACCTCATGAGAACTGGGGTATGTATGCCTACAGAGAGAACAGAGAGCACAAAGAGAGGGCTCCAAGTGAATTCATTTTCTTGGACACTTGCAATGGTACAAAGTCTAGAGAATGACTTGGCTGCCTTGGCAAGCTGTCCTGACCCAAGTCTGAACCAGGAATCGGAGAGGGCATATTTGTATTTTAAGACATTTAAGTTTAGCCTGTTAACCACATCTAGTCCAATGAACCTCATTGGGTGGTAATTGTTGTAGACAGAATAATAGCTCCCTGCAAAGATATCCAAGTCCTAATTTCTGGAACCTGTGCATTTATTACCTTACTTGGCAAAGAAAAATGAGCTGCATATAGAATTAAGGCTGCTAATCAGCTGATGTCAAAATAGAGACATTATTCTGGATTATATGGGTAGGCTCAATGTGATCATCAGTGTTCTTGAAAGTAGAAGAGGGAGGAAGAAGGAAAGGTCAAAGTTTTGATACTGTGTGTAAGTGACTTGACCTGCCATAGCTGACTTTGAAGATGCAGGAAGCATCCATGAAGCAAGGAATGTGGGTAGCCTCTAGAAACTGGAGAAGACAAGAAAGTGAATTATTTCCCAGATCCTACAGAAAACAAAACAGAACAAACAAACAAAAAAAAACCATGGCCCTACCAACACCTTGATATTAACTAATCAAGACCTGTGTTGGACTTCTATTATAAAGAACTGTAATAGAGTGTATTTTTGTTATTTTAGCCACTAAGTTTATGGTAATCGATTACAGAAACAATGAAAACTAATATGCCAATTAAACTGTCAGCAACCCTTTCCTTGGAAACAAGTGGGTAAAGCAGAGAGGGGTATTGGTAATGGATGGGCAGAGGGGAATAAAGCAACACCTGCTCCATTCTGAATTAAGCACTGCTTTCTTAGAAACTTATATTCTTTGTCCATACCGCTGTCACTCCAGTTATTCACACAATGCTACAGGTGGAGATATATATGTCTGATTGTCAATGAGATAATTAGTAATTTAATGACCAGCAGTATTATCATTTTTTCTTCTTAAGTTGCATTCCCAACATTTAGTACGTTTCACTTAAAATTATTACCTATTTTTAATTTATTCAACAGTAAGTGAGCACCATCTATGGGCTAGTACTAACAAAGGGGTTTGAAATGCAATTAAAAGCCCCCAAGAAGTCAATTTGTTAGCATCACTTGGAAGAGACAGGTTATACTGAAGTCATACATCACCTCAACATTTCAGTGGCTAACAATAGCAAATTTTTATTTTTCGCCAGTGACACATGAATAACATGGGTCAGCTTTGACTCTGCTTCATACATTCTCCAACCTAAACTCCGAACTGATTTGCAAGTCAAAATCCAGAAGTAGCTTCTTTCTACTGCCTTGCCACTCTCATGACAAAAAAAAGAGGAATCATGAGTACCCTTGTACTAGCCCTAAAACTTTTCCATAGGTAACACATGTTACTTTTGCTCACATTTCATTATTCAGAGCAAATCTAATTGCCATACTTGGAGCCGGTGGAACAAGAAATTATGATTATCTCCTAAGGAGGTGTAGCTAATATTTGTGAAACACAAACAAACAAACAAAACACACATATAATCTATTGCACTACTACCCCAACTCTAATATCTTTAAAGATTAATTCAATCCTAGTTTTCTCCATGAAAAATGGAGAAAATTCACATTGATCACCTCATCAAAACTTGACAGTTTAACCACAGTATGCTTTTCTTTTTTAATCTAATAGAACCATATGCTGATCATATTTCGTTATTCTGGCAACACTTAAAATAGTTCTGGACATAAAAATAAGTATCGATAAATGCTTGTTTAGTGTTGAATTAAACATATATAAATATATATATATATTAAACATATATAAATGTATATTTTTTTCCAAAAAGGTTAAATGCTATAAAACAAACCTCTTGAACTCTGGTGAGGCTTGACCTAGAAATAAGTCCATGGTGTTTTCATATTAGACAGAATGGAAAAAATAATATGGATACCATAAAGCAGATGCCTGTTTTATGAATGTCTTCTATAGACATAGCTGCAAGGCCACAGACAGGTTAATTATGACTATCAAGCACAAAGTAACTATGTGAAGGGCAGTAATTTTCAATTGGGGGATAAAAGAGGACATTTAAATAATAACGATATCATAAAAACTTGTATATATTTAGAGATGCAATAACAAGCTTCTAAGTAAAGTTTCTCACAATTGAAAATGCTAATGAGATAACTTGAACATCCTCAACCCAAAGACAGACACACACACACATACACACACGCACAGACACAGACATACACGCACAGACACGCACATACACACACGCACAGACACGCACATACATACACAGTGTATAAAAAACTTCCGATAAATAATTCTTGATTATATAGTGTGGTAGGAAATCTGGTATTCTGATAAAATGTAAAATGGATAATACATTTTAGAAAGTTACAATATAAAAAGCAATTTCCAAGAATTATAATTCAATAAAATTCTCTGAATATTAAAGCTTAGCTGAATATAATTTCATCCTCTCTATTTCAGAAAGCAATTTAAAATTGTGTAGGGCATTAGACATGTTTCTTGTATTTGTAGCCTATTAAATTTTATAAGTTACTTTTCACATACATTTTCATTTGATTCTCACGACGACCTCTCATGAAAGGCAAAGCATTATTATGTCCCATTAGCACAGCTTATGACATATAATAGGCAATTATTAATAAATATTTGTTGTTGGAGTGAATGAATGGATTACTATGTCAGTTATGGGGAAGATGAAGTTAAAGGAGTTAACTGTTTTACTCAAGGAGACAGACCCTGAAGCTAGGACTTTAGTTTTCTGAGAAAATCTTCTTTCTCTTCACCACGAATATGACCTCCCTTTGAATGTGAGCTCGCCTTGTTCAAACGGTACATAGAATAGAAAAGTGTAAATTGTGTATTAAAATATAAATTGGCTCTAATCAAATCTCAAAGGCTATTAAGTAAAATATTTTTTGTAAAATAAGTAATTTGACTTAGTATGTAAAGTTTATTTGTGCATTTCTGCATGCATTTAGTTATTTGAAAATTGCAGAACCTGTGTTCAGTGCTACAAATCATACAGAACACTGGCTCCCACTTTCTGTGTCATAGGCTGATATGCAGTAGTGAAGCCTAGAGGCCTCATCTCAGAATAATATTCTTAAATGCACAAAATAAAATATGTAGGATTACAAAGGAGAGCAATTATGCTTAAAAATAGTTCTATCCATGTTGATAACCACTGCATAGATAGTTAAATTATGGTAATCATTATTATAATTATTGATAATTATCCATGATATTATAATATTATACACACTATTAGGAGGAAAACAGAGCTAGTAATCCTTGCATAATACATATGCGTTTATTCAAAGAGAAAACGAAGGTGAACATGTACATTTCACTGCTTAAAATTCCAAAAATACTGCACAGTTAAAATTTAATATTATGATGTCAAAAGTCATGCTAAGGCAATAATTATAGATATTATTTCATACTCTTCTGTGTGGGTCTGAATTATTTATTTTATTTTCAAAACCTCCCAAAAGGGGAGAATGACATACATCCAACACTTTTATGGATCTGTTGTGAAGGTGAAACATACTAATGTATGGCAAGGCATTTTCAAATTTATATAATACTTAAAATGAAAGGTAGAATTTTATAGAATAAGCAATAAAGTATGAAATTTAAAAAAAAAAAAACAAGCCATACCACAACACATGAGGTTATGTGCCAGGATATGCAGAGTAGAATGGTTCAATAAAACAGTTGAAGAAGCGTCATAAGACAGCCAGTGCACGTTTATTGTCAAGTATGTGGTATCGATAGCTAGGATCATTGGAGGCTGTAGTCCAAGAAATAAATATGATCTAGATGATAAAGTAATGCTAATTTAACAAAAGTATTTGGAAGGAAGGAAGGGGAGGAGGGAGGAAGAATGGGAGAAGAAGGAGCGGAGTGGAGGGAAGCGAATGAGAGAGGAAGGAAAAGACCTTAGTCACAGGATTGTTAAGAAAATTAGTGACAACAATGGTAAGGAGCTTGAAGTGTATTTAATATTTAACAAACGATAGCTATTATTATAATTTTGCATCAGGCAGTCTTTGCAGGAAAACCCCGTTAGTTTGCAACATCTGCCATAAAAAAATATATACATATATATGTCTAGGTTTGTGTCACAGAGAAAGACCAAGTAATAAAATTCTTCATTAGCAATTATCTGTATGCAAGTGTTTGATTTCTACTCTAATCAGCTAAAACCACAAAGGGAAACTTATTTAAGGAATTAGAGTGCCTAATGGAACTCAAGATGCCACCAGAGATTGCAGAGGCATCTGCAAAACCACCAGGACCCGAAAAGCTCCATGATGTAAAGAATCCACACTGTAACTACCGGCAGACTTGACAGCAGAGACATATATATCAAACCCTTTTTGTAAAACGTGCTAACTAGCATTCATTGAAAATATGACTTACATCCCTTATGAAACTTCAGTATTTTCCTGGATTCAGAAACAAAAATGACTTATTTTTCTCCTACTTTGAGTCAAAGCCTCAGTAGAAATGACAGAAGTCACATACAATACACACCCAAAACCAAAAGATTGTCACGTATATATATAATATATGTTTATATATATAATATGTAGGTTTATTATATAAACTTGTAATAATTATATAAAAATATAATTATCTCTCTCAAACACACACACACACACACACACACACACACACAAGAGAATCCTACTCTAAATCTCTCATTTATTACCACTCCTAGATAGTCACTCCTATTACAGTTGTATGAATCCTTCTGAATATGATTTTGCCATTAAGAATGTATGTCTGTCGTTTGTTCGTATTTTTCTAACATTAACATTAAAGATGACTCACAATTTCCCATACATTGTGGTGTCTATTGTTAAGGTTTTAAAAATTGCTATACCTTGCACATCTTCTTAGGGCCTTATAACTCAAAATCATTCTTTTTTAAGACTGCCTAGCTTCACAGGATGACGGAGCTATAAATTATGTAAGCACTTTCATACTTATTAACATTTAGATATTTTTCCATGTATCTCTTACTGGATATTAAGTAAAAGTTAAAATACACAAGCACATTGCCAATTTGACTGAAGAAAGACTATCATTATTTAATTTGTACATGCCAATCCTAAAAGATAGTTACAAACATTTTATTTTGTTTCTTTTCCTACTTCTGAGGATTACCTATTCATGTTCACTGGTTTCATAGAATCCTCAAATGACACTGGAAAAGCTGGAACATGGGAGCAGCCACATTTGTCAAGGATGCATAGGAGACAAGAGCATCAAAGGGCTCTCAAAATTGCAGGCAACCTTGTTCTCAGCCAACTAAACCCTAAAATGTCTATAAGAGGATTTGTAGAAACTGATTTAGGGTGATCCTCAGACCAATTGGTATTTTCCCTCATGTTATGAATAAAATTTGGTAAATTTAAACACTTAATTTCTACTTAATGAAATTAAAAGAAAAATAAGTAAAGTGAGTAAACTGATTTAATAGTCAATTAATTTCGAGGAGTTAAGTGTTCCCCTAACTGGATCAGCTATTTGTAGATCAACATTCATTCTAGGGCTTTGCTTTGGCATTGTAATATGACCTTATAGAAAACCTATAAACTATGTCAGTATAATCTTAAGAAGATGGCATCCCCAAGACATTGATACTTTAAATAAGACAGCAAAACCTATGAGACAAAGCCTCCTTAGTCGCCCTTTGCTTTTCCAATTTTGTGGCCGAGAATGAGAGAACAGTTATTACCATGGGAATAGGAAAATCTTTCCTAAAAAGTAAAAAATATTTTACTATATGGGTAACGTGTTTGCTGACATTTTTTTCCCCTTGGTCAACTAAACAAATTGGTCATTATTACGATCCATCCATTTGTGAGGAGAAACGAAGTTAGTTCAGCGGCAGACCCTCTGTTGTGTCCACACTTCACTTTATAAAGGGCCTAATGACCAGTAAGGTATAATAGCAGGACAGGAGAGTTTCGTTAAAGGTAACGCGTCTCTACATTTTCTGTGAAAAACCAGTCAATATACCCCAGTGGAAAACATCAATCAGGTTAATTGTCTGCTTTATTCTTATTTTCATTCTATCTGACTTATTCTAATTATAGATCCCCCTCTCAGACTCCCAAAATAACTGCTCAAACTTCTGATCATTCTATAGCTCAACTGCTGAATTAGATGCCAGCTATTAACTGCTGCCATCTCTCCAGGTATCAGCTTGAACTGTTCTTTCACTGTCTGCAATTATGTCCCTTCCAGCCACCTTAGAATGGCAATGTTTTGTTCACATGTTACTGAAATCTGATCACATGCCCACCAAGTCTTAAGCTTCTACGTTAAGTAGCTTACTCTGCTTGCCAAAATGATCACCCAATCAAAGGATCCAATGTTCTGGTTTGAGTAAAACTCAAAAGGTCTTGAAGGTTTGCATTAAGAGAAGTTGATAAATGGGTACAAATATACAGTTTGATTGAAGAAATAAGACCTACTGTTTGATAGATCAGCAGTGTGATCAGCAGCAGCTTGATAGATCAGCAGTTTATAATAATCCATTGTGCATTTCAGAATAGCCAGAAGAGAATAATTCCAATGTGAATGTCTCTAGCATAAAGACATACATAAGATAATGGATATCCCAGGTACACTGATTTGATTTTTCCAAATTTATGAGTGTATTGAATTATCACATATACCCTTAAAATATGTACACCTATTACATATCAATAAAAAATAAAATTAAGTAAAAGATATATCAGATTTAATTGCATAGTCACTGATTTATTATCATGTAAATGTCATTACTCATGTAATTTATTAAATTATGAGACCATATGCTATTTGTAATATGCTTTTCTCTAAATTTTATTAAGATTTGGCAAACAATCTTCCTATATAGCAATTCACCACTCACATATTTCTATCCCTTCTTCAGAAATATTCTCTATTTAAAAAATATAGATTTACTGTAAGCAATGTGATAGTAAACGTTTTAATAAATGTGATCCAGTGTCTTGAGCAGCACTGAGACAGATAATAAATGACTCACATTATCATAAATATGAAGGCAGTAATATTGGGAAAGTGACTGCTTTGGTTTTCTGTCATACCCTTTGACTGATGTTGGCACAAACCTTTTCCTCTCTCACTTTACTTTTTAAGGACATGAAAAAAAAATCACTTCAAAAAATTTCAACAGCTATTACATATTTCCCTTTGTCTTACCTTTTAATTAATATTTTAATTTCAAATGTTTATGTTCTCTGGATATTGTGCTACAGATATTCTTTTTTTTTTTTTTTTTTGAGACGGAGTCTCGCTCTGTAGCCCGGGCTGGAGTGCAGTGGCCGGATCTCAGCTCACTGCAAGCTCCGCCTCCCGGGTTCACGCCATTCTCCTGCCTCAGCCTCCTGAGTAGCTGGGACTACAGGCGCCCGCCACCTCGCCCGGCTAGTTTTTTGTATTTTTTAGTAGAGACGGGGTTTCACGGTGTTCGCCAGGATGGTCTCGATCTCCTGACCTCGTGATCCGCCCGTCTCGGCCTCCCAAAGTGCTGGGATTACAGGCTTGAGCCACCGCGCCCGGCCCCCAGATATTCTTAATACCTTGCTGGGGCACTTGATCATTTTTAATGACTCTAAATTTACCATTCTTCTTTGGCCTGGAATCACCTCACTCGTTTCCTTTTCTTTTCTTTTTCTTTTTCTTTTTTCTTTTTTTTTTTTCTTTTTTTTTGACGGAGTCTCACTCTGTCTCCCAGGCTGGAGTGCAGCCGCGCGATCTCTGCTCACTGCAAGCTCCGCCTCCCAGGTTCACGCCATTCTCCTGCCTCAGCCTCCCGAGTAGCTGGGACTACAGGCACCCGCCACCACACCTGGCTAATTTTTTTTTTTTTTTTTTTTTTTTGTATTTTTAGTAGGGACGGGGTTTCACCATGTTCGCCAGGTTGGTCTCCATCTCCTGACCTGGTGATCCTCCCACTTTGGCCTCCCAAAGTACTGGGATTACAGGCGTGAGACACCGCGCCCAGCCGGAATCACCTCACTCTTACATGGGCATTATTATTCTCCATCTTGATAGAGTGAATCTGTCCTTTGCAACTGAGAGTTCAAACAGAAAGGATGACCGACTTTTAGTTTCAGATTTACTCATAGATGATGTAAACAAACCTCCCACCACAGTGTCATTACTTGTTGCTTGGGAAAACGCCTGACCCACCTCCACAGACTGATGTAACTGCACGTGTTACATCGCAGCTCAGGCGTTCTTTGTGCCTGTCCTGTCTGTGTGAAAGAATAAATCACACACAGCACTAAAGCAAGGTTAAAAGTAGTAAGGATTTGAAAGCTATTTCTGAAAAGATACTGCAAGTTAAGAAACTATTCAAAGTATATGGGACAGAGCAGTTACAAAGAAGGTAACCAGTTGGAGAATAGTCAAGGTTCATACAGCTAGGTTCAGTGATTGGCATGTAAGTGACAGTATAATATCATCAACAAAAATATGATCTCTAGTGCCATCTTGTCTTGGATAAAATTTCAGCCTGGACTAACCATTTGACCTCAGAAAAATTACTTTAATCCTAATAACTTGATAATTTTTCTCTATGATAGCAATGGTAATAATAGTACCTATCCCCTGAGATTTTTCTGAAGAATAAATGATTTCATATACCATGCAATTAAAACAGTGCCTAGCACATAATAAATGCTACGTAATATTAGATGTTATTATCCTAACTCATATGGGCAACATTAGAAATCTAAATTTGTGTATTACTTTGCTGGCCTTGTGATGTTTACTTCTTAGAACATTATTTTTCAACACATACTACCTGTAACGGAACTTCTTGTGGGCAATTGTTAAAAATCCAGATCTCCACACTCACAAGATGTCTGCTCTGATACGCAGTGGAATGTGAGACTGCAGCTAAAATTAATTCAGGGTGAAATTGCTCTCTGTCAGGACCATGTTGCATAATTCCTGTGGCATTTATATGAACCAACTAGGACATCAACCTTAGTATAGTCAATAGAAGATGGCAGGCGTATATCTGCAGTGATTTTGCACAGGGTTCTTCCCTCTTATATTGATGTTTTCAGTTGAATATAGCACACACCAAGGCAAGGAAGGAGAGAATAAAACATTTTCTCTACTCTTCTTTTTCTTGTATTTCAGCCAGGAGAGTACTTCCCTACTTCCCAAAACAACAGCCACCACGGCAAAACTGACAGAATGTAAGCTGCTCTACACGTTTCTGATCTGGGTAAAAAGGGTTTGGCTCCTTAGATAATGCAGTTTCCCTTAGTCATGATCCAAGGTGAGCCACTTGCTCCAAATCTCTGGAAACCTCTATCATTCAGCCTTTGAATGATAAAACAGGACATCAAAGGAAAACACATAGAAATTTCCATTGAAATATTTTTTCTCAATAGTATGGGAGGTGACAGAAACTTTGGTATTTGGAAAATATATATTTTACTTCTGTTTTGGCTTGATAGAATGCAGTTAACAAGATGCAAGCCTTAATATTCTTGTATTTATTTTTCAACAATCTGTCTTATAATTTTGCCTAGGTAAGGCAAAAAAGTTCATGAGTTGAAAGTTTGCCTAGGACTAGTAGGGAGATCACCTAGCAGTGTGATATTCAGAAAATCAGGGTAGAACTGTCTTAATGTCATAGGATATATTTTCCTAGAAATAAATATCTAGCTTCACATGAGAAACCAATATCTGGAAAGTCTTATTTCCTCTAAACTATTAAAGGTGTACTATAATATGCATTTTATTACATTGCAATGTACTGAGGGAACATCAGGCCAGAATTCCAGATGAGCAATAGATATGAGAGGAAAAGAGAGTCAGGGAAGAGGAACAAGATTGCATTGGCTGGAGAACTGAACCATTGCCTTTTCAGATAATGCATTTATTTATCCCTTAAATTTGTCAAAAATTTACAATTGATAGACATGCAGGCAGGAGTTAAAATTCTGACTTCTCATTGATAAGCTGTAAACTAATGTTCAAACTCTCAATCAGGGAACTTTTGGGAGGAAGAGCAGAGTGTCATTGTCTTGAATGCAGAGGAGAGGTGTTAAGGTCATGATGTGAGAAAAGAAATGCATCAGCCCTGTGGGAGCAAGAAGAAAACAGCATTGACCTCAATTGCGAGGCATGTGGCTTAATTATGGCTTTAACTGTTACAAAAAAAAAAAAAAAGTGTGTGACTTTCAGCAAGCCATTTCTCTTTTCTCATTTATAAACTTAGGAAGTTGCACAAAATTACCTCCATGTAGAATGAATGAGGCCTTTTGGTTAAATGAATATTTTGTGAAGGGGAAAAGAGTATGATACTTACAAGTATCAACTCTTCTCGTAGTTATCAAATAACTTTGAATGCATTAGATTGCTACAGGAAGAAATATTAGAGATAGATATTATTGTATTTGAATGTAATTACATTTCTTAGACGAAGAAACGATTAGGAGAAAATGCTTAAAATGCTGCCTGAAGAGAAAAGAAAATGGAAGAGAGGGAAGATGAAAGTTCTGCTTAATAATTTTTCTCTTTGCTTCCAAGACTCTACACATCCTATGACTAAGGGATAGTGTTGGGAAAAATGTGCCTAAAGTCTTTTGGGATAGGATGAAAGGTCATGAAAGCAGTGGAAATCCCAAGAAAACTAAGCACTCTTTCATTTTTTTTTTTTTTTTTGTGACCTCAAGAGAAACAAGTGTGCCTCAATATTTTACATGATTGTCTAAGGGAGCTGCTATCCATGTCAGTAGAGAGAGAAAACTGATTTTTTTTTTTTTTTTTGAGACGGAGTCTCACTCTGTCACCCAGGCTGGGGTGCAGTGGCACATGGTCTCGGCTCACTGCAACCTCAGCCTGCTGGGTTCAAGAAATTCTCCTGCTTCAGCCCCCAAAGTGAAAATGGATTTCAAATATTGACAGCACTCACTGACTTTCAAAATCAATGTGAATTATATATTCACCAATCTTCATGTGTGTATGATTTCTTCTTGTTAATTATACTTATTTAGGATAATCAGAAATTCTAGAAGTTCTGGCAGAAAATATTTTATATAATTAATTCCACAGAGAAATCATTAAAAAATGCACTGATGAAAGCATGGATCAATAAACCAAAGTGAATAAAAACAATTTTCAAGAAGAGATTTAAAAATTTGAGCCTATTTTTATCTATTCTTGGTTACATCAAACAGACATAAAGGGTATTCATACAAAAGTCTCATAAACGTTGCACCATAGTATACGTTATGATCCAGAGGATTGATTTTTTCAAACATAGCTGAACTTCTACATTGCCAAATGTGATTTAACACAAATAATTTTAATGGCTTACATAATAATGTGTGCAGTTCTGGATTCTGGGAATGTACATATATACACACATATCAATGTTATTCTAATACAGCTGGTACGTAAATGTGTGTTTAGAAAATCCTGGGCTGGGGAATTGTCCAAATGCCATTCTCAGTAAAAAAAGATTTAGTTTAATGTTTCTTTCAAATTTCTATGTATTTCAATATTCTTTAGATTGTTCTGTTTAAAGAAAAGACCATATGATGTACCAAGAAATTTTTTACACTCCAGTCTAAGTAGCAGCAGAGCTTTAGGCTTCAGGTCTCACATTTGGAACTATGAATCCTAAATCCATGGTAAGTGTGTGAAGTGGGAGACAAAGAAGGGCCATGGTTTGGATAAGTTTGGGAGATGCAGCTATTTGGTAATCAGATTTTATTGTCCACAGTAGTTTATATCTCTGAAATCAAACCATTGGTAAAATAGGAAAAATAAAAACCTTTTACGAAAAGATCCTCTAGTGTTACTGTATGTGTTGGGGTGTGTGTGTGTGTGTGTGTGTGTGTGTGTGCGCCTATGTGTCTGAGGAAGTGTTTTGATACCAGTTAGTTGTTTACCATCTGAACAGGATGAAGGCTCTGAAACATCATTCTTATCTTGGGAGTTAGTCATGCCTTTCACTTTGTGGAAATCCAACCTATTTATGCCTGATCTAGACGATAATCTTAGAAAGTGGTGTTCTTGGGTATATTTAAGGAATGTGGTGTGTTATGGAGGAAGAGGGAGGCTGGCCAGTCATGATTATCTTGGGATGTCCGTGGGAATGGTCTATAGGACAATGGAAGCCCACAAAAGTACTACCACCTCACACAAGGGGGCTCAGATTTTAGATTGAAAGTCAATGGAATCAAGAATTTAATTGCTGAGTTTATTAATTATAGTTTGCTACTGAAACAAATTACCACAATTTTAGTGGCTTTAAAACATCAACTTGTTCTCTTATATTCCCAAAGTCAGAAGTCTGAAATGAGTTTCATGAGGCTATAATCAAGAGGTTTCCAAAGCTGTTTCCTTCTGGATGTTCCAGGGAAAATCTTTCTTGAATCTTGCAGCTTCTAAAGGATGCTCCCATTTCTGGGATTGTGGCTGAATCACTCCAAACTCTGCTTTGTCATCACATTGCCTTTTTCACTGACTCTGGCTCCTTCTGCATTCCTTTTAAAAGGACCTTTATTATTACATTGGGCCTGCTACAATAATACAGGATACTTTCCCCTATCTCAAGATCTTTAGATTAAACACATCTGAAAAGTCTCTTTTGCTCATATAAGATAACATTAACAGGTTTTGGACATTAGGAAATTGGCATACTCGAGAATCCAGTAGTATTATGCCACACTGAAAAATAAGTCAACACATCCAACTGATTAAACTTCAGCATCCTATTTCTCAAACTGATTTTCCTCCTGCTTTCAAGAAAAGCATCTCTTTTCATGATACTTAGAGTATACATTTAATTAAAAATAACTCAGAAAACATACAGAAGGAATTATTGTAATTGCAGATGGATGATAGTGAAAAATAAATGTTAGATAATCACACTTACACAAAAGTGTAAATTACAGTGGAAGACTACTTTGTTTTCAGGTTTCTCATCCACTGAACTCAGCTGTGGCAAATCACTCTGCTCTTGAAAGTTCTACTAGTCTTTATTGGAAGCCACATATAAATAAGAATAAAGTACAGTGGACATATGCCATCCATATGGGGAGCAGGGATGAGGTGGAGTGAAGTCGGGAGCAAATACTAACATTTAGGAATAAGAGTAGATTAATCATCTGAAATGAGTCAATCATGTAAGGGGTAATGTAGCCTAGACCATTTGTTTCCAGTAATTATGTAACTTTGCATTTTCATATGTGATACTTTTGATTTTAATATCTGAGTTGGCTGATGAGGTAGCTTTCTAAGAGGAGATGTTTACAATATTTTGTCAACATTTGCTTTTTAACTTAGACTCTTGTACGTTTTTAAAAGGTGAGTTTAATTAATCATGAAAAATGACCATTCTCAGCCAGCGTGATGGCTCACACCTGTAATCCCAGCACTTTGGGAGGCCAAGGTGAGCAGATCATTTGAGGCCAGGAGTTCGAGACCAGCCTGGCCAACATGTTGAATCCCTGTCTCTACTAAAAATACAAAATTTAGCTGGGTGTGGTGCCATGCACCTGTAGTCCCAGCTACTTGAGAGGTTGAGACAGGAGAATAGCTTGAACCCGGGAGGTGGGCATGCAGTGAGCTGAGATCATGCTACTGCACTCCAGCCTGGGTGACAAGACTGTCTCAAAAAAAAAAAAAAAAATCACCATTCTCTTAGGTCTTATAGATAAATTTTTCTGGAGATTTGGATTGCATCCTGTCTCTAAGCAAGTCTCTCTGGCATTACAATTAAAAATTTAAAGTCATCTAAAAATGTAAATATTTTTTCAAAAATAAAATTTCCCCAAATCAAATTGGAATATTTAAAAAATTTATAAATGTTTCATGTCCTTTATAAGTTGAGAAAAATTTTATTACCAATATGAATATATTAAGACAAAAAGAAGTAATTTAATGAGAGCACTCCTTGATGTATAGTTGTGCACTCATTATTAAATTAAAGGTATCATAAGATAAAATAAAGGTTTGAAATCTAGGGTTTTTTTCATTTCAAACATTCTACTGTCACTTGAAGAAATCTTTTTTGTATTTCTCTTGTCAGCTCTGAGTAATTACAGTAACGTGCTGCACACTATTATATTAAACCACCAGAAGCAATAGCACTTTGATCTTTTCAACAAACTTTGTTTTATGTCAGATGAACTACTAGGTCTTAAGGTCTTATCATAAAGTACTCAGATTATATATGTATGTATATATATATGAATTCAATAAGGAAAAAAGTGGTAATAGAGCAAGTGTTTCTTTGATTCATAGTTAGCTGTTTTTGATGCTGATGCTGTTTGGATATGCCGATCCTCTTAAACATAACACGTATCATGTAAAGAGGAAAGCGAACAAACAACAGATGTAAATCATGATTTGAATTTCCTAAATCCATTAGTAATTATTTTCTGATAGGTTTAGACATAAAAGGTTGATTTGGGGGGAAAAAATAATATTGCTTTGTCAATAAGTGTGATTGAGTCTGAATTCAAGTACTGTCTCTCACTATGTGACTTTGTGTGGGACTTCAAACATTTTTCACATGAAAGTCTTTCATATAAATGAAAGAAGTTGGATTAGGTCATGTCTGTGGCCTCTTTCATAGCTTTAAAATGTTGTCACTTCTTTGTCAAACATGACAAATTTCTGTTCTTTTAGGTTAAAAATATATACTGATGATGACATGAAACAATTACTTAAGCCTCAAATAGAGAACATTTTTGAACCGAGAGATTCTGTTAAAAGTGACATGTATGTAACTAAATTTCAGGTAGTTTGTGAGATTCTATTGGCATTTTAATTAGGACATGTAGAATGAAACTTTTGTTGTTTGAAAGTAAATAACCTGTGATTTTATCAGAATGTAGGTTCTCTTCGGGTAGGGATCATGTCTTGTATAATTTTCTCACCCTATAATTTTCTCATTACTTTATTTACTGATTGGTTTCTGTGCCCTTTACCATCAACCTCATAATCCCCACTTCTCTCTTTATTTCATAAAACTTTACTTCAAGACATAGTTTTAAATTCTTCTGCCCATTTTTCAGCCCATGTTTATATATTTGGTCTCCCCAGAAGAAAGAAACAGCACAGCAAAGCTAAGCATTTTAGGAAGCAGATATTCTTGTAAACTAGGAATTTATGGCACATTTCTTTCTGCCTAATCCTGTCTATGTCTTCACTCATTTGACTGGTTAATACATGTGTGTGTAAATTCTTGTCCAAAGATAAGTCTAGATCATCTCTAATAGCTATCATAAACTTTACTTGTAAGTGTTCTGCCATAGAAACTGAAATCTATACCAATGAATCTGCATTCCAATGGTTTGTGACACCCTACCCTCAATTGGCTTCTCTAACAGATTTGGTGACCTCCTGGAATTTAGCCTCAAAGTCCTAACAATTGATTTATTTACTGTAATTTCTTTCCACAGATTATTAGCTGATGGAGCAAGTGTCACAGGGAAACTAGCTTAAGTGAAAGACTGAAAAGGAAGAAAATAAAATCTACTGATATGTTTATTTGTTATTTGTTTTTAAAAATATAAATTATTCTAGAAAACATTTAAAATTGATGAAAAGGAGCTAGATACTTCTCAGTTTTATCCTTCCACCCAATTAAATTTTGTAATCTTTAACTAGGTTCACCTTTAATTCTTTACAGAGTCCCACATTACCTGTGTTATCTGGATTAGTCCCTTAAGCCTTCCTTGCTTCACTTCCCAGCTCTACCAGAATCCTTGGCTGAATGGTTCGGTCTGCATGCCAGCAGATACTTACAGAATATGCAAGCTCTGTCCTCAGCCAAGCTTTTCTCTGACTAAAGCCAAATCCCATCTTTGATTTATAATTAATAACCATTTGTAACATGACCAGGTATTTTTAAATAAAAAAAGTAAGAAAGACATAAATTAAGCAAAGAAGGCAGATTATATCATTTTGTAGAGCGGACTTTAGTATAGGCACATCAGATAACAAGTTTCACAACACACTAGAAAATTACCCGGCAAGTCTTTAATTATTACGCCAACACCTACCTTATGAGCTTATATTATTGATCACTTTGGTATTAACATTTGTAGTGTGCTGCTGTACTTGATAGACTGATTGTTATATTGAAAAGAAATCAGCTCTCTCAACATCTGAGAAATTTTAATATATAGTTTTCATCACTTGAGCATTTTCCATTCTTATTCTGAGGGCTCAGAAATTCTCTGTCTCATCAAGTGAATGGATGTCCACAAAGTTTGGTTTATCCAATGGTTTGTGACACCCTACCCTCAACTGGCTTCTCTAACAGATTTGGTGACCTACTATAATTTAGCCTCAAAGTCCTAACTGTTGATTTATTTACTGTAATTTCTTTCTATAGATTATTAGCTGATAGAGCAAGTATCAAAGGGAAACTAGCTTAAATGAAAGACTGAAAAGGAAGAAAATAAAATCTCATGTTCATTTGTTATTTGTTTTTAAAAATACAAACTATTCTAAAAAACATTTAAAATTGATAGAAAGCTGAATCCGAAATGAGATTCACATAGCTGAGAGGTATTACATACCTGAGAGAGATATTCACATACCTGAGAGGTATTAGGGAATACACTTGGGATCGATATTGGTAAGCAGAAAGAAAAGAAGCAGAGTTTGACATAGGAAGAAGTTGAACTCTGATAACCTCAGTGAAGGGCCTGTGGTGGTCTCTGAAGTTGGAATGACCCTGAAGACTTTTCATGAATTTGGGCAAGAGACCCCATGCCAATCAATATTTAATGTAGGCTGCTCAGGAAGTGGGTTGACCTTGGAAGGGGCAGCTCATATCAGCTAAGACAATTCAGAACATTAATATAGCTAAGACCTGAGAGCCAGCAGCAATCCCAGCAACAGGAAGAATAAGTGCTTCCGTCCTGAAGAAGGACCTGGGCAGCACATCACAGAATCCACTGCAAATATCTTTGCAAAACAATATAAACAAATATCTGGGAATCAATGCTGCTCCTCTGCTTTGTAGCTGAAGCCTAAAATACCTCCAGGAAATATTCGCTCTCACTTTGTTTCTTCTTTGAAATATAGCTGCCCAAATAGCAGCACGTTAAGTCACTTATGTTTATAAATAGATACATCTGTTATGTCTCTCTGTAAGGAGAATGACTATGATCATAATGGACATCTCTTTGGAAGGACATAATAAAAAGTGAGAAGGGAAAAGGAATGACCAAGTTAAGAAATGAAGGCGGGTCCTTTCAAATAATGTTTTGCATAATTGTCTGCAACTAAGTCAATGAATAAGTCTTGGGTAAGTTGCTTAGAATCAATCATAGGATATATATATTATATCTATCTATCTGTCTATCATAAAGGACTCTAAATGATACCCTCTAAAAGCATGACCATTTGATACTTCTTTAAATAAATTTTGTGCTTTTTATCTTTTCTCTGCTTTTAAACACCAATAGTGAAGGAAAGACAGTCCATATTTACAGGACTGAATTATCCATCTATCCATCCAGCTATCTATTAAAGAAATACTTGCTGAGAACCTGTTAGATGGCTATATACCTGTGCAAAGTGCTTGGGATACAAACTTGTTAGTCACTGTCACAAGGAATTTACTGTCTATCAGTTGAGAAAAGAAAATACAATGGAAAATGAGGAGAATTGCACTAGAGTTGTGTACATGTTTTAATGGTGACTAGAAGAAAGCCTGTGGAAAAGTAGAAAGGTTGACACTGTAGCTGGAACTTAAACTTGTAATTACAAGAGAGTGTTTGAGGCAAAATAAGTAGAATGTATTAAAAAAAAAAAACTCTCCTGTGTAAGTTATACTTGTTTAAAAGTTTCTCTTCATATTAAGAATATTAAAGTTATATCTATCTCATAGTGTGTTGTATATAGGGAAGAAAAGATAATACTATGGGAGCATTCTAGTAGAAATCCCTAAGCAGAATAGTTGGGACAATCTTTGCTAAATGGCTTTCACTTTAGTTTTGTGGACAGCAGTTATACAGAATCCTTATCAGCTATGTTATATTTCATTTACAACTCCCACCAAATCAATTTTTTGATGTCACCCACTAAGTCTAAGTTTCCCTATCTGAAAAATGAAAAGGTTGTTTGAATGGTGACAGTGGTTCCTTTGAGGTTCAATATCTTGTGAGTCTACTTTAAATCTACACAAAGAAGGTCTTACATCTTTCTTTCCATGGAGAAATCTGTATCTTTGGCTTCTTTTGATTCATTGTAGGCACCAGACATAACAGAAATAATGTAAAATCATAGACTGAACAAGTCTGTGGGATGTATTTCAATATTATCACTTGATTGCACAAAAGGCAACTTCACACTTATTTTAAAACTGTTTCAAGTTGTTCAGTGAACACAAACAAACAGTGTAGATTTCTATTCCATGTCCTTGGCCCCTACCTGTGTCTTTCAGCAGCTGCAATGACTTCTTTATGTCATTGAATGTGTTGCAAGTCTGGTAAAAAGGATTTCTTTAAAGGTATGAAATTATTAGCAGAGTAAATTTTACATATCAACACCGTAGGTAATTCACTTAATTACCTATATAAGGAAGGAAAAATGGAAGGAAGGAAAGAAGGAAGAGAAGAGAGGAAAGGATGGAAAGAGGAAGGGAGGGAGAAGCGGGTTGAAGAAAGGGAGAGAGAAAAAAAGAAAAAAGCAAAAGAAGGAAGAAAGAAAGGCAGGAAGGGAAGAACCTGAACAAATAGATATGCGAGTTTAGCAAAACTCGAATAAATCATTACTGGATTTTTGTATAAACTCACTTTTACTTGCTTTAGAAGTGGTCATGGCCGGGCATGGTGGCTCATGCCTGTAATCCCAGCACTGTGGGAGGCCAGGGCAGGTGGATCACCTGAGGTCAGAAGTTCAAAACCAGCCTGGCCAACATTGTGAAACCCTGTCTCTACTACAAACTACAAAAATTACCCGGGTGTGGTGGCGGGCATCTGTAATCCCAGCTACTTGGGAGGCTGAGGCAGGAGAATTGCTAGAACCCTAGAGGCGGAGGTTGCAGTGAGCCAAAATTGTGCCACTGCCTCCAATCTGGGCACCTGGGCAGTAGAGGGAAACTCTGTCTCAAAAAAAAAAAAAAAAAAAAAAGTGGTCATTAGTATTATCAAGTTTAAAATACTTGAACAAGCTTCAATGAAATATCTCATCAACATACACCTTCAATATATATCAGCTTGATTATTTTTACCATTAGTTGATGTTTTTGAAAGTCAAAGATAAGTTGATTTTTTCCATCTATATATCTTAAGTCAAAATTAATAAATTGAATTGTTCTTTATATTTAGATGGGATCCAGTTAGGCATTTGTAAATGGGAAAACCTCTCTCTGAACTCACAAATGTCATAAACATATTATAATACTCATATATATTTTGGCCTCATCTAAATATAGAGCTATACTCTGTAGAATCAGAGGGCATTTGTATCTCTAATGGGCTGACATGTGTTCAGTTAGCCAAGAGCATAACTTAGAATAACATCCTTAGTTGATTCAATTCCTCTCCTTGTGATTCATTGTTAAACATCTGTGTGATAATGGAAAAACTCTGAGACAAAGTTTTAAGTTGAATTGGAATGATAATAGAGATATGGAAATTCCTATACAAACAAAATTTTTTACCTGTTGGGCAAGTATCTTGTAAGTAGTTTATATTAGTTCACTCTCACACCGCTAATAAAGACATACTTGAGTCTGGGTAATTCATAAAGAAAATGAGATTTAATGGACTCACAGTTCCACATGGCTGGAGAGGCCTCACAATCATGGCAGAAGGTGAAGGAGCAGCAAAGGCACGTCTTAAATGACAACAGGCAAGAGAGCTGAGCTTGTGCAGGGGAACTCCCATTTATAAAACCATCAGAACTTGTGACACTTATTCACTATCACGAGAAGAACATGGGAAAAACCCACCCCCATGATTCAATTACCTCCCATGAGATTCCCTATTTAATAAACGGTGCTGGGAAAACTGACTAGCTATATGTAGAAAGCTGAAACTGGATCCCTTCCTTACACCTTATACAAAAATTAATTCAAGATGGATTAAAGACTTAAACGTTAGACCTAAAACCATAAAAACCCTAGAAGAAAACCTAGGTAATACCATTCAGGACATAGGCATGGGCAAAGACTTCATGTCGAAAACACCAAAAGTAATGACAACAGAAGCCAAAATTGACAAAGGGGAGCTGAATAATCAGATCAGAAGGAGGCTTGCAACCATAATGAATCTATAAATTTAAGAAATGCAGGCGATTTGAAAGAACTTCAGGCCCTCTCTGACTTCTGTTTTGAGATTGATTTGGCATAGTTATCTTTTATCCAAGCATGGGTGTTACTTAGATATGGTTGCTTAGGCTTGTAATCAGACAAATTCCCATACAAAAAGGGACATTTATTCTTTCCTCTTTTATTGAAAAATTTGCAGCTGTTCATTTACTTCCCACTTACACAGCATGCCTTCATCTAATTCTTAGTAGTTTCTTTTAAAATTTTGCCTCTCTTAATAGAATTAACATAATATTTCTCCCTTCTTTTTCAAGTAATCTGAGCTTTTTATGCATGGCCACAGCATCTATTTATCTTTTCATTTAATTAGCAGTCTCCACATACATGTTTATAACATGTAGAGAGCTTTAAATGAACGTATCAACACTAGTCTGGATAAATTGAACTGCCTTTAGCTCCTCAATTCCCTTATGCTCAAAGCAAGATTTTTTTCTCTGACTTTTTAGTCACTTGAGTTTTCCTGGGTAGTCTCTTCATTAAATATTTTACATTCTTGGAGGCCATCTCACTGCTTCGTGGTAGCCAAGTGGCGCAGATAATCACATAATTATTTTGGGGGGAACATTAAATATGTCAAATAACTCTTTCTATTTTTTCTTTTTTCACTCCAAATTGTTTAAACCAATGGATTTGCTCTGGGGGCACTGAAAACAGCAAATTTCAATACAGGAGTTAAATACAGTATCAAAGCTCATATATGCAGTGCTTTGAGTTTCAAACTCTTCCTAAGCTGTGAAACCATTTTTGCTTTTGGCCAACATGATTGAGTTATTTGTTTATTTAATTTATCAATACTTATAAAGCACATTTATGCCAGGTTCTCACTTAGGGACTTCATAAATTAACTAATTTAATCTCCCTAACAAAGCTATAAGGTAGCTGCTTTGATGACTTACATGTCATAAACAAGGATGCAAATTATATTAAGTTTTTTGTTTGTTTGTTTTTTGTTTGAGACAGAGTCTCGCTTTGTCATCCAGGATGGAGTGCTATGGCGCAGTCTCAGCTCACTGCAACCTCCACCTCCCAGGTTGGAGCTATTCTCCTGCTTCATCCTCCTGATTACCTAGTACTACAGGTGCCTCCCACCACACCTGGCTAATTTTTGTATTTTTAGTAGAGATGGGGTTTCACCATGTTGGCCAGTCTGGTCTCAAACTCCTGACTTCAAGTGATCAGCCCACCTTGGCCTCCCAAAGTGCTGGGGTAATAGGCGTGAGCTACCACACCCAGCCTGATATTAAGTTAAATAATGAAATAGCTTAACTAAGGTGTCACACCTCGAAAATGGTGAAGCTAGGATTCAAATTCAAAAAGTCTTCCTCCATAGTGCATGCTCTTCAACTGCTATACTGATTTATTTATTTATTTAGAGACAGTCTCTCTCTGTCATCCAGGCTGAGAGATCTCAGCTCACTGAAGCCTCCACCTTCTGGATTCAAGCAATTCTCATGCCTCAGCCACCCGAGAATTAGCCAGACACCACACCTGGCTAATTTTCTTGTGTTTTCAATAGCAGTGGGGTTTTACCATGTGGTCCAGGCTGGTCTAGAACTCCTGGCCTCATGTGATCTGCCTGCCTTGGCCTCCCGAAGTGATGGGATTACAGTTGGGAGTCACCTCACCATGCCTGTAATACTGATTTTAAAGCAGAGACCGTGTTGGAGAAAAAGGGGCTCACTCTACATGCTGACTTTTGGTGCCAGTTCTTTCATATTGAGTACCTAATTTTGTTTTGACATCTTTATGCTTGCCTTGTTCCTTATCTGATGCTCCTGACCTCTTTTACAAGCTGCTCTAGAAATGGAGACATATTATTTTTGTTCCTTCTTTATACTCCATCCTAGAGAGATCAAAGTCTTGTTCTTGATCTCCAGGCTATGACTGACTGAGACTCTGCTTTCTGGTATCAGGCATCACTGATGGTGCCCTTGTATCTATACAGCAGTTAAAGTAAAGTACATGCTTAAGCATATGCTTTTGTTGAGTTGCTTTTTCAGGATGTGCAAATATGCAACTTTCTGTGCTACATTCACATTAACCACTCACCTGCAATGTTACCAGCCATCTGCCACCATAATCCGTAAATACTGTGTTCTAGCTACTTGACATAACAGATCTTCATCTTCTGTGTGAAGATAGACCAGTTGTGTTCCTTGAGGGTGGGTAAGAGGTGGGGGAGAGATGAACAATACACTTTTTATTCAAATATTCAACCTATGATTTAATGAGTGGCAATGGCTAAGTCTCTTAATCTAATTCTCAGAACCTTGACTTCTCCATTTATAAAATCCAGATAAAAGACTATACATATTCATTAAAATTCTCCTACAATGTTTGGCATATGTTTTTATCATTTCTAGATTTTGTCATCACCAGTTTTCTCCCTGTATCTAAAATAAAATCTTCCATGGCACTATGTGAGCAATATTGATAGTCTCACAATTTATGGCCATAATATTGAATTAGAAGTCCATTATCCAAGGAGTGCCTTGTTTTTGTATTCATACAGCTGTCTTCTCTTCAGAGTAAGAATTTAGGATATTAGTGCTAGGGTAAAACAGAAAGCTGATATGTAAAATGGAAACAACTAAAATGTGATTTTCTATTATTCCAGTTGCAAGGTTTAATAAATTATATCTCTATAAGGATAAACATTTAATCTGCTTCAAAACTAAGGACATTTTGAAGAATCTGAAAAAGCAATCATCATTCATTTCCTCAACAAATATTTGGTTGCTATTTTATGTACCTCATCAGCTACATGAAAAATGCTGCTTTACCAAACACAACAGGAATATTTCTTTCTTTTTTGCAATAGTCTAATGAACAAGAAGTCACTTAAATAAGTCAATGAAAAAGTAATGAATTTTTATCACAACAATGATGGATAAAAATTAGATAAATTAAGAGGGGTTCTTTTTAAACAGGGTGATTAGGGAAGATGTCTGAGGATGACATATTTAAACCCTGATATTAGTAAGGAGAAAGATCAAACCATTCACAGGCTAGGTGGAAGAACGCTTTTGGTCTTTATCTTACCAAACAGTGTTTGACATAAACTTTTACTCTCCATTTCACAAGAGACTCATTTAATTGGCTTCTTAGATGCCACACCTTCCTCAAGATTACTATCAAACAATGTTAATAATTGCAACCAGGACATTTTGCTTTATTTAAGCACATGTCCAATAGCTCACAATACTATTATCTTCTGAATTCTTGGCAATTTTAATTTATATGTTAATAATTCTTCAAATGTTCCTGTTTCTCATATCCTTAAACTCATCTCTTCCAATGATTGTACCCTCCATCCTACCTACAACATAGCCTGCATTGTTATTACCAGTATTACCAATCCAGTCATTATTTTCATTTTATACATTCTATGATATGACTAGCATCTCTGGCTTTTCAGTTTTCCCCTTCTAGGATCTCAAAACCAGTAATCCAAGACTCTATCTGAACTGTGTCCATAGTCCCTCAGATCCTTGCTGTCTTCAATTTCTTCCTTATTCAGCTCAAAATCCAAGCTCAAAATCAATATTAGTCACTCCATTATGTGTCTGGAACTCCTCCTCGGACAATCAATTTATCTTTCTCCACAAAACCACAATCCTGATTAAATCTAAGTTTTATTTTTCACTCTTGAACCCAGGCAACTTCAGTACATTGGAAAAACAACAACCACATTGATTGGTCTCACTTTAAATTCAAGACCACAGACCACAGGTGATGCTTTAATGTTAACATGCATTCATACTTTATATACTTAATTCATTCACTTTCTTATGCTAAAATGTATACAGATGTGTGCTACTTGCTTGAGAAGTAAATTATAGTATGTTCTTTTAGCTAGAAAGAAGGCCACAAAACCAAATAAACATTTTATAGGATGCCATTTTCCTCCATATAAGAAATAAAGTCATTTTATTTTTTGCTTTTTTGAGTTTAATTTTATTTCAAATGTGCACAATGACTAGTGGTTAATAAAATTTTCATGCAAATGTGTGCATCTAAAAGAATGTACACAAATACCTCAAGCTACTGACAATAGAATATGCAGAGTTAAATAAAGCCACACAAAGATTATTGCTCTTAGCGAATGAATGGCTTGGGGAAAAAAATAAAAATTACAGAAAATATTACAAATCCTTTACCTAGTAAAAGGATACATAAACTCTACATGGGCTATTTACGAAGTATCAACTTGTGTCTCTGAGATTCTGTGAAAACCCTCAGTTAATTACAACATGGATCTCAGCTCTACCCTCTACAATGAAATAGGTTCTTGCCTACCAGGATTAGGATTTTAGATATTTAATGTTTCCTTGGTCTACAAAATGCAATAGGGAATATGTACCAACAGGATAAAAGAGATGCCTTCAGATAATAGGCTCTTAATCCCCTCCTTAGGACTTTAAATTAGCCCTACAGTTTTCTTTGTATTTGTCCCTAGATCTTTAAATCCTGGATAAGCATCAAGATCTAGAAATATATTCATATGCAATAAGGAAGAATAGCTTTCTTGTGGAACATTCTGTATTAGTTTGTTTTTGAATTATTCTAAGGAGCTACCTGAGACTGGTTAATTTATTAAAAAAAAAAAAAGAGGTTTAATTGAGTCACAATTCCACAGGCTATACAAGAAGCATGGCTAGGGAGACCACAGGAGACTTACAATCATGACATAAGACAAAGAGGAAGATGGCACATCCTACATGGCCAGAGGATGTAGAAGAGAGAGAGAAGGAGGAGGTGCTACACACGTCCAACAGCCAGATCTTGTGGGAACTCTATCTCAAGAACAGCAAGGGGTTGCCCCCACCTTTCAATCACCTGCCACAGGCCCCTCCTCCAACAATTGGGAAATTACAATTCAACAAGAGATTTGGGTGGGGACACAGAGCAAAACTATATCACATTCATTCAATTTTTTCATAGACTTACACTGAATGTCTTGATTCTGTTTTCTTTCTACCCCCTCTCCTCTATAGACACCCAACATTCTGAAATACTTCTTGTTGCTTTTGGTTTTGATTACCTGCCTTGAAGAAAGCAATTTATTACCTTCACACACACTAAAATGTTGGAGTGATGTGTTTCAGAAATGTTGAATTTTTAAAAACTTATGGATTAAAAAAAACTCTAAAATGGAAGAAATTCTTGAAATTTCAGGCACTTAGGAGACAAAGCTCCGGCTTTCACATGTAAATTGATGGTTGGATCAGTTTACCTCTTGATATAGACAAGAGCGCGAGAAACACGTGTTCCATAATCCAGAATTAAAATATTTTCTCACATAGGTCTGAGATTTATAGAACATCTATAAAAAATTTAAGATAAAATTAATTTTAAGGGGGATCACCCAAGATGGCCGAATGGGAACAACTCTAGGCCCCAGCTCCCAGAGGGAGTGACACAGAAGACGGGTGATTTCTGCATTTTCAACTGAGGTACTGGATTCATCTCACTGGGGAGTGCTGGACAATCGGTGCTGGTCAGATGGGGCAGCCCGACCAGCGAGAGCTGAAGCAGGGCGAGGCATCGACTCACCTGGGAGGAGCAAGGGGGAAGGGAATCCCTTTTCCTAGCCAAGGAAACTGAGACACACAACACCTGGAAAATCAGGTAACTCCCACCCTAATACTGTGCTTTACCAAGGGTCTTAGCAAACAGCACATCAGGAGATTATATCCCACACCTGGCCCAGAGGGTCCCACACCCATGGGGCCTCCCTCATTGCTAGCACAGCAATCTGAGATCTAACCGCAAGGTGGCAGCGAGGCTGGGGGAGGGATGCCCGACATTGCTGAGGCATAAGTGGGTAAACAAAGTTGCCACGAAGCTCGAATTGGGTGGAACCAACAGCACCTCAAGGAGGCTGGCCTGCCTCTATAGACTTCTCCTCTGGGAATGGAGCATAGCAAAACAAAAAGCAGCAGAAACTTCGGCAGAGGTAAATGCCCCTGTCTGATAGCTTTGAAGAGAGCAGTGGATCTCCCAGCACGGAGGTAGAGATCTGAGGATGGACAGACTGCCTGCTCAAGTGGGTCCCTGACCCCTGAGTAGCCTAACTGGGAGAAATCCCCCACTAGGTGCAGACTGACACCTCACACATCACACAGCTGGGTATACGCCTGGGAAGAAGATTTCAGAGCAAGAATCAGACAGCAACACTCGCTATGCAGCAATATTCTATATTCTGCAGTCTCCACAGCTGATATCCCAGCAAACAGGGTCTGGAGTGGACCTCAAACAAACTCCAACAGACCTAAAGCTGAGGGTCCTGGCTATTAGAAGGAAAACTAACAAACAGAAAGGACACCCACACCAAAACCCCATGAGTACTACACCGTCATCAAAGACCAAAGGCGGATAAAACCACAAAGATGGGGAAAAAGCAGTGCAGAAAAGCTGGAAATTCAAAAAAATCAGAGTGCATCTCCCTTTCCAAAGGAACGCAGCTCATTGCCAGCAACGGAACAAAGCTGGATGGAGAATGATTTTGATGAGTTGAGAGAAGAAGGCTTCAGTCGATCAAACTTCTTGGAACTGAAGGAGAAATTACGTAACCAGCGCAAAGAAACTAAAAACCTTGAAAAAAGAATGAATGAATGGATAACTAGAATAATCAATGCAGAGAAGACCTTAAAAGAACTGATAGAGATGAAAACCATAACATGAGAACTACGTGACAAATGCACAAGCTTCAGTAACTGACCCGATCAACTGGAAGAAAGAGTATCAGCGATTGAAGATCAAATGAATGAAATGAAGTGAGAAGAGAAGCACGGGAAAAAAAGAGTAAAAAGAAATGAACAAAGCCTCCAAGAAGTATGGGATTATGTGAAAAGACAAAATCTACGTCTGATTGGGGTGCCTGAAAGTGATGGGGAAAATGGAACCAAGTTAGAAAACAGTTTGCAGGATATCATCCAGGAAAACTTCCCCAACCTAGTAAGGCAGGCCAACATCCAAATTCAAGAAATGCAGAGAATGCCACAAAGATACTCCTCGAGAAGAGCAACTCCAAGACACATAATTGTCAGATTCACCAAAGTTGAAATGAAGGAAAAAATGTTAAGGGCAGCCAGAGATAAAGGTCAGGTTACACACAAATGGAAGCCCATCAGACTAACAGCAGATCTCTCGGCAGAAACTCTCCAAACCAGAAGAGCATGGGGACCAATATTCAACATTCTTAAGAAAAGAATTTTCAACCCAGAATTTCATATCCAGCCAAACTAAGTTTCATAAGTGAAGGAGAAATAAAATCCTTCACAGACAAGCAAATGCCCAACGATTTCATCACCACCAGGCCTGCCCTACAAGAGATCCTGAGGGAAATACTAAACGTGGAAAGGAAAAACAGGTACCAGCCATTGCAAAAGCATGTCAAAATATAAAGTCCGTCAATGCTAGAAAGAAACTGCATCAACTAGCAAGCAAAATAACCAGCTAATATCATAATGACAGGATCAAGTTCACACAAAACAATATTAACCTTAAATGTAAATGGACTAAATAGTCCAATTAAAAGACACGGAATGGCAAACTGGATAAAGAGTCAAGACCTATCAGTTTGCTGTATCCAGGAGACCCATCTAACGTGCAGTGACACACATAGGCTCAAAATAAAGGGATGGAGGAAGATCTACCAAGTAAATGGAAAACAAAAAAAGCAGGGGTTGCAATCCTAGTCTCTGATAAAACAGACTTTAAACCATCAAAGATCAAAAGAGACAAAGAAGGCCATTACATAATGGTAAAGGGACCAATTCATCAGGAAGAACTAACTATCCTAAATAAATATGCACCTAATACAGGAGCACCCAGTTTCATAAAGCAAGTCCTCAGAGACATACAAAGAGACTTAGACTCCCATACAATAATAACGGGAGACTTCAACACCCCACTGTCAACATTAGACAGATCAATGAGGCAGAAAGTTAACAAGGATATCCAGGAATTGAACTCAGCTCTGCACAAAGCGGAACTAATAGACATCTACAGAACTCTCCACCCCAAATCAACAGAATATACATTCTTCTCAGCACCACATCACACTTACTCTAAAATTGACCACAGAGTTGGAAGCAAAGCACTCCTCAGCAAATGCAAAAGAACAGAAATTAGAGCAAACTGTCTCTCAGACCACAGTGCAATTAAACTAGAACTCAGGACTAAGAAACCCAATCAAAATTGCTCAACTACATGGAAACTGAACAACATGCTCCTGAATGACTACTGGGTACATAATGAAATGAAGGCAGAAATAAAGATGTTCTTTGAAACCAATGAGAACAAAGATACAACATACCAGAATCTCTGGGACACATTTAAAGCAGTGTGTAGAGAGAAATTTATAGCACTACATGCCCACAAGAGAGAGCTGGAAAGATCTAAAATTGACACCGTGACTTCACAATTAAAAGAACTAGAGAAACAAAAGCAAATACATTCAAAAGCTAGCAGAAAGCAAGAAATAAGTAAGATCAGAGCAGAACTGAAGGAGATAGAGACACAAAAAAACCCTCCAAAAAATCAATGAATCCAGGAGCTGGTTTTTGAAAAGATCAACAAAATTGATAAACCATTAGCAAGACTAATAAAGAAGAAAAGAGAGAAGAATCAAATAGACACAACAAAAAATGATAAAGGGGATATCACTACCGACCCCACAGAAATAAAAACTACCATCAGAGAATACTATAAACACCTCTACGCAAATAAACTAGAAAATCTAGAAGAAATGGATAATTTCCTGGACACCTACACTCTCCAAAGACTAAACCAGGAAGAAGTTGAATTCCTGAATAGACCAATAGCAGGCTCTGAAATTGATGCAATAATTAATAGCCTACCAACCAAAAAAAGTCCAGGACCAGACGGATTCACAGCCGAATTCTACCAGAGGTAAAAGGAGGAGTTCATACCATTCTTTCTGACAGTATTCCAATCAATAAAAAAAGAGGCAATCCTCCCTAACTCATTTTACGAGGCCAACATCATCCTGATACCAAAGCCTGGCAGAGACACAACAAAAAAAGAGAATTTTAGACCAATATCCCTGATGAACATCGATGCAAAAATCCTCAATAAAATACTGGCAAACTGAATCCAGCAGCACATCAAAAAGCTTATCCACCATGATCAAGTTGGCTTCATCCCTGGGATGCAAGGCTGATTCAACATATGCAAATCAATAAGTGTAATCCAGCATATAAACAGAACCAGTGACAAAAACCACATGATTATCTCAATAGATGCAGAAAAGGCCTTTGACAAAATTCAACAACTCTTCATGCTAAAAACTCTCAATAAATTCGGTATTGATGGAATGTATCTCAAAATCATAAGGGCTATTTATGACAAACCCACAGCCAATATCATACTGAATGGGCAAAAACTAGAAGCATTCCCTTTGAAAACTGGCACAAGACAGGGATGCCCTCTCTCACCACTCCTATTCAACATAGGGTTGGAAGTTCTGGCTAGGGCAATCAGGCAAGAGAAAGAAATAAAGGGTATTCAGTTAGGAAAAGAAGAAGTCAAATTATTCCTGTTTGCCGATGACATGATTGTATATTTAGAAAACCCCATCATCTCAGCCCAAAATCTCCTTAAGCTGATAACCAACTTCAGCAAAGTCTCAGGATACAAAATTAATGTGCAAAAATCACAAGCATTCTTATACACCAGTAACAGACAAACAGAGAGCCTAATCATGAATGAACTTCCATTCACAATTGCTTCAAAGAGAATAAAATACTTAGGAATCCAACTTACAAGGGATGTAAAGGACTTCTTCAAGGAGAACTACTAACCACTGCTCAGTGAAATCAAAGAGGACACAAACAAATGGAAGAACATACCATGCTCATGGATAGGAAGAATCAATATTGTGAAAATGGCCATACTGCCCAAGGTAATTTATAGATTCAATGCCATCCCCATCAAGCTACCAATGAGTTTCTTCCCAGAATTGGAAAAAAAACTGCTTTAAAGTTCATATGGAACCAAAAAAGAGCCCACATTGCCAAGACAATCCTAAGCCAAAAGAAAAAAGCTGGAGGCATAATGCTACCTGACTTCAAACTATACTACAAGGCTACAGTAACCAAAACAGCATGGTACTGGTACCAAAACAGAGATATAGACCAATGGAACAGAACAGAGCCCTCAGAAATAATACCGCACATCTACAGCCATCTGATCTTTAACAAACCTGACAAAAACAGGAAATGGGGAAAGGATTCCCTATTTAATAAATGGTGCTGGGAAAATTGGCTAGGCATAAGCAGAAAGTTGAAGCTGGATCCTTTCCTTACTCCTTCTACAAAAGTTAATTCAAGATGGATTAGAGACTTAAATGTTAGACCTAATACCATAAAAAAACCCTAGAAGAAAACCTAGGTAATACCATTCAGGACATATGCATGGGTAAGGACTTCATGTGTAAAACACGAAAAGCAATGACAACAAAAGCCAAAATTGACAAATGGGATCTAATTAAACTAAAGAGCTTTTGGACAGCAAAATAAACTACCATCAGAGTAAACAGGCAACCTACAGAATGGGAGAAAATTCTTGCAATCTACTCATCTGACAAAGGGCTAATATCCAGAACCTATAAAGAACTCAATCAAATTTACAAGAAAAAAAACAAACAACCCCATCAAAAAGTGGGCAAAGAACAGACACTTGTCAAAAGAAGACATTCATACAGCCAACAGACACATGAAAAAATGCTCATCATCGCTTGCCATCAGAGTAATGCAAATCAAAACCACAATGAGATACCATCTCACACCAGTTAGAATGGCAATCATTAAAAAATCAGGAAACAACAGGTGCTGGAGAGGATGAAGAGAAATAGGAACACTTTTACACTGTTGTTGAGACAGTAAACTTGTTCAACCATTTTGGAAAACAGTGTGACGATTCCTCAAGGATCTGGAACTGGAAATACCATTTGACCCAGCCATTCCATTACTGGGTATATACCCAAAGGATTTTAAGTCATGCTACTATGAAGACACATGCACAGTTATGTTTATTGTGGCACGGCTCACAATAACAAAGACTTGGAATCAACCCAAACGTCCATCAGTGACAGACTGGATTAAGAAAATGTGGCACATACACACCATGGAATACTATGCAGCTATAAAAAAGGATGAGTTCGTGTCCTTTGTAGGGACATGGATGCAGCTGGAAACCATCATTCTTAGCAAACTATCACAAGGACAGAAAACCAAATACCGCATGTTCTCACTCATAGGTGGGAATTGAACACTGAGATCACTTGGACACAGGAAAGGGAGCATCACACACCTGGTCCTATTGTGGGGAGGGGCTTGGGGTGAGGGATAGCATTAGAAGATATACCTAATGTAAATGACGAGTTAATGGGTGCAGCACACCAACATGGCACATGTATACATATGTAACAAACCTGCACATTATGCACATGTACCCTAGAACTTAAAGTATAAAAAAAATTAATTTTAAAAAATTAAAAGTATTTTAAAAACAGAATTAAAATGTTTTTTATCTAATGTTTCAATATATTTCCCCCATTGCAGAATAAGCTAAGTCTTAGTCATTGTGTTCCCAGACAAATGGAGTCTGACTGCGTGTTCTTGTGATCCAACAGTGAGGTGCAGACAGACTGAGAAATAAGGGAGTTTATTGCTACAGCTGGTTACAGGGAGAAGGAGTAACTCAACAGACCAACTCAAAGCTGCAAGTTTTTTCCTTAGCTTGTATATACAATTCAAGCTTTATGCCTGTGTGAATCTAATCTTATCTAATCTAAACTATGTGTCTAGGGTGGGAAAGTTTCTTAGGACTTGTTCCTTGATGAATGAGGGTGAGAAAGTCCAGGTGCGGTTTTAATGGTTTGTTTTTGTGTTCCAGCCCTGGTACTCAGGAATCAATTTCTCCAGTTCTTTAATGTTTGACTTGTACATTCATCATTACAACAAAGGTTTTATGGAGACTTGGCTGCTTGTGGTGATCTGGCCTGCCACAATTGCGTGTTATTTTATAAATTGCAACAAATTTGAACCATGTGAACTTCAATGTGCGAAGAAGTCTCTCTTCAGGATGTCTTCCATTTAGATGCTGATATGTCCCCACATTCTCCTGCCTGAGATTCTACCTCAGATAGGGTGGTCCATCATCCCGATTTCTGAGGATGTTCTGCGAACATGGGACCTCAGTGCTAAAACAGAAACAAAATTCAGGCAATGAGAGAATGTCCTAAGAAAACTGGGACTAATTGGTTACCCCAATTTTCCTTAAAGCATGTATTTATACCTTGAATATTGTGCTTACGATTATATATCTGAACATAGGGTTAGCCTATTAGTTTTAAAGACCACTCAAAGAGAAGAGTAAAGGAAAAGAACAGTAATGCAAGCTTTTCTACCCTAGGCTACTCACTAACTCTGCCCAAACTCCTGAAATTGATTTTGTGGGGAAACAAAATGACTCAGTAGCAAGACAATCAATTTCAGAAGTTTTACCATGATTTCTTGTATCTCTACTAGCTTTCTCTTGATTTTTCTCTAAGGATTTACAACAACCTTTCTGAATCTCAATTTTTAATCTGGACCTCTGCCAACCACATGATGTATCAGGACAACATAAGCCAACGAAGTCAAGAGTCTAGGCTTTGGAGACAGACAAATCTGAAAATGAATCTTGTAAGAGCCCTTTTTGGCTTATACAACTCTAGACAAGAGAGTCTATCTAACAGAACTGTAATTACCTCACCTTTTAATGTCTTTTCCTATGAGAATGAAGAAAAGCACATAAAACTTCTAAAACATAAAAGGTTCTTAGTAAATGGCAATTTTTATTAGAAGTTAGGTTTGTGTTATATAAATTAAGAATTTAAGAATTTTAATGACACAAAATTATATGTTTATAGCTTCAGGAGGTACACATAAGAATTCATTATATAAAATTTAATGAAAATGTTAGAGTTTACCATTTTAATGTAAGAATTTAATAATGGATATTTCGGCCTCATAGATATACATTTGCAACAGAGAAGCAAAACTGTCATACACTCTATAAGTATCTATTCTTGAAAATGTTTGTGTAATTCCATAGGTCAAATTTTCCCAGAGTCATTAAGTCACTTTAAGAAATTGTGACTCTCTTGCACAAAAGTGATTCCGGTTGAAGGGTAATATTGGAAGAATTGTTACATGTTCGCAACTTTCAGGTCCACTGCTCTTACCGTATTTTGTTTATTTTATAAATCTTCTCCTCTTTAGTTTCTTCAATTTGACTCACTGTTTGATATGCTCTCCTGGCTTTCAATTTTCTTCAAATAGTTAATTGCCTGCCCCCACTAATCCCAGACCAGTATTACTTTGACAATATGGTAATAAATTGGCCTAGTAATAAGTAAAAGCCCCCATTTTTATCTCATTTTGTACACAGGCACGCACACACACACACACACACACACTATACACTCTCACAGACTATACTGATAAGGCATGGGCTGGTCCCCAGACTGTTTTGGTACAAAAAATGTGATGATTGCTTCAGTTTAGCTTTTGTTGTATCTTTCTAAATATGTCTTTTGGTTATGATCCCATCTCAATATTTCCTAGCAATCTATTTCAACAAGAACGTGTATTACATTTAAACACATTATATAGGGTTTTATCAAAACCACACTGAGGTACCATCTCACACCAGTTAGAATGACAATCATTAAAAAATCAGGAAACAACAGGTGCTGGAGAGGATATGGAGAAATAGAAATACTTTTACACTGTTGGTGGGACTGTAAACTAGTTCAACCATTGTGGAAAACAGTGTGACGATTCCTCAAGGATCTAGAACTAGAAATACGATTTGACCCAGCCATTCCATTACTGGGTATATACCCAAAGGATGATATATCATGCTGCTATAAAGACACATGCACACGTATATTTTTTGCGACACTATTCACAGTAACAAAGACTTGGAATCAACCCAAATGTCCATCAGTGACAGGCTGGATTAATAAAATGTGGCGCATATACACCATGGAATACTATGCAGCCATAAAATAGGATGAGTTCGTGTCCTTTGTAGGGACATGGATGCAGCTGGAAACCATCATTCTGAGCAAACTTTCACAAGGACAGAAAACCAAATACCGCATGTTCTCACTCATAGGTGGGAATTGAACAATGAGATCAGTTGGACACAGGAAAGGGAGCATCACACACCTGGTCCTATTGTGGGGAGGGGGTAGGGGGGAGGGATAGCATTAGGAGATATACTTAATGTAAATGGCAAGTTAATGGGTGCAGCATACCAACATGGCACATGTATACATATGTAACAAACCTGCACATTGTGCACATGTACCCTAGAACTTAAAGTATAATAATAATAAAAAAGATAAAATTTGCAATAAAGATATAATTGTTATAATTTTCCATGCACCAATACTATAGCATCAAAATATAAAAATATGGGACATGTAAATAAAAATAGAAATGTAGTATTAATTCGCCTCTTATTGATGATGAGACAAAGTGAAAAAAAGTAAATACACAGAAAACTGAAATAATAATGTAGATTTTTTTGTAGCTTGTTAGTTCTGTAAAAATAGAGGGAAAACATTATTTTCCAAAAAAAAAAAAAAAAAAAAAAACACAAAACAAAACATTAGATCAATGCATTGTTTATTTAACTGGCTATTTATTTTACCCCCATAATTATTCATAGGGCTGAAGATTCCAAATGGCCTAAACTACATTAAATTGGAAATATGATTCATAGTCATAAGCTTTCATCTTCAAAAACACTAAAACTTTTTGTAATAGCTTTTAAAATTAGAACATGAATTATTTTATGATCAATTTTAATCACAGGAAAAAAACATAATTAGAAAGACTGCATTCACTTTGTGGCTCATAATACTAATGTTAAAAGAGTTTCTAAGATTGTCCTAAAGCAACCCATTCATTTCCAAACACGAGGTTCTTAGTCATGAAAAGAATGCATTGGCAGAAGATGTACAATGGTCTGCAATTCAACTGACTCTTCAATTTAATTTTTGAAAATTATTCACTTTTGGCCGTGAGCTATTTTGTGTGACAGAGCCCCTGATTGCTCACTTAGCCATGTACTCTTAGCCAATTTAGCCCTAAGCACTTTTCAATAATTCATAATTCCTTAAATGCGTAAATCCCTTGCCCACGTTTAGAAGGGTAATTTGTGACTATAACTACATTAAAATCTCACATGTTTGCTTATCACAGAATGGCAACATTCAAGACACCAGCTTTCCTCCCCTCTCATTATTATTTTATTGAACAATATATTTTTAATTTAGAATAATCATTTCACAAACAATATTTGCTTATTTTAACTAATAGTTACAATTGTTAAAGTAGCTTTGTTTTCTTCTTGTGTTACTCAGCAAGAAATGAAATTGTTAACAATTACCTTTAATAGTAACCAAAACAGCATGGTACTGGTACCAAAACAGAGATATAGACCAATGGAACAGAACAGAGCCCTCAGAAATAATACCACACATCTACAGCCATCTGATCTTTGACAAACCTGACAAAAACAAGAAATGGGGAAAGGATTCCCTATTTAATAAATGGTGCTGGGAAAATTGGCTAGGCATAAGCAGAAAGTTGAAGCTGGATCCTTTCCTTACTCCTTCTACAAAAGTTAATTCAAGATGGATTAGAGACTTAAATGTTAGACCTAATACCATAAAAAAACCCTAGAAGAAAACCTAGGTAATACCATTCAGGACATATGCATGGGTAAGGACTTCATGTGTAAAACACGAAAAGCAATGACAACAAAAGCCAAAATTGACAAATGGGATCTAATTAAACTAAAGAGCTTTTGGACAGCAAAATAAACTACCATCAGAGTAAACAGGCAACCTACAGAATGGGAGAAAATTCTTGCAATCTACTCATCTGACAAAGGGCTAATATCCAGAACCTATAAAGAACTCAATCAAATTTACAAGAAAAAAAACAAACAACCCCATCAAAAAGTGGGCAAAGGATATGAACAGACACTTGTCAAAAGAAGACATTCATACAGCCAACAGACACATGAAAAAATGCTCATCATCGCTTGCCATCAGAGTAATGCAAATCAAAACCACAATGAGATACCATC
Source organism: Macaca nemestrina (assembly GCF_043159975.1). Taxonomy (NCBI): domain Eukaryota; kingdom Metazoa; phylum Chordata; class Mammalia; order Primates; family Cercopithecidae; genus Macaca; species Macaca nemestrina. The sequence continues at coordinate 82,686,613 of NC_092137.1, read as the reverse complement.
TCACACCAGTTAGAATGGCAATCATTAAAAAATCAGGAAACAACAGGTGCTGGAGAGGATGAAGAGAAATAGGAACACTTTTACACTGTTGTTGAGACAGTAAACTTGTTCAACCATTTTGGAAAACAGTGTGACGATTCCTCAAGGATCTAGAACTAGATGTACCATATGACCCAGCCATCCCATTACTGGGTATATACCCAAAGGATTATAAATTATGCTGCTATAAAGACACATGCACACGTATGTTTATTGCGGCACTATTCACAATAGCAAAGACTTGGAATCAACCCAAATGTCCATCAGTGACAGATTGGATTAAGAAAATGTGGCACATATACACCATAGAATACTATGCAGCCATAAAAAAGGATGAGTTTGTGTCCTTTGAAGGGACATGGATGCAGCTGGAAACCATCATTCTTAGCAAACTATCACAAGAACAGAAAACCAAACACCACATGTTCTCACTCATAGGTGGGAACTGAACAATGAGATCACTTGGACTCGGGAAGGGGAACATCACACACCAGAGCCTATCATGGGGAGGGGGGAGGGGGAGGGGGGAGGGGGGAGGGATTGCATTGGGAGTTATACCTGATGTAAATGACGAGTTGATGGGTGCTGACGAGTTGATGGGTGCAGCACACCAACATGGCACAAGTATACATATGTAACAAACCTGCACGTTATGCACATGTACCCTAGAACTTAAAGTATAATAATAATAAATAAATTTAAAAAAAAAATTCATGCCCTCATAAGCCACAGTTTTAGAATGAATAAATGATAAAAAAGGATGAGTAATATATTGTATCAAACAATCAGTAATTTAGAAAATATTTGGTGGGGCACGGTGGTTCACACCTGTAATCCCAGCACTTTGGGAGGCCGAGGTGGGCAGATCACCTGAGGTCGGAAGCTCAAGACCAGCCTGACTAACATGGAGAAACTCCATCTCTACTAAAGATACAAAATTAACCGGGCATGGTGGTGCATGCCTGTAATCCCAGCTACTTGGGAGGCTGAGGCAGGAGAATCGCTTGCACCTGGGAGACGGAGGTGGCAGTGAGCTGAGATCTTGCCATTGTACTCCAGCCTGGGCAACAAGAGTGAAACTCTGTCTCAAAAAAATAAATAAATAAATAAATAAATCTTTAAAACTCTTAGGATAAAACGATAAGTAAGGTGTCTCTTTAGGAACACAACAGATCCAATTAGAAAGAAGTCTGACTTTTTATTTTTTATTTTATAACGCAAGTTAATATGTTTTCTGCTCTGACACTTTGAGCCCACAGGAATTAGCTTAAAGGTATCTCTCAAGCTACTCATAAGACAATCTCAAGGTACATCAGAAAAATTTTCATTCTTCTCTCTTCTACTTTTCTCTATAAGTTTTTGTGATATTCTGTTTAGACTTTGTAGTCACTTTGTGCTATTTTACATGAATGCAACTCTGATAATGCTTTCTCATTGTCAGAATTATGCTAACTCATTTCTATATTGGTACAGAGTAGTCATTTGTTGGTGTTATTTCTCTAAGAGAACAATGTTGCTTCAAGGAGATAATCATATGGGACTACTAAACCTGTAATCTTTTGATGCAAAAAAAAATTCTACCATCTGAAAATAAAAATGCAGATAATAGATTGTAAAAAATAATTGCAAGGGATGTGGAAAATAACGAGTAAATAACTATAATTCTAGCAAATCTGAAAAACTAATTAGAAAAAAAGGACAGAAAAGCACACAATAGAAAATTGGAGGAAAAACATATAAATAGGCAATTACAGAAGTGGCGAGAAAATAGCTAGTAAAAGCTCTTCAACTTCTCTAGAAGGCAAGGAAATGAAAATAGAATTTAAAATGAGATACCATTTTTCATCATCTGATTGAGTATGAAAGAGAAAGGAGGAAAGAAAGGAAGAAAGAAAGAAGGAAGGGAGAACGAGGGGAAGGAAAGAAGGAAGAAAGAAAGGGAGGGAGGTAGGGAAGGAGGGAAGGAGGGAGGAAGGAAGGAAGGAAGGAAGGGTAGGGAGGGAAGAAGGGAGGGAGAGAAGGGAGGGAGGGAGGAAAGGAGATACCTCCATTGTTTCTGGAGATTCAGGGATTAAAACAGGCATTTTTATTCACTGCTAGTAAAATATATGTTGCTATACATATTTTATAAACTCTTTAGACTACTTTTAAACATTTCCACTTTGAGGAATAGAAATAAGAATGTTAGAGTATAGACTGCTGCATCATCTTGTGGGATGGGAGCAAACAGTAAGAAATCTGAATTATTAACAGGGGAACAAAACACTTAGTAAATTATTTTATAGCCAACCATAGATTATTATATAGTCATAAAAAATAATGAGTTAGAGCTTGATTACTTAAACTAAAGGAATTTCTAGAATCATGTTAAGCCAGAATAATAATTATGCATTATGTTATCTGATAATATTAAAATAAATTATAACAAGACTACTCTGAAAAAAGATGCTTTAACTTTGGATATGCACAATATATGGATGGGATGAGGGAGGTCACAAGATGGAAGAGAGGAAACAGGGATAGAGGCACTATGAAATTCACACTAATAGATAAAATGGTTCTAAAAATAGAAACATCATGCACAATATAATCCTATTGGTATAAAGATATATATTTAGCTATATATCTATGCTCATACATAGGCATTAAGGAGTGGTTTTTAAATAAATGACATCCATACTTACCCTTGAATGCCAGAATTTCCAGTGAACTTTGACTTTCTCCCTTAATTTTCTCTGTTGCCTTGAGCTTTTGCAGTGATTAACTTGTATCATTTATAGAATCAAGAATAAATAGCTATTTTAATTTTATAAAAATAATGTTTCAGAAACATTTTGTAACATTTTTTAACAACTCTGTATGTGATTTGCTTGTGCCTAATGTGTTCAGTGATCATATGTGCAAACAGAATTATGTAGATGTGGAAAGCATCTCTCAAAATCTGATGGCCACTCATGATTGTGTTTTTGTGTGTGCATGCATGTGTGTGAAGTAGGAGAGGATGTATCCTCCAGAATAAAGAACAAGCCACTTCCATTTAACCTCTCTTCCCTTAAAGAACTACCTCAGGTGTAGTTTTTATGTTCTAATGTCCTTAACAATGTGCACAACTATGTAGCTTTTTGTAATTTATTAAAGTTTACGTACAATTTTCTCTGGATATTAATTAAGATAAAAACTGGGGAATTTGGTAAAATTCCAAGTAGATTCGATTCATTCACATTCGAAAGGTAGTTCTCTCCTTGGCTTGAATGTAAGTTTCTGAGAAGGGTAAATAGATCTTATACAGCACCACAGAGAAAACCTTTTCAAACCACACAAAGAGCAGTCAAGGTAGCCAGTTCCTGTTTCCAGAAAGATCCTGTGGGACCAAAGAAGAGATTCACTGGAAAGAAAGTGAGTGAGCTACACGCAAGACAATAGTTTTAGTCCCTCTAATTAAGTCTTTCAGAATTTTTTTTCCTACTGGTCTGAAATTATTTTCATCTAAGAATTTTTTTTTTTTTTATTCTCAGTGCTTAATACTGGGCCAGGTATTTAGTAGACATTAAATACACACATATCAAATGGAACTATTTAGCTGAATTCATCTTTTGTTTTTGTAGAGTTTGCATTTTTAAGTAAACGTGTGTGTGCTTGCAATTACTTCATGTAAATTCACCATTTTTCATCCTTGAATTTAGATCAGGATAGGTATAAATACAACAAATGTGTGAGGAGGAAAATGCATATTGAAATTTGCATGAAACAAATAGAAGTCATGGCATTGTCCTCTTTTCTATCATCAAATAAAATATATTTGGAATGTGGGGGAACCCTAACTTAGAATCATTTTAATATGTTTGGGGAATTCAAACAAATAAAAATGTGTATATCAAATGTAAATTTTCATAACTTGCTCTTAAATCCAGCTACTTAGTTCTGAATTATACCTTATAAAAGAAGTGTGTCAATATACTTATTCTTTTAAAAATGAATGGGCTTATTTTAAGTCAACATAAATTTTGTGTTATTTAGTTAGTTTTGTGCAGAACAACCAAGTACAATTTCCAGTGTCAATCAATTCTCTTTTCTAAGGCTTTAATGAAGATGTTAAATAGCACCCGAATTCATAGAAACCCTGGCAGCACTGATTCTGTCTCACATTCTTTGACATTTTATCACACTGATTGGTTTATTCATTGCCCTCTAGTCTTTTTCTGTAGCCTGGCAAGCCTTTTTTCTCTCTTTTACGACATGATCCAAAGTAAGTCCTTTCAAATTAACTTGTGGAAATCAAATTTCAAGGAACATGTTTACTAAAGGTCACATTTATGAAATGTTCTATAATTCTTTTACTATTTGGATTTGTATTGAGGAAAACTGAGTTAGGATAATTAGTGTATTAAACAGATGAGACATGCTTGTTGCTCACAATTATTCATTTCACTGGGCTCTTTTTAAAACTGTATTTCAAGTATTAGAACATCAGGTACATAAAGTGCTAATTTCCAGACAGGTCATATCATCAGAGTTTTATAAAAACCTGCCTCATATATACTTCCTTACCTGTGATATCCATAAAATATGTTTTTTTAAAATGATTTTTAAATGTACCTAACATTATTTTTAACGAAAAAAGATCAAAAAAGTTTGTCATATTTAATGAACATGTCATTGCAGTTTGAGAGCATTGTTTACTGTTTGTTTTGGATTCACTTGCTCTAAAAACCTCACAGAGATGTAACTGTTAGCTGCCCAGAGAGTCTCAAAGTGATGTTGTTACAGGAAAGGGGTCCTGATCCAGACCACAAGAGAGAATTTTTGGATCTCACACAGGAAATAGTTCAGGGCAAGTCCACAGTGCAAAGCAAAAGCAAGTTTATTAGGAAAGTAAAGCAATAAAAGAATGGCTGTTCCATAGACAGAGAGACTCAAGGGCTGCTGGTTGCCCATTTTTATGGTTATTTCTTGATCATATGCTAAACGAGGGATGAATTATCCATGCCTTCCATTTTTAGACCCTTAAAGTAACTTTCTGATGTTGCCATGACATTTGTTAACTGTCATGGAACTGGTGGAAGTGTAGTAGTGAGGATGACCAGAGATCACTTTCATTGCCATCTTTGTTTTAGTGGGTTTGGGCTGGCTTCTTTACTGCAAACTGTTTTATCAGCAAGGTCTCTATGACCTGTATCTTGTGACAACCTCCTATCTCATCCTGTGACTTAGAATGCCTTAATCATCTGGAAATGCAACCCAGTAGTTCTCAGCCTCATTTTACCTAGCTCCTATTCAAGATGGAGTTGATCTTGTTTACATACCTCTGACACATCCCCCCTCTGCAATCTAAGGGTTGCAGAGAGATGAAGATTTATCTTCTGTAAGTTCTTCAGGCTGAACAGGGGTAATGATATTCCTGCCTAACTATGAGCGTCTCTTGTGTTCAGGGTAGAGAAGAGCTCAGTTTGAAAGCATTAGTATGGAGAGAGCCATTCATGACTCGTGACTTCTGACAAGAGGTGACATCTGGAAGATTAGTAAGTGTTCAGTTTAAGAAAACATTTAATAAGCTTGTCCTGCATTCCTCCATAAAGAATACAACAGCAATATATTTCACAACAGTAAAGCAAAATAAGTAAAATTGTCCCAAGTAAACTAAGTAAGAAGACTTTCCATGAACTGGGCAACTATTGGAACCAAGTTGATATGGGGTTGCTAGCCAATCCCAGTGTGCCCAGAATTAGAATACTGATGCAGATTTTTATATCATCCATCCCTCTTGTTTCTTCTGAGTGGCAGCCAGAGAGCACTGGTTCATAGGAATAATCAGGGTTAGCCTAAATTGCAGAAACAAGCTAAAACAACTCTTGAGACTAGAATTTAATAAAAAGTGTACCATAGTTCTTGAAACATAATATTTCTCTCTCCAGTTTCCCATTTTTTGATTATTTTTATAAAGTGCAGCAAGAATAATTATTTCACATAAGTTCTTTTTAAGTTAGCTTTGATGACACTCTAATCCATAGAAGGAATCTCAGATAAGGACTTTTTTAAAACCAAGACCAGCCATGGGTTTGTACCCTTAAGTGCCTATTAGTTGAGTAAATTCCTCTCCTTTTGGGGTTCCAAGGTAACTTAGGGCTCCAGGACCTGTTAGAAAGTGACATTCTTTACTTACCATAGGTCAGAAACTCTGTACAGGGACTGTACAGGCAAGGTATGAGGCCAGTTCCCAAGGGGCTTTATTGGCTTTACAAGTCAAATTTGATTCCTTAAAGATAGGCATGCCATTACAGTTAAAGCCTTGGTAAAATAAGCAGTTTCTCCAATTGTGTCCTGTTTCAAAAGAGATTCTTATTGCACTTATGCACATAACTATATTGCCATTAGTTAAGAATGCTCACAAATAGTTCCCAAATTCTGGAGAAATCAGATAGAGAGAAACAAAAGCTCCATTTTTTTTTTTTTCCACAGGAGTATAACTTACTTAATTGCTACAGGCTGTAAAGAGCTCAAAAGAAAAGTTTCCTTAACTCTATAAAACAAAACACAAGATTAGCAACGTTGCAGTTAGACTTCTATTAGTTTACTCTGTGCAATGAACTTGTTTGATATTCATCAACATTTCAACTCTCTATGAGAGTCTTGAAACTTTTCCCTCTATTCTGATGTTAACAATCTCCAAAATTATCAGAAAATCTGCATTTAGGTACATCTGTTAAGAGTTCTACAGCTGACTAAAAACCAGCCCTCTAAAGAGGACCAAAACAAGACAAGTGTCTGTGGACAATGAAAAGTCTTAGGACAGCCACTGTTAAAGACACAATTGAAAAGAAAATTTGGTTACTTCTGTCGCATATAACAATTTTATGTACAATTATAACTATTAATAATATACACTAAGTCATATCAGAATTATAGGAGTTTCCCATTATTTTGGAACATATACCAATAACACACTTATACAAATATAGCACAAAGAAAGCCAAACACTATTTCATATTTGATAATGTTTCCTGTTTGATTTTTTTAACCCCCTAAATTTTATATGCTCTTAGACCCTCCTAAGTTGGGCCTCTAACCTAAGGCCAGTCAGGTGTCCTTCCATTTTATTAAGAGGGGCCTCTAACCCACTCTGTCTTAGGAGAGACTCTAACTCCTGTAAGTTGGGCCTATAACCCAATCCCATTCCTTACTCATTACCCCCCCACTTATCCAAAGTTGGCCGCTCAGTGCTGCAGTCTATTTCCTTTGGTTTTGGAGAGGTGTCTCCTCAGTATCATCTCTTCTGTGGTTCACAGAAAGATGTTACTGGACCCCACCACTTACCCAAAGTTAGCCATTGGATAGGGAGTTTCCCATTGGATAGGGAGTTCTTCCGTGGTGGCCAGATAGATGCTACAGGAAAGGGGCCCCAATCCAGACCCCAAGAAAGAGTTCTTGGATCTCACACAAGAAAGAATTCAGGTTGCGTTCACAGTGCAAAGCAAAAGCAAGTTTATTAGGAAAGTAAAGAAATAAAGGAATGACTACTCCATTGACAGAGCAGCCCTGAGGGCTGCTGGTTGCCAATTTTTATGGTTATTTCTTGATGATATGCTAAACAAGGGGTGGATTATTCATGCTTCACCTTTTTAGACCATATAGGGTAACTTCCTGATGTTGCCATGGCATTTGTAAACTGTCATGGTGCTGGTGGGGGTGTAGCAGTGAGGATGACCAGAAGTCACTCTCATCACCATGTTGGTTTTGGTGGGTTTGGGCAGGCTTCTTTACTGCAACCAGCTTTATTAACAAGGGCTTTATGACCTGTATCTTGTGTCAACTTCCTATCTCATGCAGTGACTTAGAATGCCTTGAATGTCTGGGAGTGCAGCCCAGTAGGTCTCACCATCATTTTACCTAGCTCCTATTCAAGATGGAGTTGCTCTGGTTTACAAACCTCAGACAATAGAAGATATTATTTGCTGGATGATCTATTATATAGTTTCTAGGACTTGAAGACTAAGATCTACCTCATTATATGTGTTCTTAACACCTTGGATTTTTTTAAAGATATCTGAAGGCCAATGTTAAATAAATACATATTATATGGGAAAGAAAGATCATGGAGGGATTTCAGCACCCTCTGCTTAATTTGTGACCCATCTCATTAATAAAGAATTTATTTGGGGCTAATACTCTGTTTAATGAACAGACCATCAGTTGGATAGGAGGTGGTTTGCTTTGAGGAGCAGGTTGTCCTGATGAGGAAAGTCAAGAGACTGGCAATTTTAAAGAAAGGTAGACGTGGTTAAGGAATTATTTGGGGAGACCAAGACAGTTAGATAACAGTTGGACTGCATCACAAAAGGGACACATGGCTTATGGTAGGGGGAAAAGTGGTTTCTGTGTCATATTTTCTAAGATGTATCAGATCTTGTTCTATGTTAAATAAAGCAAAGAGAGTTCAAGTAGATACCCAAGTAGAGACAGTAATATGTGTGTAAAAAAACTTCAGTTTTAGTATCAGAGTATCTGGGTGTTCACAAAAAGAGCTAAACTCTGTACAATATTTAAAGAGACTTATTCTGAAACAAATATGAGTGACCACAGCCTAAGGCACAATCTCAAAGGGTCTTGAGAACATATGCCCAAGATGATTTGGTTATTGCTTGATTTTATATGTTTTTGGGAGATGTAAGACATCAATCAATACATGTGAGGTATACATTGGTATGGTCCAGAAAGGTGGGACAACTAGAAGTAGGATGAGGTACTCACGGGTCATAGGTGGATTCAAAGACTTTCTGATTGGCAATTGGTTGAAAGAGTTATGTAAAAACCTGGAACCAATAGAAAGGAGTGTAGGATTAAGCTAAGGGTTTGTGGAGACCAAAGTTTTTATTATACAGATAAAGTCTCATAGTTGGTTGCTCTTAGAGACAATAGAATGGCAAATGTTTGCTATGCAAATTTTTAGAAGTTGCTAGACTCTCAGTTCATCTCTGTAGGATTGGGAAGGTCTGGAAGGGAAAATAACTAGTTATGTTAATAGAGATTCTTTACGGATGCAAATTTCCCTCAACAAAAGATTTCTTTGCAGGTCCATTTCAAAATATGGCAGAGAAACATATTTTAGGGTAAAGTGTTTTGACTTCCTTATTTATCTGTCATGTGATATTATGCCAGAGTCAGGTTGGAAAGTAGGTCAAATTATATAGGGTTAAATAAAACCTGCCTCATAAGATATTATGATTTGTAGGGTGTGACTTCCCAGGTCCCTTAGATAGGAATTTGGGCAAGAGAGAAAAAAGGTCAGAATTTAGTTCTCATGGGTCTAATTACCAAATTTATCATTTATGTTAGTCATGATATTTAGCCATTCTAAACTTCATTTCAGAAGTTCAGAAAAATGAAGATAGTCAAATCTAACTCACAGGTGAGAAAATAAGTTAAATGGAACAGCACATATGGAAAATCCTTTAACAAATGCTAGTTTCCTAATAAAAAATGCAAATGATAACTGTAATTGTAGTTGCCTGAATAATCTAGCGGGAGAGAAGTCATCATTCTTTTTAAACAGTATTTGGAGCTAACTTCTTCTTGAATAACCCAAGATAGATACATAGATATTAAAAAAGAATATATAGATAGATTAAAAACACACACACACATACATATATTTATATATATACATTTTATATATATACACACACACACATTGTTTCCCTCTATTCAAATGTAAACTGGGTGGCAGCTTAAAGACTAGTTCTAAGACATACATATAATTTCCTTTAGTTGCCCTTCCATATCTACTGGGAAACCCAAAGCCATTCCCTAGATTTCTGCAAATTCCCAGAGGCTTATAGTCTCTGTATTTATTTAGCTCTTCTTGCTCACCTCTCATTTTCACTTGAGTTTCATCTCTAGTGTCTGGGCCAAGATTTGTACCATAATCCCTCAAAAGCACACTAACAACAAGGTATGTGTGTGTAGTGTGCTTGAATGAAGTTGATGAGACTTTAATGAGATGTGAGTATAAGTAGCCTTTAATTAACTTTGTTACCCCAAATATTTATTAATCTTGTGATCTATGTACAAGACTGATAATACTAGTTTTAATCTTTGTCCTTTCCGTCTCAAAATTTGTTACCTATTTGAAAAATAAAATATTCATTTTTTTCCATACCCTATTTTCTTGCTCTGAGTATTCTCAATATTCAAAAAGTCACCTACAAGTATAAAGATTTGTGTGTTTCGTAGAGCTAGTCAGAAGAACTGGCTTTACTCATTTCATAAAATCACTTGAAAGGCTCTTTAAGGATGTAAAATCAAGTTCAGAATTTTTAGATGACAATAGATTTGAATCATCTTACTACAAATATTTGTTTGTTTTTCTCTTGTCTGTTTGTTGTTATAAGTTAACTTATAATTTTATAATGTCTCAATCAAAAATAACTTTTCATAAAATAATTTTCATAAAATTATTGAACTAGTATTGATATGGACAGGAGACAGTGAAATACTGGGTAGAAGAGAGTGGGTGCCTGGCGGGGGTTCCACCCTCAATGTTGGACCTGGGGCTCAAAATGAGAACTTCACATCTCCGTTTTTACACCCGAATGTTGCCATTTTCAAAATCACCCTGGCTCACCCCACCCCCCCACCCTGAACCCATAAAAAATCCCAAGCTCCACTGGCAGAAGAGCAGAGTGGAGGGGCAGAGGAGAGAAGAAAAGAAGCAGCTGAACGTCGGAGAGAAGCAGCTTGACTTCAGTGGGACGGCTTGATGGTGAGACTTCAAAGAAGAGTTTGGCAGGGGATGGCCGAACACCAGGGGAAGATTATTTTCCCACTCCATCCCTTCTCCTGCTTAGAGCTTCTTCCACCACTCAGTAAAATCCTCCACATACACTACCCTTCGATTTATTCCTGTAACCTGATTCTTCCTGGATGCCAGACAAGAACTCGGTACCAAGAGGGCAGGGTGTAAGAGGCTGTCACCTAGACCTCTAGTGAGTTGGTTTAACACTTAGCCATCTGCGAACAGCAAATGCCAAATAAGCGCTGATTGTAACTTGTGCCCCCTTGGGATCTGGGGGTCCTAGATAACCTTTCTGGAACAGCAGAGCTAAAAGAATATTGCAACACGCTTGGACCCTGCTGCAGGGCCCGCACAGAACCTGCTCCCTCCAGGGAGGAGTAACAGGCCAGTTCCAGCAGTTGTTTGCCTTGCTTCCTGCACCCACTCACCTAAGTGCTCCTTATCCCGTGAGGGGTTCAGAGCTGCAGGCTGAGTAAATGAGCCACCCTTTCACGATTCCCACGAAGGGGTCAAGGGAAATATTCTCTCTCAGCATCATGGTTAGTTTTATGTGTTAACTTGATTGTGTTAGGAGATAAACAGATAGCTGGTAAAACATTATTTCTGGGTGTATCTATGAGGGTCTTTCTGGAAGATTAGTATAAGAATCAATGGAATGATTAAAAATATCTCCTCTCACCAACGTGGGCAGACATCCAAACCATTGAGGGCTCAGATTAAAAAAAAAAAAAAAAAAAAAAAAAAAAAAAAAAAAAGCAGAGGAAGGGTGAATTTGGACTTTCCTTTTGAGCTGTATATAAGGCCCCCAGCCCCCCAACCTGGTTTTCAGGCATTGGGCCTCAGACTGAGAATTATACCATTAACTCCACTAGTTTTCTGGTCTTCAGACTCTGTGAATTATATCACCACCTCCCCTGACTCTCCAGCTTGTAGATGACGTATTGTGGAACTTCTCAACCTCTATAATAATGTGAATCAATCCCCATCATTAATTTTTTGTATATATCTCCCAATATATCCTATTGGTTCTGTTTTGCTGGAAAACTCTAACATAACCAGTACAAATTTATTGCCCTGCAGATTGCCTTTCTTATACTAAAAAAAATTAAATTACCATTGTTCTAGTTGTGTCCTTTAATGCTTTTCCTTTGTACATATTTATATGGTTGATATATGCAATGATTTTACTTTTTAGCATACTAGTTTCATTTCTTGATCTATCATCTCTATATCTTTGTCTATATATTTGTTATAAAATGGGTACAAACATGTTGAGTTCATATTGCAACCATTAACGTGTTGGCTTATTTATATTATTTTGAGTAATAATACTATGAGGGCTTAAAATACACTTTGTTCATATTCACGTGAAGTCCTATTCGTCTTTGCACCTGAGTGTAATTATTAAAAATGATTTAGTAACCTTGGCTCGAATTCTGCTTTCAGTGTAACTTCTGACAATTTATCTAACCTACCAAGCCCTGAAATTATCTCCTTTGGACACTTGATATTTTAGTGCAGTCAGTGCTTAAACAACTTAGTTCCTCTTACATTCTTTCTTACCCATCTTTTTTCTTTTCTCTTTTTTTTATTCATCTCTTCTTTTCCTTTTCCTATAAATTCTTCAACTTTTTTTTTTTTTTTTTTTTTTTTGAGATAGAGCTTGTGTCTCACCCTCCTATGTAGCTGGATTACAGATTTGTGCCACCATGCCTGGCTAATTTTTATGTCTTTTTAGTAGAGAGATGGTTTCACCATGTTGGTCAGGCTCTTCTCGAACTCCTCGGCTCAAGTCATCTGCCCCGCCTGGGAGCAGTGCTGATATTATAGGGATTAGTCACGGCACCTGGCAATTCTTCAACTTTTGAGAATTTTGAGTCTCTTATCTTTCACAAAGTCTGTCTTGATAACCAAAGCTATCTATCATTTGAAAAATGTTTCCTAGAACTTACCCAATTCTTAATTATAAACTGAATTTAGTGTCTTCATTGTCCTATAAGTGTGAATTTTCTTCTCTCAGTAAGATTATAGTAAGGTAGTAAAATATCTTGCTATGGACTTGTCATAAATATCTTTATATAATTCTCCCTTTGTCAAGGGCAATATGTTGCATATTGAAATCACTCAGTATATTTGTTATTGTTTTTATTTGTAGTTACATTGAAAATATGTGATGAATTTCATTAATAGTGTTCACTGATAAAGTTGTATGAAAATCACTGGCCCAAAGCACTCAGGTCATTTCCTATATCTGAGATAGCTTTGCAAATGTGTGTCACTTTGATAACCAGTCTGATCTGAGAAAATTAAACCGTGTCATTCAAAACGTGTCCTCCTCAAATTTAAGAAACATCAGGCCAATCTCCTGACTAAATAATAGCTGTATGTTTTAGTAGATTTTGAAATATTATGTAATCATTTGAAATTATAAGCTTCTGGCCCACAACTTGACTGACAAATACCTGTTTCATTAATTTTAACTAGACTTTCTTGGACTATATATCTCCATAGACAAAAGAAAGATAAAAGTTGAAATAATCAATCCAACAGTTATCCTACACAAAAGTATGACAAAATTACTGTTGCAGAAATTGAACTCATCAAGCCTGAACTTTTGACTTTGAACAATTACATGGAAGAGTGTCACCATGCTGAACTGTCAGACCTGTACAGTATCATAGTCAACTCTATACACAAACAAGGTGGGCTGTATTCTGACCATTATTGGAATAAATTATCCTGATTACCTAATGTCTCGTCACACCCACTAAATTATGTATTATTATTATATTTTTACACTGCCATCAAATTAAATTTGCTAAAACACAGCTTTGATCATGTTCATAATTTCTATAGTGTGCCTAAACAATGACTAACTAATCCTCAGAATTAATTACCTACTAATTTGTTTTTGACATATTTATAAACTTAATTTCTTATCATAACTCACGCCGAACCATCCTGCTCTGAATACTCACAACTTTCTAGGACCTTTGATTTTCTGCCTTTTATAAACCAGAGTGCCATTAGTTAGGTCTGAATGAGTAATTTCCTCTGTAAGCAGCAGGACCCTCAGAGATTATTTCCTCACACACGGCAAGTCTGACTGTGGCTCAGGCTTTCCCCTAACTGGTGTGCTAGCAACAGATTTCATGTTTTTCTAGGCTCACAAGGAGCTAGAATTTGCTTCTATGAGTTTGTTATAAAATTTGTCATTGTTTGTTACTTGAGAGGTAGAATAATTAAAGTAAAATATTCTTATATTCAATGGAGGGAGTGGAATTGTCTTGAGCATGAAAGGAGATGGAAAGCACCTCGTGAGTTCAGACAACCAATTGTTCATAAGCACAAGAACTTTATAAATTCCCAGAAGTGAAATTCCCTGACAGTTTGCCGGGAGTTGAGCTCCAGTTTCTTAGGTAGAAAGACAATCCAGTGAAACCATGATGAACTCTGCCTCTGTATCTGTAGGAAGACGTGTTCTGTGGGAACCTGGGGTGTAATTATTGTTCTAAAATTACAATTTTCCCAAATTGTACCTCTGCTATAAGCAGCTGTTCTCTCACATTATTCTACAAAAGGCATATATTTCTATACTTTTATTAATCTTTTACCTTTTCTTGAAATCTCATGTCTGCCCCTTCCTACAATCAAATCTTCAAGGCTCAACTGCAGACTAAACTTTCTACAAAGTTTTTCCTTATAATATTTTTAATCTTATGATAGTCCTTATTTGTTATTGTTTCCACATAATTCTGTTTAATTGCATCTGTCTTTGAGTTGTTCATTTCAAATAGGTTGGAGGTTTTTCCTCAGTTAGATCTTCAACTGATTTAGAGAATGACCTTGTCTATTACAGGACTCAAGCAGCAAGTCAAGCCTCCACAATGCTTTAGATGGAGGGCAAGCCCTACAATTAGAGTGTCCCAGTTGAACCTTATAGCTATCAATTGTCAGCTGGCTATGTGAAACTGGGCAAGGTATTAATCTCTGTTCTTCATCTGCACAGTGAATATAATGAAACCTCCCTCATAGGATTTTATAAAGATTACATAAGTTATTCCAGATAAACATTTAAATAGTGCTTGGCATGTAAGATAGGAAGTCTAAATGTTAGCTCTCCTTATTAAATATTGATTTTTGTCAATATTACTTTACCTTTAAATGAGGTAATCACTGTCATTGAACAGAGAAAAAATATATATGTATATGTATATATATGTGTGTGTATATATATGTGTGTGTGTATGTGTGTGTGTGTGTGTGTGTGTGTGTGTATATATATATGCTCTGCAAGTATCTACATAAATAAAAGAGCTACCAACCCTGAGAATCAAGAATTCTGGGAAGGAGGTTATATAAACCTTGCATTTGTGCCTTTACTTTTAGAGCAATTACCAGTACAAAGTAGTTAGTGTAAAAGCACAAATCAGGCAGAATGGGTTCAA
The DNA here is from genome assembly GCF_043159975.1 of Macaca nemestrina. NCBI lineage: Eukaryota > Metazoa > Chordata > Mammalia > Primates > Cercopithecidae > Macaca > Macaca nemestrina. Next base: position 82,671,337 of record NC_092137.1, on the reverse strand, counting down.
ATATCAGCTCTGATAGTGGTGTTTACCCAAGGAAATAATTTGTGGAGAATTTCTTTTTTTTCTTTCTTTTTTTTTTTTTTTTTTTTTGAGACAGAGTTTCGCTCTTGTTGCCCAGACTGGAGTGCAATGGCGCAATCTCGGCTCACCGTAACCTCCGCCTCCCGGGTTCAAGCAATTCTCCTGCCTCAGCCTCCCGAGTAGCTGGGATTACAGGCATGTGCCACCACCCCGGCTAATTTTGTATTTTTAGTAGAGACGGAGTTTCTCCATGTTGGTCAGGCTAGTCTTGAACTTCCGACCTCAGGTAATCCACCTGCCTCGGCCTCCCAAAGTGCTGGGATTACAGGCGTGAGCCACTGCGCCCGGCAGAGAATTTCAAATGTATACAGAAGTAGAAGGAACAGTATACTCTCATCTACCAATTTAAGCTTCATGTTTAATTTTTGCAATGATTCTGTAGCAAATGACACCCTTCAAGGAGAAGGGAAGAAACGTGTTAGCTAGCAATGCATTAAAATTCAGAGAACTATATAGATTCAGAGTAAATATTATTTTACTTATGGAGAAAAATCTTTTAAAATAGAATCCTCAAAATATCATATATCTCCATTCGGCAGAGTGCTTCGCCATCATTTGTTTCTTGGAGAAAAAATAAAAAGATAAAGAAACGAATCAAGTTCCAAGGTTTACTAAAGCAAACCAGAGTAAACAAGCACATAAAGGTATATGTAACCTTTTCTGATTTCAAGTTTTATTCTCTCCAATCTCCTATGTATCTTGCTTCTTCAGCTACTATCTTAAATGAGAATATATGAATGAATTTTCGTCTTGAAACTCCTGATACTTTGGATAAATCAAGGCAGAAAATATAGCTCAGAAAATGTAAAATATTTCTGGCAGTAAGCAAATAAAAAACTACAGATTTTTTTCTTCATATCCTGCGATATCAAATAATTTTAACTATTTTTTTTAATATCCTGTGGTATCAAAATTTTTTTTTCTTCATATCCTGTGGTATCGAATCATTTTAATTAGCCAGAATTCCCAATTCCTTGATCATTCTCACTCAGGAAATATCTACAGACATTCTAGCCATGAAACCTTGCTGTTCAATACAGTCACTATCATAAGGGCCAACTGAGTACTTGAAATGTGGCTGATGTGACTGGGGAACTCTTTTTAATATTGCTTAATTTTAATTAATTTAATTTTAAAATCTAATAGACTGAATTTTTGGGAAAAAATTTAAGCATCTTTGGAATGACTTGGGTATGGAATCTACACTTGTAATTGTAAATTTCATGATATTTGATTAGTATTTCCAGTTAAAATTTGGTATCTTGATTGAGATGTGTTCTAAGAGAATTATTTCATTAAAATTGCTATATTGATTACATGTTATACTGAGGGTATTTTGGATACATTGTGTTCAACAAAATGTTACTTATAACAATCTCACCTGTTTCTCTTTGCCTTTTTTAATGTGGTTACTAGAAAATGTAAAATTATGTATGTTTTTTAATATTTCCTAATACTTATTATGTAATTATTAAATATTTCTAGTTGACAATGCTGCCCTGAATAGTTTTCAATATAATTGCAAATAAAGTCTGCTAGTTTCTCACCCTCTTCTTTCTTGTTTTTTCCTCCTTGTTTTTTCTTTTTTTCCTAGAGTTCAGATCATCTTTGGCTTTACAGAGCAAACATATTTTCCAATAAATGCTATGTCACCATACCCAGTGACTCGCAGAAATAACCAGACAATTTACATAAACCAATCAACAGCAGACACATTTAACATACTTTTAGTTAGTAAAAAATCTGTATGTTTTATGAGTGGACTTTTATTACTGTACAGATTCAGTCTGAAGCAAATTGGTGTTATTAATAGTTAAGTTCTGTTTGTTTCCTTCTACATTAGTTTCCTCCCTTATGGAAATCCTACCTTCCTCCCTTTTGTGGTATCTAGTGTCCTAAGGATCGCTTCTTGGAAAGATCTGCTTAAAATATTATGTTTAAGCAATGGCTTAAAGATAATGGCTTAAAGATCACGTACTTTGACTTAACCTACCCCTTATCTGCATTTGCCAATCTTACACACTGTTCTCTATGGTGCTAACAGAGTAATTTGGCTAAACTGCAAATTCATCCACATCACTCTTCCTGCCTGAAAGTACAGAGGAAAAAAACTCAAACATAGCATAGGAAATAGGCCAGTTCATGAGCCAGGCCTTACTTTCTTTTCACTCCTGGGGCCTCTGCTTTGCACTTTATGCCCTAATAACATTGAACAGAACAAACATTTCATGCCTCAGTGCTTTATCTCAAGCCATTTCCTTTGCCTACAACACCCTTTGACTTTTCAAATATGTGCAACTGTTGTAACATAATGATGCAGAATAAACTCTACCTTAGTCAGAAATAATTTGTTTGCAAACAAACAAACAAAACAAACAAAAGCTCAATCAAGGTGATCTCAGATAAGGGTGACTTATTTCCAGGATGTAATAGTGTATTACAACCCTGAGGGAAAAAAAGTATAAATGAAATTCACAGAGCTTATTTTTCACTCAGTTCTTCTTTTTCCCGTGCCTGCAGAATGACATTTTTTTTTCCTGCTGCTTATTTTGGTTTCAAAAGGCCTACAATGGTGTCAACAACTCCTGAGTCTAAAATAACTTTGAGACCCAGTACCAATTCACCTGCTAGGGCTCTCACGGTTCCAATTCCAAGGATTCCCAAGGGATAATCTGCTTGGGTTAACTCCCTTTTTCTGTTGGTGAGAAGGTAAAAAACAACAACCAAAAAATCCCTACATATGGGATTTTGATTAAAGGAAAAATTGGCAACATGCCTAGTATATTGTGTTATCTTTGGAAAAGAGAGCAATGATTTAAACTACTTACTATGGAAATTATTCTCCACTTATCTTTAATATATGCACTAGAAATTTGGAAAATATACAAAATTGATAGCCAGTGGTTCATACTTGTATTATTTTAAAAATATTATATTGAATAAATAGCATTATATTAATAAATTTACTATATCTAGAAATGGACAAGTAACCATTAAATATGTATTCAATCTGCAAAACAATATAGACGGGCAGTCAGAGCACATTTCAAGGCCTATGAAATTAGATTCAGAGAGGTTAAATACGTTGTTCAAGTCCTCACATTTGGTATGTAGCACAGCCAAAAGTCAAACGTCAATCTGACCACAATTTCTATGCTTTCTTTGAATAGTGGAGTCATTCCCCAATCAAAGAGGCATGTGATCTTGGATCTATGTTGGTAGTAATGTTCTATAGTGATGCATCTCCGAAGATTTAGGAAAAATAAAATAAGTTCATAATAATAGTAATAGAAAAACAGCAAACATTTAACAGTGCTCACCATTAAAGACACTCTTTTAAGCATTTTTACATATATTAACTCATTTAATCCTCACAATAAGGCAATAGGGCAGCTTCCATTACTTCCCCTGAGAAGGAAACTAAAACAACTCAGAGTGGATCACAGCTAAGAAATGGAACATAATGTTAAATATCCAAGGAACCCATGAGCCAGATACTCTTAACTGTAAAATGTGAATATATTAGGAAATACGAAATTGTATTAATCAGCAGAAAAGTTATGAGTGATGTCCATAACCTAAACGTGAAGACAGAGAATCAGATGAGTTAGAGAGATTAATCAGAATTGCCTCTTCTAAATGTATTATTTTTCCCAAAAGAATGTTCTACTGACACGAAAATCCACTTGTCTGAATATAAGGAAAATTTTAAAGATTTGTCACTACATTTTAGCCTCATGCCATTAATCATTCAAATCATATAATTAACCCCCTTGCTTTGATTTTGTGTTCACCTACCAAGTTTTAATTATACTGTATTTTCCTACATGAATTTCTCAGCCATAAGAGACTGTGATATTTAGAGAGATTAAATGTACCCTCTCTAAAATTCTGTTTGTAATTTCAGATTAACAAATTCTCATTAATGTTACACAACAGTAATTCAGTTGGTAATGCACTTCTCTATGTGTACTGTCAAACAGAACTTTAATATTCCAATGAAAGAGGCTGACCACGATGATTTATGAGAGGTACTTCACCAAGAGCCCAGCTTAACTCTGCGAGAAATTTCAGTGGATGCCGTAGCAATGCGCAATAACATGTTTAGTTTCTTTTCCCTCCTGCTAGAACCAATTGCTAAGCTTTGTCTATCATTGCTTAAAAATCGCGCCTGAATGAATCCCTTGTTCCTTCCAGTCTCCCATTGCCATTTTAGTGGCTGAGATCCTCAATAAACAATACCGTGGACACCACAAGCAGAGAAGACCTCCTTTCTCTGGCACACCACTTTGAAATTAAACTTTTAAAATCTTGATTGACCCCTTATTCTTTAACAACTCTCCATACTCAGTGTGATAAAATGTCAAATCATACAAATTGATATCTAATCATTATTCTTGAAAAACTCATAGTTTCCAGATAGCAGCTTGTATTTCAGAATCTATATATATTTTTGTAAAATGTAATGTCTTGATTATTTTCTCAGTTAAGTATACTCAGAAAATGAGAGAAAACATAAAGGATTTAAATGTTTTCTGTGATTCTACCAGTCAGGCAAAGACTTGTCTTTTTGAAGGATATTTAACTTTTTATCTTATTAATGATTTGTACACCTCCCTTAGTAGTTCTATCTTCAGACCCTTCCTCCATTTTATCTTGGGCTTTGAATATTTATTCATTTCTAAAATCATCTTTTCTATTAATTGTATTAGAGTTTTCCTATATATGTGACGTTATTTTATCAGTGTGACATTCTCTTTTTTAATGTTTAAGCTGTTCTTACTGCAATAACGACATACACAATTTAATCTAAGAGTATGAGGTCTGGTGACAAAATTCCTGAGTATTAAACCTGGCATCTTTGTTTACTAACTGAATGTCCTTCGTCGATATACTCCAGTTTTCTCAACTACAAAATGAGAATATTAATATTGATTTGTGGAAAACTTAAATAAGTTAATATACGTTAAATTCTTAGAAGAATGCCTAGTACAATGCAAAGATTTAGTCAATTCCATCATTACCATGATAATAGTAATTATAATTATAGTAACTAATGAGAATGGTATTGATATTGTTGGTAATTATGATCGTTATAACATCGACGGTTACAATGATACTCTAAATTCCAATATCTTTTTTTCCTGTAATTAAACTTTTTCTAAAAAGTCTGAACTCAATAGATATTTCTTCAATGTGATGTTTCAACTACTTGGGAGCAGGGACTATCATTCTCATGTCACTGAAAATGCCTCAAATATTATTTTTCCATATAGCAGGTAACTGACAATATAAAAGGGAATATGTATTTAAGTCTTACGCCCCAGTTGTTACTTTAAATGTTTTTTTTACATATTAGGCTATTTATTCCTCAAAAGAATCCAACAAATTAAGTATAATTATTATCACAGTTTTAGAGATTAAAAAAAATTAAGACACAGAATTGTTAAGTAAGTTGGCCAAACTTCCTAGCTAGTTGGTGACATTGCTCTAGAGTCTAAGCCATTAACCACAGTGATGCTATTTTTTGGTAGTAGATATTTAAGAATTGTTTAAGAAATGTTTAGGTGATAGTCTGGCTTTTGTAGTATAGCATTGTACTCTGTTGTAATGGATGATTGTTAATATATAGCAATATACACACAAAAAGTGTACATATTGTTTAATATTTTAACACTTCCAACATGTTTAATAAATTATCTTTCTGCTCTCCAAGTTGTAGCTTTTAAAAACAGTAAAACAAGATTCAATACTACAAAATCTTTTTTGCTTCCATCAAACAAATACAGTTCTAAAACTTTTAAAGAGAAAATATAAAAAAAGATCATAGCTAATAGAGCAATCTCCTGATTACTTAAAAGCTTCAGAGATCCAAATATATAGAAATCAATCTAGCTTTCCATTTTGTTTTGTTTTGCTTTCTATCTAAAGGAACGTAATTTAACCTGCCAACGACGTAGCTTGTCTATAATCTTAACTTTTCTGATTCCACCTGACAGATATTGAAGAGATGAGTGCCACAAATGTTTCATTGCAAAGAAAGAAACTAATTGTTCTATCAATTTACAGTGACATTTTCACAACAAATACTATTTCGAAGATTTTTCTGCCTGAGCTGTCCAAAGTGCCCTGCTTCTGTTCTCAACGTATCTAAATCCTACTCATGCTTTCATAGCTCCTCAATCTTCCATGAAGCGTTTCATGATGGCTAGTAACTTTAGAGTACTTTTCTGTGAACTCTGCTGTAACATTTCTCCACTGAACTCTTTATGTTTTACTAGGAATTTAGATAAAGTTTTGAAGTTCATTATTAATGTGGCATTTAATCGCTTTAACAAATAACTAGCAATTTATGGTTGAGCAATTTTTTTTTCCAAATTTGAACCATTTGCGTTCTCAACTAGATTCTGTTTCTTTAGCAAAAGTCTGGTTCATGTAAAGCTGTTTCAGAGAATAACAGACTGACTGTGAATTTTATGTATATATGAGATACACAAGGATAGTAACATTCTCTGGATTAATTCCCAAACAGGTTCATTACACAATACCAATTTAGTGTAAGTCTGCTTCTGAAGCTAGGAGTTTCCATCCTAAGCATGGGCTGAGCTATCCTCTACCTCTAGTCAATGCCACATAGCCCATTCATTTTCTACATCTTGAACCACCTTGCTTTTTACCTTCCATTGTGGTCAGTTTTTATCACCATCATGGGAGATGCCATATGGAGGAAGGTTTCCATACTTAAAAACCTAATGAGATGTCCACATACAGATCTTTTCAGACAAAGTATTTAGCCAGGAGACGGTGTGGTGGGCAGCAGGGAAAATAATTCAGGTTAGATAGCACTTTTCCCCTTTGGCCTATTCTAGCATCATTTCTTCTTCCCTAGTGATAGAAAGAAAAAATAATGAACGCTTGCTATTCTCATGCCTTGGCTTGGGCACTACTGTTTGTTTCCCATCTGGATATTGCAGAGTTCATGTAAAATTATGAGTACTTCCCACTCAACCTTATCCGTCATTCTGTATCTTCACAATGCTTTTTTCCCTAGTTCTCAGGTATGGTTGGTTCTCAGTTAACACTGCATTAATTGATTAATAGTAAAGCTCAAAATAATAAGCAAAATATGGGTAAAATTGAATGATTGACAGTTTATTAAAATGAGTAACAGATATCATTTTTATCAACAGTGTTCTTAAGACTTTCAAAGAAAGAAGAGCAGATGAGACTATGCCAGCGCCTGTCCTGAAGCTCCAGTGATTTCTAAAATATTCACCCAGGGCAAACCTGGTCTGCGGCTTATGTGGATTAAATAAAATATTCACATAGACATCTTTGAAAAAAATCAATTTCTGTGTTCTCTTGAAGTGAACAGGAGGCAAATTATTGAGTTCATTTTAAATATAATTCCTTTCTCCTGTATGTGTACACAGTTGCAGTGCAATCTGAATATATTACAGTTAACTTGACAACTGCCTTCTCCAGCATAAGCTTTCCTGTACAGTCCCAAAGGACTGAACATGACCCACTCTGAGTGTTCCTTTCCTTCCCATCCCTTCATGACATCACCGTGCCTGGAAATGAGGTGTGTATTGCCTAGCAGCCCTGCCAAATAGTTTCAATTGAGGCTGTACTGCATTGTGCTGAGAATGCACAGCTAAAGAAATGGAGTTAATAGACATAGAATAATATTTCAATTACTTGGATAATGAGACAGGAAAAATTAGAGTAGGATAATAACACATTTAGAATCCAGGACTGAGAAGTTAATTCATTTGTTTGTGTTTCTTGCAAGCTGAGAAAGACTTGAGCATTTTTGACGTGTCCAAGAAGGAATGGCAGTAGCAAATCACTGTCCAGGGTATGGCAACCATTAGCTTCTTTTCTGCCTAAAACCTGAGTTAGCTAGAGGAACACAGGCAAGGAAAAGCATAATTTTCTTATTTTCCCTAATCTATACCAATTGCATACTCCACTTAAACAGTTTTAACCAAATTCTTCTTTTTATTAAGCATGGAGGAGAGAAGAAGGAGGTACTGGTATGTAGAACCTATTGCTCCTCAGCTCATGTATTTGGTCCCACAAATAGATGCTACTTCGACATCTACCATTGTGAACAATGACATTGCTAATGTATAAAATGCCTTTGTGAAATTAGGAAAAATATGCCCATTACTCAGAGAAGCACGTCCACTCCAGGGAAGACATATTAATTAGCAGAATGTAAGATGGATTTTAGCCCCCATTTAGCTCTTTAGTCAGAGCACGGTCTCCAGAACACCAGCTGTACAACCATATGGAAGACTAGCTAGGAAAGTATGATGGTTTCAATAATTTCTCAAAGGTGAAAATGAAGAAAGTGAGGTGAGTGCCAGCCAAGAAAATAGATTCTGCACTAATATCATCAAATACAACACTCAACTCTTTTAACAACATTTTACACCACTTCTCTGTACAAAAGGTGGATTCTATTTTTCATCTAGTTAAATTCCCAATGTTACTCCCTATTGGTGTTTCCACTCTGAAGCTCACATAATTATAGTGAACATGAATTCTTTCTTATTGGAAGAATTTAACTCTTTTGTTATGTGAAACAAAGCTTAGTAAGAGAAAAAATAAGGCAGCATATCCTAGCAGATATATCAAGCGTAAACTCCCCAAAAGAGTACCAGGGGGAGAAAAGCACTATTAATCAAGCAAAGCTAATAGTGTTAGATTTTCTGCAGAAAATGAGAATACCATCTTAACAAACTCTTAGTAGTGTCTCAAAAGTGAAAAAAAATTAGTGGAAGATTTTAATAGGCAGAACTGACAATAGTTTATAGGGCTCAGATAACATTTATTTAAAAACTGTTAAAATATGGTTAAGAATTTCAAAATGGTGACAGCAGAACATTAAGTCACACATGGCTATACAGGTCACATGCACTGTGAAGCTAGTCTATTAACAGAGTTTTAGGGCCTGAGCTGAGAACTGTTAATGTAGTTTGTGAAAGTAGAAAACTGGCTGGGATTAAGCAAAATTTATATCTTCATATTTCTGGATTAGTGGACAGAGTAAACTGAGCATCTTGAAGGGAGCTTTGATGAACAATCTATTAATGTTGAAAAGGAAGGTGTTTTAGTTGGTTCCCAGCCTTAACTTCCTGGATCAAAATTGCTACATTAAGTACATTAAGTACCTATGTTATTTTTGCTTGCTTCCAGTATTATTTAGCATAGAAACAGGAAAGTATTCATGGCCACAGAATTATTAATACTGTTACTGAAACATATTTTGATTTGGAAAGGTGAGAGTTCCCTGACCCTGTTGTGGGACTTGCAGCAGGAGTGTGGCTTGTTTTTACTCAGCAACCACACACTCAAACCCCTTACAGGAGGGGGAACATGCAGATGGGCATGTGCAGGAGCTGGGGTGAGGGCTTTTGGGCTCTGGCCCCATGGTAGCATCTAGGACAACTCAGTGTTAAACCAGCTCACTGGAAAGTCAGGGTGACAGCTTATACACCCTGCACTCTTGGTACCTGGGTTCTTGTCTGGTGTCCAGGAAGAATTGGGTCACATGGACTTGAAGGATGGTGAGTGCAGGGATTTTACTGAGTGATGAAGATGGCTCTCAGTGGGATGGATGGGGAGCTGGAAAGGGGATGGAGTGGCAAGATGATTGTCTCTGGAGTTTGGCCATCCCATGGCCGATCTCCTCTCTGACTATCCCCAGCTGAATGCCTCTCGATGTTCATATGCTCCTTCTCTGCTGTGCCACTCTGCCACTCTTCTGCTCTGCTGCTCTTCTGTTCCTTTGTTCATGGAGCTTGGGGTTTAAATAGGCACAGGATAGGGGTGTGGTGGGCCAAAGTGATCTTGGAAAAGGCAACATTTGGGTACAAATCAGGAATTCCTGTTCCCATTTAGTCCTGCAGTTTTCCAGGCTTGAGGGTGGGGCCTTTGCCTGGAAACTTCCCTCTTCTTCCCAGTATTTCCTTGCCTCCTGTCCATGTCAATTTTAGTTCTTATATATGTCAGTCTTTCTTCCTTCACCCAAAACTACGCATCACAATGAGTTTCAGTCCTAGAACGGTTTAACCCAGGACAGACAAGTTTGGTCCCAGTATCTTTTATCTCAGTAAGAGACAATCATGTTCACTTTAGTTCTCAAGTCTCCTCTTCACATTTTTGGTCTACTTTAAGCTGATAATGATAGATGATTATTGCCTGGGGTCATAATCAATACAAATGTTACCACTGTTTTCTGTGTTATGGTTGTAAGTAGAGTTTCTAATGATTACTGTTCTAATATCTGAAAGTGTCAGATTTCTTATTGGTTGGTTGGTTGAGCATTTGTTGGGAGGGTACATAAATTAAGCCTTAGAAATTACACATTTGAGGAATGCAACACAAATACTATAAAAAGGATAATAGTCATAATTTATAGGCTACTTCTAAGCCAGAAGCCAAGAGTATCTCCATTAAATAAAGACACAAAAATATCTAAAGTCAGTAGCTTTGAAAAGGACTCCCAAATAAAACTGCCTCCTGATGTTCACATCTCTGAGTAATCTTCTCCCCTTGAGTAATTTCCTTCTAATTATCATCCCTGAGGGGATGACACTTCAGGACAAGATTACAAGAGATTGTAAGTTTCCTTTTGCCAGAAAACTCTCTCTTTTGCTGGCTTTGAGGAAGCAGTCTGCCATATTTTAAGCTAATGCATGTGTATTGTTTTATATTATCAAGTTTGTGGTAACTTGTAAAAAGGGAAGAATAACTTATACAATAACCTATTGCAAATCCAAAGAGCTCACAGATGAGATATGTTGGTATTAGTCTAATTATTGAATCTTTTAAAACATTTTTCATAATAGAAAAAGATCCAAGAGAAGTAGATCTGTAGGGATATACATACAGCATTCTTTGCCTAGTGTATTCTACTTCAAGAAGACTCTATTACGTCAAAATTGTATCTATTTGGGACCACAGTCTGCACAATTTTTAAAAAACTTCTCATGCAAAAAATTCTATGGCCTTTATTACACTATCCAGTTTTCATAATATTCTCTGCATCATAATGTGTATATTATTCCCACTTTTCAAGTCAATTATGCCACATTAAAAAAAGAGGCTTGGGGCAGATGAAAGTAATTCAAAAACTGCTCCCTGGTTGCTAAAATTTTTAGAAAAATAATGAAATTCATATTGAGGCTTTTTTTTCTTTTAAATTAAATTTCTTAATATATTCTGAGAAGAGAAATTGTTGAGCCTGAAACTGACCTTTGTTAATAATATCAGAGCATTTCTTGAATGTTGGCATCAGTTTATCAAGATATTAGGTCCTTACACAATTTATGAGGAGTAGTCAATAGGATTGTGGGCTACAAAACTAATACTAGTTATTAGAATCATTTAAATATAGGTTTTTGATAAAAGTACCCATATAGGTTTGCTGAATAGCAATGAAATACTTTGGCACTCTTTCCAAGATTGGTCTGACAGCAGGAAATAAAATTTTTGGTATAGAGATCATCAGGGAGACTTAAATAAGGGAGCTTTTTTGTGCCTATGTATCTTCCTTGTAAGATCTATAAAATCTGATGGGCTCTTAATACATGCCATCTGGATTTAAATGGTTTAAATATTTTTCAAGTTTATTTCTGTGAATGTTTAGGTAAAATAGATGACTTCCAAGACAGATTTTCAAATGTTACTCCTGTGGTGACAAAAAGCACTCTTTAGGAAGGTTGTGATAGAGGTTGTGATAGTTTTCTGGATGCCTGGCTTGTTGTATTTATTTCTATCTAAAACCTCAGCTGATAAATGAATCTGTTTTCCAAGATCAACTGATTTAATACAGAAGTGAGTATCAAAAACAAAACTGAATTACACACAACAGAAGGTGAATACAAACCCAAAAGTTTAATTGTATCAAATTCTAGCTAAGTATTGGGAAACATAATAAGAACTGAGAAAGAACAACAAATAAAAATATTAAGGATAGAGACTACATTGACAGCATTGTTAAGAATTAAAAGTGCCTGATAATAATCCAGTACCTTAAACTATTGAAGAGGAAAGAAAACAGATGGTATGATAGAGAGATACAGAACATACAGAACAAACAATGTATGGCCTGGTTAGCTGGCTCTTGTTTCAAGTATATTTGAAGGATGATGTCTACTTCATGCTGTCATCTGGAGGTCCTGGATAAAAGTCATCTTGTCATTTTGCATGATTTGGCTCTTTGTCTCCATGCAAATCTCATCTCATATTCTAATCCCCATGTATCAGGGGAGGGACACCGTATGAGGAAATCAGATTATGGGGACAGTTTCTTCCCTGCTGTTCTGTGATAGTGAGTAAGTTCTCACAAGAACTGATGAATTTAAAAGTGTTTGGCAGTTCTCCTTTCATCCTCCCTCTCTCCTGCCACTATGTAAGACATGCCTTGCTTCCCCTCCACCTTCTGCCATGATTATAAGTTCCCTTAGGCCTCCCCAGCCATGTGAAACTGTGAGTCATTAAACCTCTTTATAAATTACCCAGTCTCAGGTAGTATCATTATAGAAGTCTGAAAATGGACTAAACATCACTCTAGAAGAGCTCTAAGAATCTCAGCTTTCAGCCAGGCGTGGTGGCTCACGCCAGTAATTCTAACACTTTGGGAGGCCAAGGCGAGGGTATCACTTGAGGTCAGGAGTTCCAGACCAGTCTGGCCAACATGGTAAAACTCTGTCTCTACTAAAAATATTTTTAAAAAAATTAGCCAGGTGTGGTGGCATGCACCTGTAATCTCAGCTACTTAGGAGGCTGAGGCAGGAGAATCACTTGAACCCAGGAGGCAGAGGTTGCAGTGAGCCAAGATCATGCCATTGCACTCTAGCCTGAGAGACAGAGTGAGACTCTGTCTCAATAAAAAAAAGAATCTCAGCTCTAAACCTTCAATTTCCATAATAGTTGTTAACAGTGCCTTATTATGTCTTTTTCTATGAGATTTCATAGCCATCAACAGAATCTGTTGTCTTTTGGAAAAATCTGGGTCTCCAGGTTTTAGATCATGCAAGTAAGAGTTTTGTTTAGAAAGATGTTGAGTCAAATTTTTTGTACTGATGAGATGCCTGTATTACATGAGTCCTTTGCAGCATTGAGCTTTGTCTATTTGCAGTAAGGCAGTTACTAAAATCAGGTGTCAAATCTGATTTGGCCAGTTTGTTAGTAAATCATAAGGGGAGAGTTGGCAAATCCCAGTAGAAATTGATCTTGTAAGTAAAACCAATAGCAAAACTTTAGACCATGAAAGTTTGAAGATCTGAGAGCTTTGCTAAGTTTAGTATTAGAGTTTTATACACATATATATGAGTATCCTATATATATGTTTATATAATATGTATATATTATAATGAATATTCATTGTGTATAATACTCATTATAATATTCATTACATATAATATTATATATACTACTCATTATAATATGGAAAAATGTTTCTGAATAAACAGCAAGATTTTACAAAGCTCTTTGATGTAGTTTCAGTAACAGGGCTCCTCCTGTCCTTGAAGAGACTGGTTAGCAAATATCTGGTTGAGAATAAAGGGGTAAATGTAAATTTGCTATTCTCAGAGCTGTATTTCTCTGGAAATGAAATGCTTCAAGTTATCCCCCAAATAAACAATGATAAAAAATATTCAGAACCTACTGTAGGAGATGATTTTTTTTAAATGTAATTAGAGGTGTTCAAATGAACTCTGAGGGGTGGACTTTAGTCCATGCTACTTACAGTGTTTCCAGGATAAAACTGATGATGGGTAAAACAAACACAGAAAACCCCCATTAATTTTAGTCAATTTTTTCACTCTCTATCTCGACTAAGTAAAGTGGCTCTTCTTTTCTTTTTGTGGTGGGTGATTTCATGTAACATCCTTTCAAGGTCCCATTTGATTTTCTTTGAAACTAAAATGCAATCACCATGAAAACATGAAAGATAATACTCATGTAATTTTTGGCCCAACTCTATCTCTTCTCTGATTATGAATCTAATGGCTAATATTATATAGTAACCTCTTTAAATCTCATCAAGTATTTGGACATTTGAGTTTATCATGGGACTACTATTTTACAGACTGTCTCATGTAATCATCAATCAGAACATGTTCTTAAGTATCCATGTTATCTATCGTACTTCAGTATTTATAATAGTCAGTTTGTAGAAAGTAATTGAGTACTTAAAAGTCTTTTAAGTTTAAAAAAGACTTTTTTAGGAAAATGTGGCACATATTCTTACTCATATTCTCACTCATAGGAGGGAATTAAACAGTGAGATCACTTGGAAACAGGAAGGGTAACATCACACACCAGGGCCTGTTATGGGGGGAAGGAGGGTATACCTAATGTAAATGACTAGTTAATGGGTGCAGCACACCAACATGGCACATGTATACATATGTAACAAACCTGCAAGTTGCACACATGTACCCTAGAACATAAAGTATAATTAAAAAAAAATTTTTTTAAAGGACTTTTATTATTTAATTATTTATTTATTTCATACTTTAAGTTCTAGGGTACATGTGCACAACGTGCAGGTTTGTTACATATGTATACATGTGCCATGTTGGTGTGCTGCACCCATCAACTCATCAGCACCCATCAACTCGTCATTTGCATCAGTTATAACTCCCAATGCCATCCCTTCCCCTTCCCCCCTCCCCGTAATAGGCCCCGGTGTGTGATGTTCCCCTTCCCATGTCCAAGTGATCTCACTGTTCAATTCCCACATATGAGTGGGAACATGCGGTGTTTGGTTTTCTGCTCTTGCGAAAGTTTGCTGAGAATGATGGTTTCCAGCTGCATCCATGTCCCTACAAAAGACACAAACTCATCTTTTTTTATGGCTGCATAGTATTCCATGGTGTATATGTGCCACATTTTCTTAATCCAGTCTGTCAGTGAAGGACATTTGGGTTGATTCCAAGTCTTTGCTATTGTGAATAGTGCCACAATAAACATACGTGTGCATGTGTCTTTATAGCAGCATGATTTATAATCTTTTGGGTATATACCCAGTAGTGTGATGGCTGGGTCAAATGGTATTTCTAGTTCTAGATCCTTGAGGAAACACCATACTGTTTTCCACAATGATTGAACTAGTTTACAATCCCACCAACAGCGCAAAAGAGTTCCTATTTCTCCACATCCTCTCCAGCACCTGTTGTTTCCTGACTTTTTAATGATCGCCATTCTAACTGGTGTGAGACGGTATCTCATTGTGGTTTTGATTTGCATTTCTCTGATGGCCAGTGATGACGAGCATTTTTCATGTGTCTGTTGGCTGTATGAATGTCTTCTTTTGAGAAATGTCTCTTCATATCCTTTGCCCACTTTTCGATGGGGTTGTTTGTTTTTTTCTTGTAAATTTGTTTGAGTTCTTTGTAGGTTCTGGATATTAGCCCTTTGTCATATGAGTAGATTGCAAAAATTTTCTCCCATTCTGCAGGTTGCCTGTTCACTCTGATGGTAGTTTCTCTTACTGTGCAGAAGCTCTTTAGTTTAAGAAGATCCCATTTGTCAATTTTGGCTTTTGTTGCTGTTGCTTTTGGTGTTTTAGACATGAAGTTCTTACCCATGCCTATGTCCTGAATGGTATTACCTAGGTTTTCTTCTAGGGTTTTTATGGTATTAGGTCTAAAATTTAAGTCTCTAATCCATCTTGAATTAACTTTTGTAGAAGGAGTAAGGAAAGGATCCAGCTTCAGCTTTCTGCTTATGCCTAGCCAATTTTCCCAACACCATTTATTAAATAGGAAATCCTTTCCCCATTTCTTGTTTTTCTCAGCTTTGTCGAAGATCAGATGGCTGTAGATGTGTGGTATTATTTCTGAGGGCTCTGTTCTGTTCCATTGGTCTATATCTCTGTTTTGGTACCAGTACCATGCTGTTTTGGTTACTGTAGCCTTCTAGTATAGTATGAAGTCAGGTAGCGTGATGCCTCCAGCTTTGTTCTTTTGCCTTAGGATTGTCTTGGCAATGCGGGCTCTTTTTTGGTTCCATATGAACTTTAAAGCAGTTTTTTTCAATTCTTTGAAGAAAGCCATTGTTAACTTGATGGGGATGGCATTAAATCTATAAATTACCTTGGGCAGTATGGCCATTGTCACAATATTGATTCTTCTTATCCATGAGCATGGTATGTTCTTCCATTTGTTTGTGTCCTCTTTTATTTCACTGAGCAGTGGTTTGTAGTTCTCGTTGAAGAGGTCCTTTACATCCCTTGTAAGTTGGATTCCTAGGTATTTTATTCTCATTGAAGCAATTGTGAATGGAAGTTCATTCATGATTTGGCTCTCTGTTTGTCTATTACTGGTGTATAAGAATGCTTGCGATTTTTGCACATTAATTTGTATCCTGAGACTTTGCTGAAGTTACTTATCAGCTTAAGGAGATTTTGGGCTGAGATGATGGGGTTTTCTAAATATACAATCATGTCATCTGCAAACAGGGACAATTTGACTTCTTCTTTTCCTAACTGAATACCCTTTATTTCTTTCTCTTGCCTGCTTGCCCTAGCTAGAACTTCCAACACTATCTTGAATAGGAGTAGTGAGAGAAGGCATCTCTGTCTTGTGCCAGTTTTTGAAGGCAATGCTTCCAGGTTTTGCCCATTCAGTATGATATTGGCTGTGGGCTTGTCATAAATAGCCCTTATGATTTTGAGATACATTCCATCAATACCGAATTTATTGAGACTTTTTAGCATGAAGTATTGTTGAATTTTGTCAAAGGCCTTTTCTGCATCTATTGAGATAATCATGTGGTTTTTGTCTTTGATTCTGTATATATGCTGGATTACATTTATTGATTTGTGTATGTTGAACCAGCCTTGCATCCCAGGGATGAAGCCCACTTGATCGTGGTGGATAAGCTTTTTGATGTGCTGCTGAATCCGGTTTGCCAGTATTTTATTGAGGATTTTTGCATCGATGTTCATCAGGGATATTGGTCTAAAATTCTCTTTTTTTGTTGTGTCTCTGCCCGGCTTTGGTGTCAGGATGATGTTGGCCTCATAAAATGAGTTAGGGAGGATTGCCTCTTTTTCTATTGATTGGAACAGTTTCAGAAGGAATGGTACCAAGTCCTCCCTATACCTCTGGTAGAATTCGGCTATGAATCCATCTGGTCCTGGATTTTTTTGGTTGGTAGGCTATTAATTCTTCCTTCAATTTCAGAGCCTGCTATTGGTCAATCAGAGATTCAACTTCTTCCTCGTTTAGTCTTGGGAGATTGTAGGTGTCCAAAAAATTATCCATTTCTTCTAGGTTTTCTGGTTTATTTGCGTAGAGGTGTTTATAGTATTATCTGATGGTAGTTTATATTTCTGTGTGGTCGGTGGTGATATCCCCTTTATCATTTTTTGTTGCGTCTATTTGATTCTTCTCTCTTTTCTTCTTTATTAGTCTTGCTAGCGGTCTATCAATTTTGTTGATCTTTCAAAAAACCAGCTCCTGGATTCATTGATTTTTTGGAGGGTTTTTTTGTGTCTCTATCTCCTTCATTTCTGCTCTGATCTTAGTTATTTCTTGACTTCTGCTTTTGAATGTGTTTGCTCTTGTTTCTCTAGTTCTTTTAGTTGTGAAGTAACAGTGTCAATTTTAGATCTTTCCAGCTTTCTCTTGTGGGCATTTAGTGCTATAAATTTTCCTCTACACACTGCTTTAAATGTGTCCCAGAGATTCTGGTATGTTGTATCTTTGTTCTCATTGGTTTCAAAGAACATCTTTATTTCAACCTTCATTTTGTTATGTACCCAGTAGTCATTCAGGAGCAGGTTGTTCAGTTTCCATGTAGTTGAGCGGTTTTGAGTGAGTTACTTAGTCCTGAGTTCTAGTTTAATTGCACAGTGGTATGAGAGATATTTTGTTATAATTTCTGTTTTTTACATTTGCTGAGGAGTGCTTTACTTCCAACCATGTGGTCAATTTTGGAATAAGTGTGATGTGGTGCTGAGAAGAATGTATATTCTGTTGATTTGGGGTGGAGAGTTCTGTAGATGTCTATTAGGTGCACTTGGTGCAGAGTTGAGTTCAATTCCTGGATATCCTTGTTAACTTTCTGCCTCATTGATCTGTCTAATGTTGACAGTGGGGTGTTGAAATCTCCCATTATTATTGTATGGGAGTCTGAGTCTCTTTGTATGTCTCTAAGGACTTGCTTTATGAATCTGGGTGCTCCTGTATTGGGTGCATATATATTTAGGAGAGTTAGCTCTTCCTGTTGAATTGATCCCTTTACCATTATGTAATGGCCTTCTTTGTCTCTTTTGATCTTTGATCTCCTCTTCTTGAGGAGTATCTTTGTGGTGTTCTCTGTATTTCCTGAATTTGAATGTTGGCCTGGCTTATTAGGTTGGGGAAATTCTCCTGGATGATATCCTGAGGAGTGTTTTCCAACTTGGTTCCATTTTCCCCCTCACTTTCAGGCACACCAATCAGACATAGATTTGGTCTTTTCACATAATCCCATATTTCTTGGAGGCTTTGTTCATTTCCTTTTATTCTTTTTTCTCTAGATTTCTCTTCTTGCTTTGTTTCATTCATTTGATCTTCAGTCATTGGTACTCTTTCTTCCAGTTGATTGAGTCGGTTACTGAAGCTTGTGTATTTGTCACGTATTTCTCATGGCATGATTTTTATCTCTGTCAGTTCTTTTATGGCCTTCTCTGTATTGATTATTCTAGTTTTCCATTCTTCCATTCTTTTTTCAAGATTTTTAGTTTCTTTATGCTGGTTATGTAGTTCCTCCTTCAGCTCTGAGAAGTTTGATGGACTGAAGCCTTCTTCTCTCAACTCGTCAAAGTCATTCTCCTTCCAGCTTTGATCCATTGCTGGCGATGAGCTGCGTTCCTTTGGAGGGGGAGATGCACTCTGATTTTTTGAATTTCCAGCTTTTCTGCCTGCTTTTTTCCCATCTTTGTGGTTTTATCTGCCTTTGATCTTTGATGACGGTGACAAATTTATGGGGTTTTGCTGTGGGTGTCCTTTCTGTTTGCTAGTTTTCCTTCTAACAGTCCAGACCCTCAGCTGTAGGTCTGTTGGAGATTGCTTGAGGTCCACTCCAGACTCTGTTTGCCTGGGTATCAGCAGTGGAGGCTGCAGAAGATGCAATATTGCCAAACAGCGAGTGTTGCTGTCTGATTCTTGCTCTGGAAGCTTCGTCTCAGTGGTGTTCCCCGCTGTGTGAGGTGTGAGCTGTCGATCTGCTCCTCGTGAGGGATGTCTCCCAGTTAGGCTACTCAGGGGTCAGGGACCCACTTGAGCAGGCAGTCTGTCTGTTCTCAGATCTCAACCTCCATGCTGGGAGATCCACTGCTGTCTTCAAAGCTGTCAGACAGGGTCATTTACCTCTGCCAAGGTTTCTGCTGCTTTTTGTTTAGCTATGCCCTGTCCCCAGAGATGGAGCCTACAGAGACAGGCAGGCCCCCTTGAGCTGGGGTGGACTCCACCCAGTTTGAGCTTCCCGGCAGCTTTGTTTACCTACTTAAGCCTCAGAAATCATGGGTGCCTCTCTCCCAGCCTCACTGCTGCTTTTCATTTAGATCTCAGACTGCTGTGCTAGCAATGAGGGAGGCTCCGTGGGCATGGGACCCTACTGTCCAGGTGTGGAATATAATCTCCTGGTGTGCCGTTTGCTAAGACCTTTGGTAAAGCACAGTAATTAGGGTGGGAGTTACCTGATTTTCCAGGTGTTGTGTGTCTCAGTTTCCCTTGGCTAGGAAAAGGGATTCCCTTCCCCCTTGTGCTTTCCAGGTGAGGCGATGGCTTGCCCTGCTTCAGTTCTCACTGGTTGGGCTGCACCAGCTGACCAGCACTGATTGTCCGGCACCCCCAGTAAGATGAACCTGGTACCTCAGTTGAAAATGCGGAAATCACCTGTCCTCTGTGTCACTCGTTCTGGGAGCTGGAGGCTGGAGCTGCTCCTATTCGGCCATCTTGCTCTGGGATAAAAAAAAGACTTTTAAGTACTCAATTGCTTAATAATCATTCAGATCATGTCCTGCTGAGGAAAAAAAAAAAAAAAAAGATGAACTACCTTAGAGGGGATTGGCTAGTAGTATGTGTGTGTGTGTGTGTGTGTGTGTGTGTGTGTGTTTGTATACCCCCCAAGTAATCACAAGTTTAGCTAAATGCAATGAGTTCTTGCATTCAGGCTGATTTATGTCTGTGGCTGGTGTCCACATAGAGGCATATTTGATATCCCTTATATAATATTATTCCTGATATTTTCTTGTTTCATAAACATCAACAAAGAAGATTAAATGTAAATTTTCTAGTGAAGTTCTATTAAAAGATGTTCAGGGCATAAATAGTTCTCAAGGAAAAAAGACTAGGCAATTATGAGTTGTCCCTTCTGTTAATAGAAAAGTAGCAATATTTAAAATAATCCACCAATAAATATAAGTGTATGTATTAACAGAACTGCATAGGACAAACGTTTACTTGCCAAAGAATATTATGTCTTCTCATTGAGCAACAAAACTTGAACAGCATGGGGGACCATTAAATTTAAGAGATACCCTAAAACCAAGTTGACTAAGGTCTCTAAAGAGAGACCTAAGAAAGGTGACCTATTGCCTTAAGAAAAGGTGAATTTTGAATTCAGATCAAAAGAAAAGTGATGATAAACTACTGGTCTCTGATGGTTTCTATGCAGGTGAATAGGAACAGCTAGGACTTGCATAGATTTCTTGAGTATGAATAGATAGAAAGGCCTTGGATTATCCGTAATCTTTAAGAAGTGAGGAATTTGCCTTCTTGAGATAAATTATTCTCTAGGTCATGAAATTTATCTTAACAAATATAACATTTTTAAAGAAACTTAATTCCTTTACTGAGCTGAAGAGAAAATAGTTAAACTTACTTAATAGTGTTAGAGGATATCTCATTTACTTAATAGTATTAGAGTACATCTAATTTTTGGAACATAGCAATAATTAATCCATGTATTAGACCAGAGTAGAATCACAGGAAAATTTAACTTCCTAAGGGCCACGTTAAGGACTTACTAAAAAAAGATGAATATTCAAGTAAACCCAAGATAAATAATTGTCCAGATATATGTATGTAATTTGAATAGGAAGGGAAATTGGTATTAATGATCTTTTTCTAGAAAAAGGCAAATAAGTCCAAACACAGACTACCACTGTAAACTATGTAGCCTCATGTAATACTAAAGATAAATATTACTCAGGTTTAGTTTTCCAAAATAGAAGAGCTTGACTATTTCATTTATGGCCCTCAAGTCATAAAATGTCTATATTCTCTCCCACTGGATTTCTTGAGTGAAAGTATAAAAACATTACAAGGACTAGTACAGAGTGACAATATGAGTACTGACTCTATTAGGATTCAGCTTCCAGTTTTTGATGTTATTGTGCAAACTTGGCTAAGTTCTTAATTTTGTCAATCTGATTCTTAAGAATTTCAAGCTCAATAACTCTGTACATATCAATAACAATTTTGACCTAATATGAGACTGACACAGCATATTGAACTTCAGATTTGAGCTAGGTTTAAAATCAAAGAAAAAGTCACTATCTAAATGAATTATGTCTTGATTGTAAATAGTGGGTACTTCATAAATTTTCAGGAAAAGGATATCAGGAGAGCATTTAATTGGTTAATTCCACTGGCACTATAAATTTTTCTCAATTAGGTTAGTGAGAGAACATCACAAAGCAGGAAAGAATGCCCCTTAATTAAAGTTTGATTAACAATTGTATACTGAGACCTGGAGAGATCAAGATTTTTAGAGATGACGATGATAGAGTTGTCTGTTGACTTTGCAGAAGAGGTTATGCAATAATGAAGGAATTTATTGGTTGATATTATAAAGCATGGATTAAATATTTGTAAAGTTGTCTCATAATATTTAAAGACATTTTCTTCATGTGAATTTAAGGATACATGAAAATAGAATGCTATATTTTATCTGAGAACACCTCCGTTGAATACTTGTTCCATTTTTCCTTTAGTTCTTTAGCTAATACTGGACAATTGTGTTTACAAAACCCTTTCAGCTTGTGGTAAATTAAATAATACCTAATATAAATCCAAAAATGTACCAAAAAATTAATACCTTGCAGATGTAATTAAAAATCTGAAGATGAAATTATCCGTGATTTGGAATGGGCCCTAATACAATGGCTAGTGTCTGCATAAGAGAAATGAGGAGATTTGGATGAATATGGAAGGACATGTTAAGCTGAAAGCAGAGCTTGGACTTTATGTTTCTACAAGCCAAGTATTGCCACAAAACATCAGAAGCTAAGAGAGGCTTTTTTTTTTTTTTTTTTTTTTGGTCTCCTAGTAGTACTAACAGCACTACTGTTTATTTCTCTCTCTTTCCTGGTTCTTTTTGTTGTAAGTAGAGTATGTAAGATAAATTTCTTAATAAAGGGAGTAAACATAGGTCTGATCAGTCCATAAAAGCTGGCCCTGTGGACAGATAAGGTCAGAAGTTTTCATCAGATTGGTGTCACTATCTGACAATTTAGTCTTGAGTCACCTATCAAAATTTCCTGAGAACTTTCCTCAGTCTTGTCTCATTTTGTTCACAAGAGTCTTTTTCAGACAGATCCCTCCAAACTTTCCCACTAATGTGAACTGTTTGTTTTATGTGCATGCAGTTGGATTTTGGCTGTTAATTTAGAGGCTCATACCTAACTTTTAAAAGGCTATTGTCCACGCTCTTAGTTTTATCTTTGTCTACATGTATGCTCAAATTGGGTCAGAACTCTGTGACTTACATGCTTTTGTACTAAAATTATAATTAATATGCTTATCTCTCTTTATGCCATGATTTCACAAAGGATAATTAGAATTGCAGTAGCTATTGAGGAAATTTTAATATTTGCTAACTTGTTCATTTAAGGAGCTCATTAGAATGAAAAGGGAGTAAAAATTCAAGTTTCCAAATCTCCAATAGTCTGCTCTTTTTTTTGGATAAGAAAACTTCTAAAGTAAATTCAGAACTCAAAAGTTCTTAAGAAGTCCTTACCCAAGCCAAATAATCAGTTTCTAGGAGACAAAATTATCTTATCATTTGGCAGCCTGAAGTGAAATTGGAGCTCTGATCCAATGCAGAACCTGCCTCACTCTTATGTTTGGATAGAACTTTCTGAGGGAGGCTCTAGAACACAGCCATGAATTCTTATAAATCAAGAGTCTTCACTGTAGCAGCAAGATTGTCTTAAAAGGATGTTGATACAACCTTGAGTATCAAAATTTTCAAGCATCTACTTGCCTAAATTTCATCATAAAATCTTTTTTTTTTTTTTCTTAAGCACAGCTATATTTATTAGATCTTGAGAGCATCTTAGGAGATTTCAGAAGGGGAAAGTCAGAGAAGTTCTTACAGTATTTTTAGACACAGGGCTGGGTAAGTTTAAGGCAGATATTGCATGGTGGGAAACTGGCTGGAATTGGGCCAATTTTATGGGATAATAAATTTGAGTTGGTGGGCATAGAGAGGTGAGGGTTTCAAGGGCAGTCTTGATAAGCAAACTTTTATTCATGATAATTGGCCTATTTATTTGGTTTACAGTCTTATCTTCCATTAGCAAGTATCCCCTGGAGCAAGTGAATGCATTATTTTTGACTTTGCTCTAAATTATGTATTGCAAGAATGGAATAATATGCATCATACCAGAATTTTTAATTTTGGAAATAGAAAGGCGTATTGGTTTCAGAAGTCTGGGAATCTCTACTTCCTTTACTAAATTGTATATATTTTAAATCTGAACATTTTTAAATGCTCTCCTGAGCATTTGAAATAAGAAAAAAATCCTATTTCACACTATAGAAAATAAATATGTCTCAGGAGAGCATTTAAAATATTCTCTAATGCTCTCTAAAATCTAATCCACAGATTTTTTTTTTGTTTTTCTTTATCTGGTTTCCTAGTAGAATAGTATAGCCTATGTATGGAAAATCCTAGCAAGATATTTGGCGAAGACAATAAATTTCCTTTGTTTTATCTATTCTCACCTGATTTAGTAGGTTTTAAATTAGCTAGACACTGCTATGTTCAAAGTCATTACCTAAGCATGTAATCTGGTAATAGCCTGTTGACATGTCTGTAGTATTTTTTTGTTAGTGGTGGTGTGATTGTATTGGAATTGTTGTTTCTTTTGGTTTTGTTTTGTTTTATAGGAGTGTGCAGAATCCTGACAAGTAGGATGTGATATATGCAATGTGATGTAATTCTCCAGTGTTCTATTGGTATCTTCTAAGTTGCCAGAGAGTAGCCAGTAAAATTTGTGTTTGTGCATGGCTAGGGAATTCTGCTTGGAGAAACAGAACATATTATCTACATTCACAAGCATGTCAGGCTCAGAAATCCAACAGTTCTATTAAATACTGATGTGGCAAAAATATAATTTATCTTGTTTAACCCTTATAAGTTCTTAGTTGAAACACTCTCCTGAAAACAAAAGCTAGGTTGACAAGGGCAAAACCGGTAGAATTTTATCGACCCATGCTGTACCTGTCACTGGGAAGAGACCTCAGCTCAAAAGTCTGTTTCTCTTAGGACAGTGGCTTGGAGCCTTCCTTGAAAGTATTTTAAGAGGCCAGCTGTGATGGCTCATACCTGTAATCCCAGCACTCTGGGAGGCCGAGGCGGGCAGATCACACGAGGTCAGGAGTTCGAGACCAGCCTGACCAATATGGTGAAACCCTGTCTCTACTAAAAATACAAAAAAAAAAAGCTGGGCGTGGTGGTGGGTACCTATAATCTCAGTTACTCAGGAGGCTGAGGCAGGAGAATTTCTTTAACCCAGGAGGCAGAGGTTGTAATGAGCCGAGATAGTGCCATTGCACTCCAGCCTAGGTAACAAAAGCAAAACTCTGTCTCAAAAAAAAAAAAAAAGAAAAGAAAAGATAAAGAAAAAGTATTTTAACAAAGAGCAATAAATGCTAACATAGTGACAAGACATAGGTGAGAGTAGTTCCAGTCTTTTAAAACGGAGGAAAACATGGGAAGGTAATGAAATCTGTTCCCACATTCTGCTGGTACATTCTCTGGGCTGATAAGCAAGTGTTGTCTTCAGTAAAGGATGGATGTCTTGACATCAGGCAATTAGAGTGTTCCCCTGTGTTTTCATAGTCTTTAATGTAGCAATTCTCAATATTTTTGAGAGAAATATTTTGGTTTTCTTTAATACCAATAGAGTATACTTTTATATTTGTATCATCTTCTGTCTACACATATTATTTTCTTCCTATAAAGTCAGCATTTACTTTTTTGAGCATTTTTACCTTAGAACTCATTTTCTTTCATTTCCATGCTTCTAAGAGATCTGTTTGATTCACGTATTTATTCAGAAAACACTTTCTTGGTCCATGCTTTAATGGCATTGCATGTTGCTTATTTAGTGAGAACAAACACTTTGCATATAACGAGATTCAACAAATTTTTCTTAACAGCTTCATCAAATACGGCGAAGATAAGAGAAGAAATTTCTGGAATTGAGTTACAATTATTCTTCATTTCCTCAGCTACTTGACTACTTTAACTGCTTTGCATAAGTGACAAATGATTTGTAAAGAAGAATTAGAGTAGTGGTAAAAATTTCTTGCCCTGAAATTTATAGTGAAATAAACCTGCAAATGTCTTTAGGTAGCTTTGTTCTTTCTTATGTATGAAATTATTAATGTAGGGTAATATTTCAAACATATCCATATCTATATGCTTCTTAAACACTTAAAGGCATAAGTATTTTAATTTTTGTTTATTAGGTTCAAAAATTAGAAGCATGGTAGGTTAAGGTATAGAATACCAAGTTTCTTGGAATTGTTTGCAAAACCTAAATAAAAAATAATTTTCATATATTTTCTTCTTTTGAATGTTTATACCCCTGCATATTGAGTGAGGGATTTATTTTTTCTCATCATGATTCATTTACACATAAGACTTTGTGAATGGTTCTATCTAAAAGATAGCAGAATGTTTAAAATGAGAAAAATATCACCTCCCAAATGAAATGTATTCAACAAGAAAGCCATCAACCACAGCATAATTTTTAATATAGTTTCAAAATCTTAGAAAAAAAGCATGCAAAAAGAAATAAGTCAAAATTTTATAATTTTACAAACATGATTTTAGGCTATACTTATATATTTCTAATCAAAATGAGGTGGGGCTATCACTTTTGTCATCTTAATTGTTTCTCTCTGAATAAACATTAGATCATATTATAGTTGAGGCAATATAGCCAGTATATAGCCTTTATATACTGAAGGATTATTTTATTGGGCAAAATTATGATGTTTCTAAACATGGAATATACTTTGTGTCTATGATCTCTGAATAATCAGAATGATAGAAGAAAATGGTAAGCAGAGAAGTGTAGGGCAAGTAGAATTGCCCAAGAATTAAGTATTTCTAAAAAATGATTTTCTAACTTTCTCTATTATGGAAAAGCTAAGCATAAATTGGAATGATTAACTTTTAGGTAAATGTAAATTCTTCCTTTAAACTTAATAACAGGGATTGAAAACTCAGTGAAACAGTTTGATTTATGGACTTTCAAAGACACTGAAAGAAGGGATTTGGGTAAGTGAGATATAGTAACAATGAAATACAGCTTTCTGGCTTTCTTTAATACCTCTGTGAGATTCTTGACAAAGTATGTGCCATTAGTACAAGTTAAATTACTAGCTAAGCCTTTCACTCAAATCCTAAGCTAGCTAAGGCTTTGAACTCTAGATCAAGTAAACTGCAAAAAAAAAAAAAAAAAAAAAAAATGTGTAGGGATGAGCAGTACACAGAATCTTAGGCCTTTTTTTTTTTTCTTTTTTTTTTTTTTTTCCCAGGCTTCGCTCTTATACTATTAGATTTTCAAAATAATTGACAGGATGGGGGAAAAGAAATCACACAAGAAACTCAACAATCAGAGGCTCCTCCTAGATATCTAATAAAGTTGAGAGCAAAGAGGCAAAAAACAAAGTAACCTAGAGAATAAAGAATGTGAGAGAGAGAACAAGAGAAAGAAATTAAAAGGAGTCCTTTCCTCAGGGTGAAGCAGTTGCTCACTCTCACCACCTGAGTAGACCACGTGGACAAAAGCAGGTACAAAGACACTATCTTCTCTGTGGGCTCCAAAATGAAATTCCTTTGCTGTACAGGGAAAAAAACAATGGAGATTGATAGTCTCATCCCACATCAGAAACTGATTTATAGACTCATAGAATCATGGTTGTGATCTAATATACTTTTTTAAAGAGATGGGATCTTCCTGTGTGACCCAGGAGACTGAAATTCAGTGGCACAATCATGGTTCACCACAGACTGAAACTCCTGGGCTCAAGAGATCCTCCTGCCTCAGCCCATGTAATAGCTGGGACTACAGGTGCACACACTGCCACACCTGGTCTAAACTATATAATTTGTAGAGATGGGGTCTTGCTATGTTGCCCAGGCTGGTCTAAAAACACCTGGCCTCAAGTAATCCTCCCACCTCAGCCTCCCAAAGTGTTGGGATTATAGGCATAAGCCACTATGCCTGACCTTAGGTTTAATTTCTTATTATTGCATTCTCATTCAATGTTCTCTTTTCTCTGTTGGCCATTTATCGAGTTCTTTTGAACCCTCAGTGATAGATTTGAAAATTTATTCTTTTTTATGTAATAACTCACAGATAAATAATATTATTCATATCCAAGATTATCAAACTTTGTTAGCACAGGAGCAATAGCAACAGCATATTTTATTACATCTGTTCTTTTGTTTGCAAAGAAACATCTTGTGAACTCCTGCCCTGACTGTACTTAGGCTCATGTAAAAGAAAAATAAACGTGAGTTGCTTTCTACTTTTGTTTAGCTGGCATTCTTAGAATAGAACTTATATGAAACTTGTAATGAAAGAATCTTATTCACTTCTGCTTAGCATTCTCTCATTGTTCACGCAATTTTCTATATAATACAACCTAAATACATATTGTTTGAAACGGGCTTTCTGCAGACAGAGAATTGCTTTTCTTTAGGTGGTTTGTGAAGGCAGCATCAGTTGTGCACCAGTTCATTAGACAAACCAAACATCAGTGCTGTATTATACATTATTCACAAAGGGAGATAAATCAAATGACTAATTCCTGAAAACAGGGCTTGAAACATCTTCGGAGGGCACCAGGGCAAGCTAAATACCGTAGGAGTCACTTATTGACAAGGATTTATTCTGAGAAGCGTGTCCGTAAGTGATTTCATCTTTGTTTGAAGTTAGAGCATCATAGAGTGTACTTACACAAACCTCGATGGTATAATCTACTACATATTTAGACTATGGGGTCAAGCCTGTTTCTCCTAGGCTACAAATGTGTACAGCACATTACTTAGTATTATGGGAAACTCTAACACAGTGCTAAGTATTTGTGTATATAAACATATCTGAACATAGAAAAGGTAAAGTAAAACTGAGGTATAATCTTACGGGTCTGTCACTGTATATGTGGTCCATTGTTGCTTTTAATCTTGTCCTTAAGTGGTCTGTGACTTTGTCAGGAAACTAGTTCACACCCAAAAGGGCAGACTCTGGAGACTTGGAACAATATTTAAATACATTAAAAAGGAAGTGCTCCAGGTAGAATCTTCTTCGGTCTGTCAATATGTAAATTTGCTAATTAGATCAATGAAAATAGAACTCTGCCTTCTGTTACAAGGAGATCGTAACAGTGAGTTAAACTGTCAATATGCAAATATACCAATTAGAATCACAACATAGTATTAGATACATTCTGTATGGGAGAGTTGAGAATAAGGAGGAAAGAAAGGTTTTATTTATTGATTTATTTGCTGAGTGTATATTTAACGCAGAATGTTTTGACCCTTTATAATTGGTAAAGCCTGTGGTGTTTAAGGAATAGGAATTAACAGTCCCCAAGTCAGATGTTTAGCTTCCTTCCCAGTAGACCTTCCCAAATGATTTGGAAAGAGACTGATACAAAGCTATTTGTCTCCTGTGTCCTTAGGGAATCTTGTATGGGTTTTGCCAAGTTTGGAAATGGGATAACAAATGAAAGCGAAGAGCTTCACCCAGCTTTCTCTTTCCTGGAATACAAATGTATGAACTGCCACTGCATGTGGAGTGTTGTGGGAAGAAGAACTGCTGCCAGTCGCCATCTCCATGGCAATAGCAAGAGAGAAAAAGCGTCTCTAAGGTAACCAGAAAATAAACAAAAATAAGATTTCTAGGTTAACATCCCATTAATCAGAAGTGACTTCAGAAAAAAATAACTTCTAGAGACTGTAGGTGGATTATGATAATTAAATTAACATTTATATCATTAAACTACTACTCTCTTTAACAAGCTTTTTTTTTTTTCCTTTGCTCTCTTAAAATATTTCTAGTTCTCTTACTATCCTAACCTGTAAAAAACTTGAAATTCCCATCATCAAAGATGTATCCATTTTTTAAATATTTGGAGACTTTGAAAATCCACATACATTATTGCCTTCCTTTTAAATGTTAGCATTAATTATATTGTCAGATAAATTATCAGTAACAAATTGGCGCATTGAGATGAATCTAATTGAATCAATATAAATTGAAATCAAGGAGCAGACTCCCAACATGACAGTTTACCAGAGGGATACTTGTTACTCACCAAAAGAAGGTAGCAAATAGGTGCAGGCCATGGCGCATTACCAAAAAAAGGGCTGCCTGGGAGATGCCAAGAATTGTCTGTGTGGCAGATTGAGCTCTGGGGTACCTACATGATGCTGGTCTAGGGAGATGCGGAATTTTTGCATGTGTAGTTTAAAGGAAAGCTTTATATCAAACCATTGTATGGTAAAGGAAGAGTTAAACTTGAATCATCTACCACATAGATTTACTAATTGGCTTATATTGACATGTAATTTATTTTCCTAAAAGTATATAGCAAATGCACCTGTATCTTTTGTGAACATAAAAGCTACATTTTATTCTGCCTCCTGAGTCTGATCCCGATAAATGTTGCACTGATTCCTTTAGTCTCTAAAACAAAATGAATTATATACTATCTAGATTACTCTAGAGCAGAATTCTATAGCTTCAATTTTCTTTGAAGGGAAAGCAATGGGAAGGTAAGATTTTTACATGTCCTATGCCAAATTCGTTGTGAAGGATTTTGTTGTATAGTTATATTTTCAATAAGGAGAAGGGAAAGATTAAAGAAAATTTAAAAATGATTAGTTAGTATTAGTTTATTAAGAGTATAGCATAAGTTAGATATACCTCGGTGCATGAAATACAAATATGTTTTGGGGCTAATCACTCAGACGTATCTGTCATGTACCCAAAATTCCAAATAATATATCTAAAAAATGTAATATAAGATAAAAAATATATTCTGTTTCAGATATTCAGAATTTGGAAACTGGAGTATACCATGCCATCTGAACATATGTGGCAGTATAGTGAAGAGATGTGTTTATCAGAAGCATTCTTTTCAAGCATTCAGGCATTCTTGAATACGTTCTATTCTAGGACATATTCAGAGATATATTTTCTAACTCTGTGTATTTTTTTCCAAGATCACTCCTTAAATAACGGCTGAAAGTTAGACCTGTGCTTATAATTTGCTAAATAAATTTCTGCTTTTGTTTCTTTGAAGTCAATACATTTTTAAACCGAGAAAAAAAGGACTGTCCAGCAAATAGGTTGGACCGTTGGGAAGTTAGGCTGTGAGAGCTTATTAAATGGCTGTTTTAGGCAGGGAGTCTTTACTTCTGCGTACAGAAGAATGTTACATGCTTAATGAAGACTCCAAATATTCATTAACACCTCCCCCTATAATTATAATCTGCCATACCGGACCTACCTACATGCATAGATTACTTCCTTTCTGGCTCTCGCTTGTGAGCCAGCATGTCAGTGACTGATTAGAGACCGTATGTGTGGGTCAGGCATCAAGATGCCACTGTCCCAACATTAAGGCTATGTAAACTCTATCAGGGTGCATGAACATGGAATGTACAGGTGAGAGCTTTAAAGGAAATTATAGCGGCAAGAAGTGAATCATATAGAAAGAGCTGTTTCTGTGAGATGAGTTCTACTTGGATGTATGTAAAGCAGAAATTAGCAATATAGTATTTATTACATGATTGAGGCAATTCACCACTTTAAAACTTTTTATATACACTTCAGGTTGTATCACTAAAAAGAATACTTCAATGCCGTGGCATGGTACCTAGTGTTGTACATTCTGCATTTGGTTTTTCATTCATTAGCAGGTGTATATATATCATTTCAAAAATCCAAAGAAAACCTTACTAATTTAGTTTAAAATGTATTTATTTACCACATCTTTTACTTATTTCACAGTTATTTTGAGGTTATCTCTATGTATCATGAACCTTACTGGATACTGAAATACAAAATTAATAATATACTTTTTGCTCACTGTGAGAAACACAAAATCTTGTGTAAGAGATACATACGTATATATATATTCCTTGCATAGATATGTGTGTATACACATGTAACTATATATGTGAAATATAAATATGTATGTGTACATATCTTTCAAACACATATATGCATATAAGTAAATAAATATGTAAATATATATGCACATATATAGTGTAGTACTAAATGATGTATGATATTATTAAAGTTTTCATAAAATCACTGAAATAATTTTCCGAACTGTCTATGTAAAGCCCTGTCCAATAGGACTTTCTATATTTATGGAAATGTTCTATAATATTCTGTAATTGCCAATATATAATAGGACAGTCAGTTGTCTCATGTAGCTGTGGAATACTTGAAATGGTACTAGAGTAACTGAGGAACTGAATATTTTATGAAATTTAATTTTTATTAATTTAAACGTATATAGTCACGTATGCTTTGTGGCTACTGTGTTGGACAGCTTAGGGAAGGCAATGCCTTGGAGGAACAAGGGATTCATGATTTTCAGGCTTTATGAATGAGTGAAGTATTTCCTAAGCAGATCATAATTTAGCAAGGTGAGATACACTCCAGAAAGAGAACAGTAGGCTTTTATTTATTTATTTATTTATTTTGAGACAAAGCTCACTTTGTTGCCCAAGCTAGAGTGCAGAGGCATGATCTCAGCTCACTGCAACCTCCACGTCCTGGGTTTAAGCCATCCTCCTGCCTCACCCTCCCAAGTAGCTGGGACTACAAGCATGCACCACCATGAGTGGCTAACTTTTGTATTTTTAGTCGAGACGGGCTTTCACTATGTTGGCCAGGCTGTTCTTGAACTCCTAATGTAGTGATCCGCCCACCACGGCCTTCCAAAGTGCTGGGATTACCAACATAGTCACTGTGCCTGGCACTTTCATTTTTTTTTTTATTCATTCATTCCTTTAAAAGAAACTGTAATAACACCAAACTTTGTTAAAATTTTATAATGTACTAATTTTCCCTTACAAGTACCCTGTGAAACAAATATTAATATTAACCAATTTGTAATGAGGAAACTGAGGTATAAAATAATTAATTCAAAACTCAGCTAGCAGCAGCAGAGTCAGATTTTAAACTTAGGAAGTCTGGCTCTAAAGCCCATATCTTAACTTTTGTGCCACATGCTATACCAGCCACGGAGGCTGCCAAGTACTTTCACTTGAAGATGTTATACTACCGTCTGTTACAAACCAGGAAATTCAGTTAGTCTGCTCAATCAATGCATATTTTCTATTTTCTAAGTTCAGACCCTATTTCACGACCTTGAAAGAAAAAGGCAAATAAAACACAAACTTACTGCTCAAGGGCTTAGAGTCTTATTGAGGTAAAATTTATCGAACTACTAAGAGAAAAATTTTGCTGTGTCTGGGGATATTGTGAAGTACTCAGAAAAAGGAATCAGTGAGCAAAACTGCAGCAGCACACTATATAGAGAACTACGAAAGGAGAAACTCTTCAAATACTAGATGAATGAACCATCTGAAAAAAGGCAAAGATGGATACAATTATTGAAAAAAAATGGGATTGGAAAGCCATGAGCACAATCAATGAACTCCTCTATATAAATACCAAAGCTTGTCACTGGGAGAAGCTTGGGATATGAGACCAGTTGAGAAAGTCATGGCAAGATCATAAGAGGATGCTGTATTAAACATTAAAATTTTTAAGCAGAAGAGATATTTAAAGAAACATACTTTGGAATTCTAGAAGTAATCTCAAAAAAGAATGCAATATGAGCCGGGCCCAGTGGCTCACGCCTGTAATCCCAGCACTCTGGGAGGCCGAGGCGGGCGGATCACAAGGTCAGGAGATCGAGACCACGGTGAAACCCCGTCTCTACTAAAAATACAAAAAATTAGCCGGGCGCGGTTGTGGGCGCCTGTAGTCCCAGCTACTCGGGAGGCTGAGGCAGGAGAATGGCGTGAACCCGGGAGGCGGAGCTTGCAGTGAGCCGAGATCGTGCCACTGCACTCCAGCCTGGGCGACAGAGCAAGACTCCGTCTCAAAAAAAAAAAAAAAAAAAAAAAAAAAAAAAAAAAAAAGAATGCAATGTTTTCACTCCATGGTAAAAAATAAACAAAACCACAATGGCCTAAGAAACTATTGTGGCCTGTAGGGGCTTGGCGCCAAATCCCTACTTCTCTGCCCATGGCATTTTGTTACAGGGAAGCAGAGTTCTAATTTTCTGCCCATACATATTCCCTGAAGTGATGAGACAATAGGTCATCTTCTCCCTCAGGAACTCATAGAGCTCAATATGAGAGGAAATTCCAGTGAATTATTAAATCTTACACAATCTTAGGAGACACATATCTTTGTTAATAAAGAAAACTGTATAAACTCAGAAATATACCAGATTTGGGTTATTGTTAAATATTTACCCTTACCAGCTTCAGTGCCGAACCGAAAGTACATCACTATTCATTGTCTAAGACAATAAAATCAACAACAGTTTCAGTGTTGAGCTATTCATTTTCTACACAGTAAAGTGGTAAGAAGGAGCCCATTTTATCAGGAATGAAGTAACGTTTCCAGTCATGCATCCCATAACGTCAGGGATATCGTGAAGTACTTAGAAACGCATTTTCAGGCAATCTTCTTGTTGTACAACAGCATAGAGTGTACTTACACAAACCTAGATTGTATATATAGCCTCCTACATCTGTACTTCGTATGACACAGCCTATCGCTCCTAGACCACAACTGTGTACATCATGTTACTGTACTGATTAGGGTAGGCAACTGTAACACAATGGGAAGTATTTGTGTATCTAAACATAGAAAGAACACAAGAAAAGTATGGTATTATAATTTTATGGGACCATCATAATATATGCAGTCTCTCATTGATCACAATGTCCTTATGTGGCACAAGACTATATTTTGGTTTAGAAACTCACTTATTTGTTATGGCACCTGGAAAAGATAACTTAACTCTTGGATCTGTCTTTCAACATATCAAATGGGGTCAATGACTTGACTGACTTACCTTGTGCAATAACTTTATATATGAAATATTTAGCAGATAATGAATGGGATGTACAAACATAAATGTGATATTACCAAATATCCACATATTAGACTATTTTTACACATAACCACAACCAACACAATTAGGGAGAGGTTCCTCTTGTTTTCCTCGTGATTAGTTTAATTTTTTTTTTCTTTTTTGGATATCTGATTAATTTCAAATTACTTTTTACTAGGGAGCACAATTGTTGGACAACATCTTGAGGACATCATAGGTCTGTTCATTTTAACTCCTCATCTTTTTCACAAAGGTTAGTAAAAATATTTCCCCATTGGGAACCTAGTGGGAGATTTTTTCAGATCAGTAATTTTACCTACTGGTCATGGAGCTAGGAAATAATTCAATGTGCTTGAAGTAGTCTTACAAACAGAACTAGGTACTCTTCCTTTAGTAGAAACTATCATTTTATGGCATTAGCCTTTATGCTGTATGTCAAGTCAAATTTTTTATAGCCTGTACATGGCTTATGTCTGTACAGTCATGCATCCCTCAAGAAAACGATACATTCTGAGAAATGTACTGTTAGGTGATTTTGTCTTCTGCAAATATTACAGAGTGTACTGATACAAACACAAATAGGTGTAGCCCATTGCTTCTAGGCTACAAACCTGTACTGCCTGTTACCATACTGAATACTATAGACAGTTGTAACACAGTGGTATTTATGTATCTAAACATATTGAAACATAGAAAAAGTAAAGATACAATTTCATGATCTTAGTTATGTAAGATTATATCTATATAATCTATATCTTGTATACATGGTTTATGGTTGGCTGAAATGTTGTTATGCAGCCTATGACTTGTGACTTGCAAACAACAAAAATTTGTTTCTCACACCTCTGGAGGCAGAGCAGTCTAATATCAAGGTGCCAGCAGGTCTGATGTCTGGTGAGGCTTGTTTCCCAGTTGAAAGATGGCACCTTCTCACTCTTTGCTCATGCAGTGGAAAGGGCAAGGCAATATCTGGGGCCTCTTTTTTAAGGCTACTAATACCATTCATGAGGGCTCCGCCCTCCCAAGGGTTTCACCTCTGAATGCAATCACATTTGTTATTAGGTTTCAATATATGAATTTTAGTAGGGGGGGCACAAATAATCACACCATAGTAATGGTGACTCTAATCCATAGGAAGAAATGAATGAACACGATTATTTCTTGAATAGCAATGAATAACAGCTAGAAATATAACTATACCATAAATACTATACTATGTTATTTTAGTATATATACCATAAATATCAACTATGCCATAAATACTACACTATTATATTAAAACTTATAAATTGTTTCATAACCCTTGTAGAATACTCTCACAATTGTATGATGAGCAGCTGCCAAATTGCCACAGACAATTTCCCACTGGAAATAATTTCCCTGGTCACTGGAATAATTTCCCACTGATCACAACAAATAGCCAGTTTCTCCTTAGCATCAATGTTCCTTGACTTACCATGAGGCTATGTCCTGATAAACCCATTGTAAGTTGAAAATATTGTAAATGAAAAGTGTGTTTTTCACTTAGCAATATTGTCAATGTAAAATGGGTGTATATAGACATAGCCCTATCATAAGTAGAGTAGCTTACTGAATGCCTATCACTTTTGTACAATTATAAAGTCAAAAACTCCTTAAGTTGAATCATCTGTATTACAGATTGGTTTTCTCCCAAAACAACATTTATTCAAGTGCCTCCTATTAAAATGTCAACAAGTATGGAATAAGGAACTCTATTAACTCTTTAGCAGCCACTAATATCCCCCAAAAGCTTGCATCTGGGCAATCAAATTTTATGCCTCTCAGAAATGGGTGGACTCAGGATGGTTTTATCATCAGTTGTTTGTTTTGTTGTTTTGTTTTGCTGTCTTCTAGTAAGTAGAGGTAGAAGAGAAAGGACTGAAGTGCACTTCCCCATAGTAGTGCTATTCAAAGCAGTTTTACACCTTTAAGAACCCACAGGACAAATTCCAACCTGGAAAGCAAAAGGAAACCTTCCC
Organism: Macaca nemestrina; assembly: GCF_043159975.1. Taxonomy (NCBI): domain Eukaryota; kingdom Metazoa; phylum Chordata; class Mammalia; order Primates; family Cercopithecidae; genus Macaca; species Macaca nemestrina. Next base: position 82,634,775 of record NC_092137.1, on the reverse strand, counting down.
TAGAAACCTCTTTCCCCAGATATTCAAAAAGGGGCAGACATTATTTCAGCTGCCTAGGGAAGGATTACCTGATAACCTAGATTTAATACTTCAGGAAAATTCTCTAGAATCTGACTCTTTCTAGTCCTGTCAAGGCCTATGAAATATATAAGCTGTAGAGATCAGAAGCCCTGGATATTCCAAAGACTGTATAAGGACAATAGTGAGCTGATAGGCAGACATCATGGCTTGGTAATGCGAGAAGAAAGGAAAGTAAAAGGAAGCAGATAGAAAACTGTGAGATATATCTTCTATTTAATATACTTTGCTATTGTGGATACATAGTTCTTTGGGAATGGTGACTATTTAAGCAGGGTGTGTAATCTTCCCTTACCACAGCATGTTTTCCTTTAGTCAGCTGGTAGGTCTTCTGCCTTTCATGAAGGATGTTGACTATTTTTGGGTTACAGGGACCAAACAGAATTACTTGGAATAGGGTTTCTTAAAACCATTTCTGCAGAACATTAGTAAAGTTTAGATAAGGATCAGGCTACCAGGAATACAGTTAGGGAACATGTGGATTAATATTTCTTTAGTACAGGACTTCCAAAAGGCTATAATATTTGAATACATTAGGCTCATTATGAATCTCAAAAGGAGCATGTAGTAAGGCATATGTAATATATTTAGGCATAGAAACAGTTTTTCCAGAGACCCTTCGTAAACAATGGCCCACAGCTTCTCCATACCAACAACCTTCAATTGGGGCATATCTGAAATCTTTCCTTTTTTGTACTACATAGCTCCCACTCTGTCAAACTTTAGGTTTCTGCAAAAAATGCAGATGATGGTGGCTGATCTGTTGTTATAGCAACCTCTGAATTAATATCCTTTGCTTGTTATCATTTGGTTGCTCTTCATGTGTTTCCACAGTCATTATGGAGATCCCACTGAGACCCAGTCTGCACTGCCCATCATGGGTCTTGGTCTTTGACCAGATGCAGTACTCACAGAGGTGCCTCGTGCCTTGCTCCTCACAGCTTATGGAACCCAGGATTACATGATAATTTTTTGTTTGGCATGCAGAGGACTTCAGACAAAATCCTGAATCAAAATTTCTTCACTAGAAGTTTATTTTGTCAAATAAATGAGCAACTTGATAAAATTAAACAAGAACAAACTAGATTCATTCACCTAGAAAATTCTTCCTCTCCTTGCCTCCAAGTGTTTCCCTATATTGAGCCCCTCCCTCTTCTCTTGTGTTCTTCTGATCTCTCTCCTTCCATAACTCTGTCCCTTTCTCCTCTTTCCCTTGTCCAGACCAACTGCTGTTTTTCAAAAAACTATCTTAAAACCCCAAATTGACAGTTTCCTCTATAAATGTATCCCTGCCATGAGCCACGTATATAGGCAACTATAGAATGTAAGCTGTAGACCTGAGCTAAATTAAAAGCTGTAATGAAAGATTTATCTTAACCCAAATAAGTCCAGCAAATATTCATAGAATAATTTAGAATTATTTTGAGAATTCTGAATATATGAACCTATATCAACTTGTGCAAATGTTGGTTAGAACATCAGATGCTAAATTCTCAATGGCAAAATCTGATTGGACTGACCTAGAAAACAGACTACAATATTTTGCTTTCTACGGTGAATTTTAGGGTAAAAATTAAAAGGACACAAAAATAGATCAAAGTTTCCTAAAAACTATACCTGAAACATTTCCAATAAAAATTAAGCAGATCATAATTCAATAACACAAACAAAAATATGAAACTGTAGATTTTTTGAATAGACTAGAATAATTTCTGAAAACAGTTGGAAGTTAAAGAATGTGTTAAAGTATCAGCAGTCATTTTATCTCCTACTAAAAATGGAGTTAAGCCTAAAATTGGAGACCAATTATAAAACAAATTACAATCAGGAATAGCCCCGTTAGCTGAACTGCAACCCTGTCAGAGCATTTTGAATGGACTTTATAATATCAAAATATCACACGTACTCCCAAAATATGTATAACACTTAGGTATCCATAAAAGAAACTGAAAAAGGAAAAAGAAAAGGAGACAGAAGCCAAAGTAAAGCTGTGCCTCTGCTGATCAACCAGCTGAGTGGGCTACTTCCCAACCAACTACCTACCAAAAAAGACACTTGTCGATATTTTAAATAAAAGGCATACAGACAAAATTTATTCCATGTTATGAAATAAAAACAAATATATAAAAATATCTTAATTCAACTCAATGAGTATTTTCCAAGGATGGAAAAGACATCCAATATTCTGCCATACCCTTAAATAATCAAGGTGAATTAATGTTAAATATAGATGTTTACCCCTATCAGTTCCTGGCAGATATAAGTGCTATTCTTTCTATATTGAATCTTGCCAACTTTGCTCAACTTCTTTCTTGTTGTAAATTTACCACAGTTTGTCTGTATTTAATATAATACATGGATTTTTTCTCTGTCTTCCATTTCTTAGACATAGCCCTTTCATTCCTTACTGAAACACATTGTTTTCACCTCTGCAATACCACTTCTTCAAATTCAACAGAGAGACACTCACTTGGAAAATGGATTTGTAATTTTAAATGTACACTTGAGGGACTACTTTCTGAGGTTCCAGAAAACTACTCTGTTCATAATTAAGTTGTGTCTGCTCAGGATTTGACTTTGCCCTCTCCACCATATTAGATGCAAACCCCAGATAAGGATCTTGGTACTGTACATGATGCTCTAGGGACTAAAACTCCACTGACCTAGGTAAAATGTTTGGAGCAAAATCTGTCAATAGCTCCTTCCAAACTTTTACCCAAAATGTTCAATATTCTTTGAAACCTGAAGAAAAGGAGACATTCAAACCTATTGGTGAAGAACTTATATTCAAGGGTCATCTTATAGCCTTCACTAATATTCATAGCTTTCCAATCCTGCCAATAAAGAAACAAAATAGATTTGTTTAAAACCTAAGGGCCATCAACAAATTCACTTCCTGGTAGTAACGAACCCAAACGCCACCCTGTCATCAATTCCTCCTGAAGCCACTGGCTTCACCCTCATGGGTCTCTGCTTTGTCTTTTTCAGTATGTGTCTAGACCACAGAAGCAATATCTTTTGCTGTCACTTGGGAGGGACAACAGTATACCCAAATAATCATGCCACAGAGGTTCACTGAAGCCTCCTCTATATGTCCTAGACCCTCAATCAATTCTTAAAGTTCTAAATTTCTATTGTTGGGATAATAATATTGGAGTGTGATAAAAGACAATAAATATATTTCTATTGTGATTTAGTTCTGCTACAATATGTATATTATCTCCTCCTTTACTTAGATAACAAGGAAGCCTGCAAAATTATTCCATTTACTGGCCCTCAGCAGTAGCAGAAAAAAAAGACAAATAATTTCAAAGATAAATTGCAACTGCGAGAACATATTATTTGGCATATGATGTATATAAGAGGGAAAATGACCTCTTCTGATAAATTAAAGCCTATCCAAACTTATTTTACACCCCATATGAAATGGTAATTAAGAAGACTCCTAGATTTAACTGGATACTGCAGACCATGGCAACCAATTTTTTTCTGATTACAGCACTTCTTTATGAATTGAACAAATCCTCAGAAAGATACCCCCTGCTCTGGGATACCAAACATGAACATGCCTCTGTAATCTAAAGTAGGAATTCAATAGCCTCCCTTCCTTAGGCATCTGTTTTAGTTAGGATTCTTCAGAAAAATAGAACTAATAGTATATATGGCCTATATATGGAAGAGAGGGAGAGAGACTAATTTATTATAAGGAATTAACTTACACGATTATGGAGGAGGTCTGGCAAGCCTAACATCTATAGAACTGATATCCAATTTTGAGTCCAAAGACTGAAACTCTTGCAGAATAAGGAAGAGCCAATGTCCCACTTTGAAGGCTACCAGGCAGGAAGAGGTGATGTTCCAGTTTGAAGAATGTCTTACAGGATAATTCTATCTTACCTGGGGGAGGGTCACTCTTTTGCTTTGCTCAGGACTTCAAGTGATTGGATGAAGCTTACCCACATTGTGGAGAATAATCTGCTTTACTCACTCTACTAATTTAAATGTCAGTAATATCCGAAAGCACCCTGATATGGTTTGTCTGTGTCCCTACCCAAATCTTACCTTGAATTATAATAATCCTCATGTGTCAAAGGCAGGGCCAGGTGGAGATAATCGAATCGTGGAGGGAGTTTCCCCCAGATTGTTCTCTTTCTTAGAAACATGAGAATAGACTAATACAATACATTTGTACTGGGTTGTGGGATGCTGCTGTAAAGATACCTGAAAATATGGAAGTGGCTTTGGAACTGGGTAACAAGCAGAGGTTTGAAGTTTGGAGGGCTCAGAAGAAGTCAGGAAAATGTGGGAAGGTTTGGGACTTCCTAGAGACTTGTTGAATGGCTTTGACCAAAACACCAAAATATGGACAATGAGGTCCAAGCTGAGGTGGTCTCAGATAGAGATGAGGAACTTGTTGGGAACTGGAATAAAGGTCACTCTTGCTATGTAAAGAGACTGGAAACATATTGCCCCTTCCCTAGAGATCTGTGGAACTTTGAACTTGAGAGACATGATTTAGGGTATCTGGGAGAAAAAATTCCTAAGTGGTGAAGTGTAGTGTTCAAGAAGAAGCAGAGCATTAAAGTTTGGAAAATCTGTAACCTGACAGTGTGATATAAGGGAAAACCACATTTTCTGAGAAGAAATTCACACTGACTGTAGAAGTTTGCGTAAGTAATGAGGAGCCAAATGTTAGTCACAAAGACAATGGTGAAAATGTCTCTGTGGCATGTCAGAGACCTTCACGACAGCCCCTCCAATCACAGGCCTCGAAGCCTAGAAGGGAAAAAATGGTTTCATGGGCCAGACCAGGGCCTTGCTGCTTTGTGCAATCTTGAGACTTGGTGCACTGAATTATAGTTATGGCTAAAAGGGGCTAATGTACAGTTCAGGCTGTTGCTTCAGAGGGTACATGCCCCAACCTTAGTGGCTTATATGTGGTGTCGGGCCTATGTGTACAGAAGTCAAGAATCGATGTTTGGGAACCTCCACCTAGATTTCAGAGGATGTATGAAAATGCCTGGATGTTCAGGCATAGGTGTGCTGCAGGGTGGAGCCCTCATGGAGAACCTCTGCTAAGGCAATGCAGAAGAGAAATGAGTGGTGGGAGGCCCCACAAGGAATCCCTACTGGGGCACTGCCTGGTGTAGCTGTGAGAAGAAGGCCACAGTCCTCCAGACCCCAGAATGGTATATCTACCAACAGCTTTTACCATGCACCTGGAAAGCTGCACTCAATGTAAGCCCATGAAAGCAGCCAGAAGGGAGGCTTTACCCTGCAAAGCCACAGGGGTAAAGCTGCCTAAGACCATGGGAAGTCACCTCTAGCATCAGAATGACCTCATGTGAGACAGAGTCAAAGGAGATCATTTCAGAGCTTTAAAATTTGACTGCCCCATTGGACCTTGGACTTGCATGAAGCCTGTGGCCCCGTTTTTTTGGCCACTCTCTCCCATTTGGAACAGGTGTATTCACCCAATGTCTGTACCCCCACTGTATCTAGGAAGTAATTAACTTCCTTTTGATTTTACAGACTTATAGGAGAAAGGGGCTTGCCTTGTCAAAGATGAGACTTCGGACTGTGGACTTTTGAGTTAATGCTGAAATAAGACTTTGACGGACTATGGGGAAGGCATGATTGGTTTTTAAATGGGAGGACATGAGATTTGGGAGGAGCAATGGGTGAAATGATATGGTTTGGCTGTGTTCCCACCCACATCTCACCTTAAATTGTAATAATCCCCAAGTGTCAAGGGCGGGGTCAGTTGGAAACAATTGAATCATGGGGGGTGGTTTTCCCCATATTGTTCTCATGGTATTGAATAAGTCTCATGAGAACTGGTGGTTTTATCAATGGGAGTCCCCCTACAGAAGCTGCCTGCCTATCACCATGTAAGATATGACTTTTCTCCTCATTCGTCTCCTGCCATTATTGTGAGGCCTTCCTAGCAGTGTGGAATTGTGGGTCAATTAAACCTTTTTTCCTTATAAATTACCCAGTCTTGGGTATGTCTTTATTAGCAGCATGAGAACAGACTAATGCACACCCTCACAGAAATACCCAGAACAATATTTGATCAAATACCTGGGTACTTCATGGCACATACGTTTTTAATCTGACACATGAAATTAACCATCACAGCATCCCTAACTACAAAGAGCTCTTCTGTCTATTAGTGCATAAGTGACCTACACAAGCCCTTGAGATTTTCACTCAGCTTTATGGGAATCATCAAAAATCCATCACTTAATATAGCCTTCCTCTGATCCAGTTGCAAAGGATTAGTCCTCCTGTCTTAGGGCAACAGCTGCCTCTGCAAAATTTATTAATAATCCTGATGACCTATTTCTAGGCTTCCCATTTGACCTCATGGTTTCTCATGCAGTTCAGACATTACCATTGATTTAGAAAACACAAATATTTTCAGCCAGCCAATTAATCTCTTATGAGATTCTATTATTCACCTCCTCTCACATTACTATTCACCATTACAAAATCCTGAATCCTGCTATTTTCCTGCCCATGCCAGAATAAGGAAAGTCTCATGATTGTCTTAGTTGGGGAACTCTGTGCCTTACTCTCCCTTCTTAAAGGCTCCTAATGAAACCCTGATCTAATATTGTTGATAGATCATATTTTAAACCTGAAACTGGAAATAATAAAGCAGGTTATGCTATGACAAACCTGAGCTCTCTTTTACAATAATCTACCTACAGTAAAGTTACTCAAAGTGGCAGAGATTGTTACATTCACTAGAGCTTGTCAACTAGCCAAAAACTGGAAAGTAAACATACACACAGATAACAGTTGTGCTTTTTGGGTAGTACATAACTTAGGGATTTTTTTTTTTTTTTTTTTGGAAGCAGAGGGGATTTTTCATTTCTGTTGAAACCCGCATTAAAATGGAGAAGATAATGAACATTTTAATGCACTTCTGCTTTTAGGGAAGCAGCTATTATAAAGGTTGAGGTTCATGTGAAAAGAGACAGCATGGAAACTAAAGGACATTCTGCAACATATCATTATGCCAAAAAGTCACTTTAACCAAAATTATAATCCAGTATAAGCCCTCAAGGATAAATCTCTGGAGGGACTCAAAGAGGCCATTCTTAAATATCAATATTTAGTTTTGAAGAGGCTGAACCCTTCGCTCAAAATATCTGCTTGGTGGCACAATATGATTGCAAGTCAATAGGAGTTAGGTTTCTCCATGAAATTACACATTGTGGAATAGACAACTTGATTAGCATCTTAAATCAAATTTGATAGGGAAATTTTAAAAATGATAGCTAAGATTATTTTTGGGCCATGTGTCACCTGTCTAGAACATAATTTTGAAAAAACTGAAAGTGGGACATGGCCAGGAACCAGGGCTCAAGAACCCTTTGAAATCCATCATATTAATTTTATTAAACACCCACTGTGTTAGTCAGGGTTCACCAGAGAAAACAGAATCAACAGGATATTTATTGATATATGGTAGGACATTTTCAATGTGAATTGGCTCACACGATTATCAGGATAGGACCATGTGAGAATTCTCCAAAATAACTTTTTCTTACCTATATGATTAAAATGAAAGGAATCAATGTTACAGTCAGTGTAGGATACAGAATAGTTGCTCACTATTTCGTTTTTGACCTTGTTTTTCTCTTTTAATATTTTTTGAGAATTGATAAACCAGGAGTAATGTGTGCTCAATATATGTCCCAGTTCCCTTTATTTCTGACTTTTTGACAAGTCTCCAGGACCTTTCATATCCAGTAGTAAACATTTAACGATTACTTAATGCATGCTACACACTAAGCACTTTAAAAAATTCTTTAGAACAAAGCTGAAATATCTATGATATTATTACCTTCAATTATGCAGACCAAAATGTCCCATGATATGTGGTCTGCAAGCTGCAGAACCAGGGAAGTCACTTGCATAATTCAGCCCATGTCTGAAGACCTGAGAACCAAGGCAGCTGATGCTGTAATTTCCAGGCCAAAGGGCTGAGAATCAGGAGGTCTGCTGGTGAAAGTTCTGAAGTTCAAAGGCCCAAGAACCAGAAGCCCTGTTGTCCAAAGGCAGGAGGAGATGGATGTCCCATCTCAAGAAGAGAAAGCAAGTGTATATTCTTCTCTGCCTCTTCGTTGTCTTTGGTCACATCCTTAACAGATTGGATGATGCCCACCCACGTTGTCAGGGCAGATCTTCTTTCTTCAGTCTATTGATTTAAATGTTAATATTTTCTGAAAACACCATCATAGATACACCTAAAATGATTTACTGCCTATCTGGGCACCTCTTATCCCAATCATGTTTATACGTAAAATTAACCATTATATCCACCCTCCATTGGATTTGAATATTTTTTAGTTATTGTATGTCTATTTTCAGGATGGGTCAAAATACTGTATTGGAAAAAAGCCACAACACATATAGACACTAAAAAGCTATCTGGCTTTGTGTTTGCAACCTAGGACACCTCAACTTTTACAGTAAGTGTTTGAGTTTCGCTCTTCAAAATGACCATTATAAAAGAATTCTGTGAGGTGTTATCCCTTAATCAAAAACTACTCTTTCCTTATACTCTAATCCTTGAAAGTTTCAAAGGACCGATTGAATTCTTAAATTAAAATTAGCAAAATTTTCAGGAAGCCTTGATCTCACTTGGCCAAAGCTCCCCTCACTGGTCCTATGGGCATTTGGTTTATTCTCTTGAGGACAAACTAGTCATTCCTCTGTGAAGTGGTAATATGAAGATTCACGTGTCTAGAAATTTAAACTCTGGCCCTAAACTGTGCCCTACTTCATGTAGAGATAGCAAAATTTTGCCAGGTTAAAATCACCTTCTTACAACATATTTCTAAACAGTCTCTTTGTGATATTCAACTTTGTCTCTTGGAAGAGACATTACAGAAAAACTGCTCTTGAACTGCATTGGAAGGAACTTTACCAGGTATTATTAATAACACATACAACACTGAAACTCTAAAGAGTCAACCCTTAGATTCATGTTTTACAACTTAATGAAACAATTTAGAATTCCACACGATTGGAAGGCTATTCAAGTAGAGAACTTCACACTGAAGATTCTCAGGGATCTCCCAGAAGCATCTGATTGGAGCTTCCACCCAATATGTCAGACCAAGACCCCTATCTAATTCCTGGTTATTTATTTTATTTTTTACCTGTTTGCTTGTAATAATTATTCTTCTCACTTTCTGTAGATCCTTTGCTATTGCCCACTCATAATGGCATTCTTTCCCTCCTTATTAAACCTGTTAGGTCAGAATATACTCATTCTAATGTCTCTTTACGTTGTCCTAAACAATTGTCACTTTTTTCCGTCTATGGACTGCTAGACATACCATCTATCACTGGACCATTATAATAAAAACCCTTGAACAATTCCAGTCTTATCAATTGAAACCACAGATAATCATAGTTGATGGCATTTCCATTTGTACGTATGTGGGCAACTGTCCTTAAATAAACCAGCCTAGAACTTTAATAGTGTCCTTCTCCTCTAGGAAAAGAATAAATTATTACAATCTATTGATCAGACTCTATGTTTCTAAGCTCCAATTCATCAACCTTCATATTGTGTTGGGCCAAATAACACCTAGAAGAGACTAATAGAGGTCCAAGTATGTAACCAAAATAATGTAAAGCTAAGATGCTGACCCCGTGGTATAAACAACTTATTTTTTTTCTGGATCTCCATGTGCCCCAACTGAACACTGTTTTCTTTATGACCAGGGTACCTGATCCTGCTTGCATCAGACTAATAGCTCATATATTTTAGGAATACATAGGAGTATCCTGAGATGTTTCTGACTAATTTTAATTCCATAAATTAATAGTAATCCAAAATGCTGCTATTTTTGATTCCATTTTGATTCAAACACACTACCTGGTGGACCTAATGACTCATTATTTATGCAAACAATCAGAGTAGTATTCCCATTGGTGGGAATCACAAAAGACTGTAAGAAACATAAAACTAATTCTGGCAACAGTTATTAGTAACACCACCTCTGCCCTAGATGGAATATATATTAGTCTCAACTCATTGGCACAAATAGGGATGGACAAGTGCATTGCTCTAAATTTCTTGTTGGCTTATCATCACGGCATTTGTTCCATTGCCTTACTTCTTGTTGTAGTTAGATCAATGAAATATGAAAGATGAAATAGGGTAAATATTCCTTAAGGAAAAAAAAAGCCATTTTGCTTTTAAAGTTTGATACTATGACCCATGACATTTGTTTGTTTGGCCTGTGTTGGGCAAATAGAGTTCAAAACACCTTACAAGGACTATTAATTGTTTTTGGTTCTGATACAGTGTTTGTGATACTGGTCCTTAGAATTCTATCCATAGAATTAAATGCTTATACACAACCACTGTTTCATGAGATACTCACCGTCATGATGTAACAAGAAAAAGGTCAAACAATTTTACAATGCAATTGACTATGAAGATTACTAAACAATCTCTGAGTGGTGAAGATATGGATCTGCAGCATTCTCAGAAATGGTCAACCTCTCACAAGGGAGAGATTGATTTAAAAATGCGCTAAGAGACTAAATATACAAATGGTCAATTGTATATACGAAATGGAAATCTGACTCATGGCCTGTAGCAATCAACCCAAGAAACCAAACTATTGTTTGGAGCAACTATACCAGAAAGTCAAAAAACTATCTGTAGCAACCAGTTCATGAAGCCAAAAAAAAAAAAAAAAAAAACCCATACAGCAATTAGCCCCAAATGGCTAGTATTTGATTAATAACTGACAATTTCTCCAATTTCTCCAATAATTGCCCCACTTCCAAGTTAGGACCAATTGGAGAAAGGGAAATATGCATGCCTAACTAATAACATAGTATGTCCTTACTTCTAGTTAGCCTGTCTACAGATTCCCCATGTCAATAGCAGCCAAACACACCTAAAAACCTCTTCATTTTTTCATTCTAAAGCTTTCTCACTCCACCTTTGCCTGTCTTTGAGTCTCTACCAAAATGCAAGTGATGAAGGCTGACTTCCTTGGTATAGCAAGCTCTGAATAAATAGCTTTTGCTTCTTTCCATTTGAGTAGTCTTCCCGTCTATTCACATGTCACTCAATATATGATTTTTTGAGTTTATTTATCCACTGGGTGCTATAGGTTAGCAATTGTATGTGTTCTATTGTTTTTGGAGAATTTTCTGAAGGCATAACATATTGAGGCAGTATCATACAGAAAAAGTAAGGAATGGAAGTCGGAAGACCTGAATTCCAGTCCTAATTCTCTCAGTGGCATGCCTTCAATTTTTCTCTGTAGACTTTTACCTTTGCAGTCTTGGTTTTAAGTGCAATGCAAATCTTAGAATGAGCAATCTTAAAGGATAATTTTATAATGTCTTTGGAGTGGTGCCAGCTGCAAGTGTAACTCTTTTGATTTCTTGATTTAAGGCTCATATCCTCGACATCCTCCCACCACACAATGCACACACTTTTCTAGTTCTACGATTCCTATTTTGGCTACAAATGGATTAAATAATTAACTAACTTTAAAATCTGCAGTTACTGCCAAATGGCATTTTGAAAATGCCTCATAGTGGGTAGTTTTCATTAATTTATTTGGCCTCACATGTTCCTTCTAGCCATACCTCTCAGATAACTTGACAAAGAATATCGGATTTGAATAAGTGTGGTTTGAATACAGGATTCTTAGTATTTAAATAAAAGGATTGAATAATGTGGAACATTATCAAAAGGGATTTTGCATGATGAGAGTGTTTGTTTAACTTGTTTATTCTCTTTTCTCTGAGAAACTTGAGGCTGTTCAAGTTTCCCTAATCTCCTGACAAAGGCTTTGATTTATTCAAATGCCAAAATCCCAGCTGATGAACTCAGGCTGGTTCAATCATCATGTTTTTCAATTCTTTCTATTTCTCAACTGTAAAAATCTAAGCCAGAGTAATGTGGGTAGAAACTGAGGGTAGCATAGGCAAGTGTTTCTCAAAGGATTATAGGGCTAATATCCAGGAGCACGAATGTTGTAGAAAAAGAGCACGAGGCCAGAGGCTAAAACTCTTGAGCTGAAGTTCTGTCTCTGCTGCTTCTTGGCTGGCTGACTTTGAGCATATCAATTTACATCTCTGGGTTGTAGTGTTTTTACCAATGAAATTAGACAAAGAATGGCTAACAATAACTCCCCCTCTTGCTTCATGGCATTTTTTGAAACTAAAATAAAAGATAATATGGTACATAGAAGATACTGTAATTTGCAATATGTGATATGAATGTTAAGTGGTAGTTTTATTATTGTTTTAATACAAGAAAGGAGATTAAATTATATCCACCTTTCTAATGGTAGAGTCACATTACTTTACGAAATAATTCAGTTGATGATACAAAATTAGACATTTAAGAGAGCCACAAGATCTGATCCAACAAAAACAAAGATACAGAATAAAACCCCAAACCAAACAGGTTGCAAGGCTTTTTTAATCCATCGGAGACTTCAAAGCCTTAAAAATAATAATGGCCAGCACAGTCGTAGCCCACTATGTTGTAGGCCTGAGGCTCATTATGATGTCCCAAGTGTAAAACCTAAGAAGGAAAAAAAAAAAAAAAACAAAAAAAAACAAGAAAACACTAAAGCCTCAAAAATATCTAACCAGGAAAGGGTGAGTGAAATATATAAAAGCAATGCAAAGCCTGGCGCGGTGGCTCATGACTATAATCCCAACACTTTGGGAGGCTGAGGCAGGTGGATTACCTGAAGTTAGGAGTTCAAGACCAGCCTGACCAACATGATAAAACACCATCTCTACTAAAAATACAAAAATTAGCTAGGCTTGGTGGCGGACACCTATACTCCCAGCTACTCAGGAGGCTGAGGCAGGAGAATCACTTGAACACAGGAGGCAGAGGTTGCAGTGAGTGGAGATCGATCGTGCCATTGCACTCCAGCCTGGGTGATAGAGTGAGACTCTGTCTCCCTAAATAAATTTAAAAAATGCAATGCAATGCAATGCAAAATAATGGTGATCGATATCCAGGGGTTACAGAATTTTTGTGTCAATAATAGGGCTACTGAAGACTTAAAGGGAAGAGAACCATTATAACAGAACAGAAGAAGTTAGGAAGGTCTAAGCATGAATTTAATTTCAAGAACACTACTTAAAGATAGATAAAGAATCTCAATATCCGATAAATATATGAATTTCATAATTAGAGTCAGTGTAGGTATCACATTTGTATCTATTTTCTTAGCAGCCAATATGCAATCAAACTAAGTATAATTTAACTAAAATTTGGAGTTGGGGGACTTGGATAAGCAGTGTATAATATCTAAATTACAAAGCTGAATGATTGCATAGTAACAAAATGAGAATAGGAAAAAATTAGAACAAAATAAAAGGGGCTATATTTGATATTAAATCATTCTTCTACTTTACTACTTTTGTTGTAAATAAAACCTGTTTTCTTCTAGTATGATATTTTGATATGTTTGTTTATTTTAATTTTCACTGCTATTCAACATTTGTTGCTCCTTTGGCCATATCAATTGTGATGGTCAGAGATAGCAGCTACATAGTTTAACTAACATTTGTTTTGGTATATTGACCCTTTTTAAATCGGTTCTTTACCCACTACTATAGTTTGGCTTGTTTGACCCTTCCAAATCTCCTGTTGAAGTTTGATACTCAGTGTTAGGGGTGGAGCCTAAAGGGACATGTCTGGGTCTTGGGGCAGTTCTCTCATGAATAGCTTGGTGACATCCTCATGGTAATGAGTTCTTAATCTCTTCATTCCCCAGAGACCTGGTTGTTAAAAAGAGCCTGGTATCTTTCTTTCTGTCTCTTGGCATGTGATTTCTGCACATGCCAGCTCCCCTTCACTTTCTGCCAGGAGTGGAAGCAGCCTGAAGCCCTCACCAGAAGCAGATGTTGGTACCATGCTTCTTGTACAACCTCCAGAACCATGAGTCAAAAAAAACTCTTTTCTTTGTTAATTATCCAGACTTTGCTATTCTTTTATAGTAATTCTAAATGGACTAAGACATTTTCATTTGATCATATCATCATTTACTCTTATTTTATCCTGTGATGTTTTGGAAACATGTGATTTACATGGAAACATTTTGTGATGCAATGTCACAAAATCTAAAGATCATTTAGAACCCTATAGCTTGACCTTGAAACAAATTCTCCCATCCTGGGGGTCCCCAACCCCAGGCCACAGACCAGTACTGCACAGCAGGAGGTGAGCAGCAGGTGAGCGAGCATTATCACCTGAGCTCTGCCTCCTGTCAGATCAGGCATGGCATTATATTCTCATAGGAGTGTGAAACATATTGTAAACTGCACACATGTGATCTAAGTTGCAAACTCCTTATGAGAATCTAATGCCTTATGATCTGAGATGGAATAGTTTCATCCCAAAACAATTCCCCACCCCACCCCACCACATAGTCCGTGGAAAAATTGTCTCCCATGAAACCAGTCTCTGGTGCCAGAAAGGTTAGGGACCGCTGTCCTATATCACATGACATTTGCAAAAAGGAAATGCAAAATTTCTTGTAACACTTCAAATTCCACTATGTGAAATGAAAGCATAATAATTTGTCTCAAAAAGGTAAAATTACAAGGAATTTCTTATACTGGCTCTTTAAGAGATGTGGAAAAATAAGAGAAGCAAATCAGATCCTCACAAAACAGTTTTCTAATTTTTTTTTTTTTTGCTGTCTACTTTTTTTAAGTGTAACTGACTAAACTCTTGGTGACTTGGACAATAAATTTTTAGAAGGCTTAACAATTTACCCCACATTTTGTTAGGAGCAGTTCTGTTTTCTACTCATACCATAAACATACATGGTAGCTGCAGAAAAGAAATACGTAAATGCATCAAAGAAAATAGCCTCCTCTACCCTATGGGCACTCAACTTCTCTGGAACTCAGTGATGCTGATGCTTTTGTTTTCTTTTTAATTACTTCACCAAAGCAGAACTCAAATCGGTTTTAGGATATTTTGTGAAACTGGTTAAAATCAGGAAAGCATCTTTGGTGTTGTTGGTTTTTGTGGTTGTAATTAAATATAAATATAAAATAAATTTCCCACAGTTTATCTCACATGCAAAATGTATGATTCAAAGCCCGCAACTGAACTCCTAGAGAAGTAGAGGAATCCAGTTTTTCTGCATCCTAGAAGACTCAGGATTACAATGTCATTGTAAACAGACTAAAGAGACAGTCTTCATCAATGGGCAGTATGCTTCTGTGAATTAGTGACTTTGTCGTTCATTCCTATGAATATTTACTTTTTAAAAAATGATATAAAATTTACACCAGTTTCCACCACCAGCCCATGTTTCTCAGTGTCAAAAGAAATCTCTTCTTTTTTGTAGCCACTGAATAGATAGAAGATTAACAATCATCTGAACTGACCATGTCTAAATATAGAAATGTCTGGTGCATGCAAACTGCTTTTGGGTTTGCCATCTCTCATGAATATTCTTATGAGAGTCCCAGCGTAACTTTCTCCTTTGTTGTTATGCGTATTCAGGTCTTCCCCTTGTCAGGGCCTTGTCACTAGAAGATAAATCCTGCTTCATCCTCCAGTCACCTGATTGAACATGCACTTCCATTTAGATATTATCAGTTTCTAAATCTCAAGGACATTTTGCTCTCATTTATTCTCCCTTAAAGTCAGTGATAGAAGTGCATTCTTCTCCTGGATTTCTTAGACTACAAAGAAATAAATTAAATATGCTGTATTTCTCTTAAGACTTGGTTTTAGATATCTGACTCCCGGCCAGTCACGGTGGCTCATGCATGTAATCCCAGTACTTTGGGATCCTCCTGTTAGAGGCAGGAGCTTCAGGAGTGGGCCACCAGCCTGGGCAATATAGCGAAACCTCTTTTCTACAAAAGTAAACATAAAAATTAGCCAAGCATGGTGATGCAGACCTGCAGTCCCAGCTATGTGGGAGGCTAAGGCATAAAGTTAATATTGCTTGACCAAAGGAGTTTGAGGCTGCAGTAAGCTGTGAATACACCACTGTACTTTAGCCTGGGAAAGGGACCCTGTCTCAAAACGAAAACAGAAAATTGACTCTCAAGAGTCTACTCTCATTCTAACCTACATTCCACTGTCATGCCTATGACTGTTTTTGAGATATAAGAAACTCTAAATGAGTTGGGGGAAAGGGGGTTGTTTTTGGTGTTTTATGTTTGTTTCTTAATAAATTTCCCTAAAATGTGGGGGGGGGCGGGGGGTAGCTGGGGAGGGGGCATTACTTTTATCTGGGAAGAAGGCAGCTACTAGCACTTTAGATTTTGGAAATCACAAAATTATTTCTCATCTAATACTATATATATGTATTGTTTTCTGCATTTCATATTCTACAAATTGGATAGAGAGTAACTAGAATAGGAAACTTATTAAGTGTGATAAGAATATTATGTTAATAATTGTGAAATATAAACAGCATGTATACCATAGTGATTAAATGCATGGAATCTAGCAAAAAGCTGGCTTGCTTTAAATTCTGTTTTTTTTTAACCGATCTCATTATTATGGTCAGTTATTTAACCTCTCTGTCCGTGAGTTCATACTAATTGAACTCAGAAGAGAAGAGGAGAGAAGACAGAAGGGAAAGAGAGGAGGAGAGAAAAAGGAGTGGAGGGGAAGGAAGGTAAGAGGGGACAGGGGAGGAGATAGATCCTACACCTATAAGCCCTCCTTGAGCAATCTACTGTTAGATGATGTGCCTCATCTACTGAAGTAACAACTGGGAAAACTTTTAGTAAATGGACTGAGAGAGAGCTATTTAAAGTTCAAAATATACACCGAAGACTAAAACTAAAATGGAAAAACTGGAAGACGAATGGAGCAATGAAACACTGATATTTAAATATTATATGTTGTAACAAAGTAGGAATAAAGACCTGATGGTATCAGTGGTATATAAATTGTTCCAGAGCATTGAAAGGAAAAAATAAACAGGAATGACAAAGCAGATACGAATGAAATTGGTTATCTACAGGAAATGGATGAGGAAAAGGTAGAATAAAAGGGGGAATGGAAACGGTATCATAGGGACCAGGGGGAAGTGACATTTCTCTGAATCAATATTTTTTATATGGCTCTAGCTGTTAGACCATAGTAATTCTTTATACCCTCAAAAAATAAATGAACCGTTATAATGAACCAGGATGTGTGGAAACAAACTAAAATTTAAACAATAACAAATGAACCTAACTACTGTGTATGACTAGTAAAACCACAATGAAGTGAATGGGAGATCAAGGAACTAACTTAGGTAACTTGGAAAATACAATTTGACTCAATGTTATAAAGCTAGACAAAATAAACTGTAACAAACTCTGTTCTCTATGTAGTAAATGTTTTTCTCCCAGTGTAGCAATTCCGAAATTGATTTATATGTTCAGTAATACTAGAAAAATAAGTAAATACAATGTAATAAGACCCAATTTTCTCAGATTTGGACAGAAGACAGTAATGACAAGAAAAGAGAAAATGTTGGAATCAAACCTGTGGTTTTGTATTTAAATTAGAGGTACCAGTATGAACTCATGGTTTTAATATATACATTAAAATATAGATATATGCATGTGTGACTTTGTGTGTGTATATATGTACATACGTATTATGAATGTGTGTATGTCTGTGTGTGTATATATTTTCTATCTCTGTTAATGGAACTGTGTGTGTGTATATATTCTACCTCTGTCCATGGAAAGGCATAAAAAGGCATGTCACTCCAGAAACAATGAGCACACCTGGAGCCCAGATCCTGATTTCTCTGTACTATTCTTCAAATAAAGGGAACAGGACTCCTCAGAGAATTGAGGTAAGAAAAATATATATGAATCAAAAATACCTTTCTAGGCCAGAAAGTAAAGAGGTATTGGAAAATGGATTATGATGAGTTAAGGAACACAGATGAAAACCTGAAAGAGTTCTAAAAAGCCAAAGCTGGAATAATTGGAGAATTAAATAGTTAATGAACTATGGGGCTGTAACCCCTAGAATAAAATAAATACCTAAAAGTTAATATTTATATAAATAAATCACAAAATTATTTCTCATCTAATACATCTAATTGAATAAAAACTGAATAAAGGGCAGTGATTCAATATACAAATAGAAAGAATGAGGAAAACTGGGTGTGGTGACTCATGCCTGTCATCCCAGCATTTGGGGAGGTTGAGTCAGGCAGATAACTTGAGCTCAAGATTTTGATACCAGCCTGGGCAACAAGATGAAACCTTGTCTCTACCAAAAATACAAAATTAGCCAGACTTGGTGTCACACACCTGTGGTCCCAGCTACTTGGGAGGCTGAGGTGGGAAAATCACTTGAGCCAGAGAGGTGGAGGTTGCAGTGAGCCAAGATCGGGCCACTGCACTCCAGCCTAGGTGGCAGAGTGAGACCTTGTCTCAAGAAAAAAAAAAAAAAAAAAAAAAAAAGGGGGAAATATAAATAACAGTTTATTATTATGGTAGGCAACATTCATATTCACTAATAATTTTTCATGGATTAAAGTATGAGGAGAAACAAAATATTTACATAGTCTCTCAAAGTATCAGCTCACAATATTGATAAATTAGAAAAAGTGAAAATACTATAATTTTACAGTGGAGGAAACTGGCATATACTCGCTTGAATGGTGAAAATTAAGATTACCAGTAATAAGACATATCAATACCACCTACCCCTTGATATCTTTGCTAAGAGGAGCACATAATTTCTGCAATATTGTGTCAAAAAAATCATAACCTTCATCTAACTAGAAGAAAACATCAACATCAAGCAAGTACAAATTGAGGAGCATTTTCCAAAATAAATGACATATTGAAACGTATCAGAGTCATAAAATACAAAGAGGGAATAAGAAGCTGTTACAAATTGGAAGAAACTGTGGTGAAATGATGACTTCCTACAAGTGGGATCTGAAATAAATATTGGATGGAAAATCTGGAGTTTTGTTGATGGTATTGTACCCATGATAATTTCCTGGTTTTGATAATAGCACAATGGTGATATAAGAGGTGAATATTAGGGAAGCTGGGTGAAGAACAAAGAAAATTCTACTATTTTTGTAACTTTTCTCTAACTTTTAAATTATTTTAAAATAAAAAGTTAGAAGATAGCAAGAGAAAGTGACTTATAGATTAAAGTAAGACTTAAATCACAGATAGCTAGTTCACAATTGCTGAATTCTCAAAGAAACATTAAAAAATGAGTAATTGGCTATCTCTGAACAGATATTTGATTGAATAGCACAGATTGGATATTTGATTATATTTTAAAATAATTTTTATTACATAATGGATGTTTAAAGAAATAGATCTTAGAGTTGTATTCTAAAATCTTCAAATAAAATTATATGATGCCTGGGATTTGATTGATCTTGATAAATAAAGGGAGAACTAAGTAAACTAATCAAGAAACAAGATTAGCCATGATTTAATATTATTTGTTGAAGAAGCTTGATAGACTCATGGGATTTTTAAGAATTATTTTTTATTTGTTGAATTTTCTATCATGAAACATTAAATACCCAAAAACATAATTATTTAAGAAATAGATTGAGTATAGCATTAAATGGCTCCTTTCTCTGCTTGATTGTGCTACATGGTGCTCCCCTACAATGGTAGTGTGGACGTCTTGCTGAGAGCTGAGATTCTTGGATGTATCCTGTGGAGTCGTGTCAACAGCCATTAACTAGCCAAATCATTAAGAGGTAGGTGAGATTTATTTCTAAATAAACCAACTAACAAAACCAATTAATAATTAACGCATATGGATATAATTGGTGTGTGTAGTTATGTGTAGACACAAGTTTGCCTCTCTTTATTTTGATATTTCATATTAAAAGATTAATATAATTTGAAGAATGAAAGCTCTCCTAGTACTTAATTTACTTCTATTTTGTACCCGTCCTCATACCATAAAGCTTCAAATGTTGTTGCTAAAAATTTGATAATAAAAACTTACGGGACAGAAATAATAGATAAGACTTAATATACCACTTACCAAATAACAAACAGTGGTATGAATATTTAATTTACTTAATTGCCTCCAAAATTCTAAAAGGTATTTATTATATGCCGATTTCATGGCCGAGGGAGCTGAGACAGAGTTTAAGTAACTTAGATTTAGATTCAATAAATGACACAACCGGGATAAACTCAGAGAGAATTTTTAGTGTTTGTGCTCGTATTCACTTCTGCATATTGGTTCCTAAATAAGATATAAATATTCTAAACTATTATAATATTAGAGTAAAACATCAAAATTTAGAAACAAAATCCAAAGAGACTACATTAATAAGAAAAAATTAGATAGTGTAGCATACTTTAAAATGTCAATGGTCTCCAAGCAAACAAGAACAATGCAAGAGTAGCAACAACAAAGCATAATTTTAAACCAAAATGTATAATATGGTTTAAATATGACTATTTTACACTGCTGAGAAAAGTGCAATTTATTAACATATAGCAGTTCTCTGCTTTTGTGTATGAAATGATATAATAAACAAACAAAAATATTCACTACAAGTATAATTTGACAGAACTGTAGTCCAGTGGGAAATCCTCTTAGAATATGACAGATCAAATACAAAACTTCAGTAACACAATTATTTGACTTTGTGAAACATATGTGAATTTGCTCCTTCCCCTCTCTCTCAACACCAACTGTTTAGGGTAGGTGACATTAACTCAATGGTCTTTTTCTTGAAGAGCATTTTTTCAGGGTTTTATTTGTGTTCAGATTTAAGAGGAGGTGTCAGACAAAGTAGAATGACAGTTAAGGGGATATTTCTTAAATAAAGGAGCCAGGTGAGGAGTGAAAATGAGGGGGACCGTTGGGCGTGATGGTATGCGCCTGTAATCACAGCAACTTGGAGGCTAAGGAGGGAGGATAGATTGAGCTCAAGAGGTAGAGGTTGCAGTGAGTCAAAGTTGCACCACTGCACTCCAGCCTTGGTGACAGAGCCAGATCCTGTCTCAGGAAAAAAAAAAAAAAAAAAAAAAAACAGAGAGAAAGGAAAGAAGAAACATTAAGGTGGTATTTGAATATTTGAATAGGCAATTTAATTTTTAAAAAGGTCAAAGAGAAATATGAAGTTTTAATTTCTCGTACTTATCAGTATGTTTTAAACATTCCTCCCTGTATTTCTCTACAAGATCTACAAAATCTTTGGTAAAATCTCCATCTCTCATTAATGTTTTTTATGTGAGTAGCTTCAAATAAAGCACAAGAGACTTTGCCTAAGTATTCCATAGGAGAATACACAAGAGATAGTAGCTGACTTCTCGCTACTATCCCTGGAATTTCCCCTGGAAATTCTAGAAGTCTAGAGAAGAAACAGTGCTTCTTAAGCCCATGGAATTAAGATTTGGAGCAATCTAATGATTCTACAGGACAGAAAGATACCAGTTGGCCTCTTCTTTTCTCACATGGTTAAAACATTACATGTATGAATACACATTAACATTTACATATGTATATGATTGGTTTGTGTGTATTTATATGAATTAATAGAAATGAATGTGTGGTGGTATAGTATGAACATTGTAATTGACAGAATTCTAAACTGACAAATATCCATGAAATTTGTGGCAATAAATGAAGACCACCCAAATGAAAACAAGCAAAGGCTATTTATTCAGAGCTTGCTACAGCAAGGAAGTCAGCTACTATCTCTTGTGTATGGCAGAGACTCAAAAGCAAACAGAAGAGTGGGAAAGCTTTATAGTGGAAAAAAGAATACTTCAGTCAAATAGTTGTCTTGAATAGAGGTTGTTGGCATGGGGAAGCTGGAGTGGGCCAACTAGAAGTGGAACATTATTTGTGATAGTGATAGAACACAAAAGCATTTTTGACTTTGTCTGATTGGTCCTAGTTGGAAGTGGATATGGGGTGCAAAGATTGTGGAAATTCTCAGTTATTGATCAAATCCTGCCTACTTGGTACAATTGCTACATAAATTGTGCTACAGACTTTCTGGTCGGCTTGCTACAAATGTGTGTGAGAGTTCCATTTTTATGTGCAGTATGACCATGTCTGTTTGTATATTCAGTCTCTCAAATTGTTAAGAAATATCATCAGGTACTAGGCACAATAAAACAAATGAAATATAAATCTTAGCTAATCTCTGATCATGATGTATTAATACTAGAAATTATTCATGAATACAGATGCTCCTCAACTTATCCTAGATTTATGTTCTGATAAACCCATCCTAAAGTCAAAAAATTGTAAGTCAAACCATTTTGAGGGCCATGTGTATAGCAAAACAAACAAAAGAAACTGCACCCTCAAAAATATTAAAAGGATGAATATTTAATTATTATTAGATTATAATGAATATTTAAAAATTAGTAAATAATTACAATGGTATGCCAAAAGAAATCCCAATGAACATTACTTCTTAGGGGAAAATATAAATAAGCAATAGACTCAGTAGCAGAAATTATTTATTGATTAATAAACACGAGAAAGCAAAATATGGTGAAAATTTAAACTTTAAAAATGTTCTGGGCAAAATGGATTTATTGGTAAGATCTGTGAAGACTTCAGTGAATAGATAATTATTATATTATTCAGTATATATTTTAAGATAGAAACATATTTTTTAAGGACGGAGGCACATACATGTATACAAACACACAAGAGATTGATAGACCAGGATGAGCAAATTGCAGCCTACAAGTCCAGTCCAGCCTATTGCTTGTTTTAGTAAATAAAGTTTGGTTGAATAGTTGCTGGAGCAACTCACATGCTATAACAGTTGAGTAGTTACAACTGAGAGGTTATGACTTGCAAAGTCTAAAATATATAATGTTTGGGCTTTTATTGAAAAAACATGCCTATTATTGGGTATTTGTAAGTATTCCAAGTGTAATATAGGTATATTTCATGTGGAATTGAGTATTTACAAATATCAAATAATATATTAACACATCAAATCCTACATTGTATTTTTTAGAAAAAGATTTTGACAAAAATAAGATGAATAAATGCAAAAATGTTTAATCCCTTGGCAATTGATGAGAAATTGCCACAACTCTTTCCTTCATTCTAGCTATCGGAATATTAGATTTAATATTGATGTTATGGATTAAAGTAGGTGTTATGACCAAAATCAGAGTTAAATTATTCTCCCCAAACTGTAGAGCCCTTGCTTCTCACTTGCAAAATCACTGTACCACCTCTACCCTGCTAGTTGGGAACAAGTTTGCCCCGAAAAACTTAACTTATGAAGACTCAGATAATGTACCTACTTGTGAATGAACCTGCACAGTACTTTCCTGCAATCTTAGACATTCTATAACTCACTATGTTTTTCAGTTGCATAGAATTAAAGAATTTGATGATGGGGAAGTTTCAACTTTATGCAACAAGATGAAATGACTGGGAATAAAAGCGAATGTTTCCTCTTTAAAGATTCATAAGAAACATACAATGAAATTATGGTTAGTAACTTAAAGAGTAATTCTGACTACCTCAGTCAATAATAAATTTTATAGACATTAAACACACATTTTGAATCATAAAACCATTTATAATTTAGAAATAGAAAAGAAAAAATATAATCTGCAAATAGTAGACTGAATAGTGAGTGTCTTGGGCAACATCTTCCACAGTGTGTTTCATGGACAAAAAATTCCCGAAGACAAAACAAAAGTAAATGTTTTTTGTTGTTGCTTAAATAAGTTTAACACACTCAAAACTATATCCAGTCTTTAAGATATTTTTAATGTACTTTTGTGTATTAAGGGTTATGACATCTAAATTATATACTTACTAATTCCCAAACATATTTTAACAAGAAACTTTTATATTCAGTAATTATTATTCTATTATAAAAATGCAAAAGGAGAAAGTTTCCAATTTTAATCAATAAAAACACCTATGCATTGTAAATTTGTATATACAGAGAGTAACAAAATCAAGTAACATGTTAACTCTTGAAATACTGTTAATTACAAATGTGAAGAACTCTTGAAAAAATATGTACTTTTCTACAGATGTACCCAAGAGGATACTTAGTATAAAAGCTACCACATTTCATTTTCATGGATAGTAGTATTTATTCGAACTCTGTCAATATTCTCCAATTTAACTCATAAATTCACTTCATTCTTTTCAGAATGAAGTGGTAGAGAATTTACACTGGAGACATTATCAGATTGATTATAAGTTTCCTTGGAATAATAATAAATGTGTGAGAACTGTCAAAATTTGTACCATAAAGAAGAGGAGCATGATAAGCATACTTTTTCCAAAAAGATTACCCAAATATTCGAGAGCCCTGCAATCATCTGTTTCAGCAGCTCACAAGCCCTTAAAACACTTTGAATTCTGTACACCAAAAAAATAAATAAATAAAAACCCACAACTATTTGCAGAAGCTAGTTTAAATTGCAGTTTTTTTAGCTACAACCAATAGAGTATGCAGTAGTCATATACTCCTAATAAACAAATTACTCCAAAGCTAGCAGCTTTAAACAATAACGTTTATTGTTTCAATTTCTGTGGGTCAGGAGTTCAGGCACACCTAGCTGGGTGCACCTGACTCAGCGTGGTTCACAAAACTGCATCAAAGGTGTTGGTGTCCGCTAGGGATAGTCATCTCAAGGCTGAGCTGTAGCTGTTGGAAGCCAGACTTGGCATGATGTAAGTAACAATTAAGAAAACATTAAGGGATATTTCTGCTTCCTGGTAAAATTCACCACTTAGTCCCTGTAGTGGCAATAAGAAACACTGAGTGCGATACTCTAAAATATATATTTTGTTTATGACCTATTTCCTCACATATGTCTTCTAAAATCTTTAGAATCTCCAAAATGATGTCTCTTGTATATTAATGAGTTGACTGATGGCCAGCAGCCCCCATGCAGCTTCACGATGGGAGCTGGTCACCAGAAAGACCAAGGCATGATAAGAGGATTGAGACTTCCACCCTCACTCGCAACCTACAGGTGAGGGAGAGGGCAGAAGGTTAAGTTAATCTCCAGTGGCTTATGATTTAATCAATCATGCTTGCATACTGAAGCTCCAAAAAACCTGAAAAACAGAGTTCTTAGAGCTTACAGATAGCTGAACATGTGGAGGTTCCTGGAGGGTGGTGTGCCCAAAGAGGGCAAGAAAGCTCCGCTCTCCTTCCTCCATACCTTCCCGTATGCATCTCTTCATCTAATATCTTATAATAAACCAATAAACACGTTTCCCTGAGTTCTTTGAGCCACTCTAGCAAACTAAACACAAGGAGGGAGTCGTGGAAACCCTGATTTATAGCTGGTTGGTCATAAGCACAGAAAAAACAACCCGGGGTTTGCTATTGGCATCATAAGTGGGGGGTCGGTCTTGTAGGACTGAGCCCTCAACCTGTGAGATGTGACACTATCTTCAGGTACGTGGCACCAGAATTGAATTGGTGGACACCCAGCTGATTCTTGCTACAGAATTGGTTGCTTGCTGGTGGAGAGAATTTCCTCCATATGTGGACTCACAGAAGTCTTGTGTGTTTGTCGTTCAGTGAGAGAATAAACAATTTTTTTCTTAGCTTGGGTTTTCACTGACTCAGGCTGAGACAAAATAAAATTCATACTTTAAAAAATAAAGCTAGCCTAAAGTAATGGGTGAAAGGAAGCCTTATGAACTAAATCCCACACAGAAATTTTGCCCCGTATATTTGAGTAGATAGCCTTGACAATAGCTATCACTAGGAACAAGCTCCTCCTCTGGAGACTGGAGTCCTAATACTGGGAAACTGCACACAAAATAAGGGAAAACCACCCAAGTTTCTGATGAAAGTTGCTTGCATGACAGTTTAGTGTGTGAAAAATCCCTAAAACAGGAACAGATTCACGTTGGGTTTCCTACCTGCCTCAGATTTTTTTAAAAAGCGAAGGGAGATCTGTTAGAGAATTCAAAAGTATCTGTAATTGTACCAAACACATTGCACTTATGGCTCAAATACTGACAGAATCACTAAGGCATCAGCTAAATCACTTGAGGGTTGGGTTAATCACAGGAGAATTTAATCAAATAAAGTTGACCCAGCCTCAGGTTAATTTAATAATGTAATAAAGTGTAACTCAGCCTTAGGCTAACTTAATTCTAGAGTAATCTAAATGGACAACCCCTCACCTTAACTACTAAGCACAGAAAATGATGTCAATTAAACTACGCGAAGCAAATGTTTTTATATTAGTCCTCAATGTTCTCTAATACGCTAAGAAAAAATTACAAGACACAAAAAGAAGCAGGAGATATCAGCAGAAAAAAATGTGAATCCTAAAAATAAAAATAATGATTGGAAATTTCAGAAATTAAAATTAAATTTCTAAAATTTAAAAGCAAGAATTGATTAGGCTTACTAGCAGATGGGACATTACAGAAAAGAATAAAAGACTAAACTGGAAAATAGATAAATAAAACTATCTAAATTAAATGTAAGAGAAATATTTTGAATAAAAGGAGAGAAATCTCAAATCACTTGAGTAAATACCATATGTTCTAAAATAAGTGTTTCCATAGAAACAGAAAAGAGAGTGAGAATGGGGAAATGACATGAAAGATTAATGGCCAAATGTGGTGAGACTCTTTTTTTTTTTTTTAATTTATTTATTATTATTGTACTTTAAGTTGTAGGGTACATGTGCATAACGTGCAGGTTTGTTACATATGTATACTTGTGCCATGTTGGTGTGCTGCACCCATCAACTCATCATTTACGTCAGGTATAACTCCCAATGCAATCCCTCCCCCCTCACCCCTCCCCATGATAGGCCCCTGTGTGTGATGTTCCCCTTCCTGAGTCCAAGTGATCTCATTGTTCAGTTCCCACCTATGAGTGAGAACATGCGGTGTTTGGTTTTCTGTTCTTGTGGTGAGACTCTTAACCTACAGAGTGAAGAATATTGAAAGTCCTCAAGCAGGAACAATAAAACTCAAAATTTTTTGAGTGAGAGAGCAAGAGGGAGAACTAGAAAGAGAACCCATGCCTAAGCACATCAAAATTTCTGGTAGCCAATAATCAAGAGAAGAAGGTGACTGGGGGAAAAACAAATATCATATTGACATATTTCATACAGGGAAACTATATATACATATATTTTGAGACGGAGTCTCGCTCTGTCACCCAGGCTGGAGTGCAGTGGCTGGATCTCAGCTCACTGCAAGCTCTGCCTCCCGGGTTTACGCCATTCTCCTGTCTCAGCCTCCCGAGTAGCTGGGTCTACACGCGCCCGCCACCTCGCCCGGCTAGTTTTTTGTGTTTTTTAGTAGAGACGGGGTTTCACCGGGTTAGCCAGGGTGGTCTCGATCTCCTGACCTCGTGATCCACCCGTCTCGGCCTCCCAAAGTGCTGGGATTACAGGCTTGAGCCACCGCGCCTGGACAGGGAAGTAATATTAAATATAGCTGTTTGTACAAAAACAAATAGAATGCAGAAGACAATGAATGAACATCTACAAGATGCGGATAGAAAAAATTAATGTCAATTTAGAACCATCCTTTAAAAATGAAGGCAAGTAAAAGACTTTTTAACAAAGTAAAAGATGTGTGGTTCTGTTGATGATGAATATTTTCTCAGAGATATTCTTGAAGGCATTCTATATAGGCCAAAAGTAAATGATACTCCTTTAAAACTCAGATCTGCAAAGAATGGAATACATGGTAGCTATGTAGCTAATTACAAAAGATTTTTTCCCTCTTAATTTCTGTATGAGACAACTGACTGTCAGGGAATGATTTAAAGCAGCTAAGCTGCCCTCTGTTAGCTCACTTTAACTGGGGGATATGCTGAGAGAGAAATAGATGTCAGGTAACTTACTAAAATCTACGTGTCAATTGGTCTGCTGGGTGAAGAGACTAAGGATATTCTCTAGATGACTCCTTACTTATTAGATAGCATTAGATGTCTTTAAGAATTTCTTTTGTAAGAAATAAGGAGGAGAGAGGGAAAGAGGAAGGAAGCAAGGAAGGAATTTGGTCTTGGAGAATGTTTCATAAGATATTCAAGTCTCCTAATATCTTATCTGCCTCCTGCCTGAAATCCCAGGACTCTGGGAGGCTGAGGTGGGTGGATCACTTGAGGCCAGGTGTTCGAGGCCAGCCTGGCCAACATGGTGAAATCTTGTCTCTACTAAAAATACAAAATATTAGCCGGGTGTGGTGGCACGTGCCTGTAATCCCAGCTACTCATAGGGCTGAGGCAGGAGAATCGCTTGAACCTGGGAGGTAGAGATTGCAGTGAGCCCAGATCATGCCACTGCAGACTGAGCGACAGAACAAGACCTTGCCTCAAAAGAATAAATAAATAAATAAATGTCCAATGTGTGCAACATGGGAATGAAAAGTGGGTAGGTGGTAGTGGGAGGTCACATGAGATGTCTTGGCAAAATTCTGCTTTGTCTGAATCAAGGATGGACTATACTTGAAATCATTAGAAAAGCTTGATGCTGATACAGTTCTTTAATTAGATCCAGTGTGATTTGACAATTGAATTATTAGTGCAACTGCATAAAGCAAAAATAATCATGCTTGTAACACATAAAAGTAAAATATTTGTTGAAAATAGCAAGAACAAGAGAGTGGTAAATTGAATGTACTGTTACGTGATTTTTAGTATATGTGAATTAATATTCAAAATACACTATGATAAGTTAGGAATGCTTAAATGCAACACGCAAAAATAAACAAAGAGGAATAGCCAGAAAAGAGAAAATGTAATACTTATAAACATTCATTTAATTGAAAGGAAAGCAGTAAAAGAAAAAGATAAAAATAGATGAATCAAATAGAAGAAAATAATCAAACAGCACATTTAAGCACTCATATAAGTTAAATAACAATTAAAAATCAGAGCTTGTCAGATGGGTTTAAAAAAAAGCAAGACTCAACCATGTATCCTATACAAGATACACATTTTAAATATTAAGATATGTATACTTTTACGAACTTATTATTTTTCTTTATTTTAAAAAATATTTTAATTAACAATTAAAATTGCATAAATTTTATATATTTATTGTGCATAAAATGTCGTTTTGAAAGATATGTTTATTGTGGAATTGTTAAATTGAACTGATTAACATAAACACTCCATCACATACTTATCACTGATTTGTGATAATACTTAAAATTGACTCTTTTACTGATTTTCAAGAATACAATACATTGTTATTAACAAGTCACCATGTTGTACAATAAATCTCTTGACCTAATTTTTCCTAACTAAAATTTTGTGTTCTTTGACCAACCTTCCCTACACCTGCATCAGCCAGCCCCTAGCAAATACCATTCTACTCTCTATTTCTGTAACTTCAGATTATTTTTTGTATTTCAGGTGTAAAGGTCACATCATATTTGTCTTTCTATGTCGGCTCATTTCACTTCATAATTTCCATCAGATTCATCCATGTTGTTGAAAATGACAGCCTTTCCCTCTTTTAAAAGTGTTCATAGTATTCTATTTTGCATACATACCACTTTTAAAAAATTATTCCCGTTATATTTTATGTTGAAAATCCAAAGAAAGTATAAGAGGAAAAAATAGAACTTTGTTAAGTAAATATAAAAATTGACTGCAAGTTCAATGCAAGAAATTAAAATGTATTCTAGCAATGAACAACCAGAAATACTGCAATAGAAATATAACTTACATTAGGGTAAAAATTATAAAGATACTTAATAAAAAATAAGAAATCTACAGTGAAAAGTATGAAATATTGCTGAGAGAAACAAAACATAGGATAGGAAATTTCCATGAATTGAAATAATCAACCTTGAAAAATCCATTATCTTCAAATTGATGTATATTTATCAAAATACTGAACGCATACCCTATGAGTGTATGTGTGTGTGTTAATGAACACCATACACACACCATCACAGACATATATAGACATATATGCACATACATGTGCTGGATTCTAAAGCTTACATGGGAATACAAAGAATAGCCAAAATATTCTGAAAAAAAGACAAGGTCAAGGTCTTAAATGTCCTAATTTTATGATTTACATTAATACTAAATTAGGATAATGTGTTCTTGATTGAGGTAGAAAAATAAATCAGTAGGACCAGTAGAGGGTCCATAAATAGAATGACACTTTATAAGTCAACTGACTTTTGAGGTAGATCCCAAAATAACTCAAAGTGCATATCTTTGCACTCTTTTACAAATAGTGCTGAAATTAACTAGATAATTATATGGATACATCTAACCTCACACCATACACACAAAGTCTGATATATATATATATATACCCAAATTTTAACTTTAAATGTGTGATTCAAGCTGAGAGGATACTCCTCTCTCCATCTCTTTTCTTCTTTCTTCTTCTCTTCCTTTTCTTTCTTCCTTTACTCTTTGCCACCTTTTTATTTGTTCCTTTCTCTTTATTTCTCTCTTTTCCTTCAGCTTTTCCATACTTCCTCTTTCTTTTGGCTTTTTCCAACTTTATTTATTCATTTTTTTTCATTCTGCATTTTCTACTATTTTTGACCTTTTACGGTCACCATGGATTACTTAATATTACAAAAATAAATAACACAAACGTTATGTTTTGTTTCACATTAACCATTCTTCAAAATAATTGTAGAACTTAAACACACAGAGGGATATGTCAGGGATAGTCTAATTGCTATCAAAACATTGTACTGTACTATCAATGTTTTGACCATTTTAACAACATTGAAACATTGTTGAAACATTTAAAGACGGCAACATTTAAAGATGGCAACATAAATTAAAGAGCATTAATCCAGTTGGATTTTCATTTCTACAACTCCAAATAGATTATGTGATTGACAACTATTCCTTTACAAAGTCTAAAATACAGACTAGTACTAATATAATCATGCACAAATTGTAGGATCAGAACAATATTGTCATTTCAAATTCAGAGACATAATTAAAAACAAGATTTGTTTTACAGAAATGACATGAAATATTGAGTATTTTCTGGCATTGTTTTATTTTGTCTTTACCTATCCTTAAGTTTGTCATCTGGCTAAATAAATCTTATTCATTGTTTCATATATTTTACACAGTTTTTCATATTTTATTTTATTTTGATTTCAATTTTTATTTCAGATACATGGGTGTATATTTGCAAATTTGTTACATGGGATTATTGCATGATGCTGAGGTTTGGAGTACAGCTCCTGTCACCCTGGTAATAAGTATAGTATCTGATACTCACTAACCTTCTTCCAACCTCCAGTAGCCTGAATCACACAGTGATTCAGTCCACAGTGTCTACTGTTTCCATATCTACTTCCATATGTGTTCAATGCTTAGCTCCCACTTAAAAGTGGTATCCCACTTATCAGGTATTTGATTTTCTGTTCCTGCATTAAGTTGTTTAGGATTATGGCATCTAGCTGCATCCATGTTGATGCAAAACACAATTTCATTCTCTCTTATGGTGGCATAGTATTCCATGGTTGTTACGGACTACATTTTCTTTATCCAATTAAGTACTGATGGGCATCTGGACTGATTCCATGTCTTTGCTAGTATAAATAGTACAGCAGTGGACATACTTGTGTATATATCTTTTTGATAAAATAATTTATTTTCTCTCAAGTATATACCCAATAATGAGATTGCTGGGTCAAATATTAGTTCTGTTTTTAGTTCTTTGAGAAATTTCTAGATGACTTTTCACAGTGACTGGACTAATTTACATTACCACCAAGGGTATATAAGCATTCCATTATCTCTGCAGCCTTGCCAACATCTGTTATATTTTGACTTGTTTTACTAGGCATTCTGACTGGTGTGAGATGGTATCTTATGCATTTCTCTGATGATTAGTGATGCTAAATATTTTTCATATGTTTGTTGGTCACTTGTATGTCTTCTTTTGAGAAGTGCCTGTTTATGTCCTTTGCCCATTTTTTATGTTTTTTTTTTTTTTTTGCTTGTTAAGTTCCTTTTAGATTCTCAATATTAGACCTTGTTGGATGCACAGTTTACAAATGTTTTCTCTCATTCTGTAGGTTATCTGTTTACTCTGTTGATAGTTCCTTTTGCTAAACAGAAACTCTATATTTTAATTATATCCCACTTGTCAACTTTTGTCTTTTTTGCAATTGCTTTTGAGGACTTAGTCATAAGTTATTTCCCAAGGCTGATTCCAAATGGTATTTCCTAGGTGTTCTTCTACGATTCTTGTAGTTTGAGATCATACATTTAAATCTTCAGTCTGTCTTGAGTTAACTTCTGTATATGGTGAAAGGTAAGGGTCCAGTTCTATTTCTCTGTGCATGGTCAGCCACCTCTTCCAGCATAATTCATTGAATAGGGAGTCCTTTGTCAGATCCATAGTTTGTGAATATATTCTCCCATTCTGATTTTTTTTCTTGCTCTGTTGATGGTTTATTTTGCTGTATAGAAGCTCTTTAGTTTAATTAGGTCCTATTTGTCTATTTTTATTTTTGTTGCAATTACTTTTCGGGACTTAGCCAAAAATTCTTTGCCAAAATTAATGTCAAGAAGAGTATTTCCTAGGTTTTCTTCCAGGATTTTTATAGTTTGAGATCTTACATGTAAATCTTTAATTCACTTTGCATTACTTTTTGTATATGGTGCAAGTTAGGGTCCAGCTTCTATAATCTGCATATGGCTAGCCAGTTATCCCAGTACCATTTATTGAATAGGGAGTCTTTTTTCCTGTTGCCTGTTTTTGTTGGCCTTGTTGAAGATCAGGTGGTTGTAGTTGTGCAGCTTTACTTCTAAGTTTTTCATTTATGTTCTTTCAAAAATAATTTATTCCACTGGTCTATGTGCCTGTTTTTGTGACAGTACCAAGCTGTTTTGGTTTCTGTGGCTTTATGACATAGTTTGAAGTCAGGTAGTATGATGCCTCCAACTGTGTGTTTATGTGTGTGTGTACGGATGTGGGTGTAGAATTGATTTGGCTATTCAGGCTCTTTTTTGTTCCATATGAATTTTAGAATATATATTTTTTCTAATTCTGTGAAGAATGACCTTGGCAATTTGATAGAAATCACATTTTTACAATATTTATTTTTCCAATTCACGAACATGAAATATTTTTCCATTTCTTTGTGTCATCTGTGATTTCTTTCAGCAGTGTTTTATAGTTCTTCTTGTAGAGCTCTCTCACCTCCTTGGTTAGTTGCATTTCTAAGTATTTCATTTTCTTTGTGGCTATTGTAAGTGGGATTGTGTTCTTGATTTCATTCTCAGCCTTGACATTGCAGGTATATAAAAATGTTACTGATTTATTTTTATTATTATACTTTAAGTTCTAGGGTACATGTGCATAACGTGCAGGTTTGTTACATATGTATACTTGTGCCATGTTTTACCTTGATTTTGTATCCTGAAACTTTACTAAAGCTGTTTATCAATTCTAGGATCCTTTTGGCAGAGTAGTTAGGATTTTCTAAGTATATAATCATATCATCAGCAAAGAGATAGTTTCGCTTCTTTTCTTGTTTGGATATCTTTTATTTGTTTCTCTTGCCTGACTGCTCTGGTTAGAACTTGCAATACTATGCTGATGAGGACTGGTGAGTGTGGGCATCCTTATTCCAGTTCTTAAGAGAAATGATTTGAGCTTTATTTTATTAAGTATGATGTTGGCTGTGGGTTTGTTATAGATGACTCTTATTATTTGGAGGTAGGTTTCTTTGATTACTAGTGTGTTGAAGGTTTTTATCATAAAGGAACATTGGATTTTATTTTAAAAAATTCTGAGTATATTGAGATGATCATATGGTTTTTCTTTTAAATGACACAGGAGTCTGAATAAAAAGCCAAAGCCCAATCATCTGTTGTTTCCAAGAGACCCATCTCACAAAAATGACATGAACAGGCTTAAATCAAATGAGTGGAGTAAGATACCACGTAAATGAAAAAAAAAAAAAAAAAAAAAAGGAGAGGAGTCACTATTCTTACATCAGATAAAACAGGCTTTAAACCAATAAAAATTTAGAAGGGCAATGAAAGGAATTACATAATGATAAAGAGTAAAATTCATCAAGAAGCCTTAACTATCCTAAATAAATACACAGCAAACTTTGGAGCACCCAGATTCATAAAACTTCTTGTTGACCTACAAACACACGTAGAAAATCACACAATAATAGCAGAAAACTTAAACACTGCACTTACAGCATTAGATTATTGAGGCAAAAAGCTAACAAAAAAACTCTAACTTAAATTTGACACTTGATTAGTTGAACTTAATAAACATCTACACAACGCTTCACCCAGCAACCACAGCATATGTATTTTTCTCATCTGCACATGAAACATATTCTAAAATAACCACATGCTTAGTCATAAAGCAAGCCTCAATGAATTAAAAAGACTGAAATCATTCTAGCAAATTCTTAGACCACAGTGCAATAAAATAGAAATCAATACCAAGAAGATGTCTCAAAACTACACAAATTCATGGAAATTCAACATCTTACTCCTGGGTAAACATCAAAATTAAGACAGAAATAAAATAAATGCTTAGAAATTAATGAATATATGGATACAACTTACCAAATTCGCTGAGATTCAGCCAAAGCAGTGTTAAGAGGAACGTTTTTACCCCTAAATATCTTCATCAATAAGTTACAAAGGTCTCAATTTAATATAACTTTGCACCTAACTGAACAACAACAAAACCCATAAACTAACAGAAAACAAGAATTAACTAAAATTAGAGAAGAACTTAATAAAATGGAGATGTAAAAATCCATACAAATTGTATGGTAATGGTAAATGAAAATGGGAGTTTGTTATTTGAAATAATAAATACAATTGATAAACCTCTGGTTAGATTAACAAAAAAAAAAAAAAAAAAGATCCAAATAAGTGGAATTAGAAAGGACAAAGGTGATATTAACAGTGGATCCCACAGAAACACAAAAGGTCCTGAAATTATTGTGAACAGCTCCGTGCACATACATTTAAAAACTAAAGGAAAGGGATAAATTCCTGGAAGCATAAAATCTCTCAAGATTGAATCAGGAAGAGATTGAAACCCTCAACAGACCAATATTAACTTCAGAAATGGAATCAGTAATAATAATAAAAACCCTACTAACCAAAAGAAACCCTGAACCAGGTGCATTCCCAAATTCTACCAGATATGCAAAGAAGAACTGACATCAATCTTACTGAAACCCTTCAAAAAAAATTGAGGAAGAGGGGTTCCACCCTAACACATTCTATGCTAACATCAGCCTGATATCCAAAGCTGTCTGTCTCTCTCTCTCTCTCTCTCTCTCTCACACACACACACACACACACATACACAGAGGGGGAGAGAGAGAGAGAGAGAGAGAGAGAGAGAGATGCAAAAATCCTTAATAAGATACTAGCAAATTGAATCCAACTGCACATAAAAAAGTTAAAACACCATGATCGAGTAGGCTTTCTGTCTGGGATGCAAGGCTGGTTCAACATAAGCAAATCAACACATGGGATTCACCACATATTTTACACTTTTTGAACAAAGATTAAAATATTCAATTAAATGTGAAATATTGAAGAACATACTAATTTGTCCCTTTCTTCTTTCCTTTCGTATCTGAATAAATCTTTGCAGTTTGAAAACCAATACCTTTTGGTAATTGTCACAGTGTAAGTCTATGATATATTGGCTCTAGGGAAACATTCTGAGAATTTAAATATCACTTAAAACTATTGTGAATTTGCAGGAACATTATCAAGACAAAAAATCATCTTATATTTTTCATGCTTCCTTCTTGATTCACATTTCTTCATTTTAAATGGTTTCCTTGTGCTTTTTGGCCCTCTATGATAAAAATTATAGTGTGATTCCCAAATGCATTTAATATGCTATGAGAGTACTTCAGGAGTGTAAAATCAAATACTTCCTAAAGACCACTGCTCACAGTATGTTGGCATTTAACGTCTAGAGATTAGAAAGAGAAAAAGGATTTATTAGTTATTAAAGTGATCCATGTCTGTTGCAAATGAAAAAATTACTTTTTTCAGCATGAAAATTAGATGTTTGTTTTGATACAGACAAGCATAATATTACACAGGAGAAAGAGTAGAAATGTATTTTTATCTAAGTTCTGTAACTGTGTGGCCCTCAGTTATACTACAAAGCTAGAACTTTGTTTTATTAAAATAAGATTGCCATATTTTAATCTATATGTATGTTTATTGTAAAAACCTCATAACTCTGTCAACCTGTCTACTGTATTCACTTGTGTTAATGTGTATCTTCCTAATAATCAGTCTCTGAATATTCAGACTGTCCTTAAGGCCTTATCTCACATGGAACAAATATAGTTCCTCCCCCCACCTCCAGCTTTACAGCCCTAGGACCTGATCAATTGTGACTTAGGTAGGGAGTACCATACATATCAGTTTATGGGAAAAATCCCATTGTGTGCCCATGATCATGGTGCAGTTACTAATAACATCCCCTTTGATTCCTAAAGGCTGTAATATCAATAGCAGAATCCAAACATTAAATCATGCTCACTGCAAGTCTGAATTAGGCTCTATTTTTTACTTATGAGATTTATGCATTTCCCTAGAGATCTGGAATTATCTTTGAAGCCTGGCTTAAGCAAATATATAACTACATATATTTATATAGTTATATACATATATAGAGAGAGCTTATACTAGGACTTTTTTCCTTTACATTGTACCAATATACTAGTTTCTATGAAGTTGAAGCTCTATTTTTTTTACTAGCTATTCCTTTTCAGCAAGTGGGTTCCTACCCCTGAAACACAATGCACTGATATACACAACACAGTGACAAGCTTACCTAATATATACGGTCTTAACTGTTCTTACATTCCTTTCGTAGCTCCTTTTTGCATAAAGACAGGTACGATACCACAGTTCAAAACCTCCTGGATGCCTACTACTTTCTTGGAACAGCAAAGTTGCTTAGGTTTTTCAACTGATAAACTAGAATCTTTACAGAAAATTGCCATAGAATCTGTACTCTTGGTACTTACCTTACTTAAATTTGTATCCTTTTAAGTCCTAGAACTTTTCAGAATCTTTTGTGTCCTAAGATATAAAAATGGGTGAATGAGAAAATATTGAATTTATCTGCAGTGTTTTTAATAAAAGAATAGATAGTCATATAAGTTGAACTTGTACTTCAACTTTTTCCCAGGAAAATAATTGCTCTTGGAGTACGTATTATTTGCTATGACGATGCTAGGTCCTTTACCTACATTTTTGCTTTTCTTTTTTTTATAAGCCTGATGAATAGGTATATCACATTCAATTTTTTAAATGGTGAAATTGAGTTGCAGAAAGATTGTCACTTACCTTACAAGTGGTAAAATCAGGAATGGAAAGCCAATAATCTTTCTACTCTACAATGTTGCCTCTAAGCAGAGATAATAAAGGGTTTTTCCTTTTCTCACTACCTCCTAGTAACTACTTCTGACTTCTTCAACCTACCTGATCTTACTTCTCCATCATGTTCCTATCAATCCTGCATACCGTTATGATCAAATAGGATATTTAATCTGATATTGTATTGGGTGGATAACTGTTTCATATGTATATATATTTTCTCCACAATTATATTGCAAGCTCTGTGAAGGCAAAAACACTTTCTTTGTTTTATGTGGCACCTGGAACAATGAAACTACGTGCAGTAAATTTGTGCAGAACTGAATTTAGAAAAATAAATGTATTCAGTTCTTTAGGGGAAAGTCTCTATGCAAATCAAAGCACCTTCATAAATATTTAGCATCTATTTTCAATGTGAATGTCAGGTACTTGTAGTGCTCCTTGATAATTGCAGTACAAAGGCAGAAAACATGATTTTTTTCTATTACTAGGCTTAACCATGAAATTCAATGTATGAAGAATCCTTAATTTCTATTCAAACTCATATTTAATTCCATTCATTCACAATATGTAAGTATAATATAAGAAACAAGTGTTACAATCACAATAGCAACTAAATCAACAGTAAAACATGTTCAAGTTGAGTTCTTTATTTTTTTAATTGACAGATAAAATTGTATGTATTTATTATATATAACACGATGTTTTGAAGAATATATTCATTGTAGGATGGTTAAATCAAGTGAATTAACAAATGTATTACCTCACATAGTTATCATTTTGTAGTTAAAATACTTAATGTCTACTCTCTTTGGATTTTTCAAGAATATAAGGATCATAATTAACTCTTGTCATTATGCTATACAATAGATCTCTTAAACTTATTCTTCCTAATTATAATTATGTATCCTTTGACTAACATCTCCATGACCTCTACTCTCCACTAACCACCCTAGCCTCTGGTAAACACTATTCTGCTCTCTACCTCTGCGAGATCAATTTTATTAGATTTCACATATGTGTGAGATCATGTGGTATTTGTCTTTCTGTGCCTGGATTATTTCACTTGACATAATGCCCTCCACATTCATCCATGCGACATCCACAAATGACAGAATTTTTAAAAATAGCTGAATAGTATTCCATTGTATACATAGTCATCCTTCCATATCCATGGGGAATTAGTTCCAGGACCCCTGTGGATATCAAAATGAGTCAATGCTCATGGAGCCTTGATATACAAAGTCCCATGTATTAAGTAAAGTAGTATTTTTATATAATTTATGCATATCCTCCTATGTATTTTAAGTCATCTCTAGATTATTTATGATATGTAATAAGATATAAATACTACGTAAATGCTTGTTATAATGTTTTTTGGCTTTTTTCTGTTTTGTTATTTTTCTTCAACTATTTTCTATAGAATATTTTCACATTTGGTTGAGTCCACAAATGCAGAATTTACAGATACAAAGGGTGTCTGTATATACCACATTTTCTGTATCCACGAATTTGCTGATGGACACTTAGGTTAATTCCATGTCTTGGCTATTGTGAATAAGGCTACAAGAAACATGAGAGTATAAATATCTCTTTGACATACCGATTTCATTTCTGTAGGATACGTACCAAGCAGTGGAATTGCTGTATCATAGGGTGGTTCTATTTTCTTTTTATTATTATACTTCAAGTTCTAGGGTACATGTGCACAACGTGCAGGTTTGTTACAAATGTATACTTGTGCCATGTTGGTGTGTGCACCCATTAACTCGTCATTTACATTAGGTATATCTCCTAATGCTATCCTTCCCCCCCGCCCCCCACAATGGGCCCCAGTGGGTGATGTTCCCCTTCCTGTGTCCAAGTGATGTCATTGTGGTGGTTCTATTTTTTAATTTTTTTAGGAACCTCCATAATGTTTCCCATAATGGCTGTACTAATTTGTATTTCCACCAACAGTGTGTAAGTGTTCCCTTTTCTCCACATCCTTGCCATCATTTTTTATCTTTTGTCTTTTTGATAATAGCCATTTTAACCAAGAGTGAGGAGATATCTCAATGTGGTTTTGGTTTACATTTTCAAGATGATTAGTGATACTAAGGATTTTAAATAATATACCTGCCTGCCACTAGTATGTATTCTTTTAAGCAATGTCTATTCAAGTCTTCTGCTCATTTTTTAAATTGAGTTATTTGTGTTCTTGCTATTGAGTTGTTTGTGTTGAATTGAACTGTTAGATATTAACCACTTATCAGATGTATGATTTGCAAAGACTTTCTTCCATTCTGTAGGTTGTCTCTTATTGATTATTTCCTTTGCTGTGCAGAAGAATTTCAGTTTCATTAATTCCATTTGTCTATTTTTTATTTTGTTTTCTATGCTTTTAAAATTATATCCAAAGAAACCATTGCCCAGTCCCATGTCATGGAGCTTCTTCTCTGTTTTCTTCTAGTAGTTCCATAGTTTCATGTCTGAAATTTAAGTGTTTAATCCATTTTGAGATAGTATTTGATATGTTGAAAAATAAGGATCTAATTTCATTCTCCTGCATGTATCCAGTTTTGGTTTTTTTTAGGTTTAACATGTCTATTTATTTCATAGAGATGAAATTTATATAATGCATCCAACTGTATAACATGTTTATTATTTAAAAATTGAAATTCATATAAACAGTTAAAATAAAAAGCATATTTTACTGTATAATAATATACCTTTTAACATATCTATTTTATTTTATTTTACTTTAAGTTTCAGAATACATGTGTAGAATGTGCAGGTTTGTTACATAGGTATGCATGTGCCATGGTGGTTTACTGCACCTGTTGACCTGTCATCTAGATTTTAAGCCCCACATGCATTAGGTATTTGTCATAATGCTCTCCCTCCCCTTCCACCCCATCCACCAACGGGTCCCAGTGTGTGTTGCTTCTCTCCCTGTGTCCATGTGTTCTCATTGTCTAACTCCCACTTATGACTGAGACCATGCAGGGTTTGATTTTCTGTTCCTGCATTAGTTTGCTGAAGATGATGGCTTTCAGCTTCATCAATGTCCCTGCAAATGACATAATCTCATTCTTTGTTATGGCTTCATAGTGTTCCATGGCATATATGTACCATATTTTCTTTATCCAGTCTATCATTGATGGGCATTTGGGTTGATTCCATGTCTTTGCTATTGTAAATAGTGCTGCAAAAAACATATGTGTGCATGTGTTTTTATAGTAAAATGATTTCTATTTTTGGGGTATATACCCAGTAATAGGATTGCTGAGTCAAATGATATTTCTGGTTCTAGATCCTTGAGGAATTGCCACACTGTCTTCCGTAATGGTTGAACTAATTTACATTCCCACCAACAGTGTAAATTTCTCCAGAGCCTCACCAGCATTTACTGTTTCTTGACTTTTTAATAATTGCCATTCTGGGTGGCATGAGATGGTATCTCATTGCAGTTTTGATTTGCACTTCTCTAATGATCAGTGATGAGCCTTTTTTCATATGTTGTTGGCCACATAAATGTCTTCTTTTGATAACTGTCTGTTTGTGGTTCTTTGCCCACTGTTTGATGGGATTGTTGGCTTTTATTCTTGTAAATTTTTTTAAGTTCCTTGTAGATTCTGGATATTAGACCTTTGTCAAATGGGTAGACTACAAAAATTGTCTCCCATTCTGTAGGTTGCCTGTCCATTCTGATGCTAGTTTCTTTTGCTATGCAGAACTCTTTAGTTTAATTAGATCCATTTGTGAATTCTAGCTTTTGTTCCAATTGCTTTTGGCATTTTCATCATGAATTCTTTGCACATGACTATATCCTGAATTATTATTGCTTAGGTTTTCATCTAGGGTTTTATGGTTTTGGGTTTTACATTTAAGTTTTTAATCCATCTTGAGTTAATTTTTGTATAAGGTGTAAGGAAGGGGTCCCGTCTTAGTTTTCTGCATATGGCTAAGCAGTTTTTGCAGCACCATGTATTAAATAGGGAATCCTTGCCCCATTGCTTGTTTTTGTCAGGTTTGTGGAAGGTCAGATGGTTGTAGATGTGTGGTGTTATTTATGAGGTATCTGTTCTGTTCCATCAGTCTATATGTCTGTTTCGGTACCAGTACCATTATGGTTTGGCTACTGTAGCCTTGTAGTATAGTTCGAAGTCAGGTAATGTGAGGTCTCCAGCTCTGTTCTCTTTGCTCAGGATTTTCTTGGCTATAAAGACTCTTTTTGTTGTTGTTCCATATAAAATGTAAAGTAGTTTTTTTTTTCTAATTTTGTGAAGAATGTCAATGGTATTTTGAATTCAATAGCATTAAATTTATAAATTATTTTGGGCAGTATAACCATTTTTATGATACTGATTCTTCCTATCCATGAGGATGGAATCTTTTTCCATTAGTTTGTTTCCTCTCTTATTTTCTCGAGCAGTGTTATCCAGTTTTCTAGACAACATTTATTGAAGACAGTATCTTTTCCCTCATGTATGATCTAAAAACCTTTGACAAAAATCAGTTGGCTGTAAATGTGCAGATTTATTTCTGG
This sequence comes from Macaca nemestrina, assembly GCF_043159975.1. Taxonomy (NCBI): domain Eukaryota; kingdom Metazoa; phylum Chordata; class Mammalia; order Primates; family Cercopithecidae; genus Macaca; species Macaca nemestrina. Next base: position 82,592,799 of record NC_092137.1, on the reverse strand, counting down.
GCTCTCAAGTGTCTTCCATTGGACTATGTGTCTGTTTTTATGCCAGTATCATGCTGTTTTGATTACTATAGCTTTGTGGTACACTTTGAAGTCAGATAGTGACATGACTATAACTTTGTTCTTTTTAATCACCATTGTTTTGGCTATTCAGAGAAATTTGTGATTTTATATGAATTCTGGAATTTTTCTATTTCTGTGAAAAATGTCTTCTTATATTCATAGGGGTTACATTGAATCTGTAGATCACTTTGGGTAGTCTGAACATTTTAACAATAATAATTCTTTTAATTTATGAACAAGAGTTATCTTGCCATTGATGTGTCTTCTTTAACATCTTTTATCAATGTTTTATGGTTTTCAGTATAGACATCAATCACTTATTTGGTTAAATTTATTACATGTTTTACTTTCTTGTTTGTTTTGTAGCTATGATAAATGGGATTGTCTCTTGAGTTGTTTTTCAGATACTTTACTGTGAATGTATAGAAACCTTGCTGATTTTTGTATGTTGATTTTGTATTTGATAACTCTATTGAATTTGTTCATTTGTTCTAATCTCTTTTTTTTTGTTTTGTTTTGATAAGAGTCTTTATGGTCCTCTGTATTTAACATTGTGTTGTTAACAACAGGAGCAATTTAACTTCTTCCTTTCCTATTTGGATGCCTTTTATTTTTTCTCTTGCAAAATTGCTCTGGATAGAACATCTAATAATATGTTGAATAGAAGTGGTAAACATGGGCATGCTTATTTTGTTCTTGATCTTAGACGAAAAGCTTTCAACCTTCACTCACTCAGTATGACTTTATCTGTGGGTTTGCTGTGTATAGCATTTATTATGTTTAGGTTCATATTTTCTATACCTAATGTTTGAAAGTTTTTATTATAAAGGGATGTTGAATTTTGTCAAATGCCTTTTCTGCATCTGTTAAGATGATCATAAGTTTTTTTGTATTTGATTATTTTAATGTGATATATTACATTTATCAAATTGCGTATTTTGAATCATCCCTGTATCTCTGGGATGACTCCCACTTGATCATGCTGAATATTTTTAAATATGCTATCAAATTTGATTTGCTAATGCTTTGTCAAGGATTTTTACATTTTTGTTCATCAGGGATATTGGCCTGCTGTTTTCTTTTTCTGTTGTGACTTTAGTCTGGTTTTGTTATCAGGTAATGCTGGCCTCACAGAATGAATCTGGAAGTATCCTCTCCTACTCAATTTTCTGAAATAGTTTGAAAATAATTGGTGTTAGTGTTTTCTTTAAATGTTTGGGAGAATTCATCAGCGAAGCTATTGGTTCCTGAGCTATGCTTTGATGGGAGACTTTTTATTACTGATTTAATCTCCTTTCTCATTATTGATTTGTTCAGACGTTTTATTTCTTGATAATTCAATTTTGGTATGTTGTATGTGCTCAGGACCTTTTCAATTTCTTCTAGGTTATATGATTTGGTATGTAATTGTTCATAATAGTATTTTATGGTTTTGTTTTGTTTTGTTTTGTTTTGTTTTTTGCTATCAGTTAAAATGATGCAGGATTTTTTGTGCTGCTTTGCCAGTCAGAGATGTCTGCAGCTGGTGACAACCCTGCCCAAGGCCTCACTTTGCCGTGTGCTCCCTGCAGAAGGTACCCTGCAGCCCCCAGTGGGGCTGCACTTGGCTTGCACTCTGGCCTGGATCCTGTCCTCACCGTGATAACCATGCTCAGCTTGTGGCTGGGCAAGTGTTTGGATGAGGGGAATGTGGTGGTGCCTGAAAAACTTGGAGACACCAGCGACCCCAAAGCTTCAAAGGGGTGTTATAGCATGTCACAGCCCTGCCTTTGGGAGCCCCTAGGCCTGGGATCCCAGAAGGGCTGCAGCTCTTCTCTAGGCATTGCGGGGAGAGGGGCATGTTTCAGCCCATTTGCGTTACAACTCTTTCAGTCCCAACACCTCGCTTCAGCCTGTGGTGCCTGGGCTGGCCCAGCCCCACCACTGCTTCCTGTTGCATGGGGCAGCCACCTGGTGCTGGCAGAAAGCAGAGGGCAGCCGCCTGGCACCGGCAGAGGGCAGGAGGTTATAGTGCTACAGCTCCGGATAGGGAATCCCGAAGTCTGCTTCCTGCCAAGAAGGGTCACCACTCTTCAATTTGCATTCCAGTGGCATGTCACTGCCTTCAGTTTTGGGGACTGGCCACAAAGCATTATAGTTCATTTCATTCCTGCAGTTCTGCAGGTCCCTAGTTCTTGTCCTTTGTCCAGAAGAATGAGGTTATGTGGACAACTGGAGGGTGAGCAAGATGGATGGGAGCTTTGTCAAGTATTAGAACATCTCGCAGGAGACCCAAAGTGGGTAGTTCCTTTCTACAGGCAGGTTGTACCGGTAAGTGTGGCTCTCAGTGAAGAAGAGACCCAGAGTGGGCAGCTCCTATCCACAGGCAGATAGTCCCATCAATTGTGGCTCTCAGTAGAGAAAAGACCTGGATTGGGTAGCTGCTATCTGCAGGCAGGTTATCCTGCTGAGTGTGTCTCTTAGCAGAGAGAAGACCGAGAGGGCGTAGCTCCTATGTGCAGGCAGGTTGTCCTGTGGAGTGTGTGTGTCTGGGGTTTTTATGTACTCAGAATGGAGGAAGTATATGTTGATTGGTCCATGGGCAGTCATGGGTGGACCTGGAAAAAGCACCATCTGATTGGCCAAATGGTCATCAATAAAGTTTTCACTCTGGGCTTCACCTGTAAATGGCAGTCCAGCCTCCAGGCTTCAGGCCCTCTTTGGCTTGAAGGTGGGGTTTCACTGGAGATTTGCCACTTCCTGCCTAGGAACCTGCCTGCATCCCTGTGCTATCAGCATGCCACCCACGGCTCTCAGGCTATATGTGTTCAAGGGCACCCACATGCCGAACCATGCTCAGGCCCTGGGCCCCCTCCCAGGCTTATCAGCATCCAATGTTTGGAGGGAGTATAGGCAGCAGGGGACTGGCATGTCAGTGCTGCCCTGAGTGTGTGCACACCTGGCCAGGATGCTACAGTGCCCAGGCTCAGCCACAGCTTTGCTCCTCACCAGAGTGGGTGATGAAAGTAGGGTGAGGCCAGAAAGCAGGAACAGGCACTTTCAAGTCTGCAAGGGCAGGGGGCTTCCCGGGCCCCTGACAGCACAGGGATGCTCAGGTATGAAGCTGCTGCTGGATGGCTGCAGCTGTGCTTGGAAGTGTGGGGCTCCTGCCCCACCAACTTGGTTGGGTGCATGGCTCCCACCTGCTCTTAGTCCCCATGCATGGCTTCTACCTGCTTTTAGTCCCTGCCAGGTCCAGGGAGTGCACAGCCCCAGCTGCACCTCCCCTACTGCAGCTAGTGTCTTTGCAGTGGTTACTTCAGATGGATTGCTGCTGCCATCAGTATGATCTCCTCTCTTCTCTGATTTTATTTGGATCTTCTCTTTTTCTTTCAGTTACTCTAACTCAAGGTTTGCTGATTTTGTTTATCTTTTCAAGAAACACACCACACTGTTTATACTATTTGGTCTTTTCACTTTATTCATTTTATTTTTCAGCTCCAGAATTTCTGTTCAATTTTTAAAAAATATTTTAGTATTTCTGTTAAGTTTCTTATTCTGGTAAATTATTGTTTTCCTTCTTTTACTGTTTTCCTGTGTATTCTTGAAGTTTTTTGAGGATCTTTAAAACAGCTATTTTGAATTCTTTTCCAGAAAGGTTATACCTCCCCATCTTCTTAGAGTCAGTCACTGGCACCTTTTTATTGTCCAATTTAAGGAATTATATTTCCCTGATTTTTCTTGGTTATTGTGGTTCTAACCATTGATGTCTGCATATTAAGGGAGTATGTACTCACTTCAATATTTGCAGTCTGACATTTTTGGGGGCATATCACTCAACAGTAAGCCTGCACAGAGATCCTGAGCCTGTTGTCTGGTGTGGTCCCTAAGCCAGTGACTGTTGCAGCTCTGGAAGTACTAGGAGGTACCCTAAACCCAACTGTCATGGCTGGAGCAGCACTGGGTTCAAAAATCGTGGCCACCAAGGCTAATGCAGCATTAAAGCACACCTGAAGCTCACAAACCCTGAGGACTGCCTATCACTGTAGGTTATTTGGAGCCTAATATTGCTGTATTTGACTGGCTGTGATGTGGGCCAGAATTTGAATCTGACTTGAAAGAGCTACAGGTTTCTATGTGGTGCTAGGGCAGGTCCAGAAGCTCAGTTTGCAGGTACCAGCCCAGAGTCAGGGGCTACAGGGGTTAGCCCAGTTTTGAGTTTTGCTATGGTAGGCCTCATACTGGGATTCAAATAAGAGTCTTATGCTTACATCTCTCTATTTCCTCCAACAAGATAGTATCTTATTCTGCACTGTGCTGCCTGTGGTTGAGAGAGTGGTGATGTGGGTAATGTACAACTTTTCTTTCCACTCTCTCCAATGCATCTTTTCTTATTGTTATGCTATAACCAGGTGCTGTGATCTCTCGTCTGGTTTCCTTAGTGCTTTAAAGGTATTTTTTTGTGTAAGTAGTTGTTCAAACTGCTGTTTCTGTGGGGATATGATGAGCATAAATCAAGCTCCCAGTCATCTTTTAGAAAATCAGAGAAACCAATTTTCAAACCTCTGTAACGATCCACAATTTTGCATTTTTCCCTCATTGCCAGAGTGTTACAGGAGTTAATAGAAATTTAACACTCTTGATAATAGGAACTGTAAGTAATGGAAAAGAAAAAACAACAAAATGCTTTGTCTAACTTATTAGCTAAATTTAATAAATTGGATGGCATTCTTTAATCACCTAAGGGATGTTCCAGCTTTACTTGCTATCTTTTAGGTTTGACTTTGATTGTAATTAAAATTTAGATATGTCATCTTCAATTTAAATCACAAAAAGTAGGTGTTGTTTCAAGATTACCAGACTTTTGCATCATCAGCCATTAGTAATAGGCATATTTGACTGGTTAATATCCTCTCTATATTCTCTTTGAATATATACTGATAGGTGCTATGCAGTGGATAAGCACATTTTGCTTGCTCTCAGGAATTTCTGAGTCAACTAAATTAGATAGCTGGTTAATAGATGAAAAGACTGACAAATTTGATACAAGGAAATGTAAAAAGTGCCATTTTCTTCACATAATCAGTATTAATTTGTATATATTTTTCTCCAGGTGTGGTTGTGGGATAGGAGCACATAAAGATTCATGTTTGATTTAAAGCTGCAGAGTAAAATTTTCCAGTGTCCATTTGGCATGAAAATTAGTCCAAGAGAAAAAAATAAGAACCAGAAAAATCTTTCCAAACCTCAATCATATCATATTTAATCCCTTGATTAAAATTTTCCTGAATTTCTATGACATTTAAATACCACTTTTGTTTATTGATCTTATATCCTGCTATCCTTCATGACTTACCTTTTAGTTCTGTGTTCTGTGAATTTTTTCATACATTTCCTGTGAAGATGTTCAGGTTATCTGTGAATAGGGATATTTTTACTTCTCACTTTCAAATATAAATGACTTTTATTTCTTTTCTTGAGTTATTGCAGTGGTTAGAATTTCCAATACTATATTTAATAACAATGGTGACTGCAGACATCCTGGCCTTGTCCCTGATCTTAGGGGAAAAATATTCAATTTTTCATCATTAAGTAAGATATTAGATGTTAGCTGAAGGCAGTTTTTTGTAATGTTTTTATAAAATTGAGGTAATTCCCACAATTCCTAAATTTTTTTCTGAGTGTTTTTATATGAATGCATCTTGGATTTTGTCAGATTATTTTACGATGCAAATTGATATAACCATATGATTTTTCTTCTTTATCTTATTGATATCGAAGTTTACATTGATTGATTTTTGAATGGTGAACCAGCTTGGCATACCTGTAATAAATCTGATATTTGCATGTTACATAATCATTTTAACATAATATTGAATTAGATTTGCTAATCTTTTACTGAATATTTTTGTGTCTAAACTTATAGGAGATGTTGGTATGCTGTTTTCTTTTTCTTACTATCCTTTTTGGTTTTTATAATGCTGGCATCATCAAATGAGTTGGAAAATATTTTCTGCTCTTCTATTTCCTGGAATTTATTATGTAAAATGAGTAATTATTATGTGCTGGTAGTATTCTTCATTGAAATATTCTGGCTCTGGAGATTTCTATTAATGGGAGGTTTCTAATTATAAATATTATTTATTTCATAGATATATGAATATTATATTATATATTTCAACTTGGCTTAGCTTTCATCACTTGTGATTTACAAGGAATTTTTGTATTTATTCTAAATATTGAATTTGTGAGTATAAAGTTATTGTACTTTTTAATTTTTATTTTAATAACTGCCCCATATGTGCTATCTCATTCCTGATTTATGTCTTTAAATTTTTATCAGTCATGATAGAGTTTTATCATGCCTATTAATTTTCAAAAAAAAGTTGTATTTCATTGATTTGTTGTATGTTTTATTGTTTTTATTTTCACTGATTGCTTCTCTGATCTTTATTATTTCCTTCCTTCTGTTTGCTTTGAGTTTGTGGTTTGTGCCTTTTTTTTTTTTTTTTGAGACGGAGTGTCACTCTGTCACCCGACATGGAGTGTCGTGGCATGATCTCAGCTCACTGCAAGCTCCACCTCCCAGGTTCAAGACATTCTCCTGCCTCAGCCTCCCGAGTAGCTAGGACTACAGGTGCCTGCCACCACGCTCGGCTAATTTTTTTTTTGTATTTTTAGTAGAGACAGGGTTTCATCATGTTAGCCAGGATGGTCTCAATCTCCTGATCTGCCCGCCTCGGCCTCCCAAAATGCTGGGATTGCAGGTGTGAGCCACCGCACCTGGCCCAGTTTGTGATCTTGTCTTTCTAGTGATATGGTTTGGCTCTGTTTCCTCACCCAAATCTTACTTGAATAGAAATCCCCAATGTTGGAGGAGGGACCTGGTGGGAGGTGATTATATCATGAGGGCAGATTTCTCCCTGGATGTTCTCATGATACTGAGTGAGTTCTTACAAGGTCTGATTGTTTAAAAAGTGTGTAGCACTTCCTCCTTTGCTCTCTCTTTCTTGCCCCCACACGAAGGCATGCTTGCTTCCCCTTTGCCCTTCTGCCATGATTGTACGTTCCCTGAAGTCTCACAGCTATGCTTCCTGTACAGCCAGCAGAACTGTGACTCAATTTAACCTCTATTCTTCATAAGTTACCCAGTCTCAGGTAATTTTTTATAGCAGTGTGAGAATGGACAAATATTGAAAATTGGTACTGGGAGTGGGGCATTGCTATGAAGATACCTGAAAATGTGAATGTGACTTTGGAACTGGGTAGGGGACAGAGGCTGGAACAGTTTGGAGGGCTCAGAAAACAGGAAGTTGAGGGAAAAAAAGTTTAGCACTTTCTAGAGACTTGTTAAATTGTTGTAACCAAAATGCTGATAGTGATATGGATAACGAAGTCCAGGCTGAGGTTGTCTCAGATAGAGATGAGAAACTTATGGGAAACTGAAATAAAGGTCACTCTTGCTATGCTTTAGCAAAGAGATTGGCAGCATTGTGCCCCTGATCTAGAGATCCATGGAACTTTGAACTTGAGAGAGATGATTTAGGATATCTGGTGAAAGAAATTTCCAAGCAGCAAAGCATTCAAAATGTGTCCTTGCTGCTTCTAAAAGCCTATGCTCAATTGCATAAACAAAAAAATTATCTGAATCTAGAATTTATATTTAAAAGGGAAGCAGAGCATAAAATTTTGGAAAATTTGTAGGTCAACCATGTAGTAAAAAACAAAAACCCATTTTCTGGGAAGGTATTCAAGGCTGAAGAAATTTGCATAGGTAAAGAGGAGCCAAATGTTAATAGTCAAGAAAAGGGAGAAAATGCCTCTAGGGCATTTCAGAGACCTTTGTTGCTGCTCTTCTCAACCCATCACAGGCCTATCTCTTTCTATTGTTTCTTCTTTCATCCTGATGCTCCAAGATAAATTCTTTTATTATCACCCTTGATGATTGAATAAATTACTTTAGCTAATCTTTAAATGTAGGTATATTTGTGACTATTTTTAGCCTTTCTTCATCCGAGAATGTCTTTATTTTTCTTAAAATCCAGAAGAATAAACCTGGCAGTTATAGAATTTGTAGATAGTAGTTCTTTTTTAATTTCAAGTACAAGAAAGGTGCTTCCTTTACACTTTCATGGTTGCAGATGAGAAATCTACCATCATTCCTATTGGTATTTCCCTATAGGTATTTCATCTTTTTACTCTGGTTGTTGACAGAATATTTTCTTTATCTTTACTTCTTAATAGTTTACCTATAATGTGTTTGGTTATAAATTTCTTTACATTTATCATATCTGAAATTGGTTTAGCTTCTTGACCTATAGTTTAATGTCTAGCGAAAGTGAGAAGTTTTCAGCCATTATTTTTTAATACATTTTCTTCCCATTTTCTTTTATCTCTTCCTTTTGGAAATACAATTATATGAATGTTAACTCTTTCATATTGTCTTACAGGTTCTTGAGGCAGTGTTCTTTTTTTTTTCAACTTATTTTCTCTGTTCTCCAGATCGGGTTAATTCTGTAGTTATGTCCTTAAAGTCACTGATTCTATCCTGTGTCATCTCTACTTTATTCCGAATTCAGTAATTTTTCCTTACCAGTAAAAACTTTCCTGATAATTTTTTAATTTTTTTATTGTTGTGCTTTTCCATTCTGTAATATTCATTTTTAGAGTCTTTCTTTTTCATATTTTATTTGCTTTAATTAAATTTTTACTTGATTGTTAAATAATTTTTATGACAGCTTACTTGACATTATGTTCATGTAATTCTAATATCATGTTTACCTTCATGTTTGTATCAGTTAATTGTCATTTCTCATTCAAGTTGTGATTATTCTGGTTCCTGGTGTGATGGGTGATAGATTGCATATGAGGTGGAAGAGGTTTCCCAAGGCCAGGTAACTCTTGGTGAATTTCCTACCACGGGTATAACGGATTTACCAAGAGTTGCCCTCAATGATGCAGTGTCTTCGAGTGTGGGATTCAGCCAGTGGAACAGTGGGAAAAAAAAGGCTTCCTAGACTGGGCCACTTAAGCTGGTTGTGTCATTTTGCATTTTACTCAACCTGCCTACTGTAATCAACTCCCTTTTTCTAGTTATCCCCGCCAGTTTTGTGTCTCTGAGGGGCAGAATCTTAGGCCCATGGACATGAAGAGACTTCCTGTACCAGGTTAAGTGGCATAGATGGTTCTCTCTTGCTGGCTTTGCCTAGCCACCTCAACTCTCTTGGTAGAAAGGATAGTCTTATGCCCAGCAGAGAATAGCAGTGCTTCCTCTGTCTGCTTATTTTTGGAAAGCCTTCTAATGATCTCTCTAACGTGTTCTAAGGCTTATCTGATATTGTCTAAGTCCTTCCATTCAGGGCAAAAATAATCATATCTGGACTTTCTTCTTTTGCTAGATTGGAGGTCAGTAGATACGAGGCATGAGAAGCCATCTTCTATTCATTGGCTGGGGGGCGGGGTAATACATTTTGCTGCTATACTCTTCCTCCAATGTTGAGGTCCCAAACTGGCTATCCTTCTTTTATTATGTTTCAAGATTCTTCTTTAGTTAATTCTTACACAATTTTCAAAGTTTAAAGATGTATATAATGGGGAAGAGCAGAGAAAATTGTTATATGTCATCTCTTCTGGACCAGAAGCCCCTTGTGTATTTCTTCCTGAAAATGTAAATATGAAGGTTTGTAATCATTGTATTGAATTACAATCTTTGGGTAGAGCTTAAAAGTCTAAATACTTAGAAAAATCCTCTTGGTGATTCTGATTAGGAGATAAGCAAACTGTACACATAAACTGCAACTTTTAACACAGATAACTACTAAACATGGCATGTTTATTTAACCTAAATTATTTAACTATTATTTATATTTTAATGCATATTTGGCTTACATGTGTACTTTGCAGTGTGTGCCATAGCTTTGAAAGGAAAGAAATTTACCAAGAGTAATTATGTTATTCAGGAATTTATTAAATCTTTAGATCTAGCTATTTCTAAATGTACCCCTATAAATTTCAAAGCAGCTAAGGATTGGTGATAAGATTTTTCTCTGAGGTTAGTTTCATTAAATTATGGCTGAAAAAGAGAAGAGAATGATCAATGTTCAGATTTAAATTATCAAATTAACAAGAGAGGCTTGATATTTAACTATGGCTTTTTTGGTATACTAATGTGAGGATATTCTCTCTTGACTATAAATGGTAAATTAACGTGCATGTAGTAGAGATAATAATCAACGCTGTGTAGTTTTTCTCCATAAGAAATTTCTGTGGTCTAATCTGGTGAGTTTCAGCTCAGTTGAAGATGCTAAAACTAACATGGAAACATATCTCAACATACTTTGTTCTTGATTAATAACAATTCTAGGTTTTATGATTACTCTGAAAGAATTCAAGATTATACTTACTATAATGGTGCTTTTATTCTGCTTGCTTCTCCATTTCATTGTGAATAAAAGAAAAATCAATTACTTTTTTTCTCAACAAAAGAATCTTTTGTAAGAAGTAGAAATGATTGCCCTCTTAAAAAATGAAAAGAAAAAAGGAAGGGTTTCAATTCAGAAAAAGAAATAACAACCTGCTTGTAACTTTTTATTCTTTTCCTCAGTGTGATTTCCTTAACTGGGGAGACACAGAATCACAGCATAGAAATTCAGAGGCTAACACCCCATTTCTCATCTCTGTCGATTTTCTGTGCTATTCAAAGTGATAACAGTTAGTAAATTTACATTCATAAAACCTACCTCTTATAAAATAATAGATCACTCTTCTCTACCCCCCGCCCACCGCCCCCAAAAAAGTTTCAGTCAATGGATATTGCAAAGCAAAAAAAACGGAATGAAAGAAATATTAAATAAGCACATTCTTGGCAAGACATTTATTTTTTTAAAAAAAAATAGTAAAATCAAAAGGAAACAAGCAAACAACTATGGTGTTTAATAAATTACTGGATCTCTGTGTAAAAAACACTAAAACATTTATATTGAGCATATAAAAAGGATTGAAATAAATTTCAAACATCAAGCATCACTTTATGAATAAAAAATTAAAACTAACTCTTTTCTAACTTGGGATATTGTGCAAATTGTTCACAAACATTAGCATACTCAAATAATATATACTTAGCCTCTCAAATTCACATATACCTCACATGAATTTTACAGAATACAATCCCTCTCATGATCACTATCCTGCTGGGAACAGGCCCTCAAATCTGGCCATAACCAGGCCCCAAAACTGGCCATAGACAGAATCTCTGCAGCACTGTGACATGCTAGTGATGGCTATGACATCTACACTGAAAGATGTTGGTTTACCAGAATGAGGGCAAGGATCACCTGGACCACGCAGGGCAGAAAATAGCTTAAGGCACTCCTGAACCACAAACAATAGCATGAGCGATCTGTGCCTTAGTGAAATGTTCCTGCTGCAGAAAACTAGCCATAGCCCATCCCCTTGTTTCCCATTTTAGTTAATCTATAATCTATAGAAACAATGCTTATCACTGGCTTGCTATCAATAAATATGTGGGTAAAACTCTGTTCTTAGCTCTCAGCTCTGAAGGCTGTCAACCCCCTGATTCCCACTCCACACTCTGTATTTCTGTGTGTGGGTCTGTAATTCCTCTAGCACCGCTGGGATAGGGTCTCCACCACCGAGTTGGTCTCAGCAATCCTGTTTGACAATTCTTAACTATATTTTTTCAATGTGCGTTTTCTTTAATTTCCAACACATCTGAAAGCTACGTCACATGTACTATTTCAATAATCTGTAGATGGGAAGTCAGAGACCAAGAACTGTACATTCTGAGAAAACCTTGCCATGCACTCATCCTCCTTCACACTTACAGTTTCACACATATAATACAGATCCTTCTCACTCCAAATTGAAGATGACAGATATGAGCAAAGAGAAAACAAGTCTCTATATTCTTTGAAAATACTAGTCATTTTTAAAGGGTCTAGTTTTGACTTGATTCAAATAACTTTGTGTTTTTATGTCTTAGAGGAAGCCAAATTCTTGCTAAGTTTCCATTTTCTTTAACATTACACATGCAGACACACATGCACATACTCTGTCTCTCTCACACTCATTCTCACTCATAAACACACCCTTTTTATAATCACATGATTGGATTTGGCTATTGGGATGTTAGGATTGGTTAAACATGCTTTAAAAATGGAAAGAAACAACTGCCTCACATTAAATGTTTATGGGGCTAAGTCAACTTCTATGGGGCTACTTCAAAAGAACTGTGTCAAATATGAAACTTGGTCAATTCCTTTTCTTCATTCATTGTTTCAATACATATTAAGAGCTTTTTAGACACCATACGTTCTCTGTGCTGGTGATAACATGGTGACAACAATAAAAATCACAGATTTATGAAAACCAAACCAACGATAACCCTGTATATCCTACCTTTATAAAATATTTAATTTAGTTGAGGATGGATACATTAAATATTAATGACCTAAATACTGAAAATTATTCTTGTCAAAAGTGCTAAAAGTACATATAGTAATTTGACCAATCCTGGAAAGTCAGGAAAATCTTCTGTGGTAAAAGTGACACTTTATTTTAGATTTAATAAATGGTGTTAACTAATTTGGAAGTGTATAGAAAAAAAATCATTCTTATGTTTCTGAACATTTAGGTCTTATGTACTAATTTTAATAAAATTACATTACTAGGATAAAACCAAGCATGAGAATGCAATTCACTATGGATTGGAAATTCACTACAAGAATATGGCAGTGCAAGGAGCTCAATAGAACCATTCCCCCCAAAAAATAACAGGTGAAAATATTAAAATATATATGGTCAGGTGCCACATTATAATGTTTTTAGTCAATGATGAACTGCATGTATGACCATAGTGCCATAAGATTATAATGTAGCTGAAAAATTCCTATTTCCCAGTGATATCATAGCCCTTGTAATATTATAGAACAATATATTACTCCTAGGTTTGTGGTGATGCTGATATAAACAAATCTGTGCTACCAGTCCTATGAAAATCTATCACCTACAGTTATGTACAATATATAATACTTGATAATGATTATAAACTATGTTACAGGTTTGGGTATCTATTATAATGAAAATATATTTTAATTTTTGTTATTGATAAATAATTGTACAAATTTTTGGTGTACATGTGGTATTTTGTGCATACGCATATAATGTGTAAAGATCAAACCAGGGCAATTGAGCCATCCATTACTGCCAAATATTCATACCTTTTTTATACTGGGAACATTCCATTTTCTCTCCTTCAGCAATTTTGAACCATACAGATTATTGGGAACTAGGGTTGCTCTAATTTACTACCAAACATTAGCTCTTATTCCTTCTATCTAACTGAATTTTTGTACACACTAACTAAATTCTCACCCTCTCCCTTGTATCTTTCCCAGCCTCTGGTAACCATCAATTAACTTTCTACCTCCATAAGATCTAATTTTTCAGCATCCACATTTATATGATTTGGCTGTGTCCCCATACAAATCTCATCTTGAATTGTAACTCCCACAATTCACATGTGTCATGGGAGGAACCCAGTGGGAGGTGATTGAATCATGGGGGCAGGTCTTTCCTGTGGTATTCTCATGATAGTGAATACACCTCAAGAAATCTGATGGTTTGAAAAATGGGAGATTCCTTGCACAAACTCTCTTTGCTGCCTTTCATTTTCCACCATGATTGTGAGGCCTCACATGGAACTGTAAATCCATTCAACTTTTTTTTTTTTTTTTTTTTTTTGTAGTAAATTGCCCAGTCTCAGTTATGTCTTTACCAGCAGCATGAAAATAAACTAATACAGTAAATTGGTACCAGTAGAGTGGGGCACTGCTGAAAAGATACAGAAAACTGTGGAAGTGACTTTGGAACTGGGCAGCAGGCAGAGGTTGGAACAGTTTGGAGGGCTCAAAAGAAGACAGGAAAATGTGGGAAAGTTTATAACTCCCTAGAGATTTGTTGAATGGCTTTCCAAAATGCTGATGATTATATTGACAATGAAATCCATGCTGAGGTTGTCAGTGAAATCCATACTGAGAAAAGACCTGTGGATGGAAATAAGGAACTTTTTTGGGAACTGGAGCAAAGGTGACTCATGTTGTTTTAACAAGGAGCCTGGAAACATTTTGCCCCAGCCCTAGAGATTTGTGGAACTTTGAACTTGAATGAGATTTAGGGCATCTGGTTAAAGAAATTTCTAAGCAGTAAAGTATTCAAGAGGTGATTTGGGTGCTGTTAAAGGCATTCAGTTTCAAAAGGGAAACAGCATAAAAGTTTGAAAAATCTGCAGCCTTGGCCGGGCGTGGTGGCTCACGCCTGTAATCCCAGCACTTTGGGAGGCCGAGGTGGGCGGATCACAAGGTCAGGAGATCGAGACCATGGTGAAACCCCGTCTCTACTAAAAATAGAAAAAATTAGCCGGGCGCAGGGGCGGGCGCCTGTAGTCCCAGCTACTCGGGAGGCTGAGGCAGGAGAATGGTGTGAACCCGGGAGGCGGAGCTTGCAGTGAGCCGAGATTGCACCACTGCACTCCAGCCTGGGCGACAGAGCAAGACTCCGTCTCAAAAAAAAAAAAAAAAAAAAAAGAAAAATCTGCAGCCTAACGATGCAATAGAAAATAAAACCCCATTTTCTGAGGAGAAATCCAAGCCAGCTGCAGAAATCTGCATAAATAATGTTGGGGAAACCAGCCCCACCCCACCCAGTGGGTACCCCAAGTCCAGTGGAGACAAAAGAGTTAGAAAGAGACAGAATAAACATTTAAAAGGTGGGTCTAGGGGACTGGAGCATTGGAGGCTTGCTCACAGCCTAGAGCTCCTGGGCTACGCCGAATTTATTGGTTTACAAGCTCTTTTTTCTTGGGGCAGATGGGAGGGGGAGGAAGGGATGAGGAAAAGGATTAATCAGTGAAGGAGAACTACTGAGTCATTCGATAAGATGTATAGGAGTGGTGGTTTCTGTGTATTTCCTTGAGCAAAGGTGTGTGTCTAAACTACTTAAGATATTTAACTTATCAGGACTGAAACAGGTGGGAGCGGGTTTCAGGAGGAGCCAAGATGTTTGATTGTACTCCACAGCTTCAAGGGAGTGTTATCTCCCTGAGCAACCTGTGGAATGCTGCTGAGTGATTATGCTCTCTGGGCATAAAGACATGAAGACAATAAGGAGATTTTTATCCTCAGAGGCGGCCCATGGCTTCATATGGATGTCTCACACAGGGGAGACCAACTCAACTGGCACCCCAGAAACTCTCTTTCCCACATGACCCCCTTTTTGTCTTTATTATTATTATTATTATTAATAACCTCCATTGCTATCATGGCTCATTCATGGTGTCTGGCTTCTCTCCCAAGTCACCATCTGCATCTGTAGACTAAAAACAAACAGCATAAACAGATACAAACTGAAATAAAATTTGCAATTGTTGATCCACCTATGGTTTTTATCCACTTTGAAGGATTGGTATTAGAAGGCCCATCAGTGGCTCCAGCAAGAATATCAGCTCCAGGCAGAAGGGTGAGATGAGCCTGAGATGCCTCAAAAACTTGTTTTTTCAGTTTAGCAATATCTAGTGTTAAATTATCTTCTTTTCCTTGTAGGTGAAGTCTGATTGTCTCCCAATGGTGTTCAGTAGTATTATAAGAGCTAGGAGTAATACAAAAATCCAAAGTATTCAAATCACATTGCATTTGAATTCTAGGCTCCAAGCTCATAATCTGATCTCCCATCCAAATTACTGTTTGACAGAGGTCATTAATTTGATTTGCCAATTTTTGATCTGTTTGGTTTTGGGAATTCCAAAACTTAGAAGAATTTTTCTGCCAAGTATCCACAAGGCCTGTAGTTTGAATAGAAGAGTGCAAAGCAACAACAGCAGCAGCAGCAGTAGCTGTGACATCTATAAGACCCATGATCACAGCTATTAACATAAATATGAATCTCTGATCTATTAAGTATCCTTTTAGTACTTCAGTGATAATATGTATGGAGGGAGAGGCCTCCCAAGGTCTATTGAGGGAAACAGGTATCCAAACTCCTTCTCAGGTCCTAACCAGTAAAATGCTATTATTTTTATTAAAGGTAGAATTAATGTAGGTAAAAAGACAATAGTTGAGGCATGATATGGTTTGAGAGTCAGGTAGGATATTAATTTTTCTCACTGCCAACATAAAAGGAGGTTTAACACAACTCTGCGATGGGACCCATCCAATTAGAGGTCATGTCTACAACAAATCGAACTTTTGGGTCTCTGTTTTACATTCTCCTTTCCAAATCTGAATCAGGATTTGAGTCATCATTAATTTCCACAATTCTGGGTGTCCTGGACTTATAATGGGATCAATCACTTTTGGGCTTGGAGGAGCCATATCATTTTCCTCCCACTTAATAGGGTAATTTGTTTCAATTCTTCTATGCAATTTTGGTGCATTATCTGGGTAGTCATTGCAAAAGGAGTCTCTCTACAATCTTCTTGCTGTCCAGTATAATTTACTGCAAAGCATCCCCTAGGGGCCCAATTAATGATGATTCCATAGGAATTATTTTCCAGTACAGCAGCGCAGTTTGCAATACAATCTTCCCAGGTTAGCACCTCTAGCTTTCAAGACCATTTAGTGGCCTGCCTAGGACAGAGCTTCTTATTAGGTTTAAATTTATTAATCTGGCAATGTATCATAACATAGCCATGCTCAAGGTACTTAATGGTGTCCAAAGATTGAAACATTCTTCCACTGATTGCATGAATAGAGGCTTCTGATCCATTATGTGCAGGGACATAAACCATCCAACTTTGTTTATCATAATTTAAACATCCTGCATCTGGCCCTAGGCAGATGGGAGGAAAGCGATAACCAATGGAAACATTCATTAACATTCCTTTCTCCTCTGGATGTGTAGGACCTCAGTTATGTGTTGGTCCAGGTCTCCAGACACTATCATTAACAAAAACCTCCACCAGGGTGTCTATCCATGCAACAGGCCTAATCAGTGGTGGGAATAGAGTGTAGGCCCAATAAGAATAATTCTGATCTGCCTCAGCTATGGGGAGACTCACCGCCAGGGAGATTACCACCATCATAGCTACCATTAGATTACTGGTGAGACCTCAGGTTCTCTTTTGCAATGTGAGCTAGTCTCTTCATCTGCCCCCAGATTGGTGGAGTTGCTTGGAAAGTTTTACTGGTTTCCATCTGCTCAACAGAGATGTTCATCTGAGCCATCCGACGAACTCGGGGTGCAGGGACTTTCCAAGGTCTTTTCCTCTTCCTTGGATTCTGGCTCATGGCACAGCTTAAGATGTCTTGTGGGTACCCAGACAGGAAGCTGATTACCTTCTGGTGAGATACAAGCAAACCCTTGACCCCATGTAATGATTTTGCCCTTTTCCCAGGTTTTGCTTCTGATGTCCTTCTACCACACATGTTTTCCTTCATGAGGATTTATTTTTTGTCCTGTCAAATGCCACTCTGCTTCCATTGTAGCCTGATCTCTAGACAAATTCAAAAAATTTAACGTGATGTGAGCCAATTGTAGCTGCATATGGGAAGTAGAGTATTCTCTGGTTCCTCCCTCTGTGTTTTGTTTTTGTAATTGAGATTTTTAAGGTTTGATTAGCCTGTCCAACAATGGCTTGGCCTTGAGAATTATAGGGCATTCCAGTACTGTGCTCAGTGTGCCATTGTTAAAGGAACGCTTGTAAAGATTTACTGCAGTAGCCTGGGTCATTGTCTGTTTTAATCTTTTGTGGGATGCCCATGGCAGCAAAACAGGAAAGTAAATGTCTTTTAATATGAGCAGCTGCCTCACCTGTTTGGCAAGTTGCTAATACAAAATGAGAAAAGGTATCTATAGTAACATGGACATATGAAAGTTTCCCAAATGAAGGTACATGGGTTACATCCATTTGCCACAACATGTTGAGGGTTAATCCCCATGGATTAACACCAGTCCCTTCGTGTGGCAGTTGTAGTACCTGGCACCGAAGGCAATGTTACAAAACGTTCTTTGCCTGTCTTCAAGTAATCTTATATGTTTGTTTAAGTCTGGCTGTGCTAACATGTGTTAGGGAATGAAAATCTTGGGCATTAGAAAGCATGGTGGAAACTAGTAAATCAGCTTGATCGTTAGCTCTTACAAGGGGCCCAGGAAGATTAGTGTGTGCTCAAATATGCATAATATAGAAAGGAAAACAGTGATCAAGCACTGCCTTTTGTAAAGAAGAAAACAACTGATAGAGTTGTTCATCCACAAGACATTTAATGAGTGCAGTTTCTATGTACTGAGTGGGTTGGACAACATAAGCTGAATCAGAGACAATTTACAGGTTCTTTAAAGTCTTCTGACACAACTGTAACTGCCTGTAATTCAACCCTCTGTGCCGATTGAAAGGCAGTCTGAATAATTCTGTTTTTAGGTTCTACATAAGCTGCTTTTCCATTGCTAGAGCCATCTGTAAACACAGTCACTGCTCCTTCCAATGGAGCACTACAGGTAATTTTTGGAAAGACCCATGTTGTTAGCTTTAAAAACTGAAACATTGTGTTTTCTGGATAATGATTGTCAAAAACTTCAATGAAGCCAGCTAAATTTATTTGCCAATTGACCAAATTAACAAAAGCTTGCCAAATCTGATTTTTATTCATTGGAACTATAATCTTATCTGGATCTGAGTGACAAAGTTTAACAACTCTAAGGTGAGCTTGCCCAACCAAGATTGCCATCTGATGCAAGTATACTGTGAGTGTTCTAACAGTATTGTGAGGCAGAAAAGACCATTCAACTAAGTCCTCACTCTGAACTATAACCCCTGTAGGAGAATGGAGAGTAGAGAGCACAATGAACTGTAATGGCAAACTTGAGTGTATTCTATTAACCTGGGCCTGTTGTTTTTATCTTCAATTATTTGTAATTCTTTGGCAGCCTCAGGAGTCAGTTCTCATTTACTATTGAGAGAAGGGTCTCCTATTAACATAGAGAACAGATTAGACAGATTAGGTAGGGATTCCCAAAGTAGGTCAAATCCAATTGATATCCCCTAATAATTTTTGAAAATCATTTAAAGTTTTCAGAGAGTCTTTTCAAATTTGAACGTGTTGGGGTTTAATTGCCCTTTCCTGAACCTTCATTCCCAAATATTGGAAAGGAGTGGCCATTGGAATTTTATCTGTTGCTATGAGCAATCCAGCATTGGTTACCACCTCCTATAAATATGAATAATACTGGATAAGTTTGTCTCAATTTTTTGCTGCATACAATATGTCATCCATATAATGAATGGCATATGAATTGGGAAACTAATCTCTCACAGGTTGAATAGCTTTCCCCACAAAAGTTTGACAAATAGTAGAACTATTCAACATACCCTGCAGGACTTTCCAATGTTATCTGGCTTCTTGTTCCTTGTTCATAGCAAGAATACTAAAAGCAAATTTCTCAAAATCAGACTGCTGGAGGAATGTTAAAAAAGGAATCCTTCAAATCTGTAATTATTAATGGCCAGTCTCTAGGAATCATGGTGGGGGTTGGAAGCCCTGGCTTCAGGGCCCTCTTCGGCTGGATGACTACATTGACCGCTCATAAGTCGGTTAGCATCTGCTAATAATAAGTCGGATAGCCATCTGCCAGATTTTTTGTTTATTACAAACACTGGCAAATTCCATGGATAACATGTGGGCTCAATGTTTACTTTGTTTAATTGTTTTTTGACTAATTCCTGTGAGGCCCCCAATTTTTCTTGAGAAAGTGCCCACTGCTGGACCCAAACAAGATTTTGGGTCTTCCATTTTAAGAGAATAGGACTTGGAGGCTCAACAGTGACCGCCCCCCAAAATAGTAACCTAATCCTTTTCGGTCATTTTTCGCAGTAACCTGTATGGGTTCAGAAATGCTGATCTCCTGTGTTCCTAGGACTTTTCCAGGAACATGGCCCATATTTGACCTTATTTTTTGACTAGCTTGACCGTACCAGGGAGAAGGGATTGAAATTTCTGTGCCCCATTGCTGAAGCAGATCTCTCCCCAATAAGTTAACAGGAATGGGCATAATTAGAGGTTGCATTGTGCCTTCCTGTTCTTCTGGACCAAGACATGGTAAGCTAAAAGTACCTTGGAAAACTTCTGAAGCAGTTCTGACCCCCAAAAGACCCACTGGGGCCTTTTGTTTAGGCCAGATTTTTGGCCATTGATAAAGAGCTATGATCAACACATCTGCTCCTGTGTAGACCAGACCCTCAAATTGTTTTCCTTGAATAGTGACCATACAAATAGGTCTATTGTCAGAGACTTGATTTACCCAATAGGCAGCCTTGCCTGCTGAACTTGTGCTTCCAAATCTCCTGTTCTTTTTTTCTGAGCTTTCTTCTAACTTAACATACAGTAAAAGCAACAGTTAAGCTATTCTGTCACCTGGATTAGCACTCCAGGGAACAGTGGAGGAGATAACAATTTGAATTTCTCCCTTGCAATCAGAGTCCACTACTCCAGTATGTACTTGAATTCCCTTTAAGTTTAAGTTGGACTTTCCCAGTATAAGTCCCACTGTGCTGTTTGGCAATGGGCCGTAAACTCCCATTGGGACCTTCCTAGGATGCTCCCCAAGAAGGAGGGATATGGCTTCGGTACAATATAAATCTACTACCCTACTTTTAGTTGTGGAGGGGGACAATTGCTGCATATTTATACAGGGAGAGAATGGGCCAGAAACACTCCGTTTGGAGTTGGTGATGTCCCATCCTGAATTGGGAATGCCCCACTTTGAATTGGGGCCTGGGTCTGGCCCTTTTGTCTGTTTCCCAGCAAGGGCCATCTGTTGTTATCAAACTTTGAATGACATTGATTATCCCAGTGTTTTCCTTTTTTACATCTAGGACAGGTACCTGGTTCCCTGCTTTTTCCTCCTGAGTTTTGCCTTTTTTGGCTCTTTGTACACTCTCTTTTTCTTTGTCCTATCTGTTCACAATTATAGCAAGATCCATGGAACACTCATATGTTTTTTGTTACCCTTAGTCCAGTCATTGCCTGAGCAAGGAGGCTGGCCTTATATAAGTGCCCCCTAATGCCATCACAGGCTTTAATGTATTCACTTAAATTTTTTTCTCATTTAGATTTGCCTTTCCCTTAATAGGTCTAATTGCTGCCTGACATTCTATATTAGCATTTTCATAAGCAAGCAGCTGAATGATCACTTTCCTGGCATAAGAATCCGAAATAGCCTTTTGAGCCATGTCTTGTAAATGGACGATAAAATCTGGATAAAGCTCCCTTGAACCCCGTTGAACTGAGTTAAAAGAAGGATAAGTAGTACCAGGGTCATGAATATTTCCCAGGCTCTTAGGCATATAGTTCTGAACTGATCAATAGCCTCATCACCCATTACCATCTGTTGATTTACAGTACCCCATGCCTGTCCGATTCCAAGCAATTGATCAGATGTGATATTAATGGGAGGTTGGGCTTGAGCATGTCTGCATGCCTGATTTGTTGCTTCATCTGTCCACTAGGTTTTAAATTGGAGAAATTGAGAGGGGGACAGGGCGGATTGGGCTAATGACTCCCAATCCATAGGTATTAAATGCCAGTTACAAGCCAAAGATTGTAACAAGGAATGAACAACATAAGGAGAATTTGGCCCATATTGTCCAATTGCTGGTTTTAAATCTATTAATATTTTAAAAGGAAATGCCTTCCCAGCATGCTCGAGCATGTTCTCTGGGCTCCTCAACTGGCAAAATAATTACTGGAAACTGCCAAGCATCCAAATCCCCCATTTCTCGTGTCTGGCGAATGGATGCCTGGATTGTCCCTGCATGACAATTTGTATTTGGGCCTGCTCACAGCATTCCTCCACCATAATTAACAGGTGGACAAGCCTGGATCATTCCCTCACCATAATAGGCTGTTGGACAAGCCTGAAGCTTCCCTTCGCCATAGTTAATGGCGGAGCATGCAATAATGGAAGCGGCAAGCTGTGTCTCAGGCTTCCATTCCAAAAATTCATCAGGCTGAGGTGGGAGTGGCCATTCTGGACTTTCCCCTAAAGGTGCAGTAGGTGGCACTGTTTCTGCAATAGGTGGAACTGTTTCTTTCATAAGTTTTTGGAGGTTAGCATCTATAACTTCCCCTTTCTCTACCTTTTTTAAACTAGACTATGAGATTCACTTTGCTGATCATCAGACTCCTGATTATTAAACTTTTCTATGTCATCCTGAAACTCCTCCTCCTTCTCCACAGTGTGGAGAGGCTCCAGTGCTGTTTTAATTGCCAACCACACAGACCAAGCAGACAAGGGAATATTATGGCCCTTTTGTTGTTCTCATTGTAAGTCTGATCCGACCTTGTCCAAATCTTTTACATTCATGGTTTGGTATTTTGGGAACCAAGGAGAATACTTTTGGAACAAAGATGTGAGATTTTGGGTACTCACAATTACACCCATGTGGTGTAATAACTGCCATACCAGACTTAAGTAATTAGCAAACTTACTTTCAACCTGACCCATATTTTCCCGAGGTTACCCTGGAATTCTCCGAACACCCTACTTACCTGTAGAGACTGAAGTGAAAGTACTTGGGTGTCCTTCATCAGTTGTCCTCCACTTTCCACACTCTGGCGTTTCTTCACTGGATTATTTGTAGAGATTATGGGGAGCCCCACATTGGGCACCACATGTTGGGGAAACCAGCCACATACCACCCAGTGGGTACCCTGAGTCCGGCAGAGACAAGGGAGTTAGAAAGAGACAGAATAAGCATTTAAAAGGCGGGTACAGGGGACTGGAGCATTGGAGGCTTGCTCACAGCCCAGAGCTCTCGGGCTCTGCCCAATATATTGGTTTATAAGCTCTTTGTTCTTAGGGAAGATGGGAGGGGGAGAAAGGATGAGAAAAAGGATTAATCAGTGAGGGAGAACTTGTGAGTCATTTGATAAGATGTATAGTAGTGGCGATTTCTGTAAATTTCCTTGAGCAAAGGTGTGTTTCTAAACTACTTAAGATATTTAACTTATCAGGACTGAAACAGGTGGGAGTAGATTTCAGGAGGAGCCAAGATGTTTGATTGTACTCCACGGCTTCAAGGGAGTGTTATCTCCCTGAGCAACCTGTGGAATGCCGCTGAGTGGTTATGCTCTCAGGGCATAAAGACATGAAGGCAATAAGGAGAATTTTCTCCCCAGAGGCTGCCCATGGATTCCCATGGGTGTCTCACACAGGGGAAACCAACTCCACTGGCACCCCAGAAACTCTCTTTCCCACAGTAATGTGAAGCTGAATGCCAATCACCAAGACAATGGGGAAAGTGTCTCCAGGAAATGTCAGAGGTCTTCACAGCAGGCCTAGAAAAAAAAAAAAAAAGTGGTTTTGTGAGCTGGACCCAGGGTCCCTATGCTGTGCACAGCCTAGGGACTTGGTGCCCTGTGTTCCAGCCACTCCAGCCATGGCTGAAAGGGGCCAACATAGGGCTTGGGCCATGGCTTGAAAGCGTGCAGACCTCAAGTCTTGGCAGCTTCCATGTGGTGTTGAGCCTGTGAGTGCACAGAAGTCAAGAATTGAGGTTTGGGAACCTCTGCCTAGATTTCAGAAGATATATGGAAAGGCCTGGATATCTAGGCAGAAACTTGCTGTAGGTGCAGGGTCCTCATGGAGAACCTCTGCTAGGACAGTGCAGAAGGGAAATGTGGGGTGGGAGCCCCAAAACAGAGTCCCTACTGGGGCAGCACCTAGTGAAGCTGTGAGAAGAGAGTTGCTCTTCTTCAGACCCCAGAATGATAGATCCATTGACAACTTGCACTGTGTGCCTGGAAAAGCCACAGACACTCAATACCAGTCTGTGGAAGCAGCCAGGAAGGAGGCTGTACCCTGCAAAGCCACATGGACAGAGCTGCCCAAGACTATGGGAACCTACCTCTTGCATCAGCATGACCTAAATGTGAGACATGGAATCAAAGGAGATCATTTTGGAGCTTTAAGATTTGACTGCCCCACTGGATTTCAGACTGGCATGAGGCATGTAGCCCTTTTGTTTTGGCCAATCTCTCCCATTTGTAATAGCTATATTTACCCAATGCCTGTATCCTCATTTTATCTAGGAAGTAACTAACTTGCTTTTGATTTTACAGACTCATAGGCAGAAGAGGCTTGCTTTGTCTCAGATGAGACTTTGGACCATGGACTTCCGAGTTAATGCTGAAATGAGTTAAGACTTTGGAGGACTGTTGGGAAGGCTTGATTGGTTTTGAAATGTGAAGACATGAAATTTAGGAGGAGACAAAGGTAGAATAATATGGTTTGGCTGTGTCCCTACCCAAATCTCATCTTGAATTGTAATCCCACATTCCCATGTGTCATAGGAGGGACCCGGTGTGAGGTGATTGAATCATGGGGTTGGATCTTTCCTTTGGTGTTCTTGCAATAGTGAATAAATCTCATGAGATCTGATTATTTTAAAAACGGAAATTTCCTTGCATGAGCTCTCTCTTTTTCTGCTGCAGTCTATGCATGATGTGACTTACCTTTCACCTTCCACCATGATTATGAGGCCTCCCAAACCACATGGAAATGTAAGTCTATTAAACATTTTTCTTTTTTGTAAATTGCCCAGTCTGGAGTATGTCTTTATCAGCAACATGAGTCAAACTAACACACATATCAGTGAGTACATGGAATACTTGTCTTTCTCTGCCTGGCTTATTAACTTAACATAATGACCTCCTGTTTCATCCATGTTTCTGGAAATGAGAGGATTTCATTCTTTTTATGGATGAAAAATGTTCCATAGTGTATATGTAACACATTTTAGTTATCCTTTCATCCATTGAACCTATAGGTTGACTCGATATATTTGCTATTGTGAATAGTGCTGTAATAAACATGAGAGTGCAGATATCTTTTTGACATGCTGATTTTATTTTCTTTGGCTATATAGCCAGTAGTAGGATTACTAGATCAAATGGTAGTTCTATTTTAAATTTTTTCAGGAATCCTGCTTGTTGTTTTTCATATTGGCTAATTTGCATTCCCAGCAACAGTGTATGAAAATTCTCCTTTTGCCACATCCTCATTAGCATATGTTATTTTTTCTCTTTAATAAAAATAATTTTGACAGTGATGGGATCATATCTTATTGTGGTTTTGATTTGCATTTTCCTGATGATTAGTGATGTTGAACTTTTAAAAATATACTTCATGGCCATTTGTATGTCTTCTCTGAGAAATTTCTATTGAGATATTTTACCCCTTAACAGTTCAGATGTTTTTGTTTGTTTTTTGCTGTTGAGTTCTTTGAGATCCTCCTGTATTGTGGTTATTAATACCTTTTGGTGTGAATAGTGTGCAAATATTTTCTCCCATTCTAGAGATTATCTTCACTTTGTTGATGGTTCCCTTTGTTTTGCAGCTTTTTAGCTTAGTGTAATCCCATTTGTCTATTTGTAGTTTTATTGCCTGAATTTTGTGTTCTTATCCCAAAAATCTTTATGCAAACCAGTATCCCAAAGCATTTCCCTAATACAGTATTTTAGCAGTTTGAAGTGTCATGTTTTATATTTAATACATTTTTATTTAATTGTTGTATATAATGAGATTTATGGCTCTAGATTAATCCTTCTGCATTTGGTTATCCAGTTTTCTCAGAACCATTTACTGAGAAAACTTTCCTTTCCCAATGGATGTTCTTCACATGTGTTAAAAATGAGTTGGCTGTAAATACACGAATTTATTTCTGTGTTCTCTATTATGTTCCATGGGTCAATGTATCTTTTTAATGGTAGAATCATATTGTTTGGTTACTATGGATTTCTTGTATATTCTGAAATCAGGTAGTAAGATGCCTCCAGATTTCTCCCTCCCCCTCAGGATTGCTTTGGCTATTCAGGGATTTTTATGGTTCCATACACATTTTAGATTTTTTTTCTGTTTTTGAAATAATGTCAATTGTGTTTTTATAGAGATTGCATTGAATCTGTAAATTGTTTTGAGTAGAATCAGGATTTTAATTATATGAATTTTTTCTTTTTTTTTCTTTTTTTTTTTTTTTTTTGAGACAGTTTCACTTTGTTGCCCTGGTTGGAGTGCAGAGACTCTACCTTGGGTCACTGCAACCTCCAGCTCCCAGTTTCAAGCGATTCTTGTGCCTCAGTTTTCCAAGTAGCTGGGATTACAGGTGCATACCACAACACCTGGCCAGTTTTTGTATTATTATAGAGACATGGTTTTGCCATGTTGGCCAAACTGATCTTGAACTCCTGACCTCAAATGATTCACCCACCTCAGCCTCCCAAAGTTCTGAGATTGCAGGTATGGGTCACTATGCATGGCCTTAATTATATTAATTCATCTAAATCATGAGCACGAGCTATCTATCTATTTTTTGGTGACTTTTTCAATTTTTTTCATCACTGTCTTATGATTTTCTTTTCATTTCTTTTCTTAATTGATTTAAGAAAAGAATTAATTTAATTGATTTAAAAGCATTTTTTATTAGTCAATATCTATATAGTTGTATAGTTAGGACTATGATATATACTAATATAATATGTTTGAGCATAAGAGCTCAAAAGTTGTGGGTGGGAGCACAGATCTATTGAAATAAAAAAAATTAACAGTAGTTGGGAACCCAAATTAATATAACGAAGTGTAGAGCGGTAAATCTTGTATTAATAAAGAAGAAAGATCTCAAATATAGACACATTAGAAAAGAGGAAAAAACTAAATCTGAAGCAATTAGAAGAAAGTCACTAATAAATATGAGATGAGAAATTAATGAACTAGATGAATGAAAATAGAAAAAAGAATTAATGAAACAAAATTAATTAAAAAATAGATTTTTCTTTAAAAAGATCAACAAAGTTGGCAATACTTTAGCTAAACTGACCAATAAAAAATAGAAAATACTCAAATTACTAAATGTAAGAATAAAAGAGGGGACATCACTACTTACTGCACAGAAATAATAGCAATTTTATGGATATATTATAATAAAATGTATGCTATTTATTTGATTACATAAACACATTTTTTGAAAAACTCAAAGCATCAAAATAATTAAAGAAGAAATAGAAAATATGAATATACCTATAGCAAATAAAGTGATTCAATTTGTAATTAAAACATTTCCCACAAAGAAAATTCAGGAGTACATGGCTTCACTAGTGAATATCACCAAATGTTAAAGAGAAATTAATAGGAACTTGTCACCTCTCTTCCAAAAAAAAAATAGAAGGGAAGTGTGAGTATCTCAACTCCTTCTATGAGGCCAATTTTATCCCAATACTAAAACCAGATAAAGACAACATAATAAAGCTACTAATATCTCTTTTGAATATAGATATAAAAATTCTCACAAAAGAGTAGTAAACCAAAACCAACAACATATAAAAATGATTATATACAATATCAAGTTTGATCTCTCTCAGGAATGTAACATAGGTTCGACTTATGAAAATCAATATAGTATACCATATCAACAAAATAAAGGGGAAAAACTCGACTTCTCAATGGACACAGAATAAGAATTTGTTATAATTCAATATTGTTTAATGGTAAAAAAAAAAAAAAAAAAAAAAAGAAAAAGAAAAAAAATCACTCAGCACCCTAGGAATAAAAGGAAGCATTCTCAACCTGATAAAAGCATCTGTGAAAGATCCAGAAACACTACCATTAATGGTGAAAAAGATATGATTTCCCCCCAAGAAAATTTTTTAAGGCAAAAATATTTTTCCTTGACATTTCTGTTTGACATTATATTGAAATTTCTTCTCAGAGCAGTTAGGCAAGTAAAGAAAATAAAGGGCATCTGAATTGAAAAGAGAGTAATTGACAGATGATATGTTCTTATATAAAGAAAATCCAGAGAAATTCACTAAAAACCTATTACAACTAATTTAATGAGTTTACCAAGGGTATACAATACAAGATCAATATGCAAGAATGCTACATTATAAACTAGTAATAAACAACCTCAAATGGAATTAAGAAAAAATTTTATATTATTATAAAACTGAAATACTAATAAACATAAGAAAAGAAATACAAACATTCTGGGAGCAAGTTAAAAGAACTAAAACAGAAAGACTATGGATGAGAAGATACTTCTATGAAGAAGGCATACTTCCCAATTTTATCTATTGATTGATCTTTACTAATTTTCTAATTATCATTTATCTAACCCCAGCTGACTTTTTTGGAGAAATGGACAAGCTGATTCTAGAATTCATATCAAAATGTAAAGGATCCATAATCTTGAATAAATGGAACAAAGTTGAATGTTTTATACTTACTGATTTCAGAACTTACTATAAAACTACAGTAATCAAGGCTGCATTGTAGTAGCCAAAGTAGAGACATAAATATCAATAGAATAGAATGAGAATTCAGACCGGGCACGGTGGCTGACACCTGTAATCCCAGCATTTTGGGAGGCTGAGGCGGGCAGAAAACAAGGTCAGGAGTTCAAGACCAGCCCGCTTAACCAACATGGTGAAATCCAGTCTCTACTAAAAATACAAAAATTAGCCAGGTGTGGCGGTGTGTGCCTGTAATCCCACCTACTCAGGAGGCTAAGGCAGGAGAATCACTTGACCCTGGGAGGCAGAGGTTGCAGGCGCCCCTGCACTCCAGCTTGGGTGACAGAGTGAGACTCCATCTCAAAATTAAAAAAAATTAAAAAAAAAAAAAAAGAAGAATGATGAGAGTCCAAAAAGCTTTTCTCACATGCACAATTGGTTTTTGTTAAGGTTCCATAATTCAAAGATGTTCAAATTTCTGAACTATCAAGAAGTACAGATTGAAACTACAACGAGATACTATGTCCAGAATTGGTGGGTTCTTAGTCTCACTGACTTCAAGAATGAAGCTGCAGACCCTCGTGGTGAGTGTTACAGTTCTTAAAGATGGTGTGTCCGAAGTTTGTTCCTTCACATGTGTCCAGAGTTTCTTTCTTCTGGTGGTTCGTGGTCTTGCTAACTTCAGGAGTGAAGCTGCAGACCTTCATGGCGAGTGTTACAGTTCTTAAAGGTGGCACATCTGGTGTTGTTCATTCTTTCCAGTGGGTTCATGATCTTGCTGGCCTCAGGAGTGAAGCTGCAGACCTTTGCAGTGTTACAGCTCATAAAGGCAGTGTGGACTCAAAGAGTGAGCAGCAGCAAGATTTATTGTAAAGAGCAAAAGAACAAAGCTTCCACAGTGTGGAAGCGGACCCCAGCAGGTTGCCACTGCTGGCTCTGGCAGCCTGCTTTTCTTTCTTTATCTGACCCCACCCATATCCTGCTGATTGTTCCATTTTACAGAGAGCTGATTGGTCCGTTTTGACAGAGTGCTGATTGGTGCGTTTATAATCCCTGAGCTAGACACAGAGTGCTCATTGGTGCATTTACAATCCTTGAGCTAGACATAAAAGTTCTCCAAGTCCCCACCCAACTCAGGAGCCCAGCTGGCTTCACCTAGTGGATCCCTGGCCCAGCAGCCTGTGGAGCTGCCTGCCAGTCCAATGTGGCACACCCGCGCTCCTCAGCCATTGGGCAGTTGATGCGACCAGGCACGGGTGGAGCAGGGGGCGGAGCCCATCAGGGAAGCTCAGGTCTTTTGAGAGCCCAGGGTGGGCGGGGTGGCAGGATTCGGACATGGTGGGCTGCAGGTCCCGAGTGCTGCCCTGCAGGGAGATGGCTGAGACCTGGCGAGAATTCGAGCACAGTACAGGTGGGCCGGCACTACTAGGGGAACCAGCATACCCTCCAAGGCTGCTGGCCGAGTGCTAAGCCCCTCACTGCCGCGGGACCAGCGGTGCCCGCCGCTCTGAGTGTGGGACCAGCCGAGCCTGCTCCCACCCAGAACTCTCGCTGGCTGGTGAGCGCCTTTCACAGCCTTGGTTCCGGCCTGCGCCTCTCCCTCCACACCTCCCCTTAAGCAGAGGGAGCTCCAGCCTCGGCCAGCCCAAGGAGGGGCTCCCATAGTGCAGCGGCGGGCTGAAGGGCTCCTCAAGCAGGGCCAGAGTGGACACTGAGGCCAAGGAGGCACCAAGAGCGAGCAAGCGGGCTAGCACGTTGTCACCTCTTAATACCACATCATAACTGCTAGGATGATTGTAGTAAAAAAGACAGAAATACCAGTACCGGTAAGGGTGTGAAGACATTTGACTCCTCATCCATGGCTGATGAAAATGGCAAATGGTGCAGCTAGTCTTCATCTGGCAGTTCCTCAAACGAAAAATTACTATACGACCCAATCATTCCATATACCCAGTCCTAGGTGTATATGTATCTACATATATTTTAATGAAAACATGTCCATACAAAGGTTTGTACATGGATGTTCACAGTAGCAGAATTTATAGTAGCCAAAAGTGGTAACAATTCACTTACTATTATCTGATATTGGATAAGTAAAATATTGTATTTTCAAATAATGGAAAGTTATTCTACCATAAAAAAGCATGAACCGTCAATACATGCTTCAACATAGATAAATCTTGAAAACATGCTTCTACTTGCAAGAAGCCAACAGAAGATCACATACTGAATGATTCATTTCATAAAATGACACAAAATATCTAGAATAGGCAAATTCATAGAGATGGAGTGTAGGAGATCAGTCAGGGTGGTGGGAGAAATTATAGGAAAAACACAAACCTTCTTGGAAGGCTGGGAGGTTTTGGAAAACGTCTGAAAGGTAATTTGGCTGAAGGCAGTCAAATTCTCTTATATGGAGCCTGAGAACAAAAGGTAGATAACAAATGTAAAGGGATTGATCTAGATCAGTTAGTTTACTTAGGCCTCAGAACCTGGCCTTTAATCATCTGCACAAAGGACAGCTCTCTCTGGGGGTGGGGGCGTGACTATGTTAATTACTCACAAGTGTGTTGACTCAAAGCCTTTGTCAATAAATGCCTGCAGTACGGGCTTGTCTGGGCTACAGCTGCTGGGACACTTTATGGCACCTTCCTCGGTGTCTGTGGTGGCCCGGTCCCCTAGCTGTGCAGCCAGGCAAAAAACCTGTGTCTGCATACAATTTTTCATCTGTCACTCAGCCAGGGTCCGCGCGTCAGACCCAGCAGTGGAGAGTAAGTTACTGATTGCCTAGAGTTTGGGAAGTTGGGAGGAAAATAGAGAGTACTGCAAATGGATAGGGGATTTGTTTTGGGGTGATTAAAATGTTCTAAAATCAGTTTTGGTGATGTTTGAACAAGCTGTGAATATATTAAAATGATAGATTTATATACTCTAAATTGATAAATTGTATGGTATTTAAAATATATCTTAACATATAGTTAATAAAAAATGCAACTAGAGAGAAAAAGTAACAGTGAGATTTTCTTAGGAGATGTATGTTTAATTTTTAAAGGTGGTACTGAAGACTAAATCCTAGAAGATTTTTTCCCCCTGACTGGAGACACTCAGATTATCTTTTCCCTAGAGGGATGTATTCAAATACTAAAAAAGTAGAGTAAGATATTTCAATATTCTCTCTAAGTAAATCCTCTTGTAAGGCAAGGAAAGCCTCCTCTTCTCCTTTAATTATAGAGAAAATTCATGTTTTCTCTCTCTCATTTTCTCACTCTCAATCAAGGAGTGGATATAGGACATTTTTCTATCTGACTCTCATTGTGTAACTCTGGGAGGCAGCTAAGCATTGAGAAATCATCACTGCAAAGTGAATCTGGCTGTCAATTGTACAAAACAACCAATGGTGACTGTGATGGTTACTACTGAGTGTAGACTAGATTGGATTGAAGGATGCAAAGTATTGTTCCTGGGTGTGTCGGTGAGGGTGTTGCCAAAGGAGATTAATATTTGAGTCAGTGGACTGGACGAGGTAGACCCAGCCCCCTTCTGCGTGAGTATACTCTAATCAGCTGCCAGAGAGGCTGGAATAAAGCAGGTAGAAAACAGTAGAAAGACTTGCTGGGTGTGGAGACTCACACCTGTAATCCCAGCACTTTGGGAGGCCAAGGCGGATGGATCACCTGAGGTCAGGAGTTTGAGACCAGCCTGGCCAACATGGAGAAACCCTGTCTCTACTAAAAATACCAAATTAGCCAGGTGTGGTGGCACATTCCTGTAATCCCAGCTACTCGGGAGGTTGAGGCAGGAGAATCACTTGAACTCGGAAGGCAGAGGTTGTGGTGAGTCGAGATTGTGCCATTACACTCTAGGCTGGGCAACAAGAGCGAAACTCCATCTGAAAATAAAAAAAAAAAAGAAAAGAAAGTGGAAAGACTTGACTTGCTGAGTCTTCCTGTCTTTATCACTGTATTGTGCTGGATGCTCCCTGCCCTCCAACATTGAACTCCAAGTTCTTCAGATTTTGGACTCTGGGACTTAAACAGTGATTTGCCAGGGGGTCTCAGGCCTTTGGCCACAGAACAAAGACTGCATTGTTGGCTTTCCTACTTTTGAGATTTTGGGACTCAGACTGGCTTCCTTGCTTCTCAGCTTGCAGAAGGTCTATTGTGGGACTTCACCTTGTGATTATGTGAGTCAATGCTCCTTAATAGGCCAGTTGTGGTGGCTCACACCTGTAATCCTAGCACTTTGGGAGGCCGAGGCAGATGGATCACGAGGTCAAGATTTCAAGACCAGTATTGCCAATATGGTAAAACCTTGTCTCTACTAAAAATACAAATATTAGCTGGGCATGATGGGGGGTGCCTGTAGTCCCAGCTACCTGGAGGCCTGAGGCAGGAGAATCACTTGAACCAGGGAGGCGGAGGTTGCAGTGAGCTATCACGCCATTGCACTCCAGCCTGGGTGACAGAGTGAGGCTCTGTCTCAAAATAAATAAACAAACAAACAAACTCCTTAGTAAACTCTCGTTCATATATGCATCTATTCTATTATTACTATCCTTCTAGAGAAACCAGACTAATACAGTAAGTATAGAAAAAAAACTGTCACTGATTCAAAGACCTTGTGTGTGCGTTTAGAACAATATTACTAAAGATAAACATTAGAAATGTAGTAAATCGTTATAAAAGTTGGAAGAAGAGCAGAAATCCTAGCAAGTGGATAAACAAACCAGAGATATCATTGTACTTAATTAGATTGTAGAAAATTAAGGAAGCACCAGTCTGTGAAGGAATTTGTAAGTCATTTTGAAGACTTTTTACTTTTCTCACCAAAATAATGAGAATGTGATAAAAAGATTTTAAAAAGGCAAATACTTAGTAAACTTTGCTTTCCAAAAAAAAAAAAGTTATTACTTAACTACCATATGAAGAGGACCAAGGGTAGAGATACAGGAAGAATAATTAGAAGACTTATGGTGGTAGACAAGAAGGAAGAGAAAAAAGAAGAGGAGAATTCAAATTAATAAGAACTAAAAAGTCAAGAAGATAGCATTGCCACAACTTGATAATGTATGAGATATGAGGGTTAAATATAAGAATGCTCTTCAGGTTGACTTCTATTTCTCTACTTTGTGCAACTGGATTGTGAGTTGTATCAGTCATTAAGTAAGAAATAGCAGAAACAGATAAATTTTCAAGTAAAAATATTGTAAGTTCATGTGGAATTTGAGGATCGCTTAGACTGGTCTGATGCTAGAAGAGAGGTCTCAGTTGCTAATTAACATTTGGGAGTCATCTTTATTGTTCTATGTCAGATAGCCATTGGGAGGTTTTTATGTGATAAGTTGAAGAAAAGACCTAAAATGAAATAGTTATTTATGTCAGAAATCTAAAAGAATCAACTGACAAATTATTAAAACTAAAGAAGAGTTCAGCAAGTTTCTGCATGAAAGAAAATTTTATAGTATTTTCCTAAACCAACAATAACAAAATAAAAATAAAATTAAATGTGACTCTATTAAGAATAGCAACAAAAAACAGAAAGTGTATAGTAGTGCATTAACAACGAAGCTATAAGGTTTCTGCCTTAGTCTATTTGGGCTGCCGTAAGAAACTATGATAAATTTAGTATTCTTATAAACAAAAGAAATTTATTTCTCACGGTTCTGGAGGCTGGGAAGTCCAGGTCAAACGGCTGGCAAATTCAGTTGTCTGATGCGGACCAGCTTTCTAATTCATAGAGGGCATGTTTTATTATTGTTGTTATATCCTCGCGTGGTAGAAGAGAAAGGCGTATCTTGCTAGATTCTTTTATAAAGACACTAATCTCATTCATAAGGGCTCCACCCCCAAGACCTAAACATCTCCCAAAGACCCCACCCTAATATCATCACATTGGGGATTAGAATTTCAACACGTGAATTTTAAGAGGACACAAACATTCATGTCAAGGCAATCCTTTGAAGAAAACTTTAAACCTTTAGTCAAGAGCATTGAAAACAATCTAAAAATTATAATATCTTCATGTTTCTTCATGCATGACTATTGTAACAATTTCAATTCTTCACAATTTCATTTAGAAAAATTCTGCATATATATATATGGGAAGGAAATATACAGTAGAGTCTTGTAATTCAGTTGGAATGGGGCAGATTATTTAATAAATGGCATTGTAAAAACTGATTTACTATATGGAGATAAGTGAAGCTGGATTTCTGCATAAAACCACCTACAAGAATGTAACTCAACAGGATTAGGACTATTAAAGGCATAGTGACTTAAGATTGGATAAGGGCTTCTTAAATAAAATTTTAAAACCATGAAGCATGTGACAAAAAATGGGAAAGCTTTGTTATATAAAAGTTAAGCCAGGCACGGTAGCTCAAGCCTGTAATCCCAGCACTTTGGGAGGCCGAGACGGGCAGATCACGAGGTCAGGAGATCAAGACCATCTGGCCAACACAGTGAAAC
This sequence comes from Macaca nemestrina, assembly GCF_043159975.1. Lineage (NCBI taxonomy): Eukaryota > Metazoa > Chordata > Mammalia > Primates > Cercopithecidae > Macaca > Macaca nemestrina. Next base: position 82,558,001 of record NC_092137.1, on the reverse strand, counting down.
TCCGTCTCTACTAAAAAATACAAAAAACTAGCCAGGCGAGGTGGCGGGCACCTATAGTCCCAGCTACTTGGGAGGCTGAGGCAGGTGAATGGCATAAACCCGGGAGGCAGATCTTGCAGTGAGCTGAGATCCAGCCACCGCACTCCAGCTTGGGTGACAGAGTGAGACTCCATCTCAAAAAAAAAAAAAAAAAAAAAAAAGTTAAAGACTTCTGTTGAACAGTTAAAACTAAAACTCTGGACAAACTTAACATACTCATGACAAAATGGGAGAAGGTATTTGCAAAACCTAAAACTAATATGGAGTTACTGTCAAAGAGAGCGCACACACACACACACACAAAATACTACAACTTTCATAGAAAAACTACAACCCTAACCAAAAAAGTAGGCAAAAAAAGAAGTTGGGATAATAACAGATCTAGATTTATAAAAGGCTAATTAATATAGAGAGAGATTATGATACCTACAAGTAATCAATTAAATACCCATTAAAAAACAATGTGATATCAGTTTACTACCACTCTATTGGCAAATATTAGAAAACTAAATAACACCAAAATTTGAATTAGAATGTTGTGGAAAATTTGGACACAAGAGTAGAAAATAATGCAGCCATTCTGAAGATCAATTTTGGGCTACTTATTTCAGTTTATTGTAGGGATACCCTATGACTCGACCACATATTCTTAGTGCCTAACACACACACACACACACACAATGTTTACATAGGTATGTGGGTGGACTTATGTGAAAATGCCCAGGTGACGTTATTTGAGGTTGCCAGGAATTAGTGGAATCTGGAGTTATTCACTGGGCTAATGAATAGGTAAAATGTGGAGTACCCTGAGATTCATAGTGTCACAATACCAGGAGAATACACTGGAGACTTAGAAGAGGATAGAGAACTATGATGCAGTTAGAATCCCAGGTCTAGACATGAGCACATAGTTATTAAAAATGTAGAAAATATATTTTAATTAAATAAAAAATGAGACCTAGAATTCACTATCAGTTGAAATAGAAAGCAGGCACATAAATCAACAATGTACATTTTGCAACAATATACAAACAAAAGATGCACATTAAACACATTAATGGATGTATATAAAGGAGGGAGGGAACAGGAGTGTGGAATTAATATAAAGAAAATCAATAAATTGATAAATTAAGAAAGGGCTCTTCAAGAACCAATATCTATAATGCACCATGAAACAGTATGATTTAATCCAACTCTCTACTTGTGGAAGGAACAGAGGGAGGGATATGTAAACACGTACCCTGGAGACATTTCATATAAAAATGTATGAATTACTTGTTCTAATCCTTTAGAATTTTAATGCGAAGTACATAATTTTGAATTAGGTGTGTGTGTGTATAAATGTGTAGCACGTTTTATTTTACATAGCATAATTTTTATGTATTTTCTTACCTGCAGTTTTGAAAATGTTGTGACATGTTCTCCCATTGGTGAACAATATGAGGCTCAGAAAGATTGAATGATTTACCTAATAAGGTCCCTCATCTAGGAGTGGTAGGAGCTGAGAATAAATCTAGGCCTTCTTTCTAGGTCTTTGAATTATTCCTTGATAGGAATAAGCAGTGGGGCTTCGATGTGTTATAGTTTCCATTTAACTTCAGGAAAGTATCTCTTGTGCTTTACTGGAAGGAAGAAAAATTGGAAGAGTAGGGAGGAAATTCTGTCAAGGTATTGAGATCAAAGCAAAAACTTTTTAAAATAAATGTTAATTTATTTGATGTCCACAGAATTTCAGAATCCTCAAAGCTGCCTTAGTCTGCCTATTGCTAGGGCCAGTTCTTCTTTAAGTTACCTGCTTTCAGATATAAAACCTAGCCTATTTAATCAGGTTTTTTCATCTGTAAAACAAGGGATGTATAAGGAGGCAGGCCACTCATCTGGAAATGCAGGATTTACTATAATATACAACAAATAGTGACAGAAAATAAGAGTATTTGGGAATAGCTTCTGCTGTGCAGTACAAACACAGTGATCTCCTGGTTTATTTTAGTTCCAATTATTCTTATTTGACGTGGCCTCAAATGCAATGGGAGCCTAGGAAAGAAGTGAAGCTGGCCTCCATGACAATGAACATCCATTATCTCACCAATACATGCCCAAGTATTTTCAACTCTAAACGTTATAGGAAACCAGAAGACAGTTGTTTTGCTTATATTCATTTATTCATAACTTTATTCACTCCATAAATATTTAGTAAATCCCTGCTTCATGCTGGATACTAACTGTGCTAATTGTTGTGGATGCATTGGGGAATACAATTACATAGTTAGTTTCATTATGGAAACTACAACCTATCATGAAAGACAAACAATAGTAAAATGGTATAAGATTTTTTTGATAGATGCACAAAGCACTGGAGTACCAGTAGGAGAAACTAAATTGATGAATATTTCATACAATATTTTCCCCTTTTATGATGGAGAATTTTAAACATATATAAAAAGTAGAAAGAGTACAACATCTCATCCAAACCTTCATTCACTTCTGTGTTATTTTGAAGAAAATTACATATTAGACATTATGTAATTTTAAACATAATCATTTTACTATATATTTGTAATACATAGGGCCATAAAATAAACCCACAACTATTTGTGTAAATCTGGAAAGATTTAATAATAATGCTATGAATGTTCACACAATCTTAGATAGCTAGTGACACTGACCAATAGCCAGACTATAGATTTTTGACTTGACTGGCATCTAATAAACTTGGAAAATTATTCTATATTTTCAAATATCTATAGCTACATCAAAAAGCAATTCATATTTTTATTGGTGGTTTATTATTTTGTTTACAAACTCATTGGTTAAGCATAATGTTATCTTGTTGGAAATTATTAGGCTTAAATTTACTATTGATAATAGTAATATCACTTCTGGAGGAGAAAATTTTCAGCTGAAAGTGTGAAATATGTGTACACAAAACATTATTTAATAAGGAGAGCATACAGTGAAATATTAATATGATCTATGTTTTTTTCTAGGATTAGACATTATTGCTAGCTTCTATAATCTTTCATGTCTTTACCTATTAAAGTGTACCATTTTTTAAAAATAATAACTCATACATAACATTTTTTCTTTTTTGAGATGCAGTTTCCCTCTTGTTGCCCAGGCTGGAGTGCAATGGCATGATCTCGGTGCACTCTAACCTCCGCCTCCCGGGTTCAAGCGATTCTTCTGCCTCAGCCTCCCGAGTAGCTGGGATTATAGGCACCAGCCATGATGCCCAGCCAATATTTGTACTTTCAGTAGAGACAGGCTTTTGCCATGTTGGCCAGGCTGGTCTCAAACTCCTGACCTCAGATGATCCACCCGCCTCAGCTTCCCAAAGTGCTGGGATTATAGGCATGAGCCACCATGCCTTGGCCAGTCATACCTAACTTTTATACAGAACTTGCCACTTGGTCTTCATCCACGTGATGTATGGGTGGTAGTAGTGGTGCTAACCATAGTGGAGAATGCAATGCTCAGCTTTATCGAAAATGCTTTCAAATCTCATAGATAATGTCAGTCTATCACGGGATGCTGAAAATACACCACAAGACAAAATCTCTAAAACTAAATTTGGAGTAAAGTTGTTTTTCCCATCACTACTGATAATACTCCTGCTGTCTATCATGGCATTTCCGGTAAGAGCAGAAAATGTAAAGGACTGTGAAATATTTCACTGATAAATGTGTTTATTATGTAACTGTTGGTCAAATGAATCCCTTGAAACATTCTGGAACCATCATTAACCTTATATGGCAAGTGTGATAATATTTGGAAAATCCCTTATAAATCTATGAATTAAATTTGCATCTGTATTCTAGACTTAGTGTAAGATTCAAAACCTCTGCCTAATGGAATAGAAGTCCCAAAATTGAGAACAATAAAAATAACAGTAGAAATTTTAAAAAAGGAATAAAACAAAACAATTCACATTGTTCTCATCCTAACAAATCCAGCCTCTCAACCTACTTGGATTTTTGTTTTATGGCAATAATAATTTTATTTAGAGCACGTTATATTCTGCCTTTTGTTACTTATGTTGTAAACTGGAAGACAGTAATGTACTCTATAAATATGTGCAAACATAACCACATTTTTGTTAACTTTTGGTTACCAGAAATGCTTATCTTTGGTAAATATGTTAGTTAACAATAAAAACAATAATTATGTTTCTTTAATGTACTTCATTGTTCCTTTCTAATATCATGCTTAGTGTGTTCTATCATGAATTTGCACTAATTGGTCTAATCTTACTGTTGCTCATTCTGTTTGTCCTTAACTTTAACACCCCAAAATGTCCCTTTTATATCAAACCTTTTCCTGATGATTCCAGCTCACATGGATAACATTTATTCTCTAATCTTTGATTATCACATAATTCTTCAATTGTTTATAACTTTACATGTTGGTAAGATACGCCTTTTCACCCAAATTGCAGCTCTAAACCAAAAAGTTTATAGATTAGAGTTTTTTGTTGTGCCCTATTATAGCTTTGGTACCAAAAATGTCATTCTAGAAGCAGCTACATGGGCATCATCTCGTAATTTGTTATACGTGAGCTATCTCAGAATTCTCCAAGAACCAGTGAATCAGAATCTGCAATATAACAGTGATTCAAATGAACATTATCATTTCAAGCAATGTCCTAACATGTATCAGACTTCTGTAAATGCTGACTAAATGGTTACTAGTTTATCAGCTGTTACAGTAAATTCTTACAACTACCATAACAAATTATCATAAACTTGGTGGCTTAAAATAGCAGAAATGTGTTCTTTCACAGTAGAGCTGAAGTCTTAAGCTGTCTATAAGGTTGGTTCCTTCTGTAGGCTCTGAGAGAGAACTATCCAACGCCTCCCTGATAGTTCCTGGTGTTTTCTGGCAATTCTTGGCATTCCTTGGTTTGGAGATCTCTCTAACCATTGCCTCCATTTTCACATCGCCTTCATCTCTATGTCTCTGTTTCCTCTCCTTTTCTTATAAGGATACCAGTCATTCCTTTTAGAGAGATTCCTAAATCCAGGCTGAATTCATATCAAAATCTGGAACTAATTACATCTGTAAAGACCCAAATGTGGTCACTTTCTGAGGTTCCAGGTGGACATAAATTGAGGGGGTGGGGGGCATTATTTAACTCATGACAACTATGTAAAACCAAAGTGTAAGTCTTTTTTTTTTTTCCATTGCAGATAAGGTGATGATGACGACTCTTTTATTCCAGAATTCAGATATGGTGAGAGATCTTTGTTGATGAAGATAGGAATTTTAGCTTTTGTCGTGGCTATCACGCCCCCATTTAAACACATGCAAAGCCTAAAGTGATGGGTTTCTGTCTCTCTCTCTCTCACACACACACACATACACACACACACAAACACACACACACACACACAAATAGGCCTTTCTAACTGTAAAACTTGGTTGTGGAATCCCTGTTAGCTTTTCTTAACATTTATCCTTCTCGTTAAATAACTATGAAACCAATCATCTTTCTCATAGGCATCTGTTTATAGTTACTTTCAGAAAACATAATGCTGTTGCTAACATTTTCTGTACCTACTGTATTTGTTTTCATGGCTACTACAGAAGTAACTGGGTATCCATAATGCGTTTCTTTTTTTTCCATCTAAAAGTCCATTTTCTTTACAGCTTATAGCTAAATGATCAACTGATGTTTCTTTTTCTGTGAGCTGTTTACAGATGTTTCCCTTAATGTTGTTCAATTAACATCTCTACAGCATACATTTTCCCTCTCAAAAAGTTACTTAATGGTATATGTTAATGCATTCATGCCTAGACGCTTTTAAAATAACAGGAGCAAATGTTAAAAAAAAAAAAAAAAAGAATAAATAGACATATGTAAATAAGCATGCCTATCTATAAGTGATGATCTTGGGATTTTTAAATGTTGCTTCCCTTTCCCATTTGCTAAAAATGTCTCATGTGAGAACAACTGACAATCACATTGCTCACTCCACTGAGAATACATTAAATGGCAGTAAGAGGGTTTATTCAAAATTATGAAGGATTCATTTAGTATCTGAATTGTTCAATATAATGATTGGTGTGACAATGAGGTAAGAAATATTTTTGTTTAATCCTCAAAATAGCAAAGATTATATTCACTTTCTTTGTATCTTTGTATTTTTTAAAATACTTATTTTCAAGATCAAAATATTTAATGGATCTTTGGTTAATCAGCTGAAACTAAAAGGACTGATTTGCCCATTTCTTATTGTAAAATAAGTGGACTATGCCTTTTGGCAACTAGGTAGGTAGTCTTAGTGTTTCCCTGCTGTTGATAAATCCTTATTTTGTTACGCAACTAGTAACTGTTTTATGGACAGCATCCTACGCCTGGGAAAGGAACGGGAAAAAGTATTTTCTTTGGGTGCAAAATTTAGGGGTTTGCAAAATTAACAGGGTGCCAAAGAATTTGTAATGAAAGCAAATAGTATTTTTATTAGGGTTCCCAGATAAAATACAAGATAAGCAGTTAAATACGATTTTCAGATAAAAAATAGATAATTTTTTATTATAAGAATGCTTCACACAATAGTTTATCTAAAACTTAAATATTGCATGGGACATGCTTACACCAAAAACTTTCTTGCTATTTATCTAGTATTCAAATTTAACTGTGTGTCCTATATTTTTACTTGCTAAATGTGGAAATTCTAACTTTATGCACTTTTTTTTAAAGTTAAAATTAATGCAAAAAAATCCATGATGAAAATAACATGACTTTTTAAATAAAGCTAAGGTAAGTCTTACTGATTTTTTTCTTTTCCCTAAGACTTGAATAGGCTCAGTACAGGATGATGGCAACTGACTCTATCCAACTTTTAAAAATATGGTATTGCCAGGTGCAGTGGATGCACCTGGGCAACATTATGACCCCGATCTCAAAAAAAAAAAAAAAAAGAAAAGAAAGAAAGAAAGAAAAGAAAAGAAATATGAGATGAAATAAATCTTGCATTAAAATATTATTTATTTCAATTACTGAGTAAGGAGGGCCACTTTAATCTTGTCTCTTGGGCAAATGTCTCATTTTTCTTGCAAGGCTTTGAACATTGCCTGGATCCTTCCTTGGCTCCTTACACTTTGCACTCACCACAGGACCTAATTTTTATTGGGAACTATCGTGATAATAGCTGTAGTGAGAAAGTTTATACTTAAAAGATTTTTAAACATTACCCGGTATCATTGTTATGTTTGACCGAAGGAGAAATTAAAGCCCTGGACCGTGATTTGACTCTAGTAACACGGGAAGTTACTAGCAAATCTGAACACAGAAAGCAGATTGCCTAATAACCCAAAGCTACAAAGCTATTTACATGTGTGCTTCACACATATGTGTAGAGCTGCTTCTAATGTTAGGCATTATTCTCGGTACTGAGCTTACAGCAATGCATATGAAAGACAAAGTCATTTTTCTCTTGGACTTCTCTCTTATTGGGTTAGAACCAGTATAAACAAATAGAGCAAATAAACAAATTTTGTTTTACAAAATGCTAAAAATGAAATAAAGCAGGATAATAAGAAATATGTTCCTGGGTATGAAGGGCTATATTAAATAGTGTTGGCAGAAAATGTTTCTTTGAGAAAAACACAATTGACATAAAAGATGAAGGTTGAAAGAGACAATTCAAGTTCTGGATAAACAACATTCCAGGCAGAGAGAAGAGCAAAGATGTAACATAGAAAAGAAATCCAGCTGGCCCTGTGTAAGGAACATGGTCCATGCATAATACCCATCTGCCTTTACTTAACACTGTATTTTAATAAGCAGCTGGAAATACTTTTTCATGGCTATTTAACTTACGTATCAGTGTTTGTAGAACCATCCAGCTACCCACAATGTGAAAATTACAAGTACCAAAAAACATGGTAACAAGCTACATATGGATATTCAAATTTAAGTTAATAAAATAAAAAGTTCAGTCTTTCAGTGGCGCTAGCTCTATTCAAATGCTTAAAAGGCGCGTGTGTTCTATAGTTATTGTATTGGACAGGGAAGATAGAGAGCCTTTGTTTCACCAATGACATTTGGTTCTACCAGCTTGGCACTGGTCTAGAGGAAACGACAGAAACATAACATTGTGTGTGTGTGTGTGTGTGTGTGTGTGTGTGTGTGTGTGTGTGTGTAGTTTTTGGGAAAATCACCCTTTGCATGTATTCATATATTCAGCAATATCATGTGATTGCATACCATATAACAGATGACAGGATCTATCATAAGAAATTGGAATTCAGCAATGAATGAAGCAGAGGCAAAAATCTTTGTATTTACGAAGTTTATATTTTATTGATAAATAGGTAGGAAAATTAATAAATAGTTTAATATTGATACATGCTCAGGAGAAAAAAAATAAATTGAAATAGAAGAATTGAAGTGTTGGTGGGAGATAGTTCTGAGGGGTTCACAAAATATATAGGGAAATTAGAGAAAGCCTTACTGAGAAGATGATGCTTGGAGAATAGCCTGAAGTAAGTAAGAGGATGGAAGGAGATACCCGTAGCCAGAAGGAAAGGAAAACACAAAGGGCCTGAGATGGGAGCGGGCCAATCTGTCAGAGAAACAAAGAAGACATCAGCACAACTGAGGCAGAGCAGAAGGAGAATCAGGGCAGAGGAGGAGCTAGCCAGGGACTTATTGGGGCCAAATTATTTAAGGACTTGTGGATCATTGTAAGGCATTTGTATTCCAAGTCAGTATATCAAAGAAAGCATAGTATTTTTGTTCCACAGGATGCCAGATGAAAGGGAACAAGTTGATGTTCTAGATTCCTTTTTAAAATGGCTGCAGTGTCCCTATACAGAAGTGTGGCACATGGTAAAACATGGGGATGGATACCTGGCTTTGGGTGACAGCTTAAAATCTTTGCTAGTGACTGTATAGGCTTGGTCAAGTTACTTATCTGCTTTAAGGTAGGAACTGGCTGACACCTATGGAGTTTAATCTGTGTATTGGACGTGGTACTTATCATTTACAAGCATGTCATTTAGGCCAGGCTTGGTGTCTCACGCCTGTAATTCCAGTACTTTGGGAGGCCGAGGCGGGCGGATCACAGGTCAGGAGATTGAGACATCCTGGCCCACATGGTAAAACCCCGCCTCTGTTAAAATACAAAAAATTAGCAGGGCATGGTGGCGCATGCCTATAGTCCCAGCTTCTCGGGAGGCTGAGGCAGGGGAATCACTTGAACCCAGTAGGTGGAGGTTTCAGTGAGCCGAGATCGCGCCAGCCTGGTGATAGAGCAAGACTCTGTCGAGGAAAAAAAAAAAAAAAGCATGCCATTTAATCATCACGGCAGCCCTACAAAGTGGTATTGTTGTCCCTGCTTATCCATGGGGATACATTCCAAGACCCCCAGTGGATGCCTGAAGCTATAGATAGTACCTAATCTTATATACATTCTACTGGACATTTGATCTGATAAATGAGATGATTACTAAGTGGCTAATGGGCAGATATTGTGTACAGGAAAGAATGATTCTCATTCCTGGCTGGATGAAGCAGGACAGCTTGAGATTTCATCAGGTCACTCAAAATGGTGCCCAGTTTCAAACTTATGAATTGCATACTTCTGGAATTGTCCGTTAAATGTTTTTGAACGACAGTTGGTTACTTGCCTCTGAAATCACAGAAAGTGAAACTGTGAATAAAGGGAGCCTACCTGGCTTTTCAAATCCTAAAGACAGGGAAATGAAATCAGTGACATATTGACTTGTCAGTTCACATAGTAAATATGATCAATCTCATATATTTGAAGTATTTTAAATATAGAAATTCATGTAAATCACTTAGCGTCTGTTGCATTATGATTATTATTACTATTATTATTTCCTTATCTCCTATGCAGCAGGCCCATCAAAAACTTGACATCGAACTACACATACTCCCACAGTGAAATTTTTTCTGATGAGAGCTTGAAATGTGCCTCGGGTAAAATTTTTAAAAACGGGCAAACAAGATCACTATTTGAGCAGGCATTCATAAACACACAATTTGCTAGGTTTCTCATCAATTAGCATAACATTGTATATTCCTAGAACCACAGAATTAAAAGTTGAATATCATCTCAAGAGGCACATTAACCATCTTTCACACTAAGGAATAACAAAACCAATGGGAATGTAAAATTATATCCACACCTACTTTTCTATATGTTATGATGCAGTATTTGATTCTGTTTTAGATTTGAAAATGAATTGCCTACCTTAAGACTAATGGGAGGAGTGATTGTGACAGAGGGGTAGAGGGCCAGATGTAATCACTATCAGTTTAAAAATGCATTTTTGTAGGCCGGGCGCGGTGGCTCAAGCCTGTAATCCCAGTACTTTGGGAGGCCGAGGCGGGTGGATCACGAAGTCAGGAGATCGAGACCATCCTGGCTAACATGGTGAAACCCCGTCTCTACTAAAAATACAAAAAAAAAAACTAGCCGGGCGTGGTGGCGGGCGCCTGTAGTCCCAGCTACTGGGAGGCTGAGGCAGGAGAATGGCGTAAACCCGGGAGGCGGAGCTTGCAGTGAGCCGAGATCGCGCCACTGCACTCCAGCCTGGGTGACACAGCGAGACTCCGTCTCAAAAAAAAAAAAAAAAAAAAAATGCATTTTTGTTTGTTTGTTTGGTAGCACCATACTTAGCATAGGGTGTGAAAAAGTGACCAATAAGCTTTTTCTTCTCAGAATTCAGTTCATTGGCTGTCTGTGTCATAAATAATAAGGAAAAATATGTACCAGAATAAAGCATGTTGATATCTCAATGTAAGACCATACCATTTTCTTTGTAGGAGTATGGATGGAATCAGAGTGACAGTATAAGTGAATACAACAACATACAGCAATATAAGGTAGCAAATGTCAAATGAAAGCTCAGAGAAATGTATAATAGGTGCTCTAGGACACTGACTCTTGCTTCTTTTCAGTGCTGACATTCACACAAAATGCCACTCCAGACACAGTGACACTTGACCCAAAAGACTACAGCAGAGAGAGCAGCACAGCTGGCAAGGAATGCAAGATCTTGATGCCTCAGTGGGTCAATACTTCAAACACATGGAAAGAGAGATTTATTCTTGTAACCTTACACTTCAGAGAGAGATGCAGAGTGGCAGCACAAATTGATGTGTAGCTGTGTAGGTTCTTCTTTCTATGAATTGTAAAATTTTGACTAATGTTTATATCAGTCACCTGGGATGTGCTTCACTGGGTAGCATTGTTACTAGTTGACACAATAAGTCAATACTGGTGGCTCTCTTTAGACAAGAAGGTAACCAGGTAGAGAGCCATAGGGTCCCACAATTGGTACCCAGAGTAGAGTGGAGGTCAGTGTTGGTAGATGTCTATCACACTTAGGCCCTCTGCACCGACTCCCGATACAATTCCAGTATCATGGACCCCCACGGCAATATCTCAAAGGAATTTTTCTTATATAGTCCCCACCCTACACATCTGCCTATCACTGAATATTTGTCAGCTTTGTCTTTCCTTATTTTAGAACCCAAAGGGGGAAGTATCTAGAATAGATTGCAAGATAACATGTGACTGTGTGAATAGAAGAGCAGACCATATATATAAAGTCACATGTCCACCTTCATTATAGCTATCTAGGGACCCTGGGGATATGCTAATAAGTGCTCTAAGCTATTGTTTTTGAAGACAATAGTAGAATGTCCTAGGTAGTGATGTGCAACTCTTATGAGTATGTTTTTAAAGTGGCTCAAGATATATCATGTTTGACCTGCAATAGAAAACTCTACTTTACCAAATGAATGCTGTTCACTGCCCCAGCGTCAGAAATGCCCCAATTAATATCTCTAACAGAAGGAATTTTAAAGTAGATGAAAAGCTACTGCAGCTAGCAGCATTGGAGAAGCTAGATAGCATAAAAATTCAGGTTTGTAGACTCAGTTCTGAATTATGACTTTGGCATTTGTCAGCTGAATGACTATACGCAGGCCATTTAATCACTCTGAACTCGTGTTCTCTCATCTGTAAAAGAAGGCAAGCATTATTCCGCTGAAGTTTTTAATTAAATAGGATAATATCTATAAAACACTTAGTCCAGTGTCCTGCATTTAATAATATTCCAAAAAATATTAGCTGTGATAATTATTATTATAGAAAAATAGATTTGGGGGGCAGATGAAGACTTAAATAGTCATGTAGAATATTATTCTGTATGATCAGCCATCTCATCCATTTCAGGTAGTGCCAGTTTTGGACAAGAGATGGAGAGGTTTGCTGCAATATTTAGGAATACTGTTACCCTACCACTTGCTTTATGGGAAAGCTATTAATATTAAAGCTATTCTGAATTGAATTTTGACTTTCAAGCCAGGTAAGAATGAATTATATCCATAAGCAGGACCAAAATTCAAATTACTGTTTTTACTTTTTTTTTCTTGGCACTTCGCCGTTAAAATATTTATCTAATTATTCAATTTGTAGCAATTATCAGGAAGAAACTTATAGTTACAAGCCACCATGTCCTGGCCATCCTCAAGGAATGTAAATAAAAGATTTGTTTAATTTTCTTTGTCCTTATATTTTAGCTATGTGAGATGTTTTACTCTGTGGTCCATAGCACAGTATTTTGGGCTTAGTCTTGGAGAAATTCTGACTGCTTTATGTTTCTCCCAATTGCTGTGTGCTTCCCTAGGCTCTAAGACAGAGTAAAGATACATATATTTCAACCTCAAGCATATTCAAACTTACAAAATATTTTCTGGCAAGTGAATGTCAGAAAATTGAGTAGTCCTTTCTTTCACCAGTTACCCCAATTTTGAAAAAATATAAAGTGAGATCGAATTCTTTGAAGGCCAAAATTTTAATTAATTTAGATTTTTCTTTTACAGCCTGCATTTATTTTTTTGTGGTATAATTAAATTTCTGATTTTTACACCCCTCCATCTACAACTTAAAAAAAGGTGGGGGAGGTTGAATTGGTTTTGTTGGTTATTTATTATCATATTGTGTCACTGTCAGTGAAATTGACCATGAAAGCAAGCATTAAATGGTTGATCATAAAATAAAGCATCCTTGGCAAGTGGAACAATGACAGAATAACACAGTATCAAGCCTATTGTAATTAAAATAGCCCCTCTCCGGCTGGTGTACTGAACTTTTCTCAATGGTGGCAAGAAACTAATAAGAACTGTGAAGAGTGTGAGTGAAGAGCTTTAAGGTGTCCAATTTAATTAATTCCAAGTATCTGGCCACCACTTTACAAGATCCTGAAGCTTAACTGTTTAGCAAAACTTTGATGGTGAGAGCATGGAGTAGATTACATAACCATTCCGTCAAAGTTTTTAACAAAATGTTTGTGTCCTGTCCTGATGCCCACTACTGGCCAGACTCATGAACTTACCCCCAGGTACTCTGAATTTGGGTTGATAAGTCCTAAATGTCTCTTCTCTAAAGAACTGCTCTCAGACAAATGCCACAAACCTTCACTACTGCCCCAGTGCGCACAGGCCCTGGCCAATGGTTGCCTGGCAAAGGAGGACAAAATATACATTATGGTGCAATTTGTACTTCATGGTTTTCTTGTGATCCCTATTCTTGCTTACCTTTTTCCCCCTGCCCTATCCTATTTCCCTTACACCCTTTCTTCTGTGAGGACTATTCCCAATACATCACTGGAAAATAATTTCAACCCAAGACTCTACTTCTAGGAACTCTCACCTAAGCCATAGCATGCTTGTTAGTTTTAAGAGATGCTGAATCATCCAGGTCATACTATATCATCTTGTTACCTAAGTTTTTGCTGTTAAAAAATTACCTTTATTATTAATACTATGGAAACATTTATCTACATATATACATATGATTAGATATGTGTAAAAGTTATGTAATAGTTATGTCTAGGCACGTGGGTATGGGCATGGGTGTGAGTGTGTATAAACATATTTAAATGAAAAGTATCAGGATATAAAATTTGAAACTGTGGAAACAGTTGCTACTCTGGCATATGCATAAATACGCAAAGTTATGAAAATAAGCAGGAGTAGTTATACCCAGATCTGATGCAGTCATTAATCTCTACTTTCTTGGTATTTATTATTATCATGTTTCCATTCAGCATTTAAAATATAAAGTAAATATTCAATAAAATAATAAAAACATAAAAATGAGGAAGCCAGTCCCTTGGTTTTAGCAGTCCCTTACTAAATGAAGTACCCCTGTAACAAGGGTAATAATATATATTAACATGGTTGCTATCATAGGGGGTGGTTGCTTGGGAAACAGAAAGAAGAAACAACAGAGGTGTTGAGGAATTTGATTTGGGGGATGTGGATTGATTCTTGCTTGAAAAAATCCTTGCTTTTTGAGTATTTAGCTCCTATTAAACTCTTAGTATAAATAACTTCTTATCCAAATTTCACTCTGTTTTCCAGATACCAAATAACGACGTGGGGAGAGGCATTACGTTTTGAATTGACTATATACATAGTATAGTCATCAGAATTTCTTTTTTTTTTTTTTTTTTTTTTTTTTTTTTGAGACGGAGTCTCGCTCTGTCGCCCAGGCTGGAGTGCAGTGGCGCTATCTCGGCTCACTGCAAGCTCCGCCTCCCGGGTTTACGCCATTCTCCTGCCTCAGCCTCCCGAGTAGCTGGGACTACAGGCGCCCGCCACCTCGCCCGGCTAATTTTTTTGTATTTTTAGTAGAGACGGGGTTTCATTGTGTTAGCCAGGATGGTCTCGATCTCCTGACCTCGTGATCCGCCGTCTCGGCCTCCCAAAGTGCTGGGATTACAGGCTTGAGCCACCGCGCCCAGCCCCAGTCATCAGAATTTCTTTATGTGGTAAGGCCATTATCTCCATCACAGATGCCTTCTAAAACCACTGCACATCCCAGGGAGTGAGGAGCCTAACATCCTAGACCCCTATAGAATTTTCTGACAGTGTGTACATGTCTTTACCACAGGAGACGGTTTACCTGCTCACTGCCAATACCAATTGCCCAAATCATAGGATTCAATGCCAGAATATGCATGTTTGATAATAACAATCTTCTACATTGTAATGTATATTTAATACTATATATTAACTGTTTTTATTCTTGTAACAATAAAAGTTATTAGCTTTCAAAATTGTACATGGCCTCTATGAAGTCCTATATCAGGTACATTGATATCACTTACAGATGACACTAAAATTACCTCCTATGATAACATGAACCAAAGATAATCAGTGTATATTCTATTAAATGAACATATAAAACAAGTATCTCAGAAGTAAACTTGTTTATGATTAAAAAACACTTTTTGACTTTAATTGAAACATTTTTAAATATTAAAAGAGTAAAGTATAAAGTAAAATCTACCAATATGTTGTGACATTAGCCGTATAAAACCAGGGGAGAACAACTGAGGATTCATCTTTTTTGTCATAATAACTGGTATTCCAATTATCATTCATGCAGTAATTAGAAATTTTGTACGATTCATTTTTACTAACATTTTGTAGCTTTTAACACCCCAATATAATTGCTGAAATAGTTTACTGCTCCCCCACTCCCCACAACACTTATGTCTTGTGCATCCACCAATGTGCATTACATGGGCCCCATGACACCCCAGCAGCAGCTATCACCTAAGACAAACGATCCTATTCTTGCTGTCCATCTCAGTGTTTGACTGCCCTTAATTCCACTGAGTGGAGTCTCAGTGTTGTAACTGACAGTTATGAGAATTTCTTTCTTAAAGAGTGCTGAGGGTTTCTGGATTCTATACAGAATCGGTGACAATGGCTTCTATCCAGTCAGCACCTATCATCTGAGCCCGAGAGCTGTTGTCATGAAGACTCAGTCGAACTACAAGTCTCTCATAAAAACTGTTGTGAGGCTCTCTAAGTTCTCCATGTTAAGCATCATCCTCACTCTAAGTGACTGAAGAAAATATATACACCAAAATACAAACTCCATCCATTGGAAAACTCAGAAATAATTGGAAAAAGGAAAAATGATATTTTTAATGCGAGCCTGACCTATCAAAATTTAATTGTTACAAGAAAATATATTCATTGGTTGTATTGTCTTAGGCTATGTTAATGACTTCACTAACTTAATTTTACCCTGTGGCAAGTCATAGCATGTCTGATCACTTTCTTCCTCTATAGGCCCAAGGAGGTATAGGGACCAAGGGAAAAACTCCCCTTTGTCCTCTGAAAGTCCGCTGAAAATCAACTGAAAAAAAGGCAGATTAATAGAAGAAAAATCATACAGCATTTTATTTTAATGTACATAGCAGGAGAGAATCACAGAATAACTATTCAATAATCCAGAGCAGAACAGAAGCCTATATACACTTTTTCATTGGGATGGGGAGAATGAATGGATCTGGGAGGAGGAGGTGAGAGGCAGACATTTGATGGGAAGAGAAGCACAAGGAACCAAAAGGTTGCCTTATTATACAGATAAAGCCTCCCAGGTAATCTCTTAATATTGCCCTCCAAAAAATAAATGGAAAGTCTGTAGGGGTGTGGTGATGACTCTCAGTCTCTTCTCTTTTCTGGTGGTTGATCTTTCCTAATTAATTGACGAAATCCCTAAGGAGAAGTTCTTAAGACAACTGCATTACTTTTGGAAATAACTTTCTGGGTCAGATATGAAAATTAAGAGAGTTCCTTCCTGTGTGGATTGACAGGGGAAAGAAAAGGTTAGCATGACCTTGATTCTGAGACGGCTTCTAAGGCCTCTGAGCATGTTGAAGTACTAGTCTTTAGGGTATCACTTTCTGAGCCCAGACAATAGCTAAAACTGGCATTCATTCTATGGCTGTCTCTCGGTTTTGTCCCCAGCAAAATTATAAAATAGGTAAAAGCTGATATTGGTATTCTTGCCCAGCCCTATCTTTGCTACCTTCTCATCCTTTCTTATATTCAGTTCCTACAGAAATTGACCTCATTTGTTGAGAAAAGTTTAAATAATTAAACTTAATTAAATAATAAAATGCTTTTGAATAATTAATTTAAACATTTTTTTTCAAAGGTGACTATTATATTGCAGCATTTTGCTAGGTTCAGGTATTTAAAAAAAGAATGATACCATCTATTTTTTAGGGAGTTTATGGTTGACTAGTGAAAATGAAGTGTCAAGCATAGCAGAATTCAGATCCCTACCATAATTCAAAGCTTGTGGCCTTTCTTTAGTTTTACAGAAGGCAGTTTTAGTCCCCAAACCAGGAGGAAGTTCATTTTGGGAAGGGGTTATTATCATCTTTAAAGATTTAAAGTTAAACTATAAACTCTTCCCAAGTTAGTTTGGGCTGTACTAGGAATAAGCAAAGTCAGTTAACTTGTGGGATTAGAAGCAAGGTGGAGACAATTATGTTAGATTTCTTTCACTGCCATAATCTCTGCAAAGGTGATATCCAAAGCATTATTTTTAAAAATGCAAAGTTTTCCTGAGACCACACAATATAACATTTACAGTTTACAGAATGTAATTCAAAGGTACCAACAATAAACAAACAGAAAAATATTATTTATTCTTACAAAGAAAAAGGAAGTTAACCCTGAGATAATCGAATATATATATATATTTAAATACATAATGAAAATGTTTGAATGAAAATAATTAAAAATTCTCAGAATATTAGAAAAAATGAACATAATAAAGAAAAACAGTAACCTATCAGAAAATGAACATTTTTATTTCTCCATGGTTAGGACTTGCTAGGAAACTTTTACTAGGATTTAGGTCATTGGAAAATATTTTTGAATAAAAGTGATGATTTAAATACTGAGAGACCATCCAGGAGTCATATGTTTACATTTCAAGAAAACATCGAGGCATGGAACCAAGAAGATATGCCAGAGGCTGGAAACTAGAGTAGCTTATCTTATTCACCCCTCCACACACCAAGTATTTATTTACAATACAAAAGGTAAGAAAACAGGGTTCTCCTTTTTCTAGTCTCTAGGAGAAATAAGGGGATTAAGTTTCTCTTCATCTCTCACAGGAAAAGGGGACAACATGTATACAAGTTTATAGATTCATATTTTCCTACCAAAGTACATTCCCATACATGTGGGCCTGTTCTTCTGGCTTTCATGACATTTTCCCAGAAGGTGGAGACTGGGTAAAGCTAATAATGTGGTTATTGCTGTTAAGTGCTATAAATGACTAAGAACTAGACAGAATTGGACATAACTGATAGAATTAACCTGTCCATGCTCCAGAAGCCTCAGGTTTACTTTCAGAGTGGTATGAATAATTATAAATATTAAAAGCTTATCATAAACTTGAAGAAAGTTAAAAAATTATTCAAACTAAAGAACAAAAAAAAAATAGATTATTTTACAACAAAGACAAAAAACTGAGAACACATCACGGACATCAGGAGCATGTGGGAAAACATCAAGGAGTCCCAAAAGGAGAGACAAAAGAGACAGTGAAACAGAGAAAAGGAAATTGACGAAATAATGGACAAAAACTTCCTAGATTGCATAAAAAACAAATTTTCCAATTAATGAAGCTCAGCAAACTCCAAGAGGATAAATATGAAGAAAGCCATGTCTAAGCCAAATGACTTAAAACCAAACATCGAATATCTTGAAAGCAGTGATGAAATGCAAAAAACAGTACCCCAAAATATGGCAGCTTGGCATGCTGAGTATTTTAAGTTAAAGGAAACTGAATAAACCACAAAAGCTGAAAAGTTCTCTTCGACTTTCTCCTACCCTCTCTCTCTTAAATACCTGCATGTGGCAGATGTCCTTTCCTATACCTGGAAGGAAGGAATGTTCCACAGGCCAAGAAGAATCTGAACACATAGACTTTGCTAAGTGTTTCACAGTTTATTATCATTAAATTATACCCTTTTGTCTCAATCACACTTTTGCATGACTGTCCATAAAAACACATCGTTTTCTCACGAGTTTTGAGTCTTTATTTTTAAAAATTAATTTTTAATGTTATTTATGTAGAGATGGAGGACTCACTATGTTGCATAGGCTGGCCTTGAACTCCTGGCTTCAAGTAAATCTCCCACCTCAGCCTCTCAAAACAGTGGGATTATAGCTGTAAGACACCATGCCCAGTCTTGGGTCTTCATTTTGGAAGACTCTGTACCATGTAAAATTTTGGTTATGTAAATTTGTTCTGCTTTTTTGTTTTTTGGTTAACATGGTTTGTTGCTGTTTGTTATATGGGTTTAAGCTCTGAATCTTGTGATGGGTGAGGAAAAGATAGTACTTTTCCCCCACTACAGTAGCAAAGGAAAAATAACACATTAAACACAGGGGTACATTATATCAGAAACAACTGATGCCAGAGAGAGTGGGACAGCATCTTTGTGGTGATAAAAAAAGGGAAATTACCAAACAAGAACTTTATATTTGGTAAAAATATGCCTGCAAAATGAAAGTAAAGACTCTTTCATATAAAAGAAAACTAAAATAATTTATTACCAGTTGACTAGCCACTACAATAAATGTTAAAGAAGTTCTTCAGGCTAAAAAAAACTTGGTGCAAAAGGGAAATGTGTATCTTTAGGTAGAAATGTAGAACACTGCAAATGTTTTATATACAGGTAGATATAATATATTTTTTCTCTTAAATTCTTTATATAGGATTATAAATAGGAAAATGTGACACCTTAAGGTGTCTGTGTTATATGTAGATACAATAAGTATGACGTAGTTATGGTAAAAATAATGGCAGATGGGAAATAAATGGATATATGGCTGCAAATTTCTACTTTTTTTCTGTAAAGTGGTACAATATTAACTATAAATACACTGTGAAGAGCTAAGGTTGCATATTGTACACTCAGAGCAAACAATAAGATTAAACAAAGAAGTAGAGGTAGATAGAAATAAATTAATTGCCAGATAATAAAAAACAAAGTGATAAAGAGAAAAAGGATACAAAAGAAGAGAAAGGACAAAAGAAGAAATTATAAAATAACATACCAAAATTCAACTGTGCCAAGAATTACATTAAGTATTAATGGTCTAAACACTCCAAACAGAAGGCAGAGGTGATTGGAACAGCAAGACCCAAACGGAATGCTCTCTGTGAGAAATGCACCTTACATATACACAGATGGAGATGGACAAATGTAAATTGATTAAAAAAAATATTTCATGCAAACAGCAAGTCTAGTAATACAAAATGGATATATTAATGTCAGATAAAATAGATTTTAAGAGAAATACTATTATTAGAGATAAATAGCAAAAAATATAATGATAAAGCAGTAATGGAAACGGAAAATAAGACAGATATTTTATCTACTCATTAGAGGACTATGTAAATCATAAATTTGTATTTGTCCTATGACATAGCCACAAAATACATGAAGAAAAATGGACAGAATTAGAAAAATAGATAATTATATAATCATAGTAATCATGTTTTTAGGCCAGGTATGGTGGCTCATGCCTATAATCTCAGTGCTTTGGGAGGCTGAGGTGAGAGAATCCCTTGAGTCCAGGAGTTCGAGACCATCCTTGGCAACACAGACACCATCTCTACCAAAATATACTTAGCTGGGCATGACATATCATGCCCAACTAATTATTAATGTCATCCCAGTTACTTGGGAAGCTGAAGTGGAAGGATTGCTGGAGTCCAGGAGGTTGAGGCTATAGTGAGCTATGACTGCACCACTGCACTCTAGTCTAGGCAACAGAGGAAGACCCTGTTTCCAAAACAAAACAAAACAAAAAAGCACAAAACAACAAATATCCTTATAACATTTCTACAAATGATAACAGTAGACATAAAGCAATTAATAGAACTAATTGAAGTAAAGAACTAGACAGGACTAGTTAGCACAGATAGAACTAGAACACTGTCAATTACCTTGATCTAATTGATAGTTAGAAAGCACTATGCCAACAACTAGAACCAAAACTTTATTTTTCATGAAGATCATTCACCAAGACAGCATCAGCCAAAATAAGAATAATAATGATAAAAGCCTCACTAAACCTGAAACAATTAATATAAAGAATATATTCCCAAATATAACAAAAATGTACTTGAAATCAATAACACTAAGACATGTAAAAAACATAAAATATATGTAAATTAAACAATTTCTAAATAATTCATTATCAAAAAAAGGAAAATATTTTATGTGAACAAACATAAAAATATAACCTATAAAAATCTATACAGTATAGTTAAAAGAGTGGTTAGAGAGAAACTATATATTTGAATACCTGTTAGAAAGGATAATACACTTAGATACAATGAGCTAAGATTTTATCTTAAGAAGCTGAAGAAAAGAGGAACATGGTTAATGTAAAGTAAAAGAAAGGAAATAATAAAGAGGAATATGGAGAAATTATTTTAAAAAGTAGAAAAAATTAGCAAAGCCAAGAAACTGTTTTATAATTGAGCAGCACAAAAATCTCCCACCTAGAACAATAAAGAGGAAAACACAGAAATGATCAATATCAAGAGTGATATTGCAATTTGCATTATGTACCCAAAAACACCATTTTTCAACACAAGCTTCTCTCCCACTGTGTACCCGGGTGAATATTTTAAAGCTGAAACTAAACGTGTCTCCCAAGCTCCCTGGTGCCCTTCACATCTCTTTTACTCATTTTCATTTTGATTCAAATACCAAGTGATATATAAAAGCTGTCAATATGTGTATTGTAGTCATGGTTTCTTTTGGTCTTGAGCAGTCTTATAAAATTAATGTCATGTCTCTCTTAAGTGACCAAATTGCTCAAAGTAAGATGAATTTTCCTGCAAAGATGAAAGCTTGGAATGAATATGGCTTCCGACCAAGTAAGAGGAAATCAGAGACGTTATATTACGTGGAGAGTCCCACTCCCTCTACAGAAAAAGTAACGGTGATTCTTCATCAGACTTGTAGGTACCTTTCTTAATTTTGCCTCTTTCTGACATAGATATCACATGAGAATTTCCAGAATGGGACTGAATATTGGCAAAATTACAAAATAATTCTAGATGATTTTGCTCTTTATTCCTATTTATGAACCACTGGCTATTTAAGATCAAAATGAGGGAGATTAAGATAATTATGGAAAACTATATAGACAGAAAAGCAAAAGAAATAATTTACTAACGTCTAACAGACAAATTTACAATTGCAGTCCCTTTTACATAGATACATAAGCTATGAGCAGAAGGTTATAGCTGAAAATAGTTGGTTATCACATGGATTAAATACAAATATTTTAGTGTTTAATAATAAAAGTTTTAAGAAATATTAATTTGTTATTTGATGGCGTTTAAAAAGCCAAGCATGTGACTCCTACAAATGTTTATTAGCTGCTTCTTGAAAAAACTAAAGGGCAAAAGCACCTGCCTTATGAATGGAAAAGATTCTATAAACAAGAAATGTTTCTGTGGAATGGAGGGGTGGATAGGTTGAGGGAATATACAGAGAGGCAAAGAAAAGCGTATTGTCTCTCAATTTAATTATGATGTATATTTTTAAAAACAACATGGCCGGGCACGGTGGCTCACACCTGTAATCACAACACTTTGGGAGGCCAAGGTGGGTGGATCATGTGGTCAGCAGATCCAGACCATCCTGGCTAACACGGTGAAACCCCGTCTCTACTAAAAATACAAAAAATTAGCCGGGCGTGGGTGGCGGGCGCCTGTAATCCCAGCTCCTCGGGAGGCTGAGGCAAGAGAATCGCTTGAACCTGGGAGGCGGAAGTTGCGGTGAGCCGAGATCGCACCACTGCACTCCAGCCTGGGCGACACAGCAAGCGAGACTCTGTCTCAAAACAAAACAAAACACTAGAATATCTAGAAGGATGAAAATAATAAATATGACAGAAATTTGGTTGAAGTAAACTCAATAAACAATTTCTAGACTCTTCTAAGATTCAGTACACGAAGTGGAGTTCTGGGAAAGTAGGAAGCTAAATATACAAGCAAGTGCTGCTTAAGATCTTCCTATGGAAATGTGGAGCATGAATAAATGAAGATAACTCTGAGGATCTATATGTATCTACTTAATACATGCTTGATGTGTTTTATGGTATTTACCATTAATTAGACTTTCTATTATAAAAATATGGAAAATGAACTCATCTAATTGTTTTGTGAGCTATTTCTCCAGTGGTAGGAAATCAAAACAAATTACCCAAGCAGGGAGAAGGATTATTGAAAATATGGGTAGACTATAAAATTATACAAAGTGGGCCCGTTATAATCATCCTATTGACATTTCCTCAGACTATAACCCTCAAAGCCAATACCTAAAGAGGGTTCAGGTTTGTGCATAGAACCCAATATACTCATTTCCCAAGCTATCCCATGCTTTGCTCAATGGAACTAAATTGTCAAAAGATAATTTATGACTTCCACAAGGCTTGTCTTCCATATATCGTGCCAGATTCGTAGTAAGTTGTCTGCCTAAATACATATGTGCTCTTGAAGGACATATTCTAATGATTTTAGTTACACGTGTTGATGCCCTTCACAGCTGTTGCTGCATTGTATGTATGGTAAGTCTCTGGTACAATAGATTTTCTTTTGCATTTGAGCTTAAATTATTGGTATTAACTAATAAAACTCTGTTGAGTAGGAATCTGATGCATGTTTGGCTTCAGTCAAAAATGTATTTGTCCTGGCATGAGATGATGAAAAGGCTGTTCACCTTAGAAAGGCTACACATGTTTTCTAATTCTGGTAAATACTTTTTATGCACATAAGAAATTACTTAAAATTTTACCTTATGGCTTAAAAATGTCATAGTGAACATTCAATGAAATATTTGTTATTTGCTTGATTTTCAAGAGAAAGACAAATGGTAACTTAAGGGAGCTTCTGCCATTTGTCAGCAAGAGGATGGCAATTAATACAATGACAAAGCCATATAGAGTCTGGCAGAAATCATGCAAATGCACTGCTACTTATTGATAGTTAATTTATAAAGTAGTTTGTCTTCCAATTTCTAATGAACGTTGGCTATCTTTGACCACTTTTTATCTATTCCCACTTCATCTTCATATTACTAATTTGCATCTCTTTTGGGAATGTGTGCCTCTGTCATTAAGACCACATGCCATGCCCAGTCCACCCTCTGAGGAGGATGATAATTGGCATGAGAAGACATGCTGGAGGGGGCGGTGTGGCTCATGTCTGTAATTGCAGCACTTTTTGAGGCCAGGGTGGACGGCCTTCTGTCTGAGGTCAGGAGTTCGAGACCAACCTGGCCAACCTGGTGAAATGCTGTCTCTACTAAAAATACAAAAATTAGCCAGGCATGGTGTTGGATACCTGTGATCCCAGCTACTCAGAAGGCTGAGGCAGGAGAATTGCTTGAATCCGGGAGGCCGAGGTTGCAATGAGCCAAGATCACGCCACTGCACTCCAACCTGGGCGACAGAGTGAGACTCTGTCTCAAAAAAAAAAAAAAAAAAAAAGGGAAAAAAGAAAAGAGCCACTTGATTGCTGTTCAGCCCATTTGACCCAGTGAGAGGACTTTCATAAATGTTTGGCGTAATCTTATAAAAAGAAATACTCTCTTGTTATTCAGAAAGGACTACTAGGAAGAAGCAGGCATGTAAGGCTGTAACTCCCAGAAGTTGTTGGCAGATATCTCACAAGGTGATCCAGCCAGATTTCTGGTAAAGCAAATACCATGAAAATCAGAGAAGGGCCTGGAAAAGGGCAGGGCAGGAGGGTGAAGGAAGAGGTGAGAGAGTGGGGAGAATGAGGGGGCAAGAGAGGAGTGGAGGCATCTTGAGCCTTGCTTCAACTCCGCGTCAAATCTTAAAGTAATTCCTACAACTGGAATTTTTGGTTACACAAGTCAATCAAATTGCCACAGCCAGTTTGAGAAAGTCTTCTGCTACAAATAGCCAACAGATTGCTCACTCATTATAGACCATTAACTCTGCTAATGGTGTATTTTTTTTTTTTTTTGTCTTCATTAAATTTTGTTTTTGTAGTGGCAGGAAGAGGTGGAATAGAAATGTTTTTCAAAAGTGGTCCACAGGCAGCAAAAGTTTCAAAATCACAAGCATACAGTACAGTCTATACTCACTCGAGCCAGTACCAAGTAAGACTTCAATTCTCCTATGCCCAGAATTATGGTCTTGAAAGCCTGGGCATCAGGTAGGCTCATTAATTTTTATGACTTTTTTCTTTTACCCTAGTCTCACATAACTACTGGCTTAGGTGATTGCTTTTAGGCAGAGAAACCTGATTTGCAATCCATGATCCCAGCAGGGAAAGAAAAAGTTCACTCTCTGGTTAGTTAAATTCTTAGAGAACAAGACAGGCATTTTTATTAAATCATGGGAGGGCTTGAGTAGGATATACTCACTTTACCCCAACTCCCAACCTGAAGCTGAGCTGACAGGATAAAATACTCTTTATTAGTTCAGCTATTGCATTGCTTACACAGTGATCTAATGCCCATGCATATTTGCTATAAAGCCTTCTTAGTACCAGAGAGGGATTTTAATTAGACAAACTGTAATCTCTTTCCATTTATTAATTCTTTCCCTTAGGCTTGCCCTGTAAAAAATGTGTGAATAATTAAAACCTGAGAAAAATAACACTCCTTCCCAAAGTGTTGCTTTAAGAAAAATATTGACTTCTCCCTCCTTGCCCCCAAGAAAATGGAAAAGATACACATGTATCTCATGAATACTGACAGAGTAACTGTAGCTAAGGAGAGTTATGAAAGGATGGAAGAAAAATTGCAATTTAGGGATATATTCAGAAGGTCCACAGTTACTGTTGAAGAAGTACAACCTAGACCTATTAACATACTGGTTTAGAGTGTATGATTTGGGAAGAAGTTTTCCAAATTTTCACCCCTGATGTGCTACTTACTAGCTGTGTGAACAACCTAAGCTCCATTTTCTCAAATGTGAAGCAGAGATGATATCACCTCTATAAAAGAGGCAATTATAATGATTACATCATTATAATTATTACATCATTATAATTATCATCATCATATTGTGAGAATTTTATCTGGCACAGAGTACACAAGGTGGAAATGGTGACTGTTATTAGTATTACTATTATCTATTCTCTAATATCTATCTTCATATTACTACTTCTCTTTTATTGGAATTTGTCTTACATTTCGTGATATGGATTTTATATTTAAATGAACTCACAGAATCAAAGTGCTTGAGTCCTTGGCTAAGTCTTATTTAAATTCCTATCTGTCCACAGGGGAAAACCTGGAAAAAAGTTTGAGGATTTGATCTTGAATGAACATACCAGTCCAAAAGAGAAGGTTCATTATGTCCAAGATCATGTGTGATTCCTGTTTACCCAGGGTCATGACCAACATCACTCACACGTAGTTCAATGTTAGCAGTCTTGGTGGAAGAGAGAGAACTGGACCGGGAATTAGACAATTTAGCAAAAATCACACACAATCACACATACAAATATGCAAAAATTATGAAGAGTAGTAATTACCTAATAAATAAGACCCTGCCTCATCTCCTTGATAATATCAGAATAGGAAAAAAACTAATAATAAGTAAAAAGCTAAAATTAATTTTTTGGGGTGATAGCGATTTGAATATATGTCTTTTAGGTTAGAGTCAAACTAAGATAATTGTTAGAGTCAAACTAAGATAAGCATTTCTTGTAGCTATTCTATTCAATAAAATTTCCTATTCTTATTGAATATAACTTTTTTTATTATTATTATGTTTTAAGTTCCAGGGTACATGTGCACAACGTGCAGGTTTGTTACATATGTATACATGTGCCATGTTGGTGTGCTGCACCCATTAACTCGTCATTTATATTAAGTATATCTCCTAATGCTATCCCTCCCCCATCCCCCTACCTCACAACAGGCCCCAGTGTGTGATGTTCCCCTTCTTGTGTCCAAGTGATCTCATTGTTCAGTTCCCACCTATGAGTGAGAACATGCGGTGTTTGGTTTTCTGTTCTTGTGATAGTTTGCTGAGAATGATGATTTCCAGCTTCATCCATGTCCCTACAAAGGACATGAACTCATCGTTTTTTATGGTGGCATAGTATTCCATGGTGTATATGTGCCACATTTTCTTAATTCAGTCTGTCATTGATGGAGATTTGGGTTGGTTCCAAGTCTTTGCTATTGTGAATAGTGCCACAATAAACATACATATGCATGTGTCTTTATGGTCGCATGATTTATATTCCTTTGGGTATATACCCAGTAATGGGATGGCTGGGTCAAATGGTATTTCTAGGTCTAGATCCTTGAGGAATCATCACACTGTCTTCCACAATGGTTGAACTAGTTTACGGTCCCACCAATTAACCCAGTGTAAAAACATTCCTATTTCTCCACATCCTCTCCAGCACCTGTTGTTTCCTGACTTTTTAATGATCACCATTCTAACTGGTGTGAGATGGTATCTCATTGTGGTTTTGATTTGCATTTTTCTGATGACTAATGATGATAAGCATTTTTTCATGTGTCTGTTGGCTGCATAAATGTCTTCTTTTGAGAAATGTCTGTTCATATCCTTTGCCCACTTTTTGATGAGGTTGTTTGTTTTTCTCTTGTAAATTTGTTTGAGTTCTTTGTGGATTCTGGATGTTAGCCCTTTGTCAGATAAGTAGATTGCAAAAATTTTCTCCCATTCTGTAGGTTGTCTGTTCACTCTGATGGTAGTTTCTTTTGCTGTGCAGAAGCTCTTTAGTTTAATTAGATCCCATTTGTCAATTTTGGCTTTTGTTGCCATAAGCCTTTGGTGTTTTAGACATGAAGTCCTTGCCCATGCCTATGTCCTGAATGGTTTTCTTCTAGGGTTTTTATGGTTTTAGGTCTACCATTTAAGTCTCTAATCCATCTTGAATTAATTTTTGTATAAGGTGTAAGGAAGGGATAAAACTTACTGCCTCATTGCTGAATTTTTAGTTCAACAATGTTTTAAAAAAATTCTAAACCTTGTTTTTTAAGGTTTAAAAGCTGATGTTATGTCAGATACTTCTAAAAAAAACAATAATATTTTTTGAAATTTGTGCTTCAATGCTTTATTGGAGACATTAGCCCAAG
Organism: Macaca nemestrina; assembly: GCF_043159975.1. Classification (NCBI taxonomy): domain Eukaryota; kingdom Metazoa; phylum Chordata; class Mammalia; order Primates; family Cercopithecidae; genus Macaca; species Macaca nemestrina. The sequence continues at coordinate 82,529,972 of NC_092137.1, read as the reverse complement.
AGTTAAAAATACTTCCTGGCAATATATTTATGATTTTTAAAAAGTACATCAAAAATGACCTGTACATTAGACAGGCAAAGAACTCAAAACACTGTCAATTCAAATAATGTGTAATAATTCATAGTTCATAGGAAAGAGAGACACATGATATGCTATCCATTTCTGCTTCTTGGGAACACATGGAAAAGAATTTGGAGGAGACACACAGAAAGTCAAGAGGAAAAAGGGATTCTGAAGAAAAAAATGTTTAAACCTCTAAGGTAATAAAAAATAACTTTAAAAATATATAAATAGACCTACAGTCAAGCACACAAAATCAAACTTCAATGAGTTAAATGAACCAATAATTTTAGAAAATAAATATTCGATAAATATTTTCAGCTCCTTTACCAGATATAATTTGTTATAAGTAACTGCAGAGAAATCAATAACTGGAATCTTTAGAGATTTATGTATCATGATGTTCAGCAGGTTTTATCATTCTTTCTAGTGTATTTTTAAAATTGGAAAAGAAAAAGCTTAGAAACAAAGATGAGAGAGGGAATGGTGATATATGTCATCTCTGAGTACTTCTAGGTAGCGAAACACAAACAATCTCACTATTCTTATATCAAGTTTATCCCTTTTATGTTATTTCCCTTTTGCTACTCTGCTCACATCATTTTATGTAGTTTCAGAGAGAAAAGGCAATACCATTTTCCCTAGAAGTAATTGCTCCTGCCCCTCCACTCAACCCCTCACCCCAGGACACACGTGAAACCGTATCAATAGTGGCAGTCCTCAACTTCTAAAAGGCATAAAGGCTGACGTTTCAATGGCCTTTGACATTTTAGTATTCAATTAGCCTGCCTTAATCACTATGTTCTTGATTGCATGATATGCTGCAAGCATTCCAGCAAGAAGATTGGAAACAGCCAGAGCCAGATGGGGTTAGGGCTGGAGAAAACTAACTTTGCAGCTCAAAATTTTGGTGATGACAATTGGGATAATGGTTCAAATCATCAAGCAAAAATCCCTAGTAGCCAGTGCTGTTCCTGTTCCCAGTAGTCACCCTAAGGGTCTGATTAAGGGCCTCCCAAGTGTTTTCCACATGTAAAAGACATCTCCAAGTTCATTTTCTCTGTTCTTGGTGTTAAATCCACTTTTTTTCTTTTACTGAAGGAAGTTTATCATATTACCTTTAAATTAATGGGAATGGAATTAATATAGAGATCTTAAATATATACTGAACTCATAAATAAGGTAATAAAACACTATTCTTCAGTGTTCTATTGCAAATGACTTAAACCACTTTAGCTATTTTGGTAAAAAGAGATTTATGTTTTATGATAGACTGAATTATGGTTTCCACCCTTCACTCTCTGCTTCATCATGGGACTGTGCAGTCTCACTCTGTGGCATGGTACTTACTGCAGTAATTCTCCACTCGTGGATGTTGGGCTCACCATGTGACTTTCCTTGGCCAGTGGATGTTAACAGATATACAGAGGTATTGGACTGAATTATGCTTGAATGAGTAGATTTGGTCTTTCAGTCATCTGCCATTGCCATGTCCAGCTAGGCTGACACACCAGAAAGGATGGGAGTTGCCTTTGCAAGAGCCCAGGGCAAAGCAGCAGATCACTGGCTGACACATAGACATGAAAAATAAATGCTCACTGTTGAATGCTATTGAGAATTTTTGTTTAGTTGTTATACAGCCTTGTTTTAGCAACAGTTTATTGAACGTTATAGGGAGTTAGGTACTTACAAATTTTTTGAAGGGCCAGAAGACCTGATTCTAGACAAAACCTCTAAAAATGACTTGACAGGCCAGGCGTAGTGGCTCAGGCCTGTAATCCCAGCATTTTGGGAGGCTGAGGCAGGTGGATCACGAGGTTTGGAGTTCAAGACCACCCTGGCCAACATAGTGGAACCCCATCTCTACTAAAAATACAAAAAAAGCAGCTGGGCGTGGTGGTGAGTGCATGTAATTCCAGCTACTCAGGAGGCTGAGGCAGAGAATTGCTTTAACCCAGGAGGCAGAAGTTGCAATGAGCCAAGATCACACCACTGCACTCCTCCAGCCTGGGTAACAGAGTGAGACTCCGTCTCAAAAAAAAAAAAAAAAAAAGACTGGACAGGACCAAACTGGCTTTTTCACAGGGAAACTGCCCTTCTGATATAACTTCTCAGTTGCTGTAGGAACTACTTATTCAAATATCATACCACATTAGCCATCATAGACAGGTCAGTAACCTCTAGCCACAACTATTAGGTTAAAAAAATATATACCACTTTAGAGAATCCATTGTCAGAAGTCACATTAGGGAATGATGTCACCTGAACTATTACTGCTAAATCTACACCAGCAAAATGAATGCCATTGCAATATCTTCTCTCTAACCATTTAATTGAGTTGTAAGGTCAAGTGTCAAATGAATGTAATGATTGGTGGATCTTCAATATCGTTGGGAACACTAGCTAAAAAGGAGTCTAGAAAATATAATTTTAGCTACAAAGCACACCAGGAGAAAGGTTGGATAAGGTGTTGAAGTAGTCAATTCAAGTATTAGCCATATATATTACATTTAATGTTACAAAAACAAAAGACTTGGTCATATATATCACCTGTTTTTGACACATCCATGTATCTAGACACCACAGTGGAAATTTCCACCCTGATATGACAGAATATGGAAAAGTTGGAGCTTCTACGTAACAGTAGTTTCAGTGATCTATGAAGATCCTGCGTGGTGTGACTTAAGAATATAGAAACAGGGTCCACTCATAGAAAAACTGCAGAAGCAAACAAAACCAAGGGGTCAGGTTTCTAGACTGCCCCATGTACAATTTCTTACATTTGTTGTCAGGTGGGATATAATCCAGAAACCAGAACCTGCGAAAAATGCCAATTTAGCTGACTGGTGACTATTAGAACAATGAAAGCACAAAGAACAGAGGCTAATGCTGATATATTGGGAGCAGTTAGCCAGTGTAATACCTATTCATAGTTAAGTAAAAACAGCAATATACTATGAAGCCTCACTTTATTTGACTCAAAGTCTAAAAAAGATTAAGTTAACAAATAGGTGGGCATGCATTCCTCCTTAGTGCAGTGCAGGAATGACCAGAGACTGGTGAAACCTGCCACTAATTCATATTAAAAAATAGAGGAATATGTATCCTTTGACATGAGAAGAATAGTCGCCCTTTTCTGCTTGCAATTCTAACTTAGTAAAAAAACTAAAAAAAAAAAAATGTGAAGAAAGAATGCAACTTTTGTAAGTTTTATATTTATGGAAAGGTGGTGAATTATATTTTATTCACAAGTTCACCGTAGGCATCAAAATCTACTTCAACTGGTGTTTTGTGTTCTTTTATGTGATGATCAGTGAGGTACAGCCACAAGAGGAAACACAGGAAAGGCCGAGGAAAACAGAGTTTATTATACTGTCAGGTTTTACAGACCAGAGGCAAGACACACCATGTCAACAGGCGGTAGTGGGAGGGAGAGGATTAGGCCTTGGCCTTTACTGGGATTTTTCGGCAAGAAAAGCAAGTCAGGGCAAATCAGCTTAAGCAGTTTAGTATGGCTTGCTTGAATAATTTCAGTGGGCTCTAACCTATAGTAGCAGATTCTAGTTGCATGATACCTGGCCTGGGATGGCTTAGGCAGAGGGCTATTGCCTCCTGGTGTGTACAGGTCAGATAGAGGAGGCACTCTGGATTGTTTGTATAGCAAAGGCACATTCCTAGCTAGACCCTTTGTCATTTCTAAGAATTATCAGGAAGGGACAATCTCTCCCCAGCCAGAAAGGAGTTTTAAGGTATCAAAACATTATAATACATATAAAATTTGAAAATATATATTTATAATACATTTGGTTTAAGCCATTTAACAGAAGATGGTAGTATCAGTAGCAGCCAAACTCAGGCAGAGTCCAAGCATGTCTGCGGGATGTATGAGTGCTGACTACTGGATGGGTAAATAGTGATCTGCACTATTGACTTGTCCTAATAAAATGTTGTGGCTGATTCAAAAGATTGCAACACTGTCATACTTATAGAGAGACACCATGATTACAAAATACAAAACTTTTAATTCAGTTGTAGTTTGCTTTAATGTAATTTTACAATGTTCGGGAAAACATACTATGGTAACCCATAACTTCAGTCTGATTATGAAAAAAAACAGATAAATTCGACCCATCGGATTGGGTATAAATACCTGATCACTAGTCATCAAAACTCTCAATGTCATTCAAAACAAGAAAATCTGAAGCACAGTTACAGCTAAAAGGAGCCTAGGAAGGCATGAAGACACAAAGTAATTTGGTATCCTGAATGAAATCTTTGAAGCGAGAAAGGATTTTAGATAGTGAAAATTAAGGAAATCTGAGCAAGTCTGAGCTTTAGTGAATAATGATATGACAATAGTGCTTTGTTAATTGTGACAAATATACTAATGTTGGCAATGCGAAAAACCCAGTGCGGTGTATGTGATAGCTATCTGTTCTATCTTCACATTTCTAGAAATATTCTAAAATTAAAAAGTTTTTAAAAAACAAAATAATCAAACAGAATTATGTCCAGAAGTCACACAGTAAAATACAAATGCCTTGCAGAGGAAGTTTCCTATATACAAATGTTACATGCATTACTAGCTGCCATCTTTAATAAAGGGCTTGAAAATCAGATGACGCAAACATAATATTCAGGATCCCAAACTACATTCTCCTTTGACAAGAAAAAAGTGAAAGTATTCTGTCTCCTAAAGGCTGGAACAACAAATTTTGCATAAATTCTAGTAACAAAATGGTTTTACAGACCTGCTATCATCTTTATTTTGGTTGGCAAGAGGGAAAGAATGAAGAATCTGTGACGTTGCCATGCAAAGACCATCAGTTAAACTAGGAGGGCTGTGATAGTGTGAAAATCTGAATTTAATTACATCTTAAATCATTGATTTTTACTGCAGGGTTTCTATCTCTTTAATCTTTTTTTCTGGGATATGGCATTGCTTATAAGTAGAAAGAAATCAAATATTTAAATGTGCCTTTTAGGTGTTCTGATTATGATGAAGGTATATACCTTTCTTTGTACTACTTTCTGTAAATAAAATATAAAAGACAGTCAGAAATAAATACAAATTAGGCTAAATCGAAAACAATGGCAAAATAAAACAATAGAGATATTACTTTCGTAAATTTATTTTTAATTAAAAAAATAATTTCAACTTTTAGATTCAGCAGGTACATGTACAAGTTTGTTACATGGGCATATTGTGTGATGCTGAGGTTTTGGGTATGAATGATTCTCACCCAGGTAGTAAGCATAGTACCCAATAGGTAGTTTTTCAGTACTTTTCTCCCTACCTGTTTTCCCCCATTTAGTTAGTAGTCCTCATTGTCTATTGTTCTCATCTTTATGTTCATCTGTAACCAGTGCTTAGCTCCCACTTATAAGTGAGAACATGCAATATTAAGTTTTCTGTTCCTGTGTTAGCTTACATTGGATAATGGCAAAGGACATGATTTCCTTTTTATGGCTACGTAGTATTCCGTGGTGGACATATACTACATTTTCTTTATCTAGTCTACCATTAATGGGCACCTAGGTTGGTTCCATGTCTTTGCCATTGCTAATAGTGCTGTGATGAACATATGAATGCATGTGTCTTTTTGGTAGAATAATTTATTTTGGGAGGTGGTATATACCAATAATGGGATTGCTGGGTCAAATGGTAGTTCTGTTTTAAGTACTTTAAGAAATCTTCAAACTCCTTTCCACAGTAGCTGGACTACTTTACATTCCTACCAACAGTGTATAAGCATCTCCCTTTCTCTGAAGCCTCCCAACCTCTATTGATTTTTTGACATTTTAATGGTAGCCATTCTGACTGATGTGAGATGGTTTCTCGCTGTGGTTTTGATTTGCATTTCTCTGATAATTAGTGACGTTGAGCATTTTTAATATATTTTTGGCCATTTGAATGTCTTCTTTTGAGAAGTGTCTGTTCATGTATTTTGTCCACTTCTTAATCAGGTTGTTTTTTGCTTATTTAATTGTGTAAGTTCATTGTAGATTCTAGATCTTAGACGTCTGTCAGATGCATAATGTTTGAATATTTTCTCTCATTCTCTAGGTTGTCTGGTTATTCTTTTGATAGTCTCTTTTGCTAAGCAGAAGTTCTTTAGTTTAATTAGGTCCCACTTGTCAACTTTTAGTTTTTTTGTAATTGCTTTTGAGGACTTTGTCATAAATTCTTTCCTAAGGCTGATGTCCAGAATGGCATTTCCTAGGTTTTTTTTTTAATAGGATTCTTATTGTTTGAAGTATCACATTTAAATCTTCAATCCATCTGGAGTTAATTTCTCTATATAGTGAAAGGTGGATGTCCAGTTTCATTCCTCTGCACGTGGCTATCGTGGAAAACCCCACTCCCGATATTCAACGTGAGTTCTTTTCTATTTCCCTAAGTGCCTGCTGGACTGAGAAATAAAGAGAAAGAGTAAAAAAGAGAGAGATTTTAAAGCTGGGTGGCTGGGGGAGACATCACATGTTGGCAGGTTCCATGATGTTCCCTGAGCCGTAAAACCAGCAAGATTTTATTAATGATTTTCAAAAGGGGAGGGAGTGTATGAATAGGTTGTGGGTCACAGAGATCACATGCTTCACAAGGTAATAAAATATCCCAAAGCAAATGGAGGCAGGCAAGATCACAGGACCATGGGATGGGGCAAAATTAAAATTGCTAATGAAGTTTTGGCACACATTGTCATTGATAGCATCTTATCAGGAGACAGGGTTTGAGAGCAGACAACCTGTCAGACCAAAATGTATTAGGCGGGAATTTCCTCATCCTAATAAGCCTGGGAGTGCCACAGGAGGCCAGGGCTTATTTCATCCCTTCGGCTTCGACCGTAAAAGACAGCCGCCCCCAAGGGGGACATTCAGAGGCCTACCCTCAGGGGCCATTCTCTCTCTCAGGGATGTTGCTTGCTGAGAAAAATAATTCAGAGATATTTCTCCTATTTGCTTTTGAAAGAAGAGAAATATGGCTCCGTTCCATCTGGCTCACAGGAAGTCAGACTTTAAGATTATCTCCCTTGTTCCCTGAATGTTGCTGTTATCCTGTTTTTTTTCAAGGTACCCAGATTTCATATTGTTCAAACACACATGATCTACAAACAATTTGTGCAGTTAACACAATCATCACAGGGTCCTGAGGCAACATACATCCTCCTCAGCCTACAAAGATGATGGGATTAAGAGATTAAAGTAAAGACAGGCATGCAAAATCAGAAGGGTATTGATTGGGGAAGTGATAAGTGTCCATGAAATCTTCACAATTCATTTTCAGAGATTGCAGTAAAGACAGGCATAAGAAATTATAAAAGCATTAATTTGGGGAACTAATAAATGTCCATGAAATCTTCACAATTTATGTTCTTCTGCCACGGCTTCAGCCAGTCCCTCCGTTCAGGGTCCCTGACTTCCCGCAACATGTGGCCAGCCATCTATCCCAGTACCATTCATTGAACAGGGAGTTCTTTCTCCATTGCTTATTTTCTTGTCAACTCTTTTGAAGATCAGATGACTGTATATATGAATATTTATTTCTGGGTTCTCCATTATTTTCCATTGGTCTATTTCTGTACCAGAACCATGCTTTTTTGGTTACTGTAGCTTTCTAGTATAGTTTGAAATCAGATAATGTGATGCCGTCAGCTTCATTGTTTTGTTTAGGATTGCTTTGGCTATTTGGACTCTTCATTGGTTCCATATGAATTTTGGAACTGTTCTTTTCTAATACTTTGAAAAATGATATTGGTAACTTGATAGTAATAGCATTGAATCTGCAGATTGCTCTGTGCAGCATAGCCATTTCCATGACATTGATTCTTTCCACCTATGAGGATGGAATGTTTTTCCATTTGTTTATGCCAAATGAAGAAATATAAGACTTCAATTTTGCATCAAGGTATTGATAAAAGTTTCACAGAGGTAATGGAAGTTAATTAGGGTTGTAACATTTCTGAATTCTTAATTTTAAACTTTCCAATGTCTGACAACAACCAATTATCTGAAATTGGTTGATCACAACCAAAAACCTGAAAGTTTGCTCACTTAGTCACTCCTTCTGAAATTGTTCTCTGACCACATCAGGTTTTCTCCTAATTTATGTTTGGGTTTTTCTCATCTTCCTGTTTAGAACATGCCATCCAAAATGGTCACTAGGAGAAGCACCAAGCTTCTATCATTGTTTAGGAGCATGTGCAGAAACTTTTAAAACACTCTTCATTAATAAATACTAAGCTTGATTGGTTTTTATAACATTAAAATATAAACGTTTTTGGACACAGAAAATTTTTTTTCAAATTTGACTTTTTTATAGAATTATATGCATAGTATAGGTGTACCTTAGAGATAATTGCAGGTTTGATTCCAGACCACCATAATAAAGGTTCATATCACAGTATTGTGTTACTCAGTTGTTTTGGTTTCTCAGTGCATATAGAAGTTATGTTTACACTATCTGCTAGTCTCTTAAGTGTCTAATACTATTATGTCTAAAAGACAATGTACATACCTTAATTAAAATGTTAGATAAAAATGCTAACAATCATCTGAGCTTTCATCAAGTCATAATCTTTTCTTAAAATTATTTTATTTAAAAAAATATTTTAGATACAGGTGTCACTATGTTGTCCCTGGAGTACAGTGGTTTTTCACAGAAACAATCCCACTATGGATCAGCATGGGAGTTTTGACCTGCTCTGTTTATTTCCTGAGCTATTTAATCTCTCCTTAGTCAACCTGGTAGTCCTCCACTCCCAGAATGTCACTATACTGATTCTGAAATTAGTGCAGACACCTGATTGGAATATTGCACAACAGCACAGAACTCCTGGGCCTAATTGATCTTCCCGCCTCAGCCTCCTGAGTAGCTGGGACTACAGGCATGTGATACCACACCTGGTGAGTCCTAATCTCTTTGCTTGTGGACAGTCCTTCCTTGATATTGTTGGCTGCTGACTGATCAGAATGGCGATTGCTAAAAGTATGAATGGCTGTGGAAATTTATTGAAATAAGACAAGAATAAAGTTCAAACACCTATTAAATTATAGAGCTGGGATTCAAAGCTAGGTTTGTAACATCTCAAAGCCCTATAGTTGGCCGATATCCTCTACTTTAAACTCACAGAGAGAAATTGGCAAAAGGAAAATTTAAATATCATCTCATAACAATTTTATTCCTTGATAGATCATATATGAAAAAACCAACCAACCAAGAAATAAACAAGAAAAGAAAATGGAGAATCTAAGCAATATAATGGATAAGAACCTATTGGTCACTCCACCTTTTTTCTATAGATAGCATGTCTCTGTTTAATAATACCATGGTCTCTAATATTAGGGAAGTAACTCTAGGTTCGTGATCTTATGTATCTGTTTGAAGTATAATTGATTCCTAGTTTTTCACAAGCTGACTCCAGATATTTGTGTTACATTTCTCTTTTGCCTAAATTGTCATCCTAATTTTCTTGAACATTGCTGTCTTGCAAATAACTGATTCTCAGTTATACATTATCTTGGGCCTAGTGACTGAAGGCATATCACTTACCAATGCAAGAGAGAGATTTTAATAAAATTTTGAGTGTAATAAGGTATAGAATTTTTCATTTCTTTTAATCTGCTTTGCCTAACATGAGGTTTCTCTTTCTCCAAATAGCATTTCTCCGAACTTCTAATTAGCATGACTGATATGAGGGTAGTGAGTATGGCTTTCAAATCACACAGAATCACAACTGCTTAATTTTCTCTAACACCTCTTCTATTATCACTCATATGTATTTGCTTTCACTTTTTCTTTGGGTAATTCTCTTTTGGCAGTTATTTTCCAAATTGCTACCACTTAGTGTAAATTAACATTTCTCACCCATTAATTATTCTGCCATTTTGTTTCACTAAACACTTCTCTTAAGAAAAAAATAAAACAGTATGTATCTAAGTGGTGGAAGCAGCCATTATTACATTAGTACAGTACTAGACTATGTAAAGCAGAGTCAGAATTCAAGAAAAATCTTGGGCTTGCATTACCTCTCTCTGAGGAGCCAGCAGTGTATTGAAATGGGTTGTAAAGCCCAGAGCTAACATTAAAGCCTAAAAAAATTTATACCTATCTAAAAAATCAAATCGAACACCGTGCTCTCTACATAAAGACAATGTGCGTGGTTTTGTTCAGGAGATACTAAACCATCTCTAAAGAAACTGGTTAGTCCAAAGCTGACTTTATATAATTATAGCATGGAAAGTCTGAGCATCTGGATCCAAACAAGAGAGGGAAGCCACACAGTAATTTGAACTGAAGAAATTGAATATAAAGAACAATTAATTACAACAGGGTATTGGAGTCATGAGAGATTGACTAGTAATAAGTACAGAGAACTTAAAAAAATACAGGAACATCAGATATAAGGATCAAACAATATAGGGATTATTTCCCTATTTCAGGGAAATAAAAATACAGGAAATTAACTCAGTCCTTCAGAGCTGAGCTCTAGATCTTGTTGCAGAATAAATAACCGTAGCCTACAAATGGCATAGAAGTCTCTGAATACTACACCAGTGAAACTCCAAAAGCCACCCACCTGGATATGTAGCAAGTTGTTTATGATGTCTCACTGGAGGCATTGTACTACAAGTTT